>NC_071327.1:32541143-33166678 GCF_943734725.1 Anopheles marshallii
TGACTAGCGCGGACTTGGCCTTTAATCGAGCCCACTTTCAAACGACATCAATCAAAACAAAAAGGGCTTTCAAAGCGAGTGCGGGCTTTTGCGTTTTGTGGAAGCTTTGTTTCATCACCAACGGTGCACCCATTTGAAGCTCTTTTGTGTAGCGAATGATCGATTTGTGCAGTGTGTGTGTGTGTGCATGAAATGCGGGTGTTTTTTTTCAGCGTACCGCCATTCAGGTTTTTCGGGTTCGAACCCACACAACTTTCGCGCTCACCATTGGCTGGGTGTTGCTTAGGGATGACTTTCGGTTTTTTTTTTAAATTCTATTTTGATTAAGCTCACCCAATGTAAGCCATTAGCGACAAATGATCGGTAAATGAGTTACTGAATGTGAGCTACAATGTTGAGTAATTGATCATCTGTGTTTGGAGGGATTAGCGCGCTCGGCTTTGTTTTGGGGTGAGAATCCGAAGCCCATTCATTCGATCGTGAAGGGATTTGTTTCGTTGCGGAAAATGATTGATTGTTGTTTGTTGTTACCTGTTAGCGAGACATGGTAATGTGTCGCCTTGTTGAAAATTACTTTCATGTTTATTTAATTGGTTATCATGAACGTTGAGAGTATGGAATATAATTTTCATAAGATTTTGTAGCTACTAATGATGTTCCTTTGAACTGTTTTATCAACACAGAATTATTAAAATTTAAAAGATAAGGAGGAATTACGTTGGCATTTTAAATTTTGGTTGCTTTTACCATTTAATAAATAAATTTCTTTGCTGCTTGAATTGTAACTTAAGCAGTTTTTAAAAGAATTTTCAAATTATTAGAAGTATCTACATGCATCTTCAAACTTGTGCGTTATTCACACTCCTTCTTTATCGGCACAACAATCTCAAGAGGTTTAGGCCATTTCTGACTTTCTTTGACTTTATTTACCCGTAGCCGGATAGTCAGTCCTGCGTACGGAGGTTTGTCCCGGATGGAATTTTGGGCCGGTCCTGTCGTGTGAAGACCGGTACCGCTTCCAATACACCACCGTGCCCTTGTGAATGATTACAAAAGTATATTTTCAGGAGCTGGAACTTCATTAGTCAATAGCAGAGTCTCTATTTCGTGTTGAGATATTTACCATCGGATCTTTTTTTTAAATGCTGACCATTTCCGAAATTTATCTCGAATAGCATAGGGATCTGGTAATGAAACGAATCTCTTTAATTAAAGTCTATTTTTATTCTATTAGGTGTGATTAAAAATAAGGCTCTGAACAAGTAACAGACAATGTGTCGCAAATTAGCGGCATCTCAAAATGCTTCCAAGTACGGTTCAAAATCTTATTTCAAGATGGACCACTTAACCATCGAAAAGCTCTCGTTCGTGTTTTTTCTTGTTTTTTTTTTGCGCTCCATATACATTCATCTTTTGCGCCATTTCTTGTGCACGGCAAAAAATGGAGGAAAAATGATGGGAAAAAACCGGAAGCACTGACGACCAAAGAAAAGAAATCTGTCACACCCCGCAAAGTAGTACGAAATCCGACGCTACTAATTATGCGCGATGAAAAGGAACGACCCGCAGAGGATCCGCCCAGTCAGCGCGATGTCCTCCGAGTCCCAGATACAACCCCACACCGGGCGGGCGATGCAAATGATTCGTGCGATGCAAAGAAAGATGGACCATTTTTGCCGACTGAACAGAACTTTTAAGTGACATAATTAGCATTTTGCTGACGGCAATTTAGTGCAGCCTGTAAGGGTGCGTCTTCTTGCTGTGGTGCTATTACGGGCCCATACCGGGAGCTGTTCACTTGTCCTACGAAAGGATTATGAAGGTGATGTTGATGTTGATGGAAGAATCGAGAAAAAGTGGGCTCGACAAAAAAACTCCTTTAGGAGCTATCGGGAGATTCGTGGTGAAGAAGAGACGGAATAAAACTGACTTTTCAATAGATAATAATGAGTTGAAATGGAAGAGGGAATCATTACTTTCCTAGAATGAATCTTCCATTTTTCTTATTTCTGTTCCATATCAACACTTTTTTTGTGTGTGAATGCAGGCATGGTAGAAAATCTTATTTATTGCACCTTCAAAGCATCAAATTGGAACTCCCTTCTTCACTACAACGATGCAGAGTTATTATGGTGTGGCAAAGGCAGCGTGTCATAAACGGGCACCAAAACGGTGCTAATCAAATTAACCCCAACACAATAAAATCCAATTACAACAAGTGTTCCTGGGGCGCTCGACTCTCGGTTCATCTACAGATTTCTTCAGCACGGTGATTCTATCCGATCCCCGAGGCGATAATATGCTGTAATTACGATGGCCGACGTTGATGCGAACAAACTCCTCGGCTTCCCGCGTTAAAGGACTGAAGAAACATGAAAATGAGATCTGCTTGCGTACGGATTAATAATATTATCATTATGTGCTTTCGTGAGCGGTAGACGCTTCTAATCGTGCACAAATCGTGACGGGCTCCTTCCAGTACATACTACCCTCGAGAAGCAACACACAAGGATAAAAGAAAATCACATCTTGGCACATGAAACACGAGTGGTTGGTTGGTTAAACTTTCCTTATAACACACTGCAACCACCCGCAACGTAAACAGTGTCGAGAAGTACATTCTACAACAGTTACTGAAGATCGGTCCCAACTCCACACCGTGGAAAATGTTGCACAAAATAGCTATCCTGGGGTAGAAACTCGAGTAGGATAGGATAAGCGTTTAGTGATTTAATTAAGCCAGCTTTAACAAGTGTGCTGCAACCGACCTGTCGCTCGCGCAGGCACTTGATGGTATAGCGCCAAATTTAGCTGGAAGCTGGAAGTCCCATTGGTTAGATAGGAAAAGTTTTGTGTTGCTTTGTTTTGATGCAAGTTAGGTGTTTGATGGTGACATATACACACTCACACACTGTCGCACGGTTCAGTGCTTAAAACGGACAGCAGGAAAGTTTGTTTAATTGGAAAACTTTAATCTCTCCCGCAATAGAAGGAAATGAAGAAAATTTGCACAACAATAGGACTGTGATGAGGGAAATGAAATGTTTGCCGAAGAGTACGGCCAATGTAATGCGGAAGCGAGTCAGAAAGCACCTAGAACAAATGAAATGCAACAGTTTGCATGAGGTGGGTTTCGTTTGTAACATTAAAGGTGGGGCGGCTTGTGACGATTCGGAAGCTAGAGTACTAACTTGAATTGATGTAATTGTTGAAGTTTTTAATTATTTCTATTTTTAATGACGTGGAAGAATTGCCTGGAATTCTGGTTTGCACAAACACCAGCGATTTGGAAGAATTTTATTCTCTATTTCTGGATATACTGGACATGGAGCTATACGCCGAGGCTCCACGTTTATTAGGTTTAGTCTTAAAAGCTCTAAATTTAATAGTCTAGGTCGCATATATAATATTTTTTTAAGACAATAATTCAAATAAGTCAAATGCTAGAACGCTAGTTCCGTGAAGATCTGTAAGCCTTTTGTCATCTATGTAAATAAAACTTTGTGTGACGTGTTCTACGAAAAAAACCGTAACAATTGGGGACTCAATGGCAATCTTCTGTGAACGGTTTGCCTCCGTTGCGATAAGTCTCTGAGCAGTAGCATTCAATGTCTACTAGCTCCAACATTATCGAATCACTTACTTGCCTGCAAACATCTAAGTAAACTGAGCAGGCTGTATTCATAATTATTTTATTTTTCAAGAAAAGTCTAGGGTATCTACGTTAAAATGGTATTCTCGACAGTAAATACTCTCGAAACATTTTGCGTACTGCTGTATTAACCAAGTACAATAATGCATACTGAATTACCGGAATCGTCTTTCAAGTGCAGTGAATGCAATTCAACGCAAAAGAGCGAACGTTTCACCGAAATCAATTCCATCGCTGTTGGTTTTGTTCTAAATTGATTCCTGTGGAGATTTTCCTCATGAGAGCGTTTTATTGATTTAGGTGCAACCACATATCAACCGACATGCTATTGTTGGAGCACATCATTGATATCCATCGCCGCTAGCTTATTTTCCATTCAAGATTCGTTTCGTATCGATCCGATGGCTGCCTTGTTCGGTGTACGTATGTGCCCGTTGTGAGCTATACGAGTTCCAGAGGATTTCCAAACGCTATGGTAATATATTGCAATTCATAATGTCTGGACAGATATATCAGCTTCCCGGTCGGTTCCCTTCGCATTGCTGTGCATATCACCTCTTCTGTTCCATTAGTCACACTAACCTTTCCCATAGGTGACCTTTTGTGCAGTGTTTCAGGGAACTGTACAAAACGAGTGGGTGGAAGAGAGAGAGACTTTTCGTCGAGTTTTAAGTCAGCTCAGAACGATCCGATACCGGACGGGTGGGACGAAAAGGACATTCTGCTCCTTCGGTCGAATGGACCAATTATCTGCTCACAATAACTCTTACACGTCACACAATAAAGCTATCGAAGGAAGGTCCCCGGCTCGGGCCGGTTGTCGTACGGTTTCCCCGGTCACCTTAAGGTTTCACATTGCATGGCCGATTGCATTTCGCACCAGTCTTGGTGTGCTGGTGGCTGGAAATCTTTGGCCGGCAGTACACAAGATAGGTGTGTGTCCGGGGAACGTAATAAATTCAAGGCCATCGATTATGCTCCAGAAATAACCTGATCCAGTTCGGTGCCGAGTTTCTGATCGCGTTGTTTTCTTTTTTCTTGCTGCTGCTGCTGCTGTGCCATCGTGCTAGTCGGGCATCTTGCGGGTGTTCTGCTGTTGCATCGCCACGTGACATGATTCGTTAGCGGACGCCACCGGTTCGGTGCATCGTTATTGCATCGTTCCCTGACCTTGCTCCAGATGGTTCTCGGTGGACGTGCGCGCCTGCCAACGGTACGCTGCGTAAAGGCTTCGGGTCCTGTCAACGGGCTGGTGCAAAATGTGGTCCGTTTGGTTTGAGGCTTCTGTGTTCGATTCCGGCGAAATGGTGAAAAGGTGCCGTTGGTTGTTGGTTCGAGTGCAGCAACCAATAGTTTTGGATTTTATTGGAGCACTATGGGCTAGGTTAATATAAAACTTACGTCTTTTATATAAATAAAAATGCTTTGTACTTCAAATAGACTAACGATTATCGGGGAAACGTTAAGTAGTCTCATAATTTGTTGGAACGATTTTTTCGAAATTCTTTACATTTTTCAAACATTTTTATTTCATTTTGATTGTTTCATATGTTCTGATCATTTTAATATAACTTCTGCGAAAGTATTTTGTTTTCAATTATCAGCGAATCATTATCGATTAAAAAGCTGTTTGACCAAAACTTTACAAACGATGGACCATTGTCGAAAAGCTACAGCCAAGACTTGCTTCAGTGCATTGCCACACAAGCTCCCCCGAGGCCATCGTTTGGACCCTTGGTTCATTGCTGCCCTTTCCCATTAGCACGAAACCGGGCGTATACGAACAAGCAACGAAGATAGACGGATGACCGCGAAACCTGGGGACGAAAGTCCAACGCCGCCAGTCGCCGACAGTCGATGATTCAATCTTTTACGAGGGCAATTAATCAGAACAGCGTGTGTTCTCGGTCATTTCACGGCTACCATTTCCTTGCCGACGATGTTCGTTTTTTTTTGCGATGCGAAACGACGAGACGAACGGCACAAAAAAGGGAAGCCAAATAAAGGAATTTTGAACCCTTGCTTTGGGGGGGGGGTTTCTGTGCGGATCGTTTTCATTCATTCGTTCTGGCTTATGAATGATGTGTTTTTTTTTGAGGATAGTTTTTGTTGCGTTTATCGTTATGTTTTGTGTGGATGATTATGGAAGCATTATTATTAATGACACAATTTTCCGCTTTTGTTCGATAAATCTTCTTTTATCATGTGCGTTGGCGAGGAGGTGGTTGAGTTGAGGTGGAGCTTTCAAATGTCGAATAAGTTCTTGAACACATATGTTTTTTTGCTATTGAGAACATTGTCCAAATTCGCTTAGAAAATTATCTTCCTTTAAACGTTAATGGAGAGCAAACTATGAATAATAATTACAGAAGTAATGATAACGTCGGTTAAAACAGGACAATTCTCGTCTTATAAAGTCGTCTAAATTTTTCGACAAGGCATGTTTTGTTTCTAGCATCGTTAAAAATATTGTGTGTTCCTCACCGAACAAGTACCATAAATGTCAAGCATATTTAAGACAATCCATTTTAACTAGTCCGCTTTCCAGAAGTTACTCTGCCTTCGGGATACTTTGGTGGAACATTTATTTTCCAACATTAATTAATCGTTCGCCTTTTAGCTTTTTCGTGTGCTTGTTTCGGTCACTATGGTTTGCCTTTTGAACGCGAGCCTGCGGTGCTGAAACTGCAATCGATACAGCAACGTCCTAAATTGCCCATTAAAAGCCTGATTAACAATTAAAACCCTACCACAGCGCAACTGTCACCGCTTCCGAGTATCGGTCCGATCGGAACATTCTAGGCTACCCGTTCGGAACGGGTGATTGTGGGTGAGTGTAAAAGGCGTATTCGGTCATATTTCAAAATAACCCGAGCAGCCCTGGATGCGCACGATCCCAGGCCACCGTTCAGAAATTGAGGTTTCGAACCCTACGCATTAACCGGCATAACCTCACCGGTATTCGGTCTGCCGTGAATCATGTAACGGTGTCCTTTCGACAGCGCCGCGTTCTAGAATTGTTGCGGTATCGCCGGAATAGCACACCGGTGGACGATAGCTTGTTGATCCGATATTTGGGACACGGTGTGTTTATTTACGGGGAAAAACACCTCCATCAGGATATGCGTGACCCAGACAACCTGATCCAAATAGGGCGAACATAACCCAGTGCGACACTATCACCAATTGAGCTTTCGACCGCGGGTCAAGGCCTTTGTGTGGTTATGGCGACAGTGTTGAAGATATGTTACAGTCTGATAAACGGCAAGAGCGAAAGGTTTCGAGTTTATTTTTCGCCGAAATAGTTTACACCCTTGATCGGTGTTTAATTTATGATTTTTTGACTGGCAGCAGAAGGAAATGTAAAACCCTCATTGCTCCGGTTAACGGATCGTAGACATGCGATTACATTACGCTTGGGAGGTTACAAAGTCACGTAATATTGTCTTTCAATACGAGCTCGATGATTTCGAACCGTTTCTTTTCGCGTTTTGCATTTGTTAAGTTGGTTTAATGCTTAATTGAGTAATTGTTTCTTGTACATTATTATCTTAAATACCTTTCCTGTTGTAATGGGTCTTTTCTTGCACTGTTCAATGCAATCCACATGGTAAATAGAGCTTTACAATACAACCGCAATCCTTGAAACATAATAATGAGACATAAATTGGATGCGATTTGTTTTGTGCTATCCGACCAAAGCAAACACGCTCCTAATTGTTTCCGTGAACGGTATACATCATGGCAAAGGCATTCTGAAGCTGTATAAGTAGAGAGATACGTGGGTAGAGAAATTAAGCTGATTGGAGCTGTTTGCCTTTAAAGGGTAGCTGATTTGCTTCAAGAAATGGGAGAACAGAACAACATAACGACAAGAGGACAATTTTCTAGGCAACAGTACGACGAATAGTCTATGTTTTATTGTTACGATAGATATTGCTCTGTGGTGTTGATTTATTAAAATGGTTAGCAGAATGGTAATTACTGGTATATTTATAGAAAAAAATTATTCTCCCCATCTTTTCTTCGGTATTTTTTTTAAGAAATATATAATTGATAGCTCAATAACATACAGTGCATAACATAACTTTATGCTTAAGAGCTTTGTGAGCATTGACGTGACGAATCTAACTCGTAGAGCTCGTCAATATAATGGGTCAAAAATCCTGTTGAGCTCTCTTCTTCACGATTATGACAAAGGGTCGTCAATTTTAGACAGAGTCTCATGCTTGAGATGCGCATGTGAGTAGTGACTCTATAAAGGTTTTATATCTTCTATAAGTTCATAGCTTCATTCTCCTCTACAGTTGTTTTGAGTGGCCAAAAGTTTGTTACATACTGTGTAGTATTCTTGTTTATAATTCAAAAATACTGTTTAATAAAAGCACATTTCAACTTACAAAACACACACATAAATTAGGAAATATTCATTTCCTTATTACCATTCGCTTCCGTTTGAACTTATCTCAGGATCCCTACAGCACTGCACGCTACTCGTAATTGATCGGCTGTTCAATTGATGTTTGATTCATTGCTCATTAATTTATTGGCCCACTTTAACCAGTAATTGCCATATGCGTGTCAGCAATTGTAGCCACGCCGTTTATTAAAGTTCATCCCAGCCAGGCAATCCATGCGTTCGTCACCATGACATTTCCGTTCCGGGCAGAACCGTTGCATTTGTTTTCGTGCCACACCATCACGCCACCGTTGCTCCTTCCCCTCTGCCTTCGGGCGCAACCTTCGCAGGACGCGGTGCACGGCAACTCAATTTCGACCCCGGTAATGAAGAGACTGCTTTGCCAGGGCGATAATTATGCAACACATCCGACCGTCAGCCGTCATCGCATGATCCATCGGTGCAACCTTGGTCGGTTGTCTTGCACGCGCTCGACCAAACCAATCAACGGAGCAACATCCGCCGGCAGCCACAGCTCGTTTAGCCCGTAACCCGGTGGCGAAAGAATGATTGACACAGTCAGGTTATCGAGGTACGATTCAAATCTTCCATAGCTTTCCGTACCATGCTTAGCGTGGAAGTACATCTTTGTAACATTAAACAGGACTGGTTGGAACTGAAGCATTATCTTGTAGGATTTTCCTTGCCTTCCTTTTTTACACTACTACACACATCCGCTCCAGAGCTTTACCTTCAGGCGCCGTTTACGTTCAGACCTGCAGGATGCTAATTAAAATCCCATAAAACCAACGCAGGATGCAATGTGATACTCCGCTCCCCAGCCCATCCAGTGGTGCCAGTGGTATTAAACGAGTCGTTTTGTCGGGTCCGTTACCTCCCATTTGACTTTGACCTCCAGACGCGCTGCCAGGGCCCACGCCGCACAGGATGATTACATTTTAAACATTGTTTGTCTTCGTCTGCAATCACATCCTTTCTGCGAGCGTAGGATCAAAGTGAAACCGATCTGGTGGGAAACACCGAATTTTTGTCGTTTTCTATTTGCCAAATCGAGATATTCTGGTTGGGAAAAGGTGGGTGGATGACAAAAATATGGTAAAAGAGAGAGCAAAATTCATGGAACAAACTTGGAATTGCTTCCTATCGTTACGCTCTTCGTTCAAGTGGAAGACTTTCATCTTGTTTCTGGTAACAAAAATGTTACAAATCATATTCATATTATGAGGTATTGGTAAACGGTCGGATGGAGATGACATTGCTCCCAATGTGTTCGCAACAAATATGATCGTCGCTTTGATGATATATCTGTTGACGTTAAGGAAATATCAACAAAGTGATGAGCCAAAATCAAGAGATAATCGGGTGTATCTTTCGATAAACAAGCGGGAATCATGAACGTGATTCTACACGAAAGATGGAAAATGCTGACGCACTAGATCATGTGAAATTTAAATAATAAATGTTATTTAATATGCTCGAAAATTGCAATTCAATGTGTTATTTTTATTATTTATTTATTTATTTTTTCATTTAGTTGTTTATTTTATTATTAATTCATTTGATGTATAATTTCTTTGTTTTCCTCATATAGGGAGTCAATTTAGTTAAATTACATAGTTTTATTCCACTTAATTCAAGGAAAACTAACAAAAAAACCATTATAAAATACATCGCTGAAACTTTTCTGACATTTCATCCTGTTACCTTTTGCAAAACTTCACAGTGATGGAATGAAAATGTCTATTCTACACTCCACCAACTATTAATTATTACTCTTTAATTAGTAAACACTCATTTGTAACGAACCATGTGGTGTTTGCGCATCGGTTTACCTCTGTGCATTACATGTTCTCACCATTGCTGGTGGCATTCATTCCCCGAATGACACGATCGCGCTCTTCGCGCGTTCATAAATAACGATTTGTGGTGTGATTTTGCGGTCCACCACGCAGTCCCCTTCGCTTAAACGACACTCACGGATGCCGGTAACCACAGCGGAACAAGTTGTAATCTTTTTGTATAATTTCATTTATGTTCTGCCGTGTCCAGGCGCTGTACAGAGAGCAACCTTTGCTGGGTTTTACAGCGTCTATAGCGTTGCACATGATTACCACCCGCCCTGCACGTTGGGTTGCGTTGGTGGTGCACATAATCGAAAGTTCATCTGAGAGGAGGTTTCCGAGCGAGAATGATATGATGGCCGGTTGGTTGGACAATAAAATGTAAAACAAAAACACATCTCTGCAAACCACGCAGTTTGTTCGGTGCAGCAAGGACCGTGGGACAGAAGTGTTGATGTGGCACATTGTTCATTAGCACGTGTGTCATTCTTTTACGTGTGAGTTGATTTATCTATTTCTGTGCTTTCTACTGGTTAGGTTGAGGGGAAATAACTTTTTTCGCTCAATTCCATGAGTTCTCGGGCGTGTGAATTACACTTTTCCATCTGCTCTACTGATAACTTGACCTTTGGCAACAATCGTGTGTTTGATTGAGAAAACTCTTCCCTTGTGTGTTCTCTTGGGAACAGGTGAAAGAAATACAACACAAAAATGCAGGGTTGAACAGATCTTTTTTTTGTAAAAAGGCTGTTTTTCACAAATAATTCATGTTTTATGTTTGGTAAAGTAGTTTAGTTTAGTCGTTTGTTTTTTGTTTATTTTTTTTTTCGTTGAATATTTCAAGCTAATTACTTCAATTGATATTTAAATACTATAGATGAAAATAACAACATTGTATCAAACACACCAAGTGAAACAGTTTCATACCCGCTGCTGTCAATTGCTCAGAGCTTTCGGGAGGCTTGCCAAGATCGCACTCCATCATCCCATCGGAGAATCGTTTACATGGCAACCAGAAAACAATATTGTAACCACACACGCCATCCGAGTGGGATAATAAATCATTTCAAGCTCACCGGAGTTGTTTTGTTTATTGGGCCGGGGCTTGCGTCTTCACAAGCACGCTTCAGTGCGTCTCATTTCGCTCGGGGACCTTTAAGTTGGGCCATCGATTGATTTCATATCACAGGTTCACGGTGCACGGTGTGGTCATATGTTGAATGCTGCAACTTACATGCGTATTACCATCACCTAGGCCCAGTGGCGTACCGTTGTGTTGAAAGAAAAACGGCAGGTTAAGATGGGCGAAGCAGTGAAGGAAATGATTAAAGCACGATTAATTTATGGCCTATTGAGGTCCATGGAAAACGGAACGGAGGTGGAAAGGACGGCACACAAGTGGACTGGTTTATGTTGCATAAAGGTTGCGGAGCAAAACGGAGGCATAATGGCAAAAGAAATATGGAGCGTACGAAAACGAAGCCAAAACGTTACCATTGAAGAACACCACGTAGGTTAAGGTTTTTGCATCCGGGCACGAGCAGAAACTGGCATCTTGTAAACACGACGCCACACCATGGTACACGGACGCACGCACGCCATTCCATGGCGGGGAAGGGATGCGAAATATCTGGTCTGGTCTGGTGCGAACTCGGGTGCAAGGAGGACAGCATAATTGAATACTTTTGAAAACGTTGACATAATTTATTAGCGCTCATTGTCTGCTACCCGAGAGGGCGAAAACTGCATGAGAATACGCTTCTCGCACGCGGTGCGTCCGATAATCGAACGGAAAGAAGAATTCGATTGGATACACTCGGGGGGCAACGCTACGCCAGGCTTCAAGTGGCCTGCGGATAATTTAATATAGTAACCTCCTGGATCCGACCCGGTCGGGATCCAGCTCGGGGGACCGCTAAACGGTGCTCGGGAAACTGGTCCCCGTATCGTCTGTCCGTAATCCGGGGACCGGAGTGCTTTTCCTTTCCCGGCGCAGAGGTCGAGCTTTACCGACGCCGCGTGTTTGTTCCCGTAACCTTGCTCCAGTTTCGATGCCAACGGTGTGACCTTTCTGTGGGCGAGGTTGTAAATCAGGCTCCGAGGGAGCATCATGAACATGGGAGCATGCAGTGATGGTAGACCTATTTTCCGAGCAATCGATTGGGTGCTTATGTCGGGCCAGCAAATCGTGAACAAATTATTCACCCAATCTGTTCGACACGGTTGGGGGTGAAGTTCAATCAGGAAACAGGTGAGCTGTTGGAGTTGGAGAATGAAAGGGTAAATGTAGCAGCTTCACGTTTTACCTTTCCTGTGGAATTCAATCTAGCCAAGAGTAAACTCGTTTACAATATAGACATAAATTTATGATTTTATTATATTACTTTTGGGGCAGATTTATTGAAACTGAACGTTACTTTTTTGGGATTGAAAAAAAACATTCAAATTACATCACCGACAACTTAAGTTGATTGTGTTACCCTGATAAAAATGCTGTGACAATTTCTGTGATTTGTGTAACTTTAATGTTACTGGCATCTTTATTAACAAATGTTTCATGTTAAGTTACTCTACTTCAACATCCTTTAATTACAATATTTTGGGTGAAAATGTGAGAAGCTTTGCTAATATCGGTGATCTAAGAATTATGCTAGATTAAAAGCTGATGTTTAACGCACACTACAAAAAGTCGATAAACAATGCAAAAAAATGACATTCTTCCACTCAAAAGTAATAAATAACAACAACAATGATTGCTGATGTTTAAAGTGTATTGCTGATGACTGCATTTAGAAATTGATTATTTAAATTGAATACCTTTTCCCTGAAAACAGAATTATTAACTCTTATGTTAAAACCTTTCATAACAGTTTTGCAAAGGTATTTATAACACAACGAGAAGCCTTTATACTATTCGATTTTATACCCAGTAATCCTTTTCCGATTGTTTCTCCCATCGATCAGACCACGTGTTACACAGCATTACATGTGTATTTTCATCTGGCAAGTCACGTTGCTTATTGGATTCTATTTACTCGCTTCGCAACTTGCCATTTTCAGCGATCAATTGATTTCTATAATCAATATCTGTCATATCGCTCGGCTGACAGTCAAGTATAAATTCTTTTCTATTCACTGGTCATTTTCAAAATTAGATCCCATTGATATCTCTACTGTCAATGGAACGGAACGCAGGACTACGCACGGTGAACTAGCTCCACCACATGCAAAACAGTGCGTAAGCTCTACAAATCGCTCATTTAATGGCATTTTGTTGCAACTGCACCGGGGTCAATCGCGATTGATCGTTCTCAAATCCCACCTCTATCGGTTAGCCGTTTACAACATTATCGCACATGGCAGCCAGGTGCCCGGTTGAAATCGAACCTCCGCGCAAAGCGCCCAACTTTCGACCGGTGACCACTTGAAATCGATTAATGCGGAAAGCGAACTGGTCTCGGGCGTTGTGATTTGTTAAGTGGCTCGGCCGACTCGTTAATCATATCGCGAGGGCGATCGATCGTGCTGAGCGGGTGAAATGGATGAAGCATTTGCTATCAGCACCGCAGCTGCAGCCGTCTGCAAGTGTCTGCAATTGCCGAGTGGCATTTCGAGCAATATTTCGACAATCATTGCCTTATGAAAGCGTGATTCGGTTTGTAGGCCACCGCCGGGGAAAGGAGCAACACTTCAGTTTGGGTTGGCCTCCGAGGGGAGACACTCGATGTGACGTTTGGCGGGAAATTGAATTTCCCCACGTGTCTCGTACCGTAACGTCCCTCCCTTGGTCAGGGAACATGAACGAATTATTTAATGGCATTATGATTAGGGAAACCGTTGCGCCTGTGTGTGTGTGTGTGTGTGTGTGTGTGTGTGTGTGTGTGTGTGTGTTTATTAAGTTCCAGTCCAAGCACACCTATGGGGGAAACGACGATGTGAATCGGGTGTTGCATTATCAGCATTATCCTTCGTGCCTTAAACAGGAGATTGAAAACTATTTATCTCTTCATTCTCAATTTGTTGCACTGCACAGGGTTGGGTAATGAACAGTGCTGAGTGCTGGGCAAATGGATTACACACGTGTGCCGGACAGGGTAAATTAATCGAAACGCTATGTTGCTACATTTTGCGGACGCCACATACTGACCCACGCAAATCTGTCTGTTGTGCCGCAGTGCAAAGATTAGTCAATGCTGAATGGGATTGATAGCGTTCGTTTTGCATGTGTTTTGTTCAACCAAGTAAAACAGATTGGAAAATGGCAGGGGGGAAAATGGCAGCTTCTGACAGCATTAAGCTAGACCGGGATGCCTTTTCGGAAATGTTTATTTAGCTGCGTTGCGGTTTTGAATTAAACTTTCAGATAATATACTCAGCTGACCGACGCAGACCTATCAATACCTTGCCGTAAAATCGATCTCACTTCAATGGTTGGTGAGATTATTCACAGCATGAATATTTTATTCAAACATGCAAACCCTCCCAACGCTGGCAGCAATATATTTTGCATTATTTGTTGCAATTTTTACCACTCATGCAATGCTAACGCTTGATCGTGCCAAGTGTTCGTCCCATTTCCACACTGCATAAATATATCCTACGTTGTTATCGGTTGGAAAAGCATCTTTCGGTCTGCCACTTGCTCCACAGAACGATGACAAACTTACCAGGAAAACGAAGGAAGAGCCTCGAGTTTAACGAGCTAGCAAGGAAGCAAAAAAAAACCTAATCGATAATTGGATTTACAACAGAGAGCAATTTCTCCAAACGGCAAAGATCAACCGAGCGCGGGCACAGGCAGTGAGCGCGACGATCAAAATGTGCACACCACTGTGCAACAAAACCAACCAATCTTTGACTAACTTTAAAGTAATCGATACTTCCACATATCGTAAAACTTTATCCCGCCCCCCACCCACATCGTGTCATCATCGTCACCGTACTGGGCACCGATAATCGTACCAGGTGCTCGCACGGTGCGTCCATCCGGTGGGCAGATGGCAAGATATTTGGGTCGATGATAATGTCATTACTTTGGCAAAGTCTTTCCCCGCAGTAGACGTTATGACGAGCAAGTTTTCTGTGGCTCGAGCGGTGACGACGGTGTGCAGGAGGCTCTTGCATCCAGACTCGGGGGCGATAAGCTTCGCATACCATTAGGTGGAATTATTTACATAAATTATTCAAACTTCTAGCATCGCCGTCAGTTCGTCAACACTTCAGACCAACAGGAAGCAAGTGTTGCAAGTGTTTTCACATTGACCGTGGTTTGGTGCACACTCACACGCACGAAACCGTAAACGGGCTATCTTCCGTTTGCGAAGGGGCAAATGTGAGTACTAACCAAAGGAGATGGTGTTGTTGACTTGAAGATAATCCAATTCCCCGTCCAGTCCGCCCCCAAAGAACGATCCGAAGCATATCGCTAAAGATTCCGAGCTTTCACACATGGGTTGCGAAATGTAACCACAGCCACAGCATGTAAGCATTAAAATATTCTAATTTGTCAGCAGGCAATCGATCGATTCATTGCCGGTGCTATTTGAAGCGCGTTTGGTAAAGGCACAGTCGCATCGAGCGCTTGGTAGGAAGTGGGCATAACTCAATAAACGGCTTCATCAACATGTAATTCGATTTCATGCTGCATCGCCCTTGGGAGACTGGTGCCTTTGCGGCACTGCTGCACGAGTCACATCACCATGCTACGTAGCTTACGTCTCGATCATCGCTTTCCGCCATCTCCGGTGTGTGGTGTATGATGGATTATGCTGGATGTTTGCATAACGATACTTTGCGGTGGAGTGATTATTAGACGAAAGTGATCGGAAAATTGGCTTGTAATGTAACAATAGTACTGGCAGGATTAAGGTGTTGTAATATGTCTTTGAAGGGTGGTAATGGATGATAGGCGAATAATTGTTCATTGTTGAACGTAGCACACAAAGACAAGAAGATCAAATTGATGTACCATTGATGCTGATTTGAGCAGAATTGATCAATTTTTGTGCTGTATGAAATCTATGCCACTTCTGGATTAGACATGAATTGTTTTCCAATATTTCTATTGGCTAACTACAGAGCGTTTATTTAACGTTGAAAAAAGGCAACAAGGCTAAAAGATACCTCAGGGTCAAATTGCCTGAACAGGACAAAAATTTTCAGTTTAAATGATTTATTGGCAAACGACCGTATCAGGGGTTCTTAAACACACTTTTGGACAGGATGGTATTATATCTATTACTGAATATTAACGTTGAAGTAAGGTCATTAACACGTTTAGTTCACAGGCTGGATCACTGATTGACTCCTGGCCCCAAACCTCCGAACAGGATCCTTTGGAAGTCGTTCGAGTACAGCGTTCTTTAACCAGAATTGATTCTTGTAAGATCTTTCGCTTACCTCTACTACTTCGTTAAAAGGAAAGGTGTCGGCTGGATAGCTTATAGTCTCTACAGTTCGATTTCTCTACAATTACAACACTAATAATCTGAAATTCTAAAAATTCACATAATTCTTCAGCAGAAATTCAACTTACAATACAACAACGTAAGCCCTTCTAATAACTCACATCACGCTTGTCATGAAACAGAGACGATGATATGATATTATAGTATTTTTTTAACGATATTTGGTAAAATCGCAATAGAGACAAGCATAGTAAATGTTACTCTTTACGTCACTGAAGCATCAGCCATATTTTAAGCTTTTGCACATTTGTCAATCAATCAATCACAAATAGGTCAACAACGTTGAGCCGTTGCTGACACGGATGGTGACAAAACACCCAGCTTCCGTTTCAAATTGTATGACACTGACAAGCTCCAACCATCATCATCCATGGTCCTTTGTAATAATCTTGCACCGAATGACACGAACCGACCAACACTAAGATCTGACGAGTGTCATCACCCATCAGCCGTTTTTCCTACAGTTACTGAACTGATTGTCGCTACCGTGCGCTCCAGTTGGGTAACGCCAACGGCCAGAAGTGCTCAAAACTGACGCGCTATTCACAGTGCAACCGAGTCGGACCAGGTGTCCTATGGCCATCCTCATCACCATCAGCACGACACGGATCGGACGCTTGTTTGCCAAAGGATTTTATTATTTTGACAAGTGCCACTAACCTTTGCATCCTGGATCATGCAGAGTGCAATTTCACAGCTTGAACCTCAAAACCGAACTCCCCATCGTGTCACCTTCTATACCTTGATGAACCGAAGAACCGCTCTCGCTGACTCTTCCCATGCCCTTCCGTCCCAAAAAAGGACGCTTGCAAGTTAAAACAAATACCAAGTCACACAAACGGTCGGTCGGGTTTGTTCGGTAGTTGATTTGGATTTCAAATTTCTTGTCTATTTGCAGATCATTAATGGAGCACTAAGCATCGATCCGTGCATCCGCAGGTTACAAGGAAGTGTGTAGAACGGACCGTTCTGCGGGGCGGCCACTGATTTAGTATGATGGATTTAGAGCAGTTGACCGAGTAGCGGGTGGCGATTGTCCTCTCCGATACGTACGCACTTGAACGCGGTGCCTAAGGCAGTGAAAAAACAGTTGAAAAGGTGGTAAACGCGTAGAAGTTCATCCCGACGAACCGAAAACACTGCCATGGGCACTGTGGTTTGCCTTCCGGCTGGACCGGATTTGATATCCCAGTGTAACCGTTGCGCTGCCTGCCTTCCGAAAGCGTTTGGTAAACGAGGTAAGGATGTATTGTACGTTATTTGGTGTTGTAATAATGTTATATCCTAAGTAATTGTGCGTGCAATTATCTGTTTACAAAACCTATGGAACGTGGCAATTGAATATGTTTAAAACTTTTATCAAATATGATCGATTGCATCAACTTTTATGATTTATACCAAAGATTTCTCATTAGTAAACGAACGGTTTCAATTATTAAAGCATAAATAATACAAAATCTTTTTAGTAAGCTCGTAAAAATAGTATAAAAAATTATTCAATTGAACATTCAGCTTGCATTTTTTGTGGAAACACGTGTTGACCGCAGGATTCCACAATTTGGTCCATTATTCAAGGCAGCGCACTCTAGCGGGGCGTAGCAGAAACTAACGAAGCGCGCTTAGTTCCAGTTCCCACCACCATACGAGCCGCGCTGTCGTTAAATGTTGATGGGTGTCGTTAAGTTTGCACTATGGCACGTTAATCAAAGAACGTCAGACAGAAATTATTCATGTTTTGGGATTAGTACCAGCATCACCATAATAAATCATTGACTATTATCTGAAATTATGCTAATATGTTTAACTGGTTTGACAATGCCAAGCTAAGCAAATGTTCTTCTTCTCACAAAACTCGATAAGTTAAAATTATATAACACAATACGGTGACTTGTAAATATCCATGCATAAGAGCCTTTTCACTAGTAGCCTGATGGTTATTATTTTTTTATTAATTATTGCAAAACGTTATTAATTGTTATTGAACTCAACCCAGAGACATTTAAAAAGTTAATTTAGAATTTAAAATAGCCAACATTACGAATCAAAATTGCATTGAGATTGTCTTAAGAGTTAAGTTGGCGATATTTGAATTTGTATTTATCTATTTTTTTATTATATGATTAATCCTCTGCTTTTGTTCCTCAATTCTTCTCTTGTCTGCATTCATATTACGGCAAGAACCGTGACTAATTAAATAATTAATTGTTGTGAGACACTAACAAAACACGCTTTAAAAGGATTATTAAAAAATCGTTGAGAAAAATAATTTTTGAAAGGATTATTTCTCTGAATCTGATTCTGATTCTGAATGGTTTTAGTTCCATACAATTTTATTTTGTTTTCAATTTTATTGGGAAAAATTATCTTGCACTCAAATAATACGGGTTTCATTATTTGATACCAAATTTAAACGAATCAAAATTACCTTTCTCTACCTTTTTGCAGGAGTCGCTACGCACTGTCCAACAGTGCCATCAAGTGATAGTGTCTATAGGCTTGCCGTAAGTCCTTACTCGATACCTGCGTGTGTATGTATGTGTGTGTCTAAGTGTGTGTGTGTGTGTATTTTTGGTGTTATCCTTGCGATCTGCGATCGCAGTTTGTTCTGTGTGACTATTTCGATCTCTATCCATCTATTCTTTTCCTATCTGCTGCGATTGTATGTGTGTATTTGTGTGCGTTCGTGTGTGACGCGTCTTTGATGTATTAATTTTGGCAAATCTGTCCCTTCTGCACTTCTTTGTGTGTCCCTCAATCTGTCTCTTCTTCTTTTTAAGTTTCTTCAAAAGCTCACTTTTCTTGCACAATTTGGTTTCAAAAGGGAAGAGATTTTTTTCCAACCCAGCGCAACTGCTGCGCATTAGTAACGCGCGAGAATCCTATTTCGGTTCGATGTACATTTTGCAACGAATGATTTCACCCGAATACAAGTTACGAATACAAAAGGTTTGTACAAAAGGGTGATGTAAACGAGCAACATCGAAACTTGTTGCTGAAACCCTACTTTTTCTTCGTTCGTTTTAGTTGTTTTCATGGCAAAATGGAACTGTTTTCAGGCGTACACATTCGACATTACATCGACTCCTCCCTTTATTTCACTTTTCTCACTGATGACTGTTTTGTTGTATGTTTGTAGGGTACAATTCACACCTTCTGTTGCATTTTCTACATCTCGTCTACCTTCTTCAGCGCGAACCAACTGTTTATGTTTGATGTTGAGCGAAGTACAAATAAGTGTTTCCGCGATTTGTTAGCTGTATCTTTTGGCACATTTCAACCTATTTGTGTTTTTTGATTGTTTCAAAATTGTTTCAAAAAATTGTTTCATATATCAAATTTTTAAAATATGTTTTTACACTCACAGTGATTTTATTATTTTAAATGTAACTTGAAAAGCGAATGTTGTTTTTATGTTAATTTACACAGGTTTTTGAATAATTCCAAGAATCAAGAACCAATATCCTTCTTTCTACCTACTAAACAGCAGTTTTAGTGAATTGTTAACATTCTGCACTATTTGCTCGGCTTAATTTAACAAAAAACTTAACATAAAGCTCTACTCTCTGTTGCAGGAAGCTCATCAAAGCAGTGACGGATCGGTAACTCATCGCCTAATTGAAGGTATGTTCATATACTCAAAAGCCCATTGCACATCATGTTGCCATCGTCAATTGATGCATAGCTTGATTGTAAAAGTAGCTTTTAAGAAACGGAAAGATAATACCACATTCAAAGTGGATTACACCGGGAGACACCTGAAAGCCAATAAGCTTTGCGAAAGCTGCGCATAATCTTATTTCACTTACTCAATACTATTTGTTGCATGTTACCTTCCTTTTGGGTTTGGATAGACCTTTTCGTCTTGTGAAACATTTTAAATCCCAAAACGAACAACCAGATGGTAAAATGGCAAACGAACAAAGAGAAAAAATCGTCACAATCGTTTTACCTTCTATTACATTTTCTTGGATTTTTCTCAGAAACTGGAACTCGCCGTTCGGCCTACGCGATCCGATGCAATGATTACGATTTGAATAGATTTTCATTTTCCCCCAAAACAGGATGCGAAGGATCGTGTCACGTTGAAACGAAGTTGGTCACGGTTTTCAAATCCCGCTCGTTCTCAGCCTCACCAGTTTGTCCTCGCACTGACCATTCTCGGCCATCCGACAGTAATGAATGTCGATGTGCCGATAGACGAACCCGGGTTGAAAGGAAAACTCTCAATTTCCACCGGGGAACGGATGTGTGTGTTTTTTTTTTATTCTTTCGGCCAAGCCCTTCGTTTTACGTTTTCTCGCGTCAACCAAGGTCCGAGCGCAGGGAGACAGCAGTTCCAAAGAGGGTCAAACCCTAAACCGAATCAGGGTTCGGTGTCCGGTGCGCTGGTCGAAACATCAAACGGCAATCGATATCCTGTTGTTTCAGTATTTATTGCTCCGGCAGGCTCATCTTACCGAAAAAAGCTTTCCCTGTTGGGGAAAGTGGACACAACGGTGGTACCAAATGCCAAAAAAAAACAACCCTTCCCGGTGAAGATGGGTGTGATTTTTGTGTCCCTGTGGACGTTCCTTTTTCTAGCTCCATCCGTTTTGTATTTATCTTACCGTTGGTCGACACCGTTCCGTCCACCGTGTGTACCGTTTTAGTTTCTCCAAAAAAAAAGGGGAAAAGGAACCATCCTTTCGCTTCGGAAGGACTGCAGCAAATTGGACCTAGGCAGGACCTGGCTAGGACAAGGGTAATTTTCCTCTATTTTACAACCGTCCGGCAATGATTGAGAACGACTGTCCGGACGTTACGGTTAGACAATCCTGTCAACCAAAAGGGAAGCTTTATCGTATAAAGAACCCGGAGACCCACCTTCCTTTGGGGGTATCCTTTTGGCGAGAGCTTCAAGCGTAAAGCGGTGCTCAAAGGAGGGAGTAAAATCGAAACTAAAATAAAATAAAATAATGCTACCATAAAAATCACGATCACCATCGCATGTCCTTCGACAGCACCGGGGGCAAACAAGGTTGACCTTGACGAAACAATGTCCCTGCATGCGTTATAATCAGAAGCACTTAAAGGCAATAGCAAAACAACAATAAGTAAGCTTCGTTCAGGAGTTCTGACGTGCAAAAACTTCTACAAAACAAGAAGAAAAAACCTACTCCTCCCGAGTCAATCCCGGCTAGAAGTCGTTGGCACCTTGTGGAAAGGATTTCCTGGAAGCGTTCGACTTCACACCGGCATGCTACAGCAAGGAATGTGTGAAGTTCGTCTTTTCGGGTTGAAAATGGTAACCACTGCCTGACAGTGAACGGTCCCAGTAGAAGTTAGTAACGACTTCCAACCCGAATGGGAATCTCAAGATCTTTGCTTTAACCGTACTCCGTAAGTGAACCTACCACCGGCCGTCTCCATCGCTGGGTGTGGGAAATGTTAATTCTATTGATTTTTACGACCCGAATCCGGCTCCCGCTTCTGTTGCACGTGGCGTACACAACGGTGCACATTGGGCACAAAAGCAAAACCCGATGGAAGCGACCGTTTCCAAGAACGAAGGCAAGGAAAACCCGAGCATCCCTTTTTCCCTGCCCCTTTCCATCTTGCTTTCGCCACTGCTCCAGACTACACAGTGTGGAGCTCCCGATGAAAAGGAAGAGAGTAAGAACAAGATAAATAATACGAAAGCGGTTCACATTTAGCGACGAGCGGAATGTTCGGCACTCGAGCGCGGGACTTCTACCGTCCGCTGGTTGCCCGGCTTCGAAAGGATAAATGCGCCATTCACTTAATGAATGCAAGAGGATGCCTTTCGGAAAGGACACAACATGTGAGTGTGTGTGTATTGAGGAAGGGGGAGGAGGGGGTGTTTTGAAGGTGCGTGTATCAGTGTGTGTTTCGTAAGGAAACCCACGTGCGTTGCGCATAACAGTACTCGAGCAACGGTGAAGTAATGCTATGGCAAATATTTTATTTACTGAGCAACATAATCGAATCGATGCTGGCTTCGAAAGTTCAGTTGCCCTAGGACATTGTGTTATTTGTATGTGTGTTACATGCACTAGTATTGGAATGTGGTGAAAAAGAAAAGATTTTCTTGGTCGCTTCCCCAAATCTAACTGAACTTCGCTTTCACAAAAGGTTCCATCCCGTTACCACATGCTTATGGGAAGTTGAAGGCAAAAATAAAACGACCAGTCTGTTGAGTTGCTGCTGTTTTTTTTTCTTTACTCCATTTTTCATTTGCTATCGTTAGGTACAATCACCTGACCGCAGTAGAATCGATTGGCGGTGTATTGAATTCTAATGTGGTTCCGTCGAAAGTGACGATTGTACGTCGTTTCGTACCAAGTACGTACGACAACGCAAAATATGTGTGTGCTCACACACAAACACACACAGGAGTGCACATTCACACTCACAGGAGTGCACGCGTCTTGATGCGTAAAGTAGAAAACAACAAAAAGAATCGAAAGTGGATGATTGTGCTGATAATAGACGTGCACCGCTCCCGTTCTGCCATGTCTGTCTTGGAGTATCACACAGAGTAAAGGAATGTGAAAGTCAATAATGAATTCAGTGAATAAGTAACTGCCTTCACTTTTATTATTCATTATTGTGCGCCGAGCAGTGTGCAAGAGTGTGAAGAGGAGTGAAGAAAAGAAGGACACAAAATAAGCCCGGTACGGATCGGTACTGCTACTATTGATTAGGAAATTCCGATGTTTCACGGAAGCTAAAGAGCTTTTGATGGAAAGAAAATGCGTAAATTACTTCTGTCAAATTTTCTTTTTTTCTGCAGTCGAGGATAGAAAACTAGAATCGTTACTGTTTGGAACGACAGTTGCCTGAGGAGGAGGAATTTTAGAGAACGGGACTTAAGCAAAAACTTGTCGCTTTGGCTTTGTTTACGGCGAATTTTACCGCAGTTTATGAAGGGAAAACGTACAAGGTTTCCAAGAACGTTTAAAAATTGTTACATCAATCAGTATTGTTGTATGCAAAAATGTGGTTGTATGTGTAGTTTTCGATAAGATAAGAGTCCTTTTACTTGAACTGATGTTACTCGGAATGGGAAGAAAGTACGAAGTATGCTCAGGAACGATTAGTGATATCCTGAAGGACTTTCCAAACTTGTATTCCAGAATCTCTACTTGGGAAAATGCTGAGCAAGTCGAGCATGCTCGATCCATCCTTTGCATTAGCAGTATGTGTGGAACCATGAGAAACATAATCCGAATCGCTTTACCGACAACTATCCTCATAGACACACATATATATCCTTATACTAAATTATGTTATAATGTTATTATAATATTATATTATGTCGCTAATATTACTTTCAATTCAATTCTTTTGTTGAATTTTATTTCATCACATGTTTTTTAATATTAAAGAAAGCATTTCTTATCTAATCCCTAGTTATAACAAAATTATTACTGTAAAACGTTAAAATTACACTTTTTTGCTGGTATGTTTCTTGAAAACTTTATTTAAACATGTAAAAATATCCTATTTAGTACACTAGAGTTTAGGTTTAGGAACACCACACGAATGTCAAATGATGTTATTTATATTGATTTTATCACAATCCAAATCATCATAATTGACAGCGAATTACTTGGGATCGATATGTTTTCCTTGATTTTCAATAACTTTCCAAGTCCAGTTACACGCTATCTTCTACATATCTTTCTCTCATATGACTTTCAACGCTAACACGATAGCTCAATTAAACTTTACAACCCGTCAGCACGCATCATCTAAATAATAAATGGCTGATAGTTATGGTTGAATTCGTTGAATTCGTGTTCGTTACAAATTCATTAGCATTTGATTACCATTTCACGACGGACGAGGTGATACAGCTTTCCCACCACTTTGGTCGATACGAAGCCTTAATTAATGAGCAATCGATCAGACGGAACGGAACGCATCATCACCTTGGCCATTGGGAAATAACGAACGAACCGGGCCTACCTTTGGCCCGTCTTAACTTCTCATGCCAACCCTCACATGGTGTGTCCCACCATCGATATACGACTTTGTTCGCTCGTTTCTGCACAGGAAAAGACCGATTTCGATGCTTTGATTTCACTGCGCAAACCAGCATGCAATTTGCAACAAAAAAACTGCGCCAGCTATTTTGTTTAGCCTCGGCGAAAGGTCCTGTCCATAAAATGAACAGATCCCGCATCACGCCGGCTGGTGAAACGATGGGATGACACGGTTTGCACGAAGCCGAGGGATAACTGTGGCCTTTTTTAATTAAAAAGCTCTCGGGGCGACTTTTATGTTCCTGCTGGTTCCCGTAAGCGGTTGGGTAGCTGTGTGTGTGTTTGTGGCTGTTAATACAAGCCTATCGTTTTCTTTTGTTACTGCGTCACTAAGCTCCACGTCCCGGGTGTCCTTGTACATCCGAGGAATCACTGAATGACTGGTGAAACTTTACTCTCGCTCTCGCTTTCTCCTTCTCCCTTTTTCTCGCGCAGTTCTCAGTTTATACTTCCTTTCCTAATTGGTTCATTACTAAAACCTGTGTCGGCCAATGTATGGGTGCAGCCAGTTTCGTTACGGGCCATACACCGTCCGAAAGGATGTGCAAATGCCCATCGACCATACTATCACCTTTTATACACCGATGGAATGGTGTTGCAGGTCTGCCGCTATGAATGTCCCCCGAAGGGTACTGAGGTTAAATGGAGCGTAAAAGATACGAACTAGAGTGGCCGTGCATTAATAATACGACAAGATACGACCGAGGCGAGATTTCTGGTCCCATAGAATGGCATTCCAGGATCAATTATAACATGCTGAGATGGGTGAAAATCTTCCGGTGGGTGATAAATTATGCTCAAAAATACCACCAACTGATCAACTTATTAAACAAAGGGGTCTTGAGGGCACACGGACTGCTCGAAAGAAGGCGCGTACGAGGATAAACAGGTATTACAGTAAACACTACACAACGGGAGCAAGACAAATTGCTGTACCCTGCATAATGTGGCAGCAAAAAAACCGTACTGGCGAATCTGGGAACAAACAAAAAATTAAAGCGAGTGTCCTTCGGTGATGGAGAAATTGAAACAATGGAAAAATAAAAGATGGCCAACTTTCCGAAAATTTTCTCACTGCATCCTTTCCAGGCATCGTTTAGAGGAAAACGGATGAAACCCGGTCTTATCGTACGAAAGCTCGGCAAGAATGTAACAGTGTTTGCTTTTACATCCTTTCCAGGCTTTCAGCACAGTTGAACAAAAAAAATCCTTCTAACCAGGAAGTCGAGCCCTTAAGCGTTCCTTTACATTCCTACAGCTGCACGGGAAAAGCTTTCATAGTCTCGGGATTTTCCCTCCATTCTTTATAATGGTGCGTTTCTTTCTGCCACTGACGGTGGCCTTAAATTTCCATCCCATCTCGTTCTCTCTCAATTTCGGGCTTATTTCGAGTGGTTTCAATCCTCTGATTGTCGTCGTCCCTTAACATGGCAAACAACACACACACACAAATTTACACAGACAGATAGAAAAAAAGCCTTCCATACGAGCCTTCATCCAAAAGTGCGGGATTGCGCATCCGTGTCACAAAGGAGAAGCCCTTGAAACAAAAGGCAAAACAGTGCTGGCGATTTCATGATTCATGCGATTTTGCACACGACGAGACACAGCGCACAGAAATACAAAGCCAAAGCGAAGAAGAAACATTGAAGAAAGCAAAAAAGATCACACGAAACATTAGGCGACAAATGGCAACATAAGGGAACAATAAAAAAGCTAAGACCGGGATGCTGCTGGATTGCCTGGATGGTGGATGGGACAAAGACAAAGCCCGTTAGAAACAACTTCTTGAGCGGAAGAGAGTGGAACAGAGAGTGGAGGGGCGGGTGCGTCTGGCTGTTATTGTTAGCGGAAAGTAGCCTAAGCTTAAGTGCTTCTGTCGGGAACTCCGGGTGGCAGAAAGGGAGCGAACCATTTGCCGTTGTTTTGGCGGTCTGTCATCGCGCGCTAACTTCCGTAGTTCACGTAGTATGGGCCGCCTCGAATCGCGGTACAGGTCGCACACTCGACACTCGACGCTTCTTGAGGCTAACAAAAGTACACTCGACTCGGTTTTGCCTAACGAACCCACCTGGACGTGTCAAGAGCGAACCGGAACAGATATTGAGCTGGGGTTGGCTTGGACCGGATTTATGGCGCGGAAGGAATAGGGGGGGCAGCGAGGGGCAACAAAGAACGGCCGAGCAGGGAAACATAAAAGCCACACATACACATGGGGACGGTGCTTCTTAGCAAGCCGTATCACTTCCTGATGGTCGTCGATAGCGCCGGTATAGATGTCACTCATATGTGTGCAGTGGAAAGCGCGAACAGTTCGGCCATTTTGGTTGGAGGAAGATGCAGGCGCCGATTCATAAATCCTTCCACCCCCATTATGGTGCTCCAGGTGGAAGGCAAAAAGGCTCGTTTAATGGTGCGATGGGGACCTCCTAGACGGGGGCAGTTCGATGCCGAGTACTAAAAATATCTTCAAGCGATGGAAGCTTCTCGGGCCTGAGTGCCATGATGGTAGCATGATGGTAGCGGCGCTGGCCTTCACACGAACGGACCGAACCAAAATCCCATCCGGGCCAATCCCCCGTAGCAAGGACTGACTATCCGGCTACGTGGTAAAATAAGTCGATACGGCCAGGCCGTTCTAACGAAAAAAAAAAAAAAAAAAACGGTGGCTCAAGTATTCAGGAGAATGGAATTCTTTGTAATTAAAGGGACTATGCTGACGGTCCAAAACGGAACGACTTATTATTTATTTCAAATTTAGCATTGAGAAATTAGACAAAATAAAAAAAATGCTTAATTTCAAATGATATTGTTTGCTCTTGGAGATGGGACCATCCTTTATTGGCCAAATGCAATATCAATAACACTGCAACAATTCTGAAATAGACTCCACAAAAGTTGAAAGCATATTGCTTTTTAAAGAACTTGTTGAGCATCAAGACGTTCAATAGATCGCGACTCAGTTAGCAAACAAAGGCTGGTGGAAGAATTCCTCTCAATGATCCGATCGACTCAATCGTCCATTTATCAATAAATAATTTCTCAATTGGACAACCATAAAAGAACCGAAATTGCACCTCAAATAAAATAAGACCAACCGGTTGCAATTTATGGACCGTTTATGGCGAGTAAATAGTTTAAGCCAACAGATCATTTCACGTTGCCATACAGCACCACCGACAGTGAAGTCGAATATCCGCTAGCAATTGTACCTCACTTCCAAAAGCACAAATAAAAAGCAAATATCAAGTAAAAAACTGCTCGCTGGCACAAGTTGGTACCCGTTGCAATAAAGTGGTTGCAAGTGTCCAACCATAAAAATGTACCCCAAACACATTGGCACAGCAGCAGCTGGAATGCAACTGGTGGTGAGATTGGTTTAAGTTGGCAGGAAGCAGGAATTGTAAGCGCTTTTCTTCCGTTTGCAATGTGAGTATTTGTCGAAGCAATGATTGGACGTGATCAGGCAAACTTGTGAGAAGTGTGATTCGGGTGCGCTAGCACTACACGGGCGATGGTTTGGCCACCCGGGGTTGAATCGGTTTTAGAGCTGCAATTTTGTCCTTCACCAAAACAACTCGACGCGCGATCGATACAGCACACTGCAATACGCAATATCGGTTTGCAGACAGTTTGGGAAGACCAAGGACAGAAATGGTTGCTGGATATAGTTGTAAATTTGTCGACAGTTGTACCATTTCAGCTGCTTCGTAGCACGTTACCAACACGCGAAAGGATAACATTGTTTCCCCCCCTCCCGGAACTGGGAAGAATCCGCAAAACAACACGCGACGGGGGTTGAAATGTTGTGAAGGAATTCTTGCGATGGTGTTTGGGAAAAATGTTTTCAACTTTAGATGAAATTGACACTGTGCTGCAGCGAGTTTGTTTCGGGGAAGATTTAGTACTAAAATAAGAAGATGGGAAAGGAATCGAAAGCCATGAAGAGAAGAGGTCCTTTGGGAATACAAAACCCCAAAAAATCGATGCTCTTGCAAACGTTGCCAGTAAATCATTGCCTTGCGAGTGATGCTAAGAATAAACAAGTCTTTCTGTGACACGGACGAATCTTGGGAATCCTGAGTGGAACAGAGGATGGATAAAAAATGTATCATCTTTTTGTACGAATTGTTTCGTGTAGTCTCATTCTGTGTGACGAAATTTTTCCACGGCACTGTTCGACTACGAACCCTGGTAGACTTTGGTGGCTTTCGATTCTTTTCCTTTGGCATCAATCTCAACCACATGACTGTTCGTTTCGGTGCCAAACCACACACGATTCTTTATTCTCTCTGTGTGTTCCTCTTATTGTACTATCGTTGCGTAACGAAGAAGTACTTGCACGTACTTAAATCTCTACCGCGACGAATTGAAGTTTCAGAAAGGATTGTCGTTCGAAGCATCGGTTGGCTAAAGTGAGTATAAAATGAAATTTTTATTCGTGTAACATACCGTGGAGAGTGAGATGAGACCTTCTTCAATATGGACCAATTGTAAAAGAACACACACTCTACATGAAACTCAGTGTGTTCACCTCACGATAAGGAGTATGGAATAAGAGAATGACTTAACGGGAATTTTGTGATGCTTTTGTGTATCATTTGCAATATCCATTTAATGTATCACAATTCAGCTAACTTTTGATCAATCACACATCAACCCCCATCCCTCAAACCTTTCCACAGCTAGAGGAAAAACCATATGCCATTCTCAATTTTTCTGTTGTGCCAGCCTTGTTCTTCTTTTGGATTGATTGATCCAATGGATCATTGCTTGCAAAATGTCTACTTCACATACCTGACATGCGAACGATTGACATCCGGTTAGGGGGTCGCTACCGGAAATAACGAAATCTTGTCTCTAACATTGAATTACACAATCCAATAGATCGTTGTTTGAACGACCCTCAACGATGATACCGTTCCTCAGAAACTCATCCTTATTATAAACCAGAATTTAATCATGTATGACAGCGTGCCATCAAAACTTGATTGCAAAATTATCAGAAAATGAGCTGAATCATGAACAAAATCATGAAGCATGAATCATACACAAACAATGTAATGCTGTTCTTTCGATCGTCCCTTATTGCGAAAGCATATCCGCTCAGAAATTGGAATGTTATTTTTAAGTTCAACTACCATCTATGGGTCCTTCAAGTAATGGAACCCTTTGCCTTGGTATTGTCGTATCGGACACTTGTAGCAGACATTCGTCAAAGCTAATTCCACTTTATAGCTAGCTAATAAATCTTATTGGCCGCATCTGATGGCCCGACCAAGCATCAACAGCGAAATTGATTCACCGAAACCTCGTGCCACGCTTCGCTGCAAACGAAAGTCGAAAATTCATTCAAATTTCATGAACCGAGCACGATTTCCTATCCATCCACATCATCCTAAGCGGCAGCATCGGTCGATTGACGGTCGCCAGGACGTGAGGGAAATCAGGCAAAAAGGTAAATACACACAGTTTCAAGTAGCTACGACGCAAAGCAAAACTGCAATGTGGCTTCCTGTCCCTATACGGTTGCAAGGTCGTTGCCTTACTTCCTCGGGGGGACGGGTTTTTTTTTCGAGTACGGAAGGAAAACTCGAAGTGGAATTTTCTCGTTACATCTTCACGTTGGTCCACCCATCGATTGGCCTTGAAAATATAACCCGCGAGCAAACATCGTAACATTACACACACAGCATCAATTGCGCACGCTGGCAACAGTTTTCTTCGCTTCCGGGCACAGGTTGGTTGCTATTCGCGCAGTTCGACTCCTGCAACCGGGCCCAAACGGTTTTGTGATTCGCTCCCAGCGGACTCGTTACGAATGCACGCGAAATGATTTGCCCGCGTAATAGATTGGCTTCGGGTTTGGTTTCGATTTCGGATCTGCTTCAGGTGTTTCGGAAGATGCCTGCATGAAATTGTATACGAAATGAAATAAAATTTGTGAAACCCGGCAGCTCGAACGTGAAAGCGTGAACAGCGCTTCTGGCAATGGATGAAATGAGAATTCGGAAACGGGAGCTGGTAGCAAAAGAGGATCATAAAATCGAACGCATTCCTGTGTTGCCGTGCTTCAACAGGTTGTTTCTAAGGTTATGATTTCGTTTGAAGGGACTTATAGTGCGTTTTGAGTGCGAAAGACATTGCAAAGTTCTTTTTTGATTGATAAATTGAAAAAAGGCGCTGACATGCCAAATGATTATCTTCAAAAGCGCGGAATCAATCTAGAACTAGCAAGTCTGCTCGGTCCCTTTGATTCTGTTTGAGACGTACCTGCGATGTAAATCAGCTAAAGCATCTAAAACAATTCAGAGACGAAAGAAACTCGTTTGCTTAAAAAATTCCTGAATGTTGCAACATTAAAATGTTATCTTATGCTTGCAGTTTCTTGTGAGTTATTCTCTAAAACATTCTGGTCACATGATTTATTCTTGTGTGTTTTCTATTTCTCAAGACAGCAAAGCGTCGATGATTGCTAAGCAGAAGTCCATGCAGATTGAATTCAAAAGACATGTGGTGTGTTTGGAAGTAGGAAATCCAAGTATAAATAATTGAAATCGTACACATTTATTTCATTGAATCTAACAATAGTACACATTCATCACATATCATTTAGATCAAAATCACAAAACACCCATTTCAGTTCAAACAGCAAAACTCATTAACATTCCCAAATGGAGCTCACACATTGCTCAAATCAGGCTTTCAATTTAATCCAATTCAAGCTCCCCGCTCACTCACTCCGATGCGCACAGGTGTTTGGTTGAATATTCTCATTCATATAAATAGATTCACTTCAAACTCGCGCACTTTTGCCCACTGGGGTTTATGGCATGACGTGAAATTGAACACAAAAATCCATGCTCACCAAACTACGGTGCGCGCCACTCATCCACAATGCTCGTGCATAGTAAAATATGCATAGTTTAATTATTGTGACGGAAATTGACAGAACTGAAATACCCGCGGGATTTCCATGCTCGATGTTAAGGCGTTCCCCCTCGACCGCAATGGGGCCATTCCAGTACTAAGCGGAAACTTTATCGTAATGCGTGATGATGCAACACAAAAGTCAAAACACACGTTCGTTGGTAGGTTTATGTTTTACCAACCTTCCATTTCACTCGTACACCTACTCGTATTCGGCAATAAAACTAGTTTTCTGAGAGAAATGCTTCCTTTCGGTGCTAAATTGGAACCGAAAATGGTTCGATCGATATATTCATTAACTGCTTCAAGGTGCATCCTGGCGTGGTGATGAGCCAGCCCGCACAGTAAGTTTACACAGTAAGCGAAACGAACTTACTGACCCACCGTAATGGTGGCCTGCGTCTAAGGGGGTCGTGAATTTATCGCAATGCCCAAGTACCGAGCAGCAACTTCATCACGTCATCACGCATCTAGACACGGCTGTATCGTCCGAAAAGCTCGTTAATATCCATTACCGGATCTCATTAAGCTGCCTCTGCCCGGAACAAGGTGCCGGCGGATAGCCTGACGGCATATGAGCTGAGTCGTTTCTTCTGATTAATACCTATGGACGGTGTGTCGGTGGTGTCGGTCATGCTTGCCTACATCCCAAAAACCATGACCATCTCTGCAAGGGAATGAATGTTGTTAATTCATATTGCAGTGTAAATACTTATCCTTGTTAGTGCTGCGAGTTTGAATACGTAATCTAAAACATTGGCGCGAATAGGATTGCTGCCAAGAAGCAATTAATTATGAGTGAGATATTTTAACCTTAAGCAATTGAAGATCATTTTTATGGAACGATTTTCAACGGCCGAGATTTTGTTAAACAATCTCGTAACGATCCAGCGATAACGCACCAGCTCCAACCATGAGATCCGCCCGAAATGGCATCCGTTATTCAATTAGTTGCTTGATTTATAACGTACAACGTTTGTGGGCCGAAAGAAGGTAACGCGAACCAGGTGAGATAATTAACTTCATCGCCCGAAGGGCAAATCAGCAATCCAGCAAATAGTTAGCCAAGGCCAAATCTCAATCCCCAGCACTGGTGTTAATCCGACGGTTAAGCGTCTTTCGGAGCTTATGGTCCATCGTCCATCCGACCTTTTGGATCGATACTTCCGGTAAAGGACCTTGGGCAATGGTGTGCCGAAAAAAACAGAGGAGAAACCCAAAGTAAAAACGAACGAAAACAGGCAAGCAATAAGTGGTGCAAACAATCCAGCTATGAATTGTTCGCCCGTTCCTTGCTCAGCAACGGAAAGAATGATTCCCGCCGTGTGCTAATGGGAATAATCGAAATTGATCCCTAATTTATGCGGCCAGGAAATTTCTCAGCGCACCGCTCTCGTTGACTCATTTGCATAAATGATAATGAAATTCCGTGTCTTGCCAGCGTTTTCTTGCACTTGTTATTGTGTGGGGCACACCATCCTTTTCCTCCGTAAGTGGTGCTTGTTTGTGGTCGAGTTGTAGCAGTAGTAGTTGTTATTTTTGTTGTGTGCAGATCGTTTTCTTTTCTGACCTTGCACCCGGTAGCTTCTGGTGAGAGCAACGTCACCAATGCAATGGTAGGTAGGCTACCGTGTATTTGTTGTATTTGGTTGTTGCCCGAGCTGAAACGAGATAATCCTTTTTCGTTTGAGCTCGTGAAGTGGAAGTTAAAAGGCTTGCACTCAATAGAATTCATGCAAATGGTGGTTTGCGAACAATTTGTAGCAATTGTTTCACAAGAGAAAACTAATGAACCTCTTCATTGGATGATTGAGCTAAAGCGACAATGGACAAATGGAAATTAAGATTTGGTACAAGACTCTCCAGGTAGTGACGCTCTATCTCGTTTCTTGTTCATTAAATCAATTTAGTTAGTCTAATAAAATAAGATACACTTTTAGAAAAATAATAAGAATTTTTTGAAATATTAAAGGAATATAAATTATTAGAATATGTCATTAGAATATTAAAATATTATTAAATCAATCATTATCACTGCATAACCGTGGACGAAAAACTTTGAAGAAAGTGTATTTTCTTCTTAATTTTCCTTAATATTTTTTTCCGGAAAACATTCGGTAATAAATTTAATAACTTAAATCTGAACAAAAGCTAATCGACTGTGTAACAAACACGTAATAAAAAACGAACGAGTCGAGATTTCAAGAAATTATGGGTTGTTTTGAAGAAATCCGTAGTTGTACAATCAGAATTCTTTTCGCATGGCGATTAGTTTACTCCTGGGGATTCGACTTAGATGTTTGTCAGTAAATTGATTTAATATTTTTAAAAAACGTCCCTGAGATCTTGTGATCTTAATCTGATCTTAACATCTTCCTTCAACTACAGTGATCATTCATATTTCAATGTAATGTTTTTTGAGTGCTCTATTGAAACTCTTGAAAAAGATCCAAAAATGCATTTTTTATTTAAGATGCAAGTTTAATTCTTGCTTTTATCGGAAAATATCTTCACAAATAGCAGCAACATTGCAATCAGGAATTTGATATCATAACTACATAACGCTTCTCAAGCATGGTTCTCTAGTCTCGGGCTTACTACATACGAGAACAACATTGTCCAAATGCACTATTCCGGCATTCGTTTATTTTTGTTATTTCGTCCCCTTGCTTTCCTGCGAATGGCTTCTCCCTGCAAGCGAGCAAGCGATCGATTTATCTCAGCCAGTCACCAGTCCAGCAGTACAAATCTGCACCGCCTGATGATAGATCGATAGCGAAACTGTACACTTGCGGCAACTGCTGCCACTTACTATTCATGCATAATACAACTAGTTGCAGCATGGTGGATGGCAGAGTAAACCCATAACATAACTCCTATGGGGCCGGTGGGAAAGATCGCAGGGAAGGGGACGGACCGTATAAAGGCGAAAGTTTTGTAACAGAACTGACAACTAACCTACATGTACATATACTCGCTAGGGAAAACAGGCGCAGGAAGCGGTGTGGGTGAATTCCGGAAAGGACGAATAAAATGGCATTCCAAAAATGGGGACGGATGGCGTCGAGATGAACGCGGCACCATCAGAACTGTGCACCGGGGATGAAAAATCGGGACGTTTCGTCGAGGAGACAAATCATCGTTTCCATTTCTGGCAAGGTTGCGAACGAAAGCGTCACACGCGGCCTGTGTCCAGGATCCAGGAAGGGGAACGGAGGGGAAATTTTGGGGGATAAAACAGGGTGGAGGAAGAGATTATTTACGAAATGCATTTTGCAAGCTGCATCGTTTGCGTTCTTCGCATTCTTGAGAAGTACTGCTGGAGTTGGATTGCATACTGCCATTAGTCTGGCTTATTGTTTCAGCGAAATACACAGTTGATCATGCCAAGCAGGGCATCGTTATTCTTTCGATGCTGTGAAAGTTTTATTGTTTTGCTCGCGCTCGTGTGTGGCATAACTCTAGGATAACACACAGCCGATGATCAATAGGCCTGTTAAGTGTAGCCAAAAGCTATTGATTATTGTTGTTCTTTATTTTGTGTCGTAAAGTTTCACAATAATACATTCTCACGATGAAAGCTTTAAGCTCCAAATTTAAATTTTTGTTCCAATGTTGGTAATAAAACAAAAACCACCTACAGTAACGGAAATTTCCCTTTCTTCTCGGTTTCCTACGAATTTTCAGCGAAAGAATGGCAAAAAACACGCATGAAATGACAGCCCTTTCGATGGTTCTAATTTATGAGCGACCGTACGCGAAACACTCGTACACAGAAAACGAGAATCTGCATTCCGAGTTAGACAAGCATATGAATGAAGTTAGCATTTTTATTGCTTACCCAAACAACGTAACGAATCGAAAGCACAGCACTAAAACTCACCCACCGTGCTGCACATTCCACACTCGCTGGCAAGGATGCTACGGCCAAGGGCTGCGGCCATGTTTGCTCTGCTTGTTTATCGTCAATTTTATACGCCATGTTTTGCTTACTTTACCGAAACTTTGGCCGGTATGGGGATGCAAATTGCACACTGTATGATCTCGTTTCGCCTTTATGCCTTTTTCTCCATTGCACGCTGAAGCACGCCGCTCGTTGCGTGTGAGATTTTAATTAAAAAGCACTCATTCGCAACCTACCATTATCCCGCACGGGTGCCACTTTGGCGGGTGGATCGGTGGGTGGTCGTTTCGTCCTGCGCGTACAACCTGCCCAAAAAACGCAAACCCAAAATCAATGATAAACTGCCAGCAATACCTGTGGGAAACATGCTGAACGCGTTATCACAACATCACTGGGTGAGTTTTAGTTTTTTCGCCTGTTCTCCTTCAGCTTAGTCATCAGAAAAGCGAGAATGAACGACCATCTCGAGAACAATTGGTTAGGTGCTTTTTGGGGGATGAGGAAAATGCGCATAATGTTATGGCGGGAATATGCCATTCAGTTGGCCGTACGCTGTACCGTCCCATAACGTTCCACCCAAAACTAAAGTCCCACTTGGACGGTTAATGATACAATTTCGCAATTTTCATACACCCCCAAACCCTCTGATATGGTGGAAGGGGGCAAAGAAAAGCGGCGGAAAAAGCACCCGGGTACGTTCTGGGAATGACTCATTTATCATATTACGTCCATGTCGTACGCAACATGCTATCCAGGTCGTCGATGTCAAGCGTAGTTTCCGTGCGACGACGATTGAAATATGACCTGCGTATGTTTTTTTTCTCGCTTCCTTCCGCTTCCGATGCGACGGGGCTGATGGAATGGACCCCACGGGAGCCTTACCGAGGTGCCTGCCAAGGTTCTATTCTGGGGAAAACTACTTTTAGCCAGCTAGTCGCTTGAAGCTGAATATATTAACGTGACCATTCATTTCGCAAGCGAACATTCTTTGCTTAATTCTTAATCCTGAAAGCATGAAGGTAATTAAATGCCTGTTGAGAGTAGAGCATTTTAAGGAATTCGTTGATAAGAGCTTATCGCTGTTGTTGGCAAAATTGAATGCCGAATTTAACGTGTTGATCCACGACGTTTTTTGAAACAAATACACCAAACAACATTACAAACATATGAATCATTAATATAGGAAAAGCCTTTCCTTCTTGGTGATTTCCTGATCCACAAAACTCTCTTTCAGCATAACAACTCAATTTGAAGCTGCTGTTCCTGTTTATCACTCCTCACACACACACGCATACACGTGAACGAGATCCTTTCGTTCCCAGTGGAGCAAAACACCTGCATGAGCACCGCATTGACAGCGCGGTAAACATAAGCAAAATAGAAACATTTCTCACAAACAACACCGAAACAACTTCATACAACATTTCGCTAAAATGGGTCATAAAACCGCGCCATTTCTCTTGCAAAAAAACCCCCCAAAAAACACCAAGCGAATCATTTCACGCCCGTCTCATGACGGTTGTTTGGCTGAGGGCTGTTTCGTACTGCCACAACCGTCCCTGGGCGTTATTCCTCACTTTGAAAACGTGTATTGGGCTTTTTGCATACGAAAGTACCCCCCATCACACATGTGAAAATAAGCTTCACTGGTGGTGAAGTTGTTGTTTTGCGCTGCCACCACGAAATATTCTTAATGATGGTGCTCGTAAGGATCGGCACAACACCGCGACCGGGCTACATCAAGCAACGGGAACAAGTGCTAGCAGCTGGGAAATCACTTTTACTTTGCCATCGTCATCGTCATTGCGCCAGTCAACGGCACACTACGCGGCGCTGTGACGCGATGTTATTGTATGCGGTGAGTATTTTTTGGAAAGTGAAACATGCGGCCATTCGTTTTTTTTTCTTACCTACGCTCACCACGCCAAAATGATCCTCAGGTGCGGCAAAAATTAATGAATTTATGCTTCCCAACTCCCCAGCGTATGCGGACTGTGAACGGTTGGTCAGAGTGGACCGTTTTAATGCCGCTTTTGCAGGCCATTACGCGACTCGACCTTTGAAATGCCACAAAACGCTTTTTCCGCAACAGGAAAGTGTGTGAAATGTATGACCGTGTCATTCTTCCTTTCTCCCTCTCTCTCTTTCTCTCTTTTGTCACTCGACATCAATGCGTTGTAGTGGTGTTGATGGGAAATTATGAGTCTCGGTTTGCGGGCCTTTGCAGCACCGGGGCTCTGTTTTTCGTCAGTAAATTATGTCAAGCTTTACACCTTTCGGTGAAAAGCCGAACCACTCACGCATTCCGTTTGTTGTTGTTTTTTTTTTCTTTCTTCTTTTTTCCGTTTCGGTCACCGTCCCGTCATACCTCGGTGGGCCTTTTACACGACTTCGTAAAGTGCACACGGTGTGACACGCTTACGGCTGCCAAGATCAAACGCTTCCAGACACGGTACGGCACACTAAATATGCTGACGAATTCACATTGCAAACCGACGCGTGGTAGTGAAACGGAGACACTGGTGCTAAACTCGTGCTTACCATGTGAGTTTTGCATACGGAACGAGTGTCTCTGTCTCTGCTGGTGGACGACTTTAGCTTTGCTTGCTCAAACACGAATTCATAAGCGTGCAATTGAATTTCAAAACCCTCCATGATCGTGACAAACTTTGCGGGTTCTATTCGCCTTTGCGTTGTGGTGTGCGTTAGACATCCCTAGAGTGGTTGTGCGGACTCACGCATTTCATTGGAGGGGTAGTAAATCAAGCATCCTTCAACAGACTATACCGACTTCTGGCAAACCATTGCACCATCACTCTGCACACATCGTATCATCTTTCAAAACGAACGAAACCCAAAGATGCCCAAGTTTCACAAACATCCTTTTAGGTGCATGTTGATTTCAACACCTTTTCTACACCGGGGAACATCAAGGGAGCTTCAATTCAGCTCGTATCGCAGTGCAAAGAAAGGCTTGGTGAAGTGCAATCGTATGTGCGCAAGCACAGTTCAAACCGGCTGTATATTTGAAGTAGGTAAAATGTGCATACCAAATGTCAAACAAGTCGATAGAATGCAAATTGCGCTTTTCCAGATCATTGAGCGTTTGCTGTGTAGGCTTTTGGTGTGGTGGTTCGTGTGTCCCCACACATAACTGACACTAAAACAGATGGAGTTTTTTTTTCATTCTTGAAGAATTGCTGAATTTTCCGATTGAACTACTTGGTATGATATTGTCAAGACTGGAAAATTGAAAACTAAAATAAGTTAGTTTTGTACTTCTCTTTCTGGATTTGCGAGTTCAATGTTAGTAACAATATTCATGGCATTTTGGCGCTAACGGTTACATCAGTCATATCCGATAATTTTAAATTTGCGAATTGAGAAGGCATTACGCAGAATCAAATTCAAATTAGAAACTGCTTGATAAAGATGGGAAGAATTAAAAATTGATTATACATATTCTACTCTTCCAGTAATCCGGTAATCCTGATCCCACGAGAATCAATAAATTATTGTATACTTTTTGTATCATCTTGAAACCTCTGCAATTTTTTTTTGTTAAAATATTACTTATTGAGCTTCTTTCATAGATAAAACAATACTTATCTACACTCTAAGGACAATTTCTTTCGAAGGAAAGTTTTGATAAATCACACACTGTGTATGTAAAGACATACAAGAAAAAAGCTAAACGCGCTGAACATATATACCACACTCAGCCAGAATCAAGTAACATAAAGCTCAAGGTTTGTGCTAAACGAGTGAAACAAAATCTAAACTGCCTCCCTAAGTCCGAGTTAATAGTTTTGCGAAATCAATATCTTCCAACATTTCGAAGACGAACACATTTTCCAAGAACCTAACACTCAACGAAACTTTGCGCAGTTAATTTGCGACCCTTCGGCGCAACGAAACCCATCGAGATAAAGCCTAATGACAAAATCAACGACCTCAATGCCATCAGCGTCAAGAGGCAACACATTACTGTTTTAACGTTTCGCCTTTTTTTACGATCTGCCCGCACACTCTCGGACATCGGAGCCCGGGACGAACCCGAGCCCGGGCGGCTACTAATGCCACTCAAGTATGGGGGCAAAACTAATTCTCTACCACAATTACGCATCCTAATCGAATCCGGTAACTTCATTTCTGCCCTGTGGCAAGTTGTTTCGCTATGGTCGCACGTGTTACGGCCGCTCTTTCCACCCTGCCCCGATCGTTCTTCCTTTCAAACAAGGTGGAAACGACTGTTGTGCCGGAACGAATGCTTCTGTCTGCTCCTAATTACCCATTTCCGGCACCCGTTCCTACAAATCTATCAACAAGTGGAAAGCTTCTCTACCGTGTGCCAAACTGTCAAAGATTGCACCCGTTAAAAGGCTGTTTTGGGGATCCCAAGAATCGTGAGTGACAAAAATCAACAGTTTTCCGATGAACAAACTAAACTCTTCGCAGGTGAAAAACTTGTCCGGTCAGTTTGGGTTTAGCTCGTGCGTGTTTGTGTGTGTGAAGTGAGGAAAAAGAGAAATGAAAACAGATATTGGCTAGCAACATCATGCACCTATCCACCTATCCACCTCTCTACTATCCAACGCGAGGACATACGCAGAGTTTTGGGGTTCGCTCGTTTGGTCCCAACTATTTCACAGCGCAAAAGTTTTCCGATGATGAATGGCACCGAAGCGAAAGTGAACTGTCCAGATCTTTCCCGTACCTGTGCGCCAGTGTCATTAGTCTCGATTGTGAGACCCTTCCCCCAGACGCACACAAACACCCTCTTCCATCCATGCCTTCTTCATTCACGTGGAAATGTGTCAAATTAGCGGTGGTGAAAGTTAATTTATGGTTGCACTTTCATCGTTCCCAAGCAACGGCCCAAGGACGCTATGTTTGTCGCTTGATCCTGTTGTCAATTTCACGACAAACTGGCCAATGGAGTTTGTTTGCGTGCGTATGTGTGTGTGTGTGTATGTGTGAGAGCTAAGTAAAGGTGTGCAGTTCGATTATGAGACCACGTTATACGACGGAAAAGCTTTCGCCGTCCATTCGTGCTCACTTTTATGAACTCTGATGTCTACTACCTGGTACGCTTTGGCTTTCTGTTGACCCACCTGCCCTCACCTAGAACTGAACCTTGTACCTATGAAAAGTGTTGTCAGATGGTCTCATCGGGATGTCGCAGGACTCGACACCAATATTGGAGCCCGCTACTCATTTGTTCGGTCGTTTATTTTTGGCCCTTTGCTCATCGTTGGCAAGCCATCGCACGGAAAGACTACTAGCGCAACAACTGATATGAAATTGTCGACAACAGATGACCGGAACAAGGATAAGAGCTCGTTTGCTTTTCTCGTTCTTTCCCGCATTGCCGGTTTGTTTTTTATCACGCTTCCAAAATGAAAAGGTATATCAGGAATGGGACATTTTCTCGAAAAAAAGAAAATCATACCAGTTTCGGCAAAAACAGGACAGAGCTAAATGGATCGTTTGAAAATGTTTCAACGCATAGTTCAAGTATCTGAAACAAAATAGGAAGAATACAAATGGAAGAATACAAAACACACACACACACAGATGAGACGATAGATAAGACACCCGGGAGAAACAGATGCAATGCAAGGAAGGAAACAAAATATGCTGACGGTAAATTTGGGTGAAGAACGCCCATGATACAGCAAATCATGGCTTTAGCGCAACAAACTGGGTTTGGTGGAAAATTGAGTCAGTGTCGCGGATAGGCAAAAGAAAGATGGACGAATATCCATTATTATGTTGTTAATCGTGTCTCACGTAAGGTCCGGGCCGCGACGAATCGATAAATGTGAATGAAGGAAAATGTAGCAGAAAAATGGGGTGAAAATAAGGAGGACACAGCGCTAAAACACATTAAGTTCTTTAATTTATTTCACTCCGTCGCAGTTCGCTTTGCCTGGTGATATTACACACTTTTAGACGATGCTGTCTTACCTTATGGAGTTGAAGCGAACATGGTTTGTGTTGGTGTATTAGTTTTCTACATATACAACCGTGCGACACCATTTTATTTCTTCGGCCAGCAATTTTTGTTGTCATTTTCTTTCTTTTCGTCATTTTAAAGAAGAATGATAAAACACGAATATAACCAGGACGAGTTAATGACTTTTGAAAGACACTTATCTCAAGAAAGGAACTGAAAAACTATGAACCAGAAAAATATAAACCTTACATGACCGAACACCATGTTGAAGAGTTTAGGAAGTATTGGAGTGAAGAAAGCTTTCCACAAAACTCGGCAAATATTTTTAGAATAATAAATAGAAAATACCGTTCGGAGCTCTAGAATTAATTTATTCTTTTCACATTTTCTCTCTTCTCCAAGGCAAAATGCTAAAGTTCTGCAATACCGGCCATAACTTCTTCGCTCTAATTATAGGTCTCTTCGCAGAGTCATAAGTCTTTCTGGCGTTGTCGCGTTCGCTGGCGGCTATTATTTGTCCGTTATAAATCGCTCGCAATGACTCGATAGTCTCGGAAGCCTACCGGAAGTGACGCACGCAAATGTTCCCTCCAGGCGTTCTCATTCGCAACACATCGAACGGGCGGCCGTTTATACACATACCCCAAAACCGATGTCATCAGTGCTAACAGGCTGAAAGGAAATATTTTCTTTCGTCTGTTTTCACACAAACAGCCGGCGATTTTTTTCCTTTTTCATTAAAATGGTGCTAAATTAAATGAGTGGAAAAATATGATAATGGAAAATGCTTCAGATAGCATTCATTGGATCTGAATAACTGGCTCCCAACCGGTCCGATTCCACCCGCGGCCGTATGAAACCCCGAAGCGGTGTCCATTTCGATGCTGGAAGGAATTTCGCGTACGGCCATGACAAAAGGAATCGATAGCATGAAACCAGCAAAGCGTTAGACCGCAAAGTACTTGCGGCCAACAGCCACGAGAGGCTGTGTGTGCTTGGAGTTCGCCTCTCTCTTCCCGCGTGTTTGGAAACTTTTCAAATGGCCGCTACTAATAGCTTCAGCCACACGTTGGATCCTCTCGGTCGGATGCTGGATGAACTCAACCGGGTGGACGGGATAATTTCCTGTTGAAATAATGAAGACATGCCGGCGATGGGACCCATCGATGACGACATGTGAAAATTGTCATACCACAAAACCCTTATATGAATGGACCGATTGGAGCGTGCTTTTTTGTGATGGTTCGGCATTTTGTACGATCATTAGGTGTGTGTGAGACACGGTGTCCTTGAATAAAAAAGGTTCCTCTGTGGTGTAGGGTTAGCAAAAAAAAGCGAGATCGCCCAAAATTCGAAGTCATTGCTAAAATATTCATACGTAGAATCTCGGTTAATGTTTCCGGAGGCTGAACAATAAAAGGGTTTCTAATGAAGGCGTACCAAAGTGGCGATATGGAATGGAAGATAACAGATAGTTAATGCTTCGTCAGGACCGATACTCTTTATAACATTCATGTTCCGCATTTTTATAGCTTTCGTCGTATTTGACACAAAGTGGCAAATATATTTCAACCCGCAACCCCTCCCGTAATACAAGTAATCACTTCTTTTTATAATATAAAATAAAGCTTTATACACTTTCCACCACAAACTGTTGCTTCGAACGATTAGTGTCGCACACGCACATACTTTTATGATTCATAAACGAGGCAGTGCACGTAGGTATTAAATTTTCCCAATGAAACGGTTTGTACAAAATCTTACACCCCGAATAACCAAGATAAAACAGAAACTCGTAAAATACATGCTGTCATAAATCGTAAAACACCGCGACCAAGGCCCGACAACAAGCTCATCTGTCATCTACGACAGCTTTTGCAGCTGATTTTCCGTGCGCTTGATGATAAAGTTTTCCATCCAAGTACACCGGCCATTTTTTTGTGCTTGTCTCACAGCTGCTTCAAGTAGCTGTTCCGAGTAACTCACGCTGGTGTCGATGATGGGTGTTTTTGGAGCTGGTTAAGGAGTTTTCGTTACGTACAGCAGCTCATCAAGCTGCTCCGTCAACTGTACGGGGTGCAATAATATTTCCTTTTTTAGCTCGGAAAACTTTTTACGCCAACCGGTGGCGGGCTTAATAAAATAATTTCTTCACCACACGAAACGCTACGAGCCGTATTTGCCGGTTCGTGCCCGTGATGTGTGAGACGATCCGTGATGAGATTTTTCGTCTTAATTAACTGCACTGTGTACATGGTTTATTGGCGGGATTTTTTGTATTTTTTTTTTTTTGCGGTATACGATGCTTTGGAGAAAAAAGAAACGTATACGAACAAATAGTTTCACATTTAATGCACTGATCGTGAAAACTCCTTTCATCTACTTCAGCCATCTGTTCGTTTATTCAGCACTCATAATTTAATTTTATCATTGTGGTCAAATCGGAACAGTGTAAAGCAAAGTTTGAACGTTGCTTTCAACGGTGAAAGTATAAAGTAAACTTTTCCCCGTATCAGTGATTCAGCATAAGTTAAGCACCGGCTTTAACGCAGTGAAAACTTATGCGTGTGAGAATAAGATACTTATTCAAACCGGGAAAATGGAAAGAAAAGCTTGAAGGTTACTTAAAATATATTTTAAACTCACATTTCCCTCCTCCTTCCAGAGTTGTAAACTTTATCCTCCCCGGCCACGTTATATTTCCCTCTCCATAAAAGAAGCTTCCACACAAACTCCCAAACGAGTGAACGCCTTGAAGGAAACGAACGGATCGGATTTGTTTACTTCCGTCTTTACGCGTTTCTCACAAAAAAATAACCCGAAAATGCAAAGAAAGTGAAACGCCGTGTACCCCGATCTTCAAACAGTTTTCCACACAAACACTCACACACACGCCCAAACGTGGCCGTGGCCTCTGGAAATCGTGCGCACTTTGACGCAGCCATTTGCTGGAGACGCTGCTGGACTCGGTAATTGAGTTTTCGGGAACAGACGGGCACAGGTGGCTGCGGGTGTTGGCCACGGCTAAAAATAGAACCCCGTCGTCGTCGTCGTCGTGGTCGTGACTTTAACTCACAGTCACACACCACCCGAATGCAGGCTCCGTCGGTAGGTCTGCCGAGTGCTGTGGAAAAGCCGCGTGCCGCGCGTTTTTTGACAGCTTTCAGTCAAACGCACACGGAAATACACACAAACACATACACGCGCGGCGTGTACATTTTCCGAGCCGAACGCAACCAGTCAGCGCTGGAACCGAATGCGAAAGCCGAGCCCGAACCTGCCGTACCGAGGCGGTCGCACCGGCCGAACACAACCGTACTGGCAAACCAGTCACCCAACGACCGGGAAAGCGAACGGTGGAGTGAATTTTCTCTGTTCCTCCAGCTGAAAACAGTGAGACCGAGAAAACGGAACTTGGTTCTTGGTGTTCTTTATCGTTACGGTGCGTTCGTGCAAGTATTGTTAGCTGTCTGCTTTGGTCTGCAAGTAAGTTGTTGGCCTCCGGTAATGCGGTTACAGAATCTTTCAAATGTTCCTGTGTGACAGTGACACTAGCGTCTTAGTACCCTAGCGCCAGTACATAAATGCGGGCGAAATCAATACGAAAGTGCTGTGTGTTCTGTGCTACTGTTGTGGTGGAATTTCCACTACCGGAAAATGGTAAAATCAACCAGTAAAGGAGTGCAGTTGAACAACATAAACAAACATTACGTAGCATTTCTTTTACAAAGATGGTTCTCGATTTCAACAAAACAAAAAAACATGAAATGGTCAAGAAACTCTTCAAATAATAACATAATGTGATATAAACAGTGCTCCCACAGAACGAGTGATAATGGTTGCGCGAGTTAAACAATTTCCACCTTAAACAAGATAAGCAAGAGCAGGAAACCAAGCGATAGGGAAAACCAAACAGTAGAACGTTGTAAAATGGCAACTGCAGTGCTTCTTTTCTGCTGTGCAACCGCTCGACACAACTCTAAGCCCGCAACTATCTTTCAAACTAATTATAGCTGGAACTGGAACGTCGTTCTTAAAAAACCTGTTCCTCCTACACCCGGTTTCCCCATTCCCGCATGCACCTACTTTCCCCTTGCTGTTGTGTACTGTTTAGTTATGCTGCTTTATTTTACATTTTCACGCCTCATCCCCGTCGGATCGTTTCGCTTCCGGCCTGTCGCCCCGCACTGCCCATGGCGCAGTTGGAAATTTACCTTTTCATTTTTTTCCGTTTGGGTTTTTTGCTTTGAATTATTTTTCCGAATGGCCTTTTGTTCGCGCTTTTCCAACTGTTCCTATGTCCTCTAGGCATTTTTTCCTTCTTTACCTCAAGAGTGAAGAGGAAAGATATAGCCTACACTAGCTCTGTTCTGCCATCTAAAGTTTTACAGTGCAGCTCTATTGACAATCGCTGTACGTCGCGTGTAAGGGTGTCTGTATGTATTTATTTTTCACATTATTTTGCTGACGTTTTCGACTCACCTTTTGCATGGTTGTCGGTCCGGTATGCACATGTGGCAATACAAAAATAATTGCAAAACCATTGCGCCGGATTTCGCGGTATTGTGTGCCCGTTGGCAAGTGGGATTTCCATTTGTCCATTTCTTCCATTTGAATTTGTTTTCCTTCACAACATTTGTTTAATGTTTTCAATTGCCATTCGCAAAAGCTTTTTCGAGTGCAGCATTGCAATTGTCCCTTTATTTCTATTGCATTCTTGTTTTAAAATTGGAATAAATAAACAGAAAAACGCATCCAACCTGAATGCGGCACAATGTCGTGCTTCGTTCTGTGATATTCTATTCATCGTTTTATTTGCATTCGGTCAACCTAATGGTGGGACAATTGCTGGACTAGATTTTTTATTTTTTATATTTTTTTTATTTTTTCCCCAACTTATTGCGCTCAGTGAAGCTAGCTAACTTTGCTGACCGTTTAACCTAAAATCATGAATTCTAGGACTCATCTTTCATGCCTGCCAGCAATCCAATTATCACGATCTGTACGTCATCATGCGCTTCGGGACTACTGTCCTTATCCTTCCACCCATTTTCCTGTAGGTTGTGTTGCAAGAAAATTAGAATGATAATGCCTCACATCGCACGGTCTTTTGGATCCATTCGGACGTTGCTCTCTATTGCATCTGTCACTCGGTAGGCTGTGAGTGTGACGTATAAACACAACAGCAAGTGCCTCACTGTGCAGCCTTTTCTCGACGACCAGTTGCAGCCTAGTTGTGAGAGCCGTACACTACTACGTACGTGCAGCAGGATATTACCATACGAACCTTTACGTCCGGAGGCAATTTCCTACGTTCGCCTACCGGAGAAGAGTGTCTCACGAGAGTGTCAGGTCAACGGCAGATGGTTTTAGTTTTAGGAGTAGGAATGCGAAGTGTTTCTAAGCGTTCCCAAGCACCGTAGCGTTAGTGTCTATTGTGAGTAAATATGTGCTAGTGACGGGAGACGTGTTTCACACCGCCACACCAAACGAGGTCCTGTTATAGCGAGGTCCCAAAACCAGAACAGAATTGATTCCACACATTTCCAAAGTACTACAATGATAGCACTTTTCCCGGTTACGCTTAAGAAAAGTGATAAAACCGGGGGAAAATCACTTTTCCTATGCCGAATGGGAATTTAAAGCGGTGGTTACGCCGTATGGATAAGGTTACGGGTGGTACTGTGTTTTAAGCGCCGAGGCGATTGAATAGATAATTGTATTAGTTTCGAGTCTGGCTCTACAGTGTTTCTGTGCTGGTGTGTGACTACGAGTGTGGTGTGTGAGTGTGTCGATGTCGTTTTGTTTTTTTTTGTTGCTGCCTCTCCTAACCAATTTTCTATTTTCTCTGACCCCTTTTACCCTCTGCGTGTTTATTCCTATCAAAATTGTTTATTCGTGCGCAATCCGAAGGGTAACGCGCGCAACGGTGGTGTAGGAATTTAATTTAACGTCCAGCTAGATTGGATTTTGATTGAGCAGAAGAAGTGCCGATTTGTGAGCGCGCGCGCGTTTCGAGACACTCTCGAACTACGGCCACTCGTGTAACACCAGCTCAGTGCACAACAAGTGGATTCCAGCACTTTACGCCCAGCAGCAAAAGGATCAGCTGGTCACCGGCAGCAAAAAGAAAACAAAATCCCAAGCACTCAGCCCTGGCGGGAAACGCATGCTGAAAGATAAGTGGAAGATTTCCCCCCGCCTTGCTTGCTACGGTCGTTAGGAGCTTGTGTCACACAATTAAGGTACGTACCGGTTTCGTTCCGGATCACCAGCTACATCTCGTGTCTATGGGATAGGCATCACGGGACAGGGGAGTGGAAGGTGATAGAGAAAGCTTCTGGTAGCATCTGGTATTCAATTTGTGTTCCTTGTCCCACCGGCCGATCCCCTAGCGGCAATCGATTTTAATCTAATTCATCGCTTCAATTGAGAGGTTATTGAATTTTTGCAATTAATAATGCCATATTTTTCGGAGTGGGAGATGAAAAATGAATCCGTTGCCATGGAAACGCCTGGTTACCGATGTGCTAATTAATCGTGTTACGAAATGTGAGCGCCACCAGGCGTCTCCATTACCCCGAAACCAAAACAAACCTGTCCTACTTGTTATCGCTTGTAAAGCTTTTCCTCCATTATGGAGTATTCCGTATGGAGAACGTTTCGATTTATGGCGCTTGTGTTTAGAAATCTATCGATGAGGATATCATTAAGCTAATTGATTTAATGTACCCATGTACACGTGTTTGTTTGATAGGATATTACCGTGACGAATATTGTAAATAATCCATTTCACATTATACCAACTTTCTCGCCTCACGAACCACCAATGTTATTCCGGTTCATTCCACACCCACTTCTAAGCGGCGCTGGTTTGTTTGTTAACAAAATATGGATAAACAATTTTACTGCACTGCAATCAATACGACTTTCAGTCGAGTAAATATTTAATACCAATCCAAACCTCGATTGGCTCGACATTCGTGCCCGGCCTTCTACTTCGTTCCATTCCTACACATGGATTATGGTGTTGCGATACCATTGCTTCAAATTCATTGCTCAAGCTCAATCCAATTGATCTCCACAGTTGGCACACGAGATTGTTATTACAGTCATCGATTTAAATCAATACATGAGCGCTTTTGCGTTCCGTTACATAGGGTTTCTTTTTTTCTGCATGGTTGTGCACAGGTTTCGTGTAGCTGAAGAGTGAAAAACGTGAAACGTAACTCCCCTTGCTGCGGATGGACCGGTATCGGATTGCTCGGGGGAAACGTCGACTATGTAAGGGAAAAAGTTACACATAAAAGGATGTGCTCTCGGCTATCGCAAACATGCACCAACGACTCTGGCAAACGAGCGTTTGGTTGATTTATACTGTTAAATCGAAAGGTTTGTAATCGTTGGATGTTTGCTTTTTTTGCTCACAATCTCCCATGTAGCCGGGTGATGTAATTACCGATATTTCTAATGGGTTATTAGTTTCATCACGTACAGATTTGATCTCAACACTCTTTTCTGTAACTTCAAGCTACAAGAAACTCAAACTTTATTAATTCACCTTCTCTATGATCCATGATTTATGAGATCCCCATGAACCCAAAATTGCCTCTCATCGCAAAAATTGGACAGTAAAGATGTTGTTCTTCGTACTTGAAATTGAATTAAACTAAATTAAAACTTCTTTTTTCGAAAAAATAATAAATATATTTTCAAGTGCTGTACAAGAGCCTTGCTTTACTTGGTGCTTTGTTTTGGTTTTTCTGCGTACCGAACTAACAATCATATTTATACTCTCCTCCTAAGAATTTCCGACTTTTTTTGTTGATTAATTGCTCCCCCGAGGATCAAGATGGCTACTTCGGTTTTGGGGACTCTCCCCCGAACCAATTTCCAGTTTGCTACCTGCCCAGGAGGTTTGGTTTCCGTCTTGGTTCAATTTGCAGGAAAAAGCCACTCCGGAAATCTTTACCTTATTGCTCTCCCACACCAAACAGCAGTTCCCGAGCAGTAATCTATCCTCACTTGCCCATTTGTCTGTGTCTTTTCCTCTGTTTCATCGATTGCCGCAAGCAAGAATGGGGAATTATGGGAACTCGTGGGAGTTCTTCGATTTCATCATCGGTTAACGATGATTGCTCCGGGGAGCTGGTATCCATGCGCTGTTGACTGGCGGCCAAGTACAGTAAATTGGAAAAAATCATCATGTAATCAGGCAGGTGGCCGTGTTGTTGCCAGGAACGAAAATTAAAGTGCAGCAGTCGATGATGGGAAGCAAAACAGAAAAGCAAAAACCGTCCCTCCCCTACATTGGCTGAAGGTGTTTCATAACGGTCGAAAGCGGTAGGAAAAATTCATTTAACCGAGTTTTGTGTATGAAAACGCATGAGGGTAGGACGAACAGCACGAAATTTAATGGGAAACTTTAGACCACAAACAACGTGCGGTGTTGAGTTTATTAAAAATAAATTATTTTTAACACCATTCCATCGTGTGTTGGTGTGGTTATCGATCCATAAGATAAGGTAAATTTGGGTTTCCATGTATGAAGGTTTGTTGATAATAGTAGCAATTTATATCACGTGACAAATGGCACATTTTCTTTTCCTGTCAGACTAAATTACCTATATTTACAATTATCACACATATTCGTTTTGAACTCTCATTGGAATACAAAGAATTCGAATCCTTTTGATGATGATTGTACTTTAACGTAACACGCTAAGGTAATAACATTACTCGTCTCAACTCCACATTACCAAACACTCACCCCAATTATCACACGCACCGGCGCTCCTCTTGTGCGATAATTATAAGTTCATTGGTACACGGCAGAAGTTCGTCCCCGCTTGATGACCCATTATGATGAAAGTCTTAAAGTCCTGGCCAGTTAAACAATGGCTGAACAATGCACAAATAGCCACTCTAATCGTAAGCATAATGCTAGTTACGCGTTAGGTCTAATTTAGTTGATGGATGATCCGCTTATCCGGGAGTGAAATGGGACGGTCCCGTTTTTTTTCCATCGATACACACCTAATGGGTTGTTGTAATGCCGGTAACGATTATAGTGCCATTAATCGTACTGTATGGCTGTAGAACTTTCATGGCGATGGATCAATCAAGCAATAAGAACCGGTGGCTGCACGCCCTTAAGCGCTGCTGCTAAATGAAAGGCACGCAATACGTTACGCCTCATTGAACCTGTGGCTACATGCATATGTTAACACAAGGATGTGTTGAATGGATGTGAAGCGTCAAGCGCGTCAATATTAACAACATGGATGTGCAACATAAAAGTGCTTAACTTATCATGTAATCAGCACGGTTGAACAGATTGCAGTGCACGTTTGCATTATTGATGTTATGCGATGAGCAATTATGCGATCGAACAAAATGGAGTAAATATAAACATTGATCACCTAATTAGCATAAACAGCAAGGGAGACGTGACGTCTTGTGGAACACATTGGTTTATTATTTATGAAATATGCTTTAAATGGCAGTTAGGGACGAATAACAACTTTTACTATATTCTACATTTTAGAATATAAACATTTTTTTTAGCGAAGGAGTATTTAATATTGCATTACTTTCATCTTCAATTATTCTTACACGTTAAGGTAAAGTGGTGTTTTCAACTGAAGTTGTTTTTTGAAAATGTTCACTTCCTGTCCCAACAATCAATTTGAGACTATCCCAGCGATATGTTAAACTTGTTACGAAAACAAAAAAAAAGCAGATAAACCCCCCCACCCACGATTGGCAACATTTTACAACACGAACACCAAACTTTTCACCCAATGGCCATGGGTTTCATTGAACTCGAACCATATTTCATAACCTTGGGCACACAAACACGCACACCCGGTTGTGCACAAATTGACATCGGCCCAACTATGGTTTCACCGTAAGCAAATGCAGACAGCGGTAGCCCACTCGAGCGTCGGCTCGTTTCCGGCTTTTCCGGCCAGCGCACTGTGTAACGGTTGGTTGGGCATGTGGGCCAACATTACCGCACCGCCCCGTGTGCCGCATGGCGATGGCGATCCACCCCTCCTAAAGCTCAAGCACCATGAGATGTGGTCCATCTCGGGTGCAAGAAGAACATAAATTGGTTTTTATGTTCTCCCATCCTTCATCGTCCGTCCTTCATGCACCATGTCGAACCAATTGCAGCAAAGGGTGGCGTTTTTCGGCACTAACAAGGACACGGTGCGGATGTTTTAAAACATAAACATTGCCAAAGTCATCCGGGTTCTAAACGGTGTAGGAGTTGTCCCCAGTCGGTAGGGACTATGGGCTTTAGGAGGTTTTTTTTTATCCTCCTCAAAGTTATCGCAAATGTGTCGAACTAAGAGCATCGGGTAGAGCATTGATTCGTTGATTCGATCCATCCAATTCATAGTCCCTTTTTGCACAGGACCGACCCTATCCGTCGAAAAGGCCTGCAATGTGCGTCAGTTGGTCTTTTTTTTTTTGCTAGCAGCATTTATCGTCACCAGGAGGCTAAACGTGTCCTACCGAGCACATCCGCGTTGTGTGATGTTCGTTTGTTCCTGAAGGCCTGTAAAAAACCTTCATGCTTCACACTTCATACCCTCCTCGCAAATGGCATGTTGATGCTATTTTCCACCATTTTCAAGCAACGATCCAACCGAACCTCTGCGGGAGTACTAACAACGGCTGTTTACTCGTTTGCTTTTAGTTAGCGCCTGGCTATGGAAGGTGCTATTTTAGAATTGTTAAAAGTAACACCGAGAAGTGGCATGAGGATGGAAACATTGTACACACATACACACACATCTAGCTATGTCCACAGAAATCCCCGTTCACGACACTTGGGAAGCTTTTCATGTAGTTTATGCCTATTTATCGGACCAAACAGCAGCTAGCCAAGAGTGATTACCTTTCCAAACGGGGCAAAGAATCTTTTGCCATTCTATTTTGCTCACCGTCGGATATTTATAGCTCTCACGAGAGCCTTAGCTCTGTCCATCCGCGAAAACCCAGATGTCTCCTCCCGGGGCTTCCTTGATAATGGGCGCACAACATAACCGGCCAACGCTGTCATCCTGATAATGGTAAAATCCGATGACTGCCCACACGGCCCACTACCAGCTGCCCCGGCGAGCCTGTGTGAAATGGAACGAAATTAAATAAAAAAGCATGATACATGACCCGTCCACATGAGGATTGCACGTTGCTTAAAGCTGCCCCGATATCTTGGCACGGCTAGGCTCATTCCGACGACGAATGAAACGGTATTTGCTATTTACCACGCGGAACGCGAAGCAGACAGCAATAAGCCTCACATACATAACGAACCAACTTACCATGGGTAAATAGGAAAAGTCACAACATCTCATGGTGGAAACGGTTCCCAGTTAGCAGTGTGTGACTATTTCTCTGCTTTTAGTTTGATCGAGTAGAGCTGGTTTAATAAACGAGAGCGCATCGCAGCAAAAAAAAAATATCGTCTGCTAAAAAGGAAAAGCGAACGAAGGAGTAGATGGTTTGATTGAGGATGATTTGATTATTTTCTCTTTAAGAACCGCTTGATGCTGTATAAAAAATGATGCTATATAAAATCGATTGAGACGGTAGTTGATAGTCTGAGACCCATCATAAATATTGCATGTCGTGATTTGCTTAAAGCTGATCCTGATTTTTCCCCATCAAAAGATTAAAGAAGCATGTGGAAAGAATGGTTTACCTATAAAGCTAGCAGTCATAAGTTTCCTTTAATTTTATTATGTATAATTTGATAATTTCATATCACAAGTGTATAAGATTTGTATGAGTTTTATAATAATTCCATTTAAGATTTAGTACGTAGAATATTCTCCAAGAATTTCCGAGAATATGAACGATCGGTAAGATACTTCATCCATAAGCATGTGAAAGTGGTCGTTGAAATATACATCAAGTTCTCCATTGAGTACTCCTGATCTCCGATATTGCGATCCAATAGAACCCATCAGCTCTAGATCATAGACGTTTTGGAACCAATGCTCTTTTTAATAATAAAAATTTATCAGAATATTACTAACATTGCACACGAATTCTTTTTTTCTATAGAATACAAAGGATTAAAGGATATGAGAGTTGTTCCTTTCTCTTAGATGTAGTCTTCTAACGAAGACAGTGACTAACCACTTTTTGCATTCTATTGCAATGCATTTGAAATTGTTACTACGGAATGTTATACCAATTATTAGTTTTAATTATTAGAATTTCAATATTGTACACACAACAGATCGATATGTCAAATGTAGATTCAAATCTATCAAACAAATTTTATACGCAGTTCTGACTGTTAAGTTAGAGGTTGAGGTAGTTAGAGGTTGAGGTAGTTAGAGGTTGAGGTTGCGAACCTAAACAACACGTAGTAAATAATGTTCTTGTAGTAGATCAATGTGGTGGATACAGTCTCAGTTCAGTTGCAAATGGAATCTTCAATTCTTTGAGTGTTGCTGAACATATTTTACGTGATCATTCATAATTTCATCAGTTCCTCATAGCAAGCCGTATGAAATTTTCCTTTGAAATATAACCATGCACACAACCCTTCCTGTTTCATTTGAATTCATTCGACCACTCAATTGTTTACACGTCTGGTTTACGTTGCTCATCACTTTCCCACCGTGCGTTTTGATTAACGTAGTGGAGCGTGCAAAATAAAGATCCGCTGTTGAGCTTGAGTTTGCCGTTCAGAGTGCGTTTTATGAGCGCCTGAATATTGAAGGTTTTCTGTACACCTTTTTTTCTTGTTCTATCCGGTTTGTTGAATGATTGTCGAATTTCTTACATTTAGTGTGGGATAGAATCAAGGAACGATTTTTACGATTCCATTCCGCCCCAAATCGGCATGTGTGCCCTGTTTCCAATCCATCATCCGACACAATAAAGTGAGCCAAACGGAAGCGTTTGTAATTGAAGCCCAAATCTATCACTGCAGCAAAGCTGTCGGGTACAAATTGTTCATACACTTCGTAGCAGCACATTCACGCTGCTGGGGCAATTGCTTACATCTGCGACTAAGCCTACTCCCCCCAACACTGCGCAAAAAGATAGATGAAGGCACAAAAATGATCCAAATAAAATCCTCCACCATCCAATACCGAAGGTACACACGCACGAATCGGTCGTTATTTACAACCCCGTACCTACCCCGGTGTGTGGACTTTGGACTCCACTCGGCGCTACGGAACAATTTACTGCAGTGAGCGAATTGTATTGTGAGCGGTTATGTGGGAGATTTCACCGCTGCTCCAGTGATCTCCTCGGCGACGGAAAACCTTACTGGTCCCAGCGCGTGTGTGTGTGTTTTCCAACACAAAGCCCTGGCTACTGGTAGAACAACACCCGATTCTCACGTGTGAATTGATCCTCTGCAGGAAACCTCAATTGGCGGACGGACCTTTCGCATGTTTATGAAATCGTCCCTCAAACGCGATTATTGCCAAAGGGATTCCTACTTCGGATGCTCGTAAAATGCATCTTTACGTCTCGGGCGATGATCGTAAAAATATGAAATAAAGGTAAATAAACGATGATATAAAGGCAGCTAGCGAATTGTTACGGTACGGATATGCCGACTACGGATCCATGCTCCAGCCTCCGTTGGCTTTGATGTGGATTAACGCAAAATGGGATGGCGATTGAGATGTGGGCCGTTTCGGGTTTGGATAGATTTTTGCATATTAAACTTTGTTCGCACCCGTCGAAACGATCTCATTTTACGCACCCAAATGAGGATGTACCGAATCTGACGCTCTAATGCACGTTGTACGGCAACAGTTCGTTAAAGGGCGCTCTCTGTTTACGGTACGGCAATCTGCTAATGTAGCATAGATTGAAACGAAACGTCCGCCAGCAGCACATTACATTCTCTTTCAGCTCATTGCCCAACGAGCGCACGTAACAGCATGATGCTTTGGAATTTGGCGTAAGGGTTTGCGCGCTGCTCGAAACGATACGAACGGTTCGAAAAAAACGTCAATCACGACGATGCGCCTCCATCAAGCGTGCGGTGGGTTTGTAAGCTGACTTGAAAAGTCAATCGACCAACAAATTATTCCATCAAAACAAAGTCTATTCCGCTTCTCGGTGTGACCAGCAACAGGCCACTTTGGACAAACAAACACACCACAGTGTAGTCCGTTACGAGGTCTTTTATTTAAATGTTTCATTGGAAGTGACTTGTACGAGCCAAACCCGCAGCACCCACTTTTCTTTCCGGGGATTTGCCCATGTTAAGGTCATCGCCCACCCAACTCGCTACGGATGGACGGTCCAATAAGGTGAATAAAATTGAATCGTAATTAACTGCCATTTTGAGGGAAAATTGAATTCGCAACGAAAATAAACACGCTACTCGCGGTTACGCTGGTATGAGAGGGTACTGTTTTAACGGACCGACTTAATCTTACGCATCACCGAGCAATCGGTTCGAGACGGTGGACACGTTATTTTTTTTTTTGTAGACAAAAAGGGACAACAACGCACTCACAACAGATGGTGGTTGGTGGTTCGTTTTTTGGTACATTGGAAAACCGATAGCGTAGGCTATTGATCCCAGATGCGAGCTCTGAGTTGATGTGCTTTTTTCAGGCGTTTCATTGGAAATTGGTATCATGATGGTGCATTAAACATTAATACCGTTTAATTCCTACCAGGAAGCGGCCTCGAAATGCATGATGGTGATGGCACATTTGAAGGATGCGAAAGCTACGTTCAAATGTTTTGTACGTGAGCCATTAAGTTTTACAGCATTTAATTAATACCCCTTGTGACTGGAACAAGGTTTTGTGAAGCACTTATAAATCTGTCTTTTCGTTAAACAAAAAGCGTATCCCACAAGAAGAATGGAAAACTTTGTACTGGATTTTTGGTTTATCTTATTGGGTTTTCTATATTTAAACAATTGTTTAAACAAAATTTAATTATGTATTAATAAAACCCTCAAGTTGTCAAATAACAATATCCACATATCTTTTAATTCTCATATTTCTAATACAGTACATATCGGAGTGTAATTGCATATAAGATATCAAGATAATTATTTACATCTTTATGTTCATTAGACTATCTTCATTGAATAACGAATGAGAAAACCTCATTTGAATAAAATTAGTAAACAAATTCTGTTATTGCTTATCATTTCTAGAATAATCTTGGGTTTTAATCAACTTAACCTTTAAAAATTAACAATGGTGGAGCTTGTACCTTTTTTCCTAAAATACATTTATTCCTTCAGTATCAGTATCAGTTTTGTTACTTAACTAACTCTTTGCAATGGGCTTGTAAACGCTCTTTTCTTTTCGTCTCAAAGGCTAAAATATAACATCTAAAAATTCCTTACATATCAGTCATTTGTTCCAATAACTGTTCCAGATGTTTCCCTCCGACTAGACGAGAAAAAAAGGAAACAAACCCCATTTTTAAAGGAATATCTTTCAAAACAAAAATTCTTCAAACAACCACCAAACGATGCGTCGATTGACGCAAGAGAGATTGTTTTTCAAACGACCACCGCCACTGCTCCATCGTCGGACACAGTTTCATTGCGGTGTGGCCAAGGTGATACGTACCCATCTGTTTCGATCGATCGTGTGAAACGGGAAATTGATCCCGAACTAGCGGTGGCTCGTTCACGCTCGTAGCTCACGTTTATTTCCTCTACCGAATAGATCACCCGATGGTTAAATTCTACCACCATCCCGACCAATCAACGATCGATTTTCCAACTCAAATCGAATCGATTTTCACTTTGATTAACATCACAGCATGTGATTTCCGTTTCGATCCGGGCCGTTTTGCATCCGTCCCTGCGCTTCTTTACCCGGGGTGCCGTGCAGTACGCCACAACGGTGGGAAACAGGCCCAGACTTTTGCGATGCAAGGATAGATTGAGTGAAAACTCAAATCACATTCCCAAAACATCCATAAAACAGAAGAATGAGAGTGAATTTCAGCAGCAACTGAACTACACGAAAAAAAAGCTGGAAAGAAATACGAGAAAAGTAGCAAAACAGTCAGCAACCGTGTTCTGTCCGTGCTTCGTTCTGACAGCATATTCCAGCCAGCGAGCGCTCATTGATGGCATTTGTAAACAAACGTGTCGCTTTCGGTACGCTGCAAGAGGAACCAGTGAGCGAGCGATACGTTCGGGTGGTTATTTTCCGTGCGGTGCGTAGTTGCTTCAGCGGCTTTTGTTTTGGTACGAACCACCATCTAACGCTCCGAAGGTGCGTGCAAATGATGGCTGGATTCAATGACGGTTTCATTTCTCGTTTCACAGTTCATTCAGCTGTTGATCGCTCTTGGTGGCCAGATCTAACAGAGGAAGAAGCGACGACTACCCAGCTTACTCGGGACCGTACGGGTGTGTTCGCATTTAGATTTCCCCTTTTTGGCAACCGAGTTTCCATTTGGGTTTTTTTAACGTGCCTCATCCAGCAACAAAATAAACAGACATTTTCCCTTAACTCTAACCTTACAATCAACAACACCCGACCGTCACAACGGATCAGTGGGTTGCTTGTTCTATTCTAACCTTGCCCTTCCCAAATGACGTCACACCCGTGTCCAACTAACGAACGAAATACTAAAACATACAGTGTGTAATCCACGAAAATGTTCCTCATTTTCCTGTTTCCATCATTCTACGGGTGGTAACAATCCGCGGGTCCAGCGGAAACAAAAAAAAACAGACACACACCAAGTGGCAGGGACCCATCCCGTGTTGGCCATCACAAAAAAATTGCTTAATTTGGCCCTTTAAGTTTGCCAGAGCCGAGAAAAAACGAAAGATTTTCTTTGCCCTGAACACCTTTAATGTGAGCTAGAGAACGCGAGGAAAAAAAAAGACACACTCACACTCGGGGCCAAAACTGCCATTCCGAACCGATAGGGCGTAGTAGATGTAGACGGATTTCCAATTTATTACAATTAGCTAAACCGTTTGGTGCTGCCAGGGAAGGTGTTTGTTTGTTCAAACCGTCCTACCGTCACTGCGGAAAAGCGAACGTACGAAATGCCAGACCTGGACACACACACCGTTCCAGCAACAGCAGCCAGTTCATGCTGTGTTCGAGGATTTTTGACAATTACGCTAAGCCCTTACCGTGGGTGGCGAAACTGAGCGCATGTTGCTTGGTCCTGGTCGTTGGCAGGTCGAATGGTAACGTTTAATTTTCTTTCGGTGTTAGTTGGTGCTGTTAATTAGCAGCATGCTTTATGCGTACCAGCTCCGAAGGACACGTTCAGCCGAGAAAAAGGTTTTCCAAACGTGCGAACGTATCCGCTCGCCCCTGCATGCAACAAAATCATTCGAATGGTTTATGCTTTTACCAAAAGGTTAATTGTGCGTATTTTTGTACGGACCACTTCACCATTTGGGCACGGGTGGCAAGTGAGATACCCGATTCGTACCGAACAAAAAGTCACAAGGAAATCCATCGATCAATAGCTCTCATTAGCAGCGCTTTTAATGTAGTAACGTTTTAATGATTTGACGAAAGCGACCATACGCAATAAAGCTTAATTATTTATCGGGTTGAGATTCTTAACTTCATACTAACTTCTTGGATAGGATACATTGAGTTTCAGCGAGCTTTCTTCTGTAAATGTGTCCTATAATAATGAGAGTCCTATACAATCCTAACTATCCTATAGTAATGAGAGAGGGAAAATGTAATAAGGAAAATCAGTCAAAAACGTGACTAACATTTAAGTTCTTTGGAGTCAACTGCTACGTTAAGATACACCTCTATCTGTGATTCATTTGACCCCACTTATGTCGTAGTCTGAACATAATTTTCTAAACCAAAATGGCTACACAATGAACTAACCAACCAAATAAGGTAATTTTCGAGTTCAAAAGACTGTATTTCGTGTTCTGTATTTTGTAGAACTTGTAGCTGTAAAGTTTTGTCAACTGTCAATTTCCTACAAAGAGATTTAATCCAGCTTTAAGCGGGCTTAAAGTCCGATATTCATGCTTCTGAAAGGTCCTTGAAACACGTGTGATATTAACTTAAGTACTTGATTCGGTTTGGATTATAATTAAAACTTCCCTCAAACGTAACCAGTGAGAATTGAGTCATTCATCATAAATTCTGATCGAAAAAGGCTGCTAGTAAGAATAACCCGCCTCATTCACGAACACGCAATGAGGTTCAAAAAATAACTACGGACCACCTGCGTTGTGCCGCATCGAACTCGAACAAAACATGTATGAATAATTCCTACGCTCGTGCTACAAACGCACATGAACAAATCCCTCCCGGATGTCGGCGTGTTAAAGTCAGTCTATGGCCGTTGTGTAAAGCTATGCTTTTCCATATCTCCTCCTATCATAAGTTTGGCACCGTTAGTGCTGTGCGACACATTCCGGTACACTTTATACACGCACGGGAACACATTACACCAAAATTGGGAACTTTACCCATTCCACCTGTGCAGTGCATGATAAACGACAGCAGCATGTACTTGAGGGGCTAGTGAACCTGTCACGATGCGTCGGAAAAGGTATCCAAATCTGGAAAAGGGTCCTAATTTGACTAAGAAACATGTCATGGTGGCAGTGAATTAATGTCAGGTCTCCGGGAATCAATATCTCGGCAAAGAATTCGTGCGTCCAGAACTATTTTTAGCAAGAACAAAACAGGCACAACCGGGAAAAGGTGAAGCACATAAAAATTGATTGGATGTGGGCCAGAACCATGCGTTTGATAGCATGCCCCAAACTTAGGAGGATTTTATTTATTCATCCACATCTGGTAGTGGTATGGAGCAGTCAGAATGGAAAATGGTTAACAACTTTTCGGGGGAATTATGATGGGCGTGATGAACCCTAGTTGTAAGAACTTTACAGCCAATCATTACACACCGACATTGTGAGAGCCTTCTAGGTATTCGGAACCTCCACTAGCTTATCTAAGTGTGCTTCTACACCTCAAGGATTTGTGATGTGTGTAGTTCCGCATTCAATCAAAAACTGATGCTGAAGTATACATCAGTTTATAAATTAATTTAAAATGTAGTTTAGAAAGAATTTACTATGTATGAGTACAACTTGTCTACCATGTTTCTCAAGAATCATGGAAACATTTAAACTTTTTCTGTATTCATTTAAACTGTAAACATAATAAACTAAATTCAAAATTCCTGCAAGTCCCAGAATCACAACAGCAAACACGCGCTTAATCTATCATACATGAAAGACGAAAAACAAAAGAAAATTCCCTCGCGTGTCTCGCTTGTGCTTGTTAGCCAGCGGAAGTAAATTTACGGTTAATTGAAGCTGATGGTAAAATGAAGTGAAAATTATTTTTCAACAAACCTTCCCTTTACTGTACAACCGACCGCAACTTACATACCCTCGGCATCCTCTCTGTTCCTGCTTCATAATTTATATCCGACAATCGTGCCCGGGCGGTTGGGCACTTTGCGGTGGAGATCCCATGCATAACCCCGTGGGCTCCACGTGGTGGTGTTGAGATACAGGAGGAATATAAAATCCAGTGCATGTTTACGGATTGTCCAGATAAATATTTATTCAACCGATTTGCTGCACCGGAAGATGCAGCGGCAATGATAAACGACTGTATGTTTTCGCTTGGCTAGAACAATTCATTGTACGTTGTACGTCGTGATGAATGGTGTAAGGATAGTGTACCATGGTGAAAGCCGCCATGAGAAAAGTATATGGCAAAGTATGTGAATAAGACCCTCGCTGGAAGAATTTTAAGTAACACAAAAAATATTGGTAGAGAATGTAAAAATAATCTCCTTTTATTTAATAAATATCTTCCAGTACTAATTTTAATTCTCTTTCGTCATATTCGTTACAATGGAAACTTATCGTTGCTAAATTGTGAAAACAATCAAAGCTGTTATACCCCAGAGTAATGATGAATTTGCCGCATGTCCCCTAGTAAATATAGACCGAACAATATGGTTCACATTAGCAATGTAATTGACATGTCGTGTCATATCTTCCAGCTATATTGACGAAAACTTTGTTAAATTCCATGTCGGTACACTCTGACAGCTGAAGCATTGCTCGTTCTTCTCCCATTTCGCTAATTCAATTCAAAAAATCCTGTGCCTTTGTTTGTGTGGTTCAACCCAAGTCTGACGATGTGGTAATTCTTGGCTAGCCCATGAGCAACAGGTCCATACATAGGGCTTTCTTTGTTGTGGGGCCTTCGCATAACACTCGAGACGACTGATGAAAAAAGAAGGCTGTTGTAGACTTCCAAAAGAATGTTGTTAGAACCGATGTAAAAAAGTGGTCCATCCTCGGGGAGTGTTTTAAGTAGTGAAAGCGAACGAAACGAACATAACACTGCATACACGGTTTATCGAACGTTTGAAGAAGAGGTGGAAAATTCATGTCCAGAGAGGGATACGGATCGGTCTCGTTTTCGCGTAGTACCACCTCGTGTACCCGGGGCGATAAAGTCTTGCCTTGTTGAACATCGCTGTCGACAAGTGAAGCGCGCGAGTGTTCAATGAATTTCTTCCGGAGGGCGAACATCAGTTTCCAGTAGCCTTCAACTTCGCGTGACGGAAAGCACCCGCACACTCAGGAAACAGCCGAAAACGTGGTTCGCCTCGGTGCGTAACAGTAGCAAACCAACGTGACGCATTGGGGTGGTTTCCCGTCCTGTCCTGCGTGCGACTGCTAACAGTGTCACATATCCACTGCCATCGAGCTCAATCACTCACTACGATGCTTTCGGCCGGAAGCGAACGAAGAAAAAATGATATCCAATATGTTATGTAACGTGGTCGCGTTCGCTTTCATGGTTCGTCGACGATGAAATAAATTGGAAGTGGAAATGAAAACCGACCGTACGGCTCATCACAAACCAGCAGTAGCAACTGGCCAGGATAGCGTAAGGAGACCAGAAAATTGTGTGGCAACATAACCTTCTCAGCTGGCATAGGCATCACGCAGCCATGGGAGAAGATCCCATTCGAAGGCGATAAGCGAAGATAGAAGATCCCACCCAATAAACCCTCGAACCCCGAACTGCCTGGATGATGGTTGATGGAGCAAGAGGCGCGCACAAAAAAAACCCCAGACACACACCAGATCGATATAACAAGGAGAAATAATTTACCACCACTTTTTCATTCCACCATCATGGCCGGAAATGCTATAAGAAGTCAAGCGGTGGAACGGATACATGTTTACGGCGAATGGAGATCGTGTTTGTAGAGACAAGCCGTAAGGGTAAGGTTGTTGCGGTGTAAGCCATAGGATCATGTAAAAGTTTTGCGCCACTAATCACTCAGCAAAGCGTGCGAGAATGCGGCTCGGGAACATGGTGTCCTGTTACAATGAGCTAGCTTACCAAGCCAGTCTACGGGAAGCACTCAATACACATTCGCGCAAAGGTGAGCACCTTGTACGGTTCTGTGCTGGAATTTGTGGCATCTTCCGTGGATGATAGTTTTTAACACGCTTCGTCAACATCATACCCGAAAAGTTGTACAAGATCATTGAACTTGCTAGAATTGTTATGTTATGTCTGGAAACACAACTGAAAATAATGAATAATAGAAGGAACGCATACATGGCTGTAAGTTCCATGATGAACGAGCTTTCATAAAGGAATTAAACCTAGGATTTCCGTTGGAAATGCGGGAATTAGAAATGTAATTAGATTCTCGGGACGGAAGCAAGCAATATTTCCGCTGATTCACCCATTTCCCACATCTTCATTGCATATTTGTTCGCGAGTGAATTTTTGATTACATGTTGGCTTCTTGAGAAGAGGTGTGAACGTGATTTTACACAAAACTGACAATTTACCTAGTTTATTACCATTGAGCACATTGTTGCTTATCAATTTTAATCTCACGCATTGTTTTAGCATGTTTCAAATTTTTCGTAATAATCACATAAAGATTTTTAGTGACTTATTCCAAAAAAAATCGAACAATGTGTTTCGTAAACTTTAATTGTATTTTAAATTTCAAATCAGCTATCAGAACAAAATATCTCGTGGTAAAAAAGCTCTTCTTTGTGTGAGGATTTTTTCATTTCATTATGGTATTTTTGTATATTCTATACGAAGATTCGCTCTTCGATTGTCCAACCGTAGCTTTCCATTCAATTTCAAGCTTTATCTTTTAAAGCGCTTTATTTATTTATTTTCGCTTCCATCCCGCTCTAGCACATCACGGCATTTGATGATATGTTCTGAACATCACCACAGCAAAACAAAAGGGCGAACGAATCGTTTTTTTCCAGACTCCAACCGCTTTCCAACCGCTTCTTCCACGGCTTGAAACAATTCCAGCCCCCGTCATCATCATCATCATCATCATCATCATTCGGATTGTTCTGGTTTGATTGGTTTCTTTAGAAACAATCAACCGCTCCGAGTGTGGGATCAACTGTTGGGCCCGAGCTGTGCAAAAGACGTGTGCGCGATACATAAAGGGGATCGTTCATTCGCTTCCTAGCTTACAACGCTTACATTTTTCATCCCATCGTCCGACCGAGAAGTGATCATCGGACAGAACAAAAAGAAAACATGCAGGGCCATTGAGTTGCCAGAATGATTATCGTGAACGTTGTACGAATGAAAAAAAAGGAAAACCTTTGCTCAACAAGCCGCATTTGTGCTACCGACAATTGCCATAGAACAGCAAATGGTCCACGGAGCAGTGTCGCAAGAGCGTCGTTCGATTCCGTACCAGCCTATGCGCACTGTGTTCGGGTTTCGGTTGCATCGTTCTGCTTCCATTTACAAACCCGGGTTCAGCGTTAGGCGAAAGGAACCCTCTAGACAATTTATGGACACGTCCCGTTTTACCTTTGGGATGTGGCTGCAGCTAACATAAGTTGTAAGCTGCGTGCATTCTCTTTCTCCCTGTTGTGTTGCATCCCGTCCCATTGCAAGCAAAACCCTCCACAAAACATGTCCCACGAATCGTGTCACCACCGTGCTGCGGAGGCAAAACACATTGCACTCCACAATCGGTGCTGAATAATCGATAAGCGTCGGTCGCATCCCACCAAACATCGGTCATGACAGAAAGCGAGGTTTACATTCGATACCGTCACCATCAGGGCTGGGGCTTTCTTGCATCGCTCTTCCCCATATCGTTACAGGTGTACTTAGCAAATTTTGTAGGTCACAGCTAGAATGTCACGAAACGGCTACAAAATTCACTTTGTAAAGCGTTGCTGCCACGTTGCTTGCATTGCTACGTGCACACGAGGCGCAGAGTTCATTTGTGCCACGAATGATTTCCTTTGATTTGATTACGGATTGCGTGGCACTCGGGAGCTTAGTAATTTGCACGAGCAACGTTACAAATGGTACGGTTTTGCCCGGTTCCGAAACGTAGTCTCTAATCTCACAGTAAAGTATTCATGATCGTCCAGCTGCTTCTAAAATTTATTTGCGTGAATGCATTGAATGTCTGCCCATGTTCATTTAATGGTAGTTTGTGCTGCACAGAAGTGCAAGTGAAATGGACTTGGCTGAACAGTATAATTTAATCATTTGGATTGTAGTGCTTCTACGGTGAAGGTTATTTATGCCGTCTTTGAACCATTGACACTTGCTTCACGTTCACTGAGTATCTAATTTCATACGCCTACTTTGATTTTGCCGACAACATATTATAAATATATTTAATATTTTTTTAAGAAAAGTCGTTGATCAGTCCAAAAACTTTTCAGTGAAAATTAAGCAATCCTTTATTGCGTAAAGAAAACGTTCCCTACTTAGCAAAAAAAAGACGTCCATAATGACTTTACGGGTTGGGTCATCCGATATCATTTTTATGACTTTTCCTCCGAAGCTTGGTGTCTGTACGACAGTAAGTTCATCATACAGCTCGTAAAGCTAGTCATAGTAACAATTACTGCATTGTCCAACATTATTGTAAAAATTCAAATAAAATGTAAACTAATGCATAGAATGTGCCTTCAAAATATTGTATCCAAGATCATCTCGTCAATGTTTCATTAATACCCCGTGTAAAGATCTTCATCAGCTTGCAGTCGTCAATCAGATATCTCCACAAAATTCCGCTAACACGCAAACTGAACAATACGTTACACAATGTAGCAATACGGACCGTTACAGCTACGTAATAACCGTCTCCGACTCCGCCCAATCCCCAACTCCTCTCGACAACAAATGCCCAATAAATCAACCGTTCGCTACTTGATGCATCTTGTTGCTGAATAAGTTCACTCAGTTTCCTTCTCCCCTTTTGAAAACCAACTGCTCAACAGATCGTCAAACAGTATCGCGATAGTATGATGAAAAATATCCCCCCCTGGCTAAGTAGACGCTCCGTGCGGAAACGTGACCGGACGCAGGTCGGTGGCGCGAGGGCAATGAAAGCAATGAAAATCATTCTGCCATAAAACTGCCACCGAAGCGGTAAATCACGCGCAATGAAATCTTCATATTTCAAGTGTCTAGTTCGTTTGTTCAGTGGTGTTCGGTTGGTGTTTTTGGCTTTTCGGTATTCAGTATCCGGTGATTATGGAACTATCAAGCGTACTGCATGCAAATATTGTGGTGGGAAAGTATGCCGTAAAAATACGATAAAGTTCCATGTAACACGTGCAAGCTGTTTGTAATACAGTACACCGTAATTTGACAATGTAACGGTTTCGATTTTGCTTGTTTTAGTCGCGTTTACTTTGCGATCGGAGCGGGCTTGTGGTACATGAGTTCACAACATTTTTTCTGCTGCACGTAATATGAGAACGGTCTCCAGATGCTGAGAGCATAACAAAAGCAATACTTTCAAAACTCTATATTATCTTTTCGATGTATTATTCGTGTAATCCATTTCACTGTTTTTATATCTGAATACCTCTGTCTATTGAGTGTATTGAGACTGAAAAATTATTGTGTTTCCTATTTAAAATGGCTATTATCAAAACATCAAATTCACATATTTAATCAAAAATGTCTATTTGACACTTTCTCTTTAATATTTTTTTTAAGGCTACATCAATTCCCCAGCACTTTTGTTACTCGCATCCTCTTCCGTTTTTCGTCCAAAACCCTTATATTTTTAATATTATTGATTAACCACCCTGGATGGTCGTTATGTATCTTTTTCTGCTCACAACGTTTCAAGCAAAAGATAATATTTTTAGGTCATTTTTATTGACAACGATCGATAAATACTCACCCTACGGTCCTAGATTGATGATGATGGTTTAAATTTACGCTAGTCGCTAAAGGAGTGCCTTGGTTTAAAGTTTCACTAGCTATCCTATGGTTTCACCAACCCGAAACCCTTCTGAAGGACACTTTCGTATCCCTTTTGAGAGCTCCTCTCTGGCGAGGGAGAATAAGGCGAAGTGAGTGTGATTTGTTTAAGCAAACAGGCAGACAATATAATACATATCAGCCTCTTGCCATTTAAACGACGGCAATCTTTAACGCAGCCCTGCTTTCTACACCGAAAGTGGTCAAGCTGAAAGAGATCTAAAAGTAACAGCCACAATAAAAAAAACTGTTAACAAACAGACCAAACTGATCCCTTAGAAGGGCGACAGTCAACCCGTCCGAACTGTCCGTCCTTCTCCTCAGGTCGGTGTCGTCTGGAAGCGATCCTTACCCAAGTGCAGTGTAAAAGATAGTCCGCCAGTAATTTGTCATAATTATCTGTCACGACGCGAGCCAAACAGTATCAAACAAAAAGGAAAATAAACCACACAAAACAACGGCAAAGATCAGAGCGTTCCGAGCTGCATGTGACCATTTTTCGCGTAGCTACCATACCATGCGCTACCAGGCGGCTCCATCGTTATATGCACTCATCGTATGACAATCATGCTTCTGACGAAACGATGGCCGATGCTCTGCGAAACGGGGCGATGATTTATGGATGGGCTTTGCTGGAACCGATCCAGCTCGCTCAAGTACAATCCTTTCCCGGAAAGCAGCCCACGAAGAAATACGCACCACTACCGACGTAAATCGTGTGACTCCAAAGGATGAAAGAGTGAACCAAACAACCCCCATTCCGAGCCGAAGGCCAGTAAAGGATGGCCGAAAGCTCCGAAACAAATGGGTTGAGCTGTTTTTCGAGCATTTATGGGCAATAAAAACAAACCGTTAGCCAAAAAGTAACACGGGTAATCAACGAGCAGCTGGACACAATCAACCATTGAACGGTCGGTCCTGCTAGAGTGCGACCGAAATCTAACCATCTAATGCTAACGAAGATGATAAGCAGAACACTCTCTTCCGAGGCACCGAGTTGACACGGAGACTGAAGTGAGCTAAAGTGTAATTTTATTGTCACTCAACTCGCATCCGCTACAGTCGTCCGCACAGTGTCCAGTGGGGTCGTAGAAAATGGTGCGACATTTTCCATTCCTCATGTCAATAGAGCTACGGCCACTAATAGTCTAATGGAAGCGGGTCGTAAATATTGGTTTACCAACTAGTGTCCTCCTGTGCGTTCCGTCCAGGAATCGGTCATAATTATCGTCGTGACCGGGTAGTGTCTTGTTCCTTCGTCGTATGGACACGTCTCTACCTCACTCGAAGGACAACGGTTGTGGCTAATTATCATGATGGTATAAACCAGCACAAATAATGCACACATAGGCACTATGGCTGATCAATAGATTGGAAGGTAAACGAAAGGCAAACGACAGTTTAAGCCTCTTGATTTACTCTGCTCCTTTTCAGCTATCAATGACTCATATACTTTGACAGCTGTCATTGCTATTAAAACGTTGACACAACAAGCGTAGTCTACAATTACAATCCAAACCAAAAGACAACCAACATCTTCTACTGTGATTTGAATATTGTGGAAATGGGTAATCAAATTCTGAACCTTTTGTGCACGAGTAGCAGGAGTTGATTTTTTGTGTGTAATAATTAAACAAGCCTTTAACTTTTGTGAACTCAGATCATATCCACCTCCGATTCCGATTCGTCCTCTGTGTGATGTATCTGTTACCTTACGTATGTTCTACACAACCTTTTGAGTTGCCCCATCCAGCCAAGGTGGCTAGAACGATTCTAAAAGTCAACCACTTTGATGTTTTCTTTGACTTTCCTCCCATGAGCTCGTTTACCTCGTCCCTGTCCGTGGCAGTTGTAGTTGTGTGCGGTTGGAAATGTACGTACGTGAATCTTGATTGGCCTGTGCAAGCAAGCTTGAGCCTAGTTAACTCTCTGTCTCATTGCTCGAGCATTTCTAAACGCACTACCCGACCTGGCCAAGGTTAAAGGGCTGCGCACCTTTTCCTCCTAGTCACAGTTTTACAGTTGTGGTGAAAGTTTTAATTAAAGAAGCAATACCTTCCTTACTCTTCCAAAAGGCCCCGCAAGAGGCCGTGCTCAAGAGTATGGTGTGCTTACAGGAAAAACGGAGCAGAGTTTCATTTCTGCTGCCTTCGAAGCCCGTAGGGCAGACATTTTGTTTGAGTGTGTTTTCAAGTATATCGCATACTCACGGGGAAACATTACACCCTCTACACGCACGTCATCGCCAACGTGGTGTCTGCGAGTAGGATGCGCCGTAACGATGATACGGGGATCGGTTGAAAAGAAGGAACAAGAAAAAAGGGGTTACATATGAATGATCCTAGCCTCCGTAATGGAGACCAATAGGGTGGCATGGTTCCTTGCGTAGAAAGAAAGTGAGACGAGGTAAATATACTTTCAAATTTGTTCGTTACGGCTTGCCAAAGCAAACATGCCACAGGCTAATGGGGCCACCAACTTCTCAGTTTCGAAATTTTACTAAGCAAGCAACAGTTGGACGGGTGCTGGTTTCCCGATGGAACTGGTTCTAGTTATTGCAACCTCCCACTGTCTTTTTTACCTAAAAGAAGCAAAAAAAACCAATAGAGGATAGAGAAAGAGAGAGTGAAACGTGAACCCTCATTATTTAAATATAATCATGTTTAGTTTGGCTCGGATGTGTGGGAAACTGCTCTGTGAATAAAATCTTAACTCAGGACAAACCAAATCAATTAGGAGTCATTTGTGGAATGATTTGATTAATTACACACCTTTAAATTTCCAAGGCGAAACTGAAGAACAACTATGACACATTTTGTGGCAAAATAAATATGGAGAACTACTGCAATCCTACAGTTGGCTAACAATAAGCACAAAAAATTCACATTTTTTTTAAACCAAGTTCATCGTGATTGCAAACATTAACTCATTCAATTACGGTGCACGCTATCTTCAGTCCCGCAAAGTGATCATTCATCCAGTCAGATGCACTGCCATACAAGAGATAAAAAACAAATTGGACGTCCACAGCAAAAATTGAAATTCTTCAGCGTGAAAGCATACACAAAAACTTGAAAGAACTCTATTCCATGTGGCAGACTGCAAAACTGCGTTCTAGAAGGGTTCAGCGTACGGTTGCGCCATTCTTCAAGATGATAACGGATGTACATTATTCATCGTTGTTTACTCGTTTTTGAGCGTAACCTTTCTTTATTTCGAAAAATATTTAACATCTCAAGAACTCATATCTTTTTACCAAGAACTTCATGAGAAGTTGCAATTTAACAATTTGTTTATTTGAAACATAATTAATAATAATAATTAATAACAGTAGATACCACACATTTTTCAGGTTTTACCCTTAAATTATTTTATCTTAAACATTTAGTGCTTATTAAAAACCTATTGTTTTGTTGATATTAATGGGTAAAAATATTTTGAAAAGCGTCTCCCACGGCATCGTTCTTCGTATCGATTCCAACGCAAGATTTCAAGGTTCCGCTAGCGGTCACTAGATGGCAACACTGTTGATTTTTCACCAATTGTTTGCGGTTAACCAAACATTTACTAAACGCAATCATGTTTTACCAGCACCTTGACCGAGCATCAAACACAAACCATTTCGTTCGCCTAGAGAAAAGAATCTATTTTCGAAAATTTGTGCTCCACAAAAACAATCCCGATATCCTGCGGAACAGGCATCTCAGTGCCACCATTCTCACGATAAATTTTTCCCAAGTAAAAAAATTGTAAAATCATCTCCGGTAAAGCATCGCAGCTTCCCAAACGAGATGTCTGATCCAATTTCGCTTTTACAATGTTTCGCTTCGATATACGTTTTTTCGAATCGATCCTTCCCCGTCAGCATCATCATCGACGTCGTCATCAGGCAGCAACTTCGTTTCATGGATTAACGAACTGCCCGTGTAGCTTGTGGCGAGAAACAACAAGGTTCACAATTTTTCTACGAACTACGAGCACCACCCAACCATATATGAGCTTCTTGTATTTTCTTTCTTCTTTTTCGTCTCTGTTACACACCAACAGGCACACATACCGATACGCACAAGGCACACAAGCACATGATAAACATCAGGGATGATATGGTTACTTTATGTCTGCTAAAAATATCGCGCCACCTAAAAGATCATTAGATTCTCGTGTTTCGAAGAGCTGCTCGTTACAACGGCCACTTTACTTCTACTACGGTGAAAGCAGCAGTTCATGAAGTTTCTTTCGAGCAAAAAGTGAAGAAACACCTTCACCGAGAAAGATCGTTGAAAGCATGATGTTTTTATCCTGAAACACCCAGTAAAACACAGAAATGAAAAAGCACTTGCGAGCGTAACGTAATTGATTATTATGTAATTGCGTTGCATTGCAGCAAAATAATGATTAATATAAGCACTTAACTAGACAAGTTTCGTGCATTGGTAGTGGCAATGTGTTTTCATTACCGTTGTGTAAATTACTGCTGAAACAGGCGAGTAAACATCTTCTGTTGACAAGGTTGCTTAAGGAGCTATTAATTGTAACATAACATAAGCAAGTACATAATCAGTACAAAATTTGCTCTATTTTTATATTTACCGTAACTTCGTGCGTACAAATAAAGAGAAAAAAATTTCAAATATCGTATAATTAGCTGGCAAATGTATAACAGTAATCAAAATTCAAAAAGACAACATTGCAAAATGTTTTTTAGCAAATTTAAGTTGATTTTAAGAGAGAAGAAAGAAGAAGAAGTTGATTTGTCATTGATAATTAGTTTACCTCCCACACTTACATCGTCCGAAGTAAAAGGTGCTAAAGGATACGAACCGGTACAGTAGAAATCCCAAAATTCAATCAATCAAAGTAAACTTATTGAGATGGAAAAAACAACATATTTTTCTTTCACTGTTTTTCTTACATCCTTGCCTTTTCCCGCCGAACTAAACGAAACACAGCGCAACGAACCGTAAAGGGTTCGGTTCCCATTTCAATTAGCCGAATGGTTAGGATTGTAAAGCAGATCTGAAAGACTAGATTCGATGTTTTCGAATGCCATCAAGGTTAACAACCGCACCATGTGTGTATGTGTGAAGCATACAATAATCTCCAGTACATATTGGTGGAACTTCGCCATAGAAAAGATGTTTCGATTCAAAGTTAGCTTTTCCTTCATATTATTATCATTTAAATATTTGATAGCAGACATAAATATAAACTCAATACAGTTATCAGCTTGTGATATTGACGATTTACTAATCACGTTTTTTTTATCTTTCCTCTTTTCAGGTACGTGTATATTGCGGCAGCAAACCGTGACTAATCTCTGGAGAAATGTAGTAAGTCTAAAATATCAGTCAATTGAGAGACCAAATATCCAGAGCTCCACTGGAGTTTAAGAGCATTTTAATCACTATAGCCAAAACTCGTTTTATCGTGTAGATGGTAATAAGGAATCGTTCCTAAAAACCCTAATTAAGTTATTGAAAGTTTTAATAACGAAAGGTTAAAAGCAGTTATGCTTCGAATTTTAATCAACTTCAGTAACGGTCATAACATTGAAATCATTGCATCGCCATCGAAATAACTTTCTACAGGAGAAAATTGGTAACTTCCAAAACGATTTACAATAAATACTTAAAATGGGGAAGATTTTTGCTCTTAACAATTTTATTGTATAAGAGCCAAAAATTTACAAAACCTGTTAAAGTTTAGCCAAAGCTCTGCCAATGATCTTCAAAAAAATAGTCATGCTGTTTATTAATATTACGCAACACAAACAACTTCCCTTTTGATTGAGCTTATTCTCGATATGAAAACAAGGCAGAATTTTAACATCAGTCATTTGTATACATTTGAAATATTTTCAAGCCTAAGAAAAGCTTAATATTTTTATACACAAATACAAAACGTAAAAAAATGTTATTAACAATTCACTTTCTATGCCATTAACTTCAAATACCTCAACCGTACATTTCACCCTCCAGTTTCGGGAACAGCTTGGCAAACTAGTTCTCGCGAAGTGAATCCCTTGTCATACAAATAGACGATGGCGCACCGTTTCGCAAAGCACAACCTCAAACTCACAAATCCATTACGGCTCCCAAGTGTCTCCTTTATTGGGTTACCAATGCCGATGGGAGGAATTTCCCGGCTGTCAGCTAACCAGCGGATTTATTTTACGGCCGTTGACCTTGCCCACCAACCGCTAGCACCCGGCGTCTCCATTCGCACCGTGGTCGGATGGAAATCGGTGGAAAAAGCACTAAAAATAGCACCGAACATTATCAAAAGCAAATGGATCTCGGTACGGTTGATACCTTGATGCAATCATCTCCTAGGCAACGGGTCCCGGCTCAGTTACCGTGCGAACCGTTGTGACATAGCCGACATGGGATGTGACCGGTGGACTATTGTCCTTGATGGGATGGCCGTGCGCGAGGGTCTTAGGCGTGAGGATGTTTACCTATGCAAAAGTTTTGCGTGCAAAGACATAAAGCATGATCATTGTCGTACTTTGAATAACCACAGGTTTGAGAGCACCGATCGCATACATTCACTGCCATTTGCATTAATGTGAATTGTGCGATTTTCATATATGCCAATGATGACTTTCTATTGGTTATTGGTTAACTTTTGGAATTGATGTTATGAAGAATATAAAGCTGGAAATATTTCAAGTAAAAATACAACTCTTGACTGGATGAAGTGTGCTATATCATGTAAAAAGATTTACTGTGCAAAAGCTTCTTGAAGTGCCATCACCACAGAATCTTCACCGCGGAAAGCTTTCCCGGAGAGTATTTCCATGCAATCTCTCACAACATATCATCGGCTATTTTCGGTTCTCAGGCGTCAGGTGCTCGGTTCGGGTTGCCATTAGCAGCGCACCAACACAAACACCACCGAGATGCCACATAATCTCACTGCTCTTGAGCGCTATCTGGTATACGTTAAACAACACTTTCTGGCATTGTATTTGCGCTGCCGTTCGACAGTCAACCAGCTGGTAGGAGTTTTTGTATGAAAAATACACGTGTCATCCTCCCTCTCCGGAAACCTATGCGTTAAGTTGGCCACGTGTCTGTGTGAGTTTGCGTGTAGCAATAGATCTCTCCACAAGCCCGCCTCGTCGTAACCAAGGCAAAATGAATATCGTGCGCTATAACAGTCGTCGTGCAAAACGCACCGTTGGCATTGAAATGATGCCGCTGTCCATGTGGTGGTATGAGCGGGCGGACCTTTTGTTTTGGTTGCCACAGTAGCGTTCGGCAGCAAAGCGGTGCAGTTCGCAGCTCGAGGCTCTGATTTACGAGCCCCCGTGTATTGAATCCGATAGCGGAGTTTTCCGCGAGCGCTTGTGAATGAGTTGTGTGTGGGATGGTAAACTCGTTTGGCAAATAGGAAAATAGCGTCCGTTTGGTGAGCTTTCCCATCGGCTTGGTTCAGTTCCGATCGGGAAAACGGATGCGTCGGACGCGCTCCAGGTTGGTTTGGCATTGTTTCGCTCTTGCAGCCGCAGGACAAGTGACCAAATTGTAATAGTATTAAGGTTTGATTAGGGTATGGTTTTGAAGTGATGAAAATGTGAACAGATTAACAAGATTCTCAAACCTTAAAAATAATTTAAATTGACAGGAATATGTGTAAAAGATTTCATGATAATACCCCAACTAAGATGACCATACGGCAAATGCCGCCAGCATAAAAAATAATAATACCATGTGAGATGTGGAAATAGTTCAGTGTTATTTGAATAGTAATGTTTTATTTAGTGCCAAAGTTCTGCAAAAAAGTGATCATAAATGGTGAATGTATGACGAATTATAACGTTATAAAAAGAGAGAAACGTTTATTATAACAATAGAATACAGCAAACGAATGTTTTTACTTTTCGCTATAACTGTAATTTTAACTGATTTACATTGTCTGGGTAAAGTCGTCGATGTTTTAGTTTAGTTAGACTTTTTATATAATAATTATTTTTAACCTATCAGTAGGTTTCTTCACAGAATATAACAAAACCATTAGGGTTACTTATCAAACTAACAATAAGTTAAAATTATCTGATTGATGCTTTTATCACCACAAAGGGTACAGGTTATTACTTGTCACAAACATTATCCCATGGTAAACACCAAATCCATTCTCATCAAACTACATCAAACTTGATCATTTCCATAAAATGGCACATCAGTGTGGTTTTCCCTAAATAGTCACAATGGCCTGCCGTAATTTACTAGCAATTGTTTGCATTTCTACCAAATGAACTTCACCGCGGTGGTTGCGGTTACTCCACAAAGTGTATGTCTGTTTTCGGTGGTGGTCAATTGGTGGACATCTCCAATCATTCCTGTGGTGCAAATGGGTCGATCGACATTGCGAACGTAATCAAAATCAAATTATCACCATTGGGATGGGCACTGTTGTGCGTACGATGGCGTTTGCAAATGACCAATCGTTCGAATTTTGTGGTGCATAATGATGGTGTACTTAATTTGAATAGCATGCAACTGCTTGTGGTCAGACACGTGTTATTTGTTGCAGTTGTTCGACACGTTTTATTGTTGAATACGATACAAACACTTGCAACCATCGGTGGATTAGTTTTTTTTGCTTAACAAATAATATCAATTGTTTGTCCAACAACGCATTCAATCGAGAATACTTCTTTCATGCAAATAAACAAGTCTTCGAAGAACATCCAATTGAAAGACTTGCCACATCAACTTCATTCCATCATAATCTGTACGATGTTTCATTGCGTGATCGTTTTGCTCTTCCATTGCCATGAAACGTCGACCTCAGCAGTTATGGCGAACCGGGGCGAGAATGTCAATCTATTTCCCGTCCATTGAAGCCGCTTGGACTGATGATGAGCCACAGGCGAAATGACCATTCGAAAGGAAAAAAACCTACGATTTCTACTGGCACTAAGCGGGTGCAATTGAAAGCGAAACAGAACGAGATGTCTCGACACTGGTGCTTAGCCAGTGGCAGCGATTGTGAAACGCAGGAATCGAAACGGAACCAGAAAAATAAGAATGAAAAATCAATCACCGTAGTAATATATCGGGAAGTATATTTATAAAGATCCAATTTCACAGATTATTGCCCGTGATTTGCTTTAATGTGGATGTATGAGTATGGATATTACAAAGACACACACTCTCTATCTCTCTCACAGTGTGGTACGGTTCCTTGTCCCCTTCAGACAATCTCTTTCTCGTGGTGTCTTAGACGTTGACCCCATGTCGCATGATGTCACACTTCAAAACCGATGGTAAATTCCTTATGTCACACAGGATTCACCGGTTTGACTCTGCCGTCCATTTTCATTACTCGAACATTTGCCCGCGGAACAGATGCGTTGTTCCGTCATGTGCCGTAACAGGAATGAATGACATTTTTCAATCAAATAAAATATAACGTCATTCACTCCGCCAACGAGGTCGATCGGTTGCTGTAAAAGCTCAGGCTGAGAATGGAGGCGCCCGGTGTCTGACAGCGCATCTTTAAATGAGCATCCAAGAAACTGCTTTCCACGACCCAACAGGAAGCTTTGTCAGGTGGAATGTCGTTGTGCGTAATGGCAAATATATCTTGTGCTTCATCATCGGCCTGTGCGCTTCGTTTTGCTTGCAATGTGATCACAATCATGACTTGCCAGTAAAAATCAACTCTTGCGCGATGAACATGCGGCATGTTCGAAAGATCCCAACGTTCCAGTGTGTTGAGGTTATAGTAAGAATTTATCGATTAAAGTTATACATATACCCTCTAGCTATGATGATAGGTGACCATATCATCCTCTCATCGGGTCAGCATAGTCAAACATATCAAACAATATTTCATGACAACGTGACTCCTCACTCGACACAGTTTTGCATCGTTCCATACATTAAGCGGAACAGACGATTTTCCAACAATTTCCTTCTTGAAGGAACTTCGTGGGTATGGCAAAGAGCAGAGAATCGCTTTTTGTTGCTGTGTCTTTGGAAAGGTAACGCAACAGGGAACGCATAACAGAGGCATCATACCATTACTTTTTTTCATAAAACAAAGCGAAAGTACTACTTATGGACGGATCAAGAGAACGATTGTTGTGTTATAACAGGAACTAGATGCACGAAAACTATTCTTATGATTCATTGCTACAAGATATTACGACCTACATTTTGCTATTCATTCCGATGAATATTTTTTCTGTACGTGGATGTAGATATTTTAAAACGAAATTACCCATCTTTAAAGCAACGCTTCATTATACCATTGCCATTGTGTTTATGCACATTTAGGTGTTTGGGCTCCACATGTAAAGGCATACTGTAAAGAGTTAAGTCTCTTTGAAAGCATCCTTTCATGTTCCCAAAGGAAATACATTCAACACGCAGTGCAATATCTCCCAAGTGTCGATCTAGCGAAGAGCCCTTGCAATATTTCATGCTCACCCGACTTTTACGAGCATGATAAAACGGAACAGAGTATTATGCTTTAAGTAAATGCATCAATAGCGAAGCGAGTCGTTCGCCGAGCGCTTGCTGTCTACTGAGGACGACCATCCGAAAAATGTGCAAATCATCCAAGCCTTTAGTGTAGGAAAGCATATTAACGGGTGTCCCTTGTGTTACCATAAAAATACCCCGCTTCCGAACGCACAATGACAGTGTAGCACCAAGGAACGAAACAAACTAAAACAAAACAAAAAGTTAAAAACGCTTGGTAGACCGTACGATGCAAATGATGTCATAAAGATGGGTTTTGAAATATTTTGACTGAAATTGGCCCATAAAAAATAATGAATGATACACTTGTGGAAGAAAGATAGCGAAAAGGATATGTTATTTATCTCAGGCAAACGACAATTAGCCATTTAAAGGACAAAATACATATTTTTGGGGTACAGAAGAGTTATCTCTTGCAAAAGCTGTGGAGAAAAGGATTAAAATTGCATTTGAATTTTTAAAAAACCCTACCAGCATTAACTTCTATCATTGATGAGCAGAATATAACTCGCGAATCATCAAGTTCATCTTAAAGATCAGAGTTAGTTCGCTAATTAACTTTAAATATTTCACCAAGAAGGAACACCTTCTGCTGCTCAGTGCCAGGCGGTTGAAGCACTCGTGAAGCAGGAAAAAGAAAACTTCATCAAGTCAATTAAGTACGCCCGCAGGAAGTTTCAGTTCTTTTCCCTCTTTTAACTCGTTTCCAAGCACCGTAGGCCCTGAGGGCATTCGCTGATACGACGGCAAGATGTTTAAATATTGAAAGTTAACCACTTGGTAACTTCAATCCAAACTTTGATGTTAGAAAAAGGAAGCAAAACGAAAAGCAAAGCGCAACTCTTTAAGCCAAATTCTGATTCAACTCCCTAGACCAGCAACACGCAGTACGCCTTCGGTGCGAATTTATCAGGATGCCCTTGCGAAGGCTTTTGATCATCGAGTGATTATTGCCTGTGAAGCCACGCTTTACAACACCAAAAGCACACAGTTTGCCCGTCTACCATTTTCCTTTTACTTTTGGCTGTTAGTTGTTCTTCCTCAGTTCAGCTTAACATGTACCTTTATCAACCACGGTGTAGGTTGAGGCGCACTGGCATGGAAGCCATTTCGATAAGCGCAAAATAATTGCCATCGATTATTTGAGGTTTCATTTTTCCGACTACAAGAAATCGGGTTTTATTTTTCTGAGAAGAAAAAGCATTTCCATGAATGTGCGAAAGGACAAAAGTGATCATTACGGTCAAATGATTTCCATCGCTTTGTATGATTGTGATGGTGCGTGATGGTAAAGCGGTTTAGTAAATTCCAGCGGAGTATTTAAAGAAATGATAAAACTCATGCCGAAGAACTTTCGATGGCCAAAATACATTGTTACGGAAGTGTCATTGTTATCTTCGCTTTGTAGAAAGTTGGTTCGTTTTGTTTAGTTGATTTGGTCAACAATTGATTTTCTGTGATTTAATTTAAAAGTTCTATGATGACTTTAAAACTATAAAACTTAGACAAAGGTTATAGATCAATGTTCTAGACACAAGTTAACGCTTAATATGTTAGTTATTTTTATTTTTATTTTCGTTAGATTTCGATGTAAAGCAGATTTTTTTAATAATTAAAATTTAATTATTTGATTTGTCATTCAAGAAGTGTACCAACCGCATTTTTCAAAAGCAATTTTAAAGTTAGTTCCATTAAAATGATATTTTACCTGTTTTTCTTCAGAATCGCCTCAGTTGGCCCTAATTGCATCAAAAACCTTTTTGGAAAATAGATGATGTTTTCCTTTTTTTCTATAGTTGTTTCCTATCATATGAACAATAATATACCCCCACGATGAAAAAAAATCCCACAACACAACATAAATCCCAACACCATTGTCGCCCAAATCTACCGGCATCGTGTTTCGGACATTTTTCGTACCTCTTAATGATGTGATTTATTTCGATCGTTAGCGATAAGCAAGCGCGTGCAAGAAAAATTGTGCCAGACATCCGCGTTTCTTCGCGAGAAAGCCAAACGGGACAGGCACCTGAACTGATCGAAACAAGTAAATCTTTTCCCACCGGTTAGCGATCGGCTTAGCAACAAGCGAGATTGAACAAATGGGGCAGGGGGATGATAGAAATGCACTAAATCAGTGTCAGTATATACCGACACATGTTCGCTCACGAACTCGACAACATTTGCAATATTTCACTGTATGCTTATATTCACCTGTTTGCGTATAGCTCTGTCCGTAACGCGTTTAACCTTTGTTTCGAAATGTAGATTCCACGAAATGATGATGTCAACAGTATGATAGATTTTGTTTTCCTGTACCTCGTATTCATACCCAACATACAATTAGCGGTGGCTCGAATAAAAGATAAGCATATCAGTGCTGCATTCATACCTCCCCGAACATGTCGCTGACAGTCAAATCGATTTCTGGACAATAATATTTCACAAGACAAACCAGGGGAAGCTCATTCTCATTCTGGCCACTGCTACCCGAACCGATATTCGCACGATGTAACCCTTACTACACCTACTTTACGTGTAGGGGTTTGCCCTGCGGGTTCATATGGCAGTTCATGATGACGGCGGAATTGATTTCGTTCTTAATTGATGTAATTAAGGTCACGGCGCATGGTAACCGCTTGTGCATAGTGAGGAAAAAATTATCTATTAATCGATCGATGAAAATTGTATTAAACTTTTTTGTGGAAAATTTAAGGTTGAAGTTGCAATAGACTTTTTTATAAAAATTAATACCACACTAACTATTTGATACTTATGAGCTAAACTTAATGCCTTTCTCGTCATAAGTATTGAAACTTTCATCAAACAATTTCACACTTAAAAGCTTTTCCGAAGTTCACTCAAGAATTTGCATTCTAATTTCGTTTACACTCGTGTAATCAAGTTAAGTAATCGCTAGCGCAAGTAAAAGTTACCGCGATAACGACATAAATAGCCCGTAGCGGTAATTTAATATTTATGCAAAAAACGAAAACCTTACAACTAATCTGCATCGGTGTGGGGTGTATTACTGCCCAGCGGCACTAAGCACATTGGTCTGTTGGGACGATGACGAACTTGAAGCGCATCATAATTTTGAGCATCACATTTAATCAAACTGTGGCTGTGATCTGCGTCATATTTTCCTGCTTGTCCTCCTCCCCGACTGAATAAGCTTATTTCATCGTTTGTAAGTTTTTCTCGTGTTTAAACATTTTTCGGCACTTTCGGTTTTTTTTTTTTTGCACTTTTATTCCCTCCAACAAAAGCCACATGGGACGAGAAGTTTCACTCGTGTACTTTGGCAAAAAGTGAAACGTCGCAGTCGTGTCTTCACGAATCGCACACAACAAATACTTGCGAGAAGTTTTCCTTCGCTGGCGTATTGTTTCTTATTGTTGTTCCTTTTCATTTTTTGCAATGCATTTTCCACCACTGGACAGTGATTATTTTTACTCTCCACGCTATACGGCCTGCAGCACGGCTTCATGGATAGCCCGTTTCCTTCAGGTATTTGCTGGGTGTGTGTTTTTTTCTTCTGTCGCTTATGCGAATACTCGCGCTGAAAGGCGATTGCTTTTCCGTGAAGAGCAGTTCTTGGAAAAGTTTCGCTCGAATGTACATGATTACGTGATAAAATATTCACGCACTGACGACCATTTCGTTGCCTCACTCTGTCAATACTTGTTCTGTAGTGTTTCTTATCGTACAACGCGTGGAATGGACCGTTTTCACTTCATCTTTAATTTAAATCGCTTGTGATGAGGGTGTGTAAGTACGTTGTTAGCTAAGCATAGTTCAAATTAATTTTCATTGGTGAAAAAATGAAGATTAAATGGTTGGGTAACTGAAGAAGAAATTTATAATTTGTAATGTCGTAATGAATTACAACAAAATAGTCAACTTCATGGACTTCAGATAATTAACGCAGGAGAGTCAAAACATCATAGAAATTATTAAAGCAAAGTTAATCTACGAAATATTCAACAGACCCACTTCGCATTAAAAAAAACATTCAGTCTCCATTCTACGGACACGTAGTCATTCAAAAACAAAAACTAAAACCGAACAAATCTAAACTAAAAGCAACAAACAAGAAAAAAAAGATACGAACGCACACATGGTTTCTGTGCTATCGTGCTTTTCTACTTCCCGGCTTAAACAAGCAAAAAGGGTTATAATAAGCAAGGGATGAAGCTAGCATAGTTATGTAGAGCTGTTAAACTTTTAATTTTGCTATTAGTCGGAATTGAAAAGCTTCATGTAAAGTTTTTACGGTTTCATTTTATACAGAACAACTGTAAATCATCTGTGAAGCAACGGAAACAATCTACTAATGGCGTGGTCATGCTAGAAAATAAGAACAATCATAATGCTTTTCCTGTTCATCAATCAATGCTTGATCATGATCAACATTTGGAAATGAAATTAATTTTCCATTCAGAAAGCTTCTGATTGTATTATGCAGCTCCTGCTTCCAGTAAATTACGTCAGCTAATTTCGGTTAAAAGATAAGACGCATGACGAGAAAGGCACCATAAAATCAACACCATTCGATCGATGGCTTAACAATAGTTCCCAATTCGAAGCGAACAATGATGTAATTGTGCCTGGACCAAAAAAAGAGAAGTAAAACAACACAACACCGCAACGAGATTGCTTAAAATAGAAAACGAAGAATGTCAAGAGCTTTCGCTTCCTCCTACATAATTCTAATTTATTCCATTGCTCCAGCGACGGAGACAGTGGTGATACGAATGGCGAAAAACTCAAGAAGAAATACAGCACCGTAACCGCAAATAAAAATACCAAAACCAACACCACCGGGCTGTGACTCAATCGTTCGTGCTCAACAATCGATGCTTTTGCATGCTTCAGAGTCAGAGACAAACTCGCACGGCCCATTCCCACCACTTTCCACTTGAGTTTAGGTCCTGGTCTGCACGAAGCGTAACGAATCCCATTTCGATGGCATTGTTATTCATTCTAGAAGAAGCATAGAAATACCAATCCCACACACACACGCAGACACTTTCATATACTTTTGCGTTGCGTTTAAAGATCCATTTTTTCGGTAAAAGCTCAGGCACGGCTTAGTTTGCACTCGGTGAATTTAGATACCGAGCCAATTGGACCCCAAATCGAACAGATTGTATTTGCAAATACTGAGTCTGTCAAACTCGGTAAAGTAATATAATCCCTCTGTTTGTACATCAACCTGATCCGGCGAGAAGGAGATTTGTTATTCTACTAATGGAATATTTGGGATATCGCAAGAAAAGCAAGCTGTGAGTTATGAGTTACTTATTGTAATGTTGTTAACAATGTCACAATGCATTTACGTAGTGATTTATAACATTGAGTAATTAGTGAAAATGTCAGTGTTTTTTGTGATTTTGTATATTAAGCAACATCCAAAGTGAGTCTTACGGGGGAAATATATCATAAAAAACGTCTTAAAATATAATTTTTACTCGTCCTACGGTGCAGTACATAATTCCCAAATGTGTTTGGGACAACAGTGTTACTGAATTGCTACCAAGTGATTCGTGTTCTAAGCAGTGTACATCTCGTCAGAAATTAACATGCTACCATGTTATCATCCTCTTAGTTATGTGTGCTTAAAAATGAGTAACAGTGTTAATATTCCCCGTTCTAATACAACCAAAATGGCTTCATCTAAATCATTAATGGAGCCGCCTGGTAGGTGGTAAAGATGACTAAATCTCCACGCCGGCCCCAATCAATATTGACCCATCGTATTGAACTGCCCCAACAGTATGCGTCCCACTGACTTCAAGATTGAGCCACCAATTAGTATGCTACGCGAACGAAGTTAAGTTTACCCACGAATAACCAGCCTCAAAGCGCCGGTGTATAAAGGACACGATGGCTAACCAAACCAATCAATCATTGAAAAGTAATAATCCTTCGTCAGTGCCACCACCACCACCAACGACCACTACTGCAGCAGCTGCCACAACCATGACCAAAGATTCCATCCGCATCCATCGATCGTCATTGTACGATCGATCGCATCCGGTTGCGTCAAGACCAGCATCATTGCCGACCGTCTCGGCGTACTCAACCCCATTGCCGGGAACCGCCGTGAGTTCGCGACCTTCGCGAAGTGTCACACGCCCGGTGGGTGTGGGATCAAACCCTTTCGCCTCCCAGACGGCGGGTATGCGCGTGTTCAAGAAGTGCAAAAGCGCCACTTTTCAGATCGATGGACACACCTACACCATAGGTAAGTATTACTGGGTGTTCTTTCTCCGAAAAAGGGTTCTCCACGGTTTGGAACGCGTTGCCAAGGAAGCGGATTGTTAGTTCTAGGGCGAGGGTAAAGTTTTCGGAGCACGGCGCAAAGCGTGCGGCTAAAGTGCGTAGTGCAGAAACAGTGCCGCGCGTGCTGTTTCTCTTTCACTTTTGAGAAGGGTGCGTCAGCTATGGAAGGATAAGTTCCGACCATGGATAAACTGCCAAGGCGTCATTAATCTTGCGGTGAAACAAATAGCTGTCACAGGGGGTGATATGATAACGAACAGATTTAGGATCGAAACACTCTTCCCGGTGTGAAACACCCTTTGTCCCGTTCACCACATAACCGCCGACCAAAAAGGTGCGAACCACTGAGGCTCAACGGCGGATAAGGGGAAATATTTGACAAGTTTTATTCGAGCCCCCCTGCTGTGACGTACCGATTGGGTGAGATAAAGTTTCGAAGCCAGCTTCAACCGATGGCGATGTCTAACAGACTTTCTGATGGGCTTTCGATGTTGTGACCGTGGGACACGGTTACACTTCGGTGTCTGGTAATGGTCTCCGCAGGGAAATGAAGGTTGTTCGAAATGACAAATCTGGCTGTTGTCTATTTTCCCTAGAGGCTTCATTAATGACGGCAGAGGATCTCAAAACACCTTCATCAAGGAGGAAGAATCTAATAATAAAATGATAATGTGCTTTGGCTACGATGCTGTTAGCGTTGGAAGCTGTTTTCAGTCAATTGAGACAGACGACGATTGGACGAGCTTGAGATTTCCCTTTGGATAAGTGATGATACTCCATAATTCATTTAATGCATATAATGTTTTTTCTTTAATTATTCCCAAAGGAGAAAAAATCGAATCAATTATGCATGGGTATCTTCATTTTCCACATGTCAAATCTAATCTCACAGTGATATGCCTATGTGAGTGCCAATAGCCTTTAAAAAGGAAACTGTCAACAATGGTAAATGGAGCAACGTCCTAGTCTCCTTTTAACCGTGTGTAGAATCATCACTACTACCACCATAGCGCGCACCCGAACATAGCTGGACACATTGTCGACACACATCCATCAAATCGTTATCCGATTGTTATCACTCATTCCCGTTTTCTTGCCCCATCCAGTACTCCCTCTCCTCAGTCAACAAGTCCGCCGACTACGGAAGGAAGCTGTTTAACGCTTCTCGGTGCTATCTCAACCATGAAATACACAGATCGCACATGGTGTACGCAACATGGCGGATGGTCCGTGAGACAAACGACCGACAGACACCGTACAGTGCGGACACGCCTCAAGGATGCAGCCCTACACGCCTGAACAAATACGCACAGATACACACACACATACACACGATGTAAAGAAAAACATTGTCCGTTGGCTGTTTTGTTCCGCTTCCTTGAGGATTTCACGTATTTTTTTTTTCTCGCTGGTCTGAATCGCTTGCCAACCGTATCGATCTTTTCTCTCGTTGTTTATCTATAACGCACGCTGGTCACGCCAGCTCGTGGGTCGAAGATAATTTGCTCAATCATCATCAGTTAAATTTGTTTGCGTTTGTTTGTTTGGGTTTTCCATTTCGAGTTGTTTGTAGTCACACATTGGAAGCGGTATTCGTAAATGCTATTATTAAAGTGTTGTTGTACTATTTTACGGCAAAGCTATCGCAGGTTACGTTCATGTCTATTAACTAATGCACTGAGATTTTCAGTAATCCTCAATCGCAATCACCAAATGTTTAACTGATATAACATAAAACTTCCGTGAGATGAAGATGAAAGCTACAAACATTAACCAATCTCATCGCTCCAATCGCGCGTTGACGTTGTATGCTCACCGAAAGCTCCATTGCATGATAGATCCGAGCCAGTTGGTTCGGATTTTCAGATCATGCTACTGCCTTTCTTGTGATGCCGACTCAAGCAAAAATGATTAGGATATTGATTTTCGTTCCGTTCACTAGACTCCCCGCGGTGTGTAGCTAAGGCACTAGGGGAGAAGAAGCAAAAACGTTGAACTAAAGACGTACCGATTTCATGCACATTGAAGCCGTCTGGTAAAAAGGGAAGAAATGTACACCGAAAAGCGTACCAAGCGGAATAAAAACGCCATTGTGTATGAAATGAAAAATTTGTCCACCACCCGCTGCGGTGGTAAGCAAATCTCATTTCGGTCTGACAGAAACTGACTTCTGTTAACGAGCAGCGAAGAATGTGAGGTACAAAACAAAGTACTTTGGATAAATAGGCAGACGGAATACAAGTACCAAGAAAGGCTCAACGCAATTTTTTTAAAATGTAATGCAAGCATATCCATCTGACTGCCAAATCAAACGAATCGCTAAGCAAATGTGAAACGAAACGATTCCCATTAAACCTCGTCCTATGCCGGATATTTAAAGGTTAAACTTTCTTCGGAGAATTTAATCATACTCGTCCCCTCTTTCAATGTACATCATTTTAGATCATATTGATTGAGCAGTACTACAAACAATAAAAGTTTGATCAGAAGCAATTTAGCTAACATGCATTCAGAAAGGCATCAAATTTGTCGTACATGCATTGGTGATTTTTTTCCCCAATAAAAAGTACATAATTTATAGGTTATTCACTAATTATTGTACAATACTCTATGAAGTTTATAAAATAATTTAAAGGTCAGTTGACTCCATATAATCATTTTTCAACGTTGCGACTTTGCATTAATTGAAACTCAGGGGAGTTATACCGTAAGGATGTAATTGCATGTAAACAAATAATTGAATATTTCATTACCTATTTTTCTCGAAGGAACCGGGGTCCAAGAAATCACTCAAAAGATACATAAATCAGACAACCAATAGACTAGATATTTTCGTCAGGTACCTTTGACTTTGCAACGTCATATATTTAAAAAAATCATTTTGAATTGAAGGTCATTTTCTGAATTTATTTACGTACAAGTTGACCCGTCAAATACTTGTTTTGTAAAACGTCAGAGGGTATGCCTATTTATAATAGTCTTACTTGCAATTCAAAACAGTTAAAGATGATTGTAATCCATATAATATGCCTGAGCCTAACCTATTCTAACTCCTCTCCATGCAATAAAGTTGAAAGCTGTCCTTCTATTTAATAGACGCTCTAGTCGCACAAAGGCTGTGATGTTTGTTTATTTTACGAATCACTTTTCAAGATCAACAAATATCATTCCTTCTTCACTTCACTCAACCTGTTCACCTTTGGCACCCAAGTTGCACTGGTAACAACCATGGTGAAAAATCAAACCCCATATATGAAGACGCACGACACGCCAGGTACCTCGATACGGCTTTGGGAGGAATTCCGTTCCCCGTTACGGTTGACACTAAATTTGTGTAAACAAACCCCTGCGAGGTGTGCGTTTTCGGGTGAACGGAATTCAACGGCATGCTGTCGCACTTTCACGCCCTACGCTCGCTGTCAAGGTTTTGTAACCGTGCTAGCAACGCACCGCCACGGACTCGAGGCTGTGTTCTGTGTGTCTCGGTAGCTCGGATGGGATGCTGTATGGTGCGGCGAAATCTAATTTCACGTGCATGTTATTCAATTTCGTAGTGATTTTAATGAATGAAATTATAGATTACACGTACATGGGTACACGGTTGGTTGGGTCGAGCAGTGCCCACAAATCGCGCACTCCGGACGCATCTCTCATGTTCCGAGTGTGCTTGGGTACTTGGGTGCTCGGATAAGATACTCATGTGAGTAGGATGGTACGTTTGTGTTAAATTTGCTGCGCTTGTAAATCAGGACGATTTATTGCGATTTTCAGCAAATTATTTCACGAGATTACACACCATCTCCAGTTCTGCTACAATAATTAACAAGCTAAGCTGGATGTAGCAGATTTCCATTAATTTCTTTCTTGTCTTAAAGAAAGAAAAATAATGACAGAATACGGTTGATAGAGCCAGACAGACATGTTCAATTGGATGTATCTTTATTTATTGTTAAAGTTCTTTTGATAACAACATTCAGCTTTTATGATACTTTTTGTACATTTAGACCAGGAATAACTGCCTTTTGTTTTGGACATCAAAGATGTTTGCAATTTGTTTTGTTCATGCTTAGTCTATCTTTCTCCAGCAGAACATACCGTACACGGAGTAAGACTTTACCTGAATATTCAAATGCTGAATGTTAAGATACCAACGCCCTGCAGCGGAACTTTCTACACATTTCGAGTGAAATACTGTATGCAAATCATGACTCTGCATTTTCGGTAAACTACATACCTCAAGGGTTTCATCACTCAAGGGTGGGATCTAACCAAGCGCCGTTCGATAACTACGACCAGCCAGGGATATCATGCCGCTTTTATCGTTTGTCTTTTCGCTGTCTCTCCACCACCCTGGCTTCCTTTTGTACCAAACCGCAACACCAACGAGGGAGGAAAATTCTTTCAATTCTACCCTAGGGTGTCTGGGGGTGCTAAAAGTCATCCATTGTTGGGAACCTTCGGACGAATAGAGGAACTTTTGTTTTATTTACAGCTTTGCTCTATATTAAACATTCCATAGTTTGCAATTTAGATGACACCGAGAAGTGGCACCGTTCTCCGACTCGCTTACGCGTAGTATGGAGCGCTCTTACAAAAGCGTAGTCGCAGAGAGGTCACTTGAAGTTGGAAGATACTGCACGCTCGATTAGAGTACGATGGGATGACATGGATGTAGAATAATATGGCGTATGGGATGGAATGCTATGACCAGTGCACACAGTCAACCGCTGGCTGGTCGATAAATGTTCAAGGTTAATGGGGATAGGCAGTGGAGACATTTTCGGTATTTTAAAGTGACTTACATGTGCTTCAAATTTATGTGGAAAATAAGGGATGGTGATGTAAAATTTTTCGTAAAACATTGAAAAGAATTGTTGAGGTTATTTAGGACACTCCAGAGCGATATTAAGGCCCTTAATACTTTATTATGTTGCAGTGCATTGTGCCATGTTATTGTGTTACAGTAGAATATTTCTAACAATGTTTTATTCTCTTTTACTTTAAGGTAAGACATCTCGGGGATAAAACTCTATCATACGTCATATTTTGCTTACGGTATGTTGCAATGCATTTCGATATTATTCAACCGATAGTACTTATAATATTTAAATAACATTGTTACTCGATTTAAACTGAAAACACAAAAGGGATAGCTTACGCACTAATTTGTAAAATCGCTAAAACGCTTAAACACACCGGAAACCCTAACCGTTGGAAATTCTGCACTTAAGTTGCTAGTTTCTATTCCACCTCCGTAGCTCCGGTATATAGCCCTTAGGCAAAAGAAACGACGACAAGGTTCACCTCAACAGAATCGCGGAATCCGGATGTAGAGAGCGCATTCACAACGGAAGGATAAAATTCGCCACTGAAGTATGTTCCCGACGAGGTTCATTATGTTGCGCCCTAGCGTCCTGGCGGAACAGGAAACAAGGGATGGAATGGAACGTGTCGGAACATGAACTGTACGTGACCGGTAGAATTGTCGCTTGCGTTGCGATAAATGCACCAGCTCGCGAGAAATTTATCATTATAACCACTCGCAAGTTTTCTGGCTTTAAAAACTTAAACATTCTATTCCTTTTTTTAACCAGTGACGATAATTTAAAACCGGAGCTTTTGTTTTCATTTCTAAAGCAATCGAGCCCGCACGAACAGTGCAGAAAAAGTGAAACTAAAAGAATGCAATCAAAAGTAGTAAAATTTCTATGACCTTTCTTGGCCACGATGAAGCGAAAGTTTTCACATAATAAATTGCACTCAGTAGCAAATTGAAAGACTTTCACAACAAAGACACCATTTCTGGAGGGAGTTCTTTTTTTACCATTTTCCATGCCATTGTGGAATCTTTCGAATAGTTGATTTCTCCGCCAGCGTATGTTCCATATCTTTGCCTTCGAAAGGAAGTAATTCATAATGCAAATCATATTTTTTTGGTCAATAAGCTCAAGGAATGAAGCTTTCTATATTAAAAGAAATATGATCATTAAAATCTAGCTTCACGAACAAGTAGTTCACAAGATACAATAATTTATAATTGATTCTCTTTTTTGCACACACTGCTAATAAGCCCACTCGAACGTGTTGCGTTCATTCCAATTCCTACTTACTTTTATCCAAAAGCAAAAGCAGCTTGAATCATGATTAAATGATCGGTCACCAGCACTGGCAGCAATTAGAGCCAGACAATCCGTCAGGCACTCGGTCAGCAATTCAGCTTCTGTGCAGTTGATCCACCATTAAACTTGGGGTTTCAAACGTTTTGTGACAAACTGTAATTGCTAGGATAAAGTCGGGTTCGAGAAAGGTACGTACCAAACCCTGGATTCCTGTGTGGTGCTTGTCTTCCCCAGCACCGTGAAACGTGGATGATTCAAACGCCCACCCGTCCAGTGTAAATGGGGCTAGTGCTATACCATTGGCTTTTAGCATCTGGATCCATTCCGGAACCTAACGAGCCCATAGCATCGCTCTATACCGTACCGTAAATACTGGCAGGGCAATTTTTCAATCCGCTTCATCTTGTGGGTTTCTGTTTTTACCCGGTCCTTACCTTCAGGATGGAGCGCATAATCCTTAAGTGAAACATTTAATCCATATTACATTTATCCCAGGCACCCGTTTCGCCGTGTCATCTTCGCGTGTGAAATGGCACCCAACGACTCACCGAGAAACGAGTTGCAAAGCTCACAAACGACAGTGTGCGACGATGCAATTTAGTTTGCTGTGGGAGGGTTTTTTTTATTTCTTCCTCGCTCTCTAAGCGCCATCCAACAGTAACCATACTTGAAACCGAGAGAAACTCTGTCCCTAGCTACAATCTGGCGAATGCGACACAGGGCTACAAACTCACTAAGCCGTATCAGAAGCTTCAGTACACTTCTGTCAAGTGTGCGACCGTGGTCATTCCGACAAACAAGGTTACCGTTCCGTTTCTTTCCGAATCCATTTGTACCGAATAAGGTATGATGGTAAATCGCAGCCACATGTTTTAGTTTACATTTTTTAAAGCGTTCCATTCAACCACTTAACTCTTAACAATCGTGAAGCAATCACTCAAAGTAAGGGTATGTGAATCTGTTGTGATAAAATATTTATATCGCCAGTCAATCAAATCGCAATGTAAAAATAACCACATCGTGTATGGTTGCAGGTTTAGCTGAATCTCATCTTGCATCCCATTGAACATTGAATGATGAAATCAATTCAACGAATAACAAATATTAGGCAAACGAAACGGTTTCCAGTTAAACCGCAAGATACATTTCGATTTCATTGAAATTCGAAGCATGAGCGCCGTGTTATCGTAGAATTCCATGTACTGCTCAATATGATGGGAAACAATATTGAACGATAGGCTGTATTTTTTGGGTACAGGTCACGTGGGATGTGCGGTTCCGGTCCTGAAGCTTCCTCTTGATGGAAATTTTACATGAACCTTCTAGACAAATTTTATTCCCTTACAAAGGATGTTTTCTTTTGGAGTTACCAGGAAAAATGGATAAATTTGTCTGAAAATTAATCTATCACAGTGTTTATCACGATCGAACAAATGGAGGCGGCTCTGTTTAATTTGGTTGTATTTTTGGAATCTAAAAGTAAATAATTATTCCATCAAATATGATAAGGCATCAGAAGCTGTTTTTGATTATTGACACTTCTTCGAACAGTATGTATTCTTCAAGTCTCTTTCGAACTTCCTTTTTCGATGCCGGCGGCATTTCGTAAGAAATATTTCCCAATATTTTACATTCGCTAACCCTGCTTGTCGTCGTATATCATTGAAATGTTCAAAGCGTCCACTCCACTTCTCGACACCATGTCCACACGGTTTGCTAAAACTTTTGTAAAATTACAAACGAACACAATTGAAAAGTCAAATAAAAAGTTGCTCGTCATAAAGCCATCGCCGAAAACAACCGTACGACTCCTGTGCGGTGCGTGGAAACGATGGTAATTATGCCGGCGGTTATCATTATGGAAAACTTTTCATCATTCCTAGAAAATGACCTTAGGGCATCCAAGGGACAATTATATCAACACTTCACCGTACTCTTCAAACGTGCATGAGGTGTAGCGTACGACTTGAAATTTCGGCCCATCAGCGATTTCCACTTGTCGGAACCGAGCAAAAGCCAGAGCTTTTGTAATCTGGTCTTCCGTACCGTAAGGTGAACTTTTGCCCGTGACAAAGATGCAGCATTGACAGGGCGGCAAAACGAACATTGTCAACGGACTGATAATATCATTGAAACTTTGGTTCGTGAGCGTTAATTACCTCGCTAAAGCGTACTTCACGCTTACTTGCTGCTTTACGATTCATGGTGAATGAGTAATGATGTGTGAAATAATTGATTTTGCGCATCATGCTCTTGCAACTGATTCTTAGAATAAATAATAAGTAAAAACAGAATCCTCTGTTCCACTCACTGAAACAACAACCCTGTAAGTTCTGGTAGAATATTTATAAAAGCACAATGGCCTGAGAAACCATCACTGGTCATTCCATGCATTTTAAACCAACACAAATGCTCCTTAGTCTACATTTAATTAGAACTTTTTCCTTCCTTTATTCGTCCTCTTACCATTGTAGAATCCATCCACTACCGCGCACATAATACCAGAGCAAGTTTATTTTAACAAAAGCTTACTTGCCTCCACTTTTCTATCAGATTCTTTTCATAGACTTTTTCACTGTAGGTTCTATTGGCCAAACAGCCAACAACCAGAGTTGGAAATGAATTGCCTGCCAACAACCTGTCCATCTGTATTACAAATTTAATTGAAATTCTCTACCGACTCTGAACCGTCAATCAGTGCGGCTAGAGCTATAATTTGAGAATGCTAAGCTTTATGAATTAAATTTCATGAATTTTTAAATTACTATGTTATGTTGCAAATGTTCTGCACAGCAAATGACTTTTCCAATCACTCATATGCATAATGAATTAAAAATGGCATTTAAAGTTGAAAATAATACATACGGTTTTTTAAATGAATTTTACATCGTTATCCAAAATACTTGCTTCCAAATTATACCTTATTGTTTTATAAGTACATTCTATGTTAATTTAAGTTCAACATAAAGCAAACAACCTCTTAAATATTCCAAATAGATCAGCCTCTCATGCTTGCTAACACTTAATTGCAATAAATCTGTTCATTCGACCATTGCTTCGCTTCACAACGCATGAAGAATCATTATGCACCATTTGCGGAAAACTAATTAGCCCATCTGTCACGTGGCCCGCCAGTTGGCTAGGTCAGACTCGCGTAGGTCAAACTGCCACCGGCACTCGGAGAGCGAAGATTTACGAGATTTTCCTCCGATTTCGATCCCCATGTCCTGGTGATGGACAACCGAACCGAAGAACGGAAGTAGCGCGAAACGACACCTGTTGCGCTTTCGATTTTTCGCTTCATTATTTCCGTGATGATTACTGTCCTGAAAGTGAGAGAGAGAGAGAGAGTTGCCAGAGAGTCAAAGTGAGAGTAACATTCAAAGCTCGAGAGAAACGGGTTCGATACGCTCTGAAGCTTATGGCAGAAACACAACAAAAGCTTTATAGCATCAGGATAAATACAAAAAAATACAAAGGAAAAACATGCAATCAAAAAGCTTTTCAACACTATGTAAAAGCTTTCAATGAAAGCTCCAAAGGTGCCATAAAGCTTTTTGATTGTATCTTATTTTAGCGGATAATTTTACTGTCGTTTTCGAAAGACTATTCAATTTGAATACTATTTGTATTCAATAAACTGAAAGTAAACCATTTAAGACTCGAAAGTTAACATAAAAAGTAATTTAGAATATAATTATAAATCATTTTGGGGAAATCATCCATGCCATAACTTCAACTCACCTCAGGCCAACCATGTTTCCGTTGCTAGATTCAATGTAGAGGACTAAAAAGACTTTAAGGACTTTATCATCCTGCGCCTTTCTAATGGCAATGCAACCCTCCTCGACTGAGGTGTAGTTAAATACAAACCATACAATGTACGGATTGCACTGATATTCTCAAGTAAGCAGCAACACATATCATCACACAGTCCACTTAACTCATTCATTACTATCCGCGAACATGAAACAATTGCTTATTGTCCTTAATGTCATGTTAACGCAGCAAAAATAACAAACAGAAGCGAACGTCAATATCAATACAATCAATCAAATAAACACCACCAATTACATCGGATCGAGTGCTTTCAGTCGTGTCATTTCTCGCGAACATGCGATGATTTCTCAAAAGCTGAGAGAAACAAACCCCCCTCGAAAAAAAAAACTATCATCATTGGACATTCTGCAGCATAACTCATTGTTTTGGTACCCCATTTTTTTACGAGTGACCTTAAACATTTATCATTTTTTGTGTTTATCTGCTTTGTTTTCGATTCATTTCGATATCGTTCGTACGATCATTCGTCTGGAAAACGGTGGCGGTCACACATTAAGGATTCCCCGCGAAAAAAAGGTGCACTGTCAAGCCAAGTGAACGTCGTTTCGGCAGCGCTACTTTACCGTGGGCTTTAAACTGAACGCAACGACTGCATGTGCCGGCAGAATCGCTTGAAGGGAAATAAAATGGGCAAATATCGAAACTGCAACCGGCATAGCCCCAAACCGGTTTGCAGTGCGAACTGCAGCGAGAAGGCAAATATTTCATCAATATTTATTTTCTCACTCTCCTCGACAAGCTTCGCCCTGTTGCGTGTGCAAGAAGTAAACGCACCGGATCGAACAAAAAAAGCACACAGATACAATCTTCTGGCTGCAACCAAAAACCAAAAAAAAACCAACACGGCATGGAACAAGCGGCGTGCCTTACTGCGTGCATGCTTGATTTACATGCGAACGTGCGTGCGTGCGACCCACCTTCCGAAAGCCAGACGATCTTCCTTAGGCCTGCTGCAGCATCCAAGGCAGCAAGGCGTGTGTGAGTGTGTGAAGCAAGCACAAACTGAATCCGCCGTGGACACAAAAAAACGAAACGAACCAACACCGGGTTGCAGCATGGACAGCATGGGCACAAGACACACACCAGGCAATGACATGCACGTTGGCGGGAGCGATGTTTTGCGTATCGCCGGACACTAATTGGCTTAATACCAGTCACTTTGGACTGATTACGACCGAACACGTGTAAGATGGTTAGCGGGAGAGATGTTTTAAGGAGATTATTTGAAAAGATAATCACACCAACGGACAGCAGAAGCAAACAAAAAAAAACACACCAAATGATGCGCTGTCGGCTGCTTAGCACTCATTATGTTGAAAGCAAACACACACACACACTGGTGTAGTAATTTGTAAGCAATTATGTTCCCTTTTTTATTCTGTTGGTCGCTACCGATGAAAGGGATTAACATGAACATGCCTTACAGAAACACCTCAAATCAGACGTTATGTTCATGTAGAATTAAGTCTTAACAGAAGGACTTATTCGTTTGAGGGTATTTTTATTTTTTGGAGTTTCGTTTACTAGTTGAATCGCTTACAAAGGTGTGGTAGCAAATAGTCCTTGTATCAGCAGTATTAAGTCTTTCTTATTATTATGACCTTTTCAAATATGATTTCAAATGAACTTTAATGCTTTTTTGTCTGCCTTTTCAATATTCCTTGTTATTGTAATTGATATTATTTTCAGCCAATCACACTCTCCAAATTATTTCCTGGTATGCTGGATTAGGCTAGATCATTCCAAACCATCACCACTCCTTTATATCATGATAAAGCAGTGCGGATGGTTTGGAATGACCTAGCCTAATCCATCATTCCAGGAAATAATCATGGATTTCAGAGGTAATTTTCGAAAGATACTTTGTGAGGACACAATACGAAATTCGAATTTTTCACCAAAATCATCACGATTATTTTCATAACAATTGTCAACTTCATGCTGAGCTTCTGATGCACGTGAAGCACCTATCTGCTGTCTTAGGGCCAAAAATCGACTTCTATTTGTAGCTACGGGTTTCTTTTAATGTGTTTTAAATTCTAGATTGGCCATGCACACGGAATTCTTCGAGATGTAAAAGTTCTTCGCTCTAGAGTGGAAACAAATTCTAAAACCAGTTCTTTTTTCTTGTATACATAATTTTAAAATGGTCCTAAAGGTATATCAGTGGTTTGTAAATAACCTAAAATGTTTAAGTAATGTTTAATTTATGTAACATGTTTGAAGTCCTCGTTTTGTCATACAATAATGAGTACCCTACCATCTGTTTACTTTTAAACAACACACAAAAACATTGGCTTATCTAGCTCTAGAAAAAGCTAATACCCAACTTGCTCTCCTTGGCTTAAGAGCCTTGCACCTGTTAAAAAACAATACGCTCAACAATCGTTCGACAACCAAACCCTTTAATCCCTCCAAGCCTAACACATCGGATCAGGAGAACCAAAAACAAAAAAAAACTGAAACAACAAACAACCCTTCCAAGGTCCGCTTGACACTCGACAACGAGTAGCCTCCGTTAGGTAGCCCATGTGCTGACAGCATAAAAATGACAGGGTATTCATTGCACAGGAAACCCCCATCCGAATGGAACTTGCGCTGACGTTTAATTGGTTTCAGACGCAATCTGTACGACGCGACCCCGGTCCACCCTAGGCTGAACACCGCTAAACACAATGTATCAACAGTCTGGCCCAGGCAATCCGCTATCGAAACTAATCTATCCATCGCGCGCTGTCAAAGAATGGCAAAAAAGTGTGCGTAACGACACCGTGATTGTATCGGCACATGCGGACCCAAGCAGTCCAAACGACGATCGAAAGCTAATGAGTGATGTTGTCCGAGTCGGGTCAACGATCATATCGGAAAGGGACACACTCTGGTGGGGCAGAAAATGGTGTTTGATAAAGTGTTACTATTAATACCCAGCAGAAAGCGTTCTTTTCCAAGGATAAATCTCTCATAGAGTGTTGATTCGAGTGGACATTCTTGTTACAATCGGCATCCAATATATCCCACGTTTGAACAGTTTTTGAACTATAAATCACTAGCTTTCTGATAAGCATGTTGCAAAAGTGCATCGAACTTTGCATCACAGTTAATTTTAATCCCGTTTTATTCACCACACATTGCTTCACTGCATTGTGTGGTGTCACTGTTCGAACCATGTTCATTACTCACACCGGACAGGCGCCCTCCGTTGCTTGTACTCCATTGTTCCATCGACCCACGTTCATTAATCCGTTCGGTTAGCGGCTCGATTTGCAAAGTGCATCAAAGAGCAACCACATTTTCGCGTGCATCGATCACCATAACCGGATCAAAAAGTCGCCTCGCCAACAATATGCCAGACTTAATTAATATGTGCTAATCTGCAAACGGACTCCGGCACACGTACCTTTGTGGTGAGATTATGTGCACTCCCCCGTTCGTCCGTACATGGCCCAGCTCGTACGGAAGGTTTGAAAATGAAAAATTGATTCATTACCCGCACACGAGCATCAAGCAAAACGGATCGAACAGCACCACTTACGGGACGGCGATCTCTGTGCGCGTTCGCCACGCGACATTATCTCTCCCAGCTGGTGCAGAACGTCACTGAATAAGGCTTGTGCTCGCCTATGGAGCTCCACCGTATGGGGGCGACCACAAAAAGCCGGCGTCTAGCGTACATTCGGGCCTTTTCTTTTGGACCTTTCCGAAACTCTGTTTTGACTCCGAACCGTCCTAATGGACAAACGGTGAACTAGTTGCCCGCACAAACATTAATGTGCGTGTCATGACCCATGGCAACCCATGGCAAGGCGAGCAAAAACTAAACCCCCATCGCAGCATGCATTCCCGTCACGATGGCAACCGAAAATGTATCGCAAACCGGGTGCGGCCCCGGTTGCGTGTGGTTTGAAAAGATTGGAACAAGCGTCTGTCCCACACTGTTGCAGTTAGTTGTGTACGGTTCCACATTACCGGGCGCATAGCTGTATGCGGTGTGTCTTAATCTTGGAAACAATCACTGCCCCACTGATGCTGGGTGATGATGGCTTTTTTCCCCCCGTCCCGAAACCATTTCCTAGCGTTTCTTTGTCGGTGTGGCCTTAGAACCGCAAAATTTTAATCTGCCGTGTCTAAAAAGGTGAACGATTCGCTCGTGTGATGTAGTGGCTTGTGGTTAAATGTGAGTACGATGGGTTGAACTGTGCTCTGCTGCTCTCCAATAATGATTGGAGTAATACTTTACAGTTTACTGTTTAAAATAACGATCAAAAAATAACCAATAACAAATATTCAAAGAAAAATAATAAATAACAATTATTGTTTTGAAAAATATATAAATAAAATAAATACCAATCCAGAAAAGCAATAAACACAACTAAAAACCTTTGAGATTTTCAAAAATTAATAAAAATTATACGTTTTATAAAACCCACACGCGATATCAGTGCTAAACGCATCAGCAAAGATAGTAAACTAACTACCAATTCCAGACCATTGCTGAGAATGATAACAAGCAATGCCTGAGCGCCCGTGCGCCATTTAATAAATGTTAAATAATGACAAAAACTACAAATCAAAACACGAGAATGGAAACGGTACACAAAGGTGTACACTGCTTCTGCTGCGTCACCAACCCCAACCCAAACCAGGTGACCCAGTGCGCACACGAACCCATCCGGTCCCCGTTGCGTGCGTTTGCGCAAGCAAAAGAACTATGTTCGCGTGCGCCTTAACACTCTCGGCGCTGGTGTGTGATTGAAATTTTGTGTGCTGTGTTGTTATTTGTCTGCGTTCGCTGTGTTTCGCTCTTTCTTCTTTTTGTGTACGCTGCATCTCCCACATGAACCCGCGTGCCACGCTGAATAGTTTCCCAGCGGTGGTGGGAAACACTCGAACGGGCTCTTGTCGAGCAAGAGCAAGTGTTTCTGCGCACGCGTAAGGTACGCGACGTTGCTTTGCGCAGACGCCAAAGCCACAGTTGCCGAAGAACGGTATGCCGGTACTTAACCTTACTGCCCGACAGTACCACCTAGTGTGCCTTTCAATGAACATCGCCATAGCCACGCAGTGCAGTGTGTCGGTGAAACTTGCAGCATCCGATTTACACTGGTTAACCCTTGATGGTAAAGCATTTTTTTACAGCCAAATTCTTCTTAGTTACGCCCTGATATATTATTTTCATTACTTGTTAGATTTCGGTGAGCAAATTTATGTATTTTGAGATCAAAATAATAGGCATAAATACGAAACACCCCTTTATCGAAATCTTCAAACCAAGGGTTAACATATCAAAGATGATAAATTGATAGAGCTTTAGGGGGTTTGCACGACACCCTTTTGCTCCGGCGGTCTAGGCAAACAATGGTAGACAGGGGAGGATCACAGGGCTGAAAGGATCGGGTGGGGGGCGTGATGTTGGCGGGGGGCATTAAAAATGACAACAATACCAATAGCACCAACACTAGCAGCAACGCTAGCGCAAAACATCATTAAACCGAAAAGCTTACGCCACCTCGTCTTTGCCACTTTAATAAGATCGTTTCGATCATCTCGTGTTCGTTCATCCGTTCATGCCACTTCGTTTCGTTCACTCGATCGTGGACCTGATCGTGGCCGAGAGCCCCCGTGTTGTGTTGTATGGAGATATGTTCAGTTTCACTTTTTAACGCAACTCGTGCGCACTATAGTACGTTCCGCGGTTTATATGTTGCACACTGCGGCCGGTTTTGGTGCATCGGGATTTAGTGAAGTTAATTTGCACCGCTTCGATTTCATTTGCAAACGTTCTATTTCGTGTAAGTTTGCCCTTTTTCATTGTGTTTGTGTGTGTGTGTGTGCATTAGTGTGTTTAGTGTGATGTCTCTAAATACTTCGCTTTGTGCAGCAGTACAATTAGCAAGCCTTGCCAAACAAGTTCTCCCACGTCAAGGGCACAACGAGGCCCCCCGTCAGTAATGTGCATGTTGTTTCACACAAGACGAAAAAAAACCTGCTCAAAATTGTTCTTTCGACATAAAATAATTCTACCATCAACATTGTTGCTCTAGTGTACGCCCTTTTCTGCATTAAAGTTTCGTTATGTGTCGTGAAGTGAATTTTCGTAATGTGCACTTACTGCTCGGTTTATAGTATATTTAACAAGATCACACGGATCAAAAACCGTTGTTAATAATGTTGTTAATAATAATGATTTATTTGAGTGTTTAAATCTTTTAACACTAGATAATTTTATTTTACTTTATACCAAATAATCCATGCATACTAAAGAATCGATATCATACAGACCAAAACTATGAACATTATTCGACGCTAAATTGCTGGATCTATACTCCTAGAGCCGTTAAGCCGATGAACTCTTTGTTGTATTCAATTTTAATCACGTTTGTGAAATAAATCATGAATTTGAGGCGTTTTTGATTTTACCATCGTTGTACCAGTGCATCATTCTCAAAACAAAAAATTCATTCATAATTTTAGTACTTTCTATTACTTTATAAATTGAAATTATAAGTCTTCTTAGTAATGCTAGAAAAAAAAAAGTTCACTATCGTGATTTTCCGTTTGTCACGTTTGAATTTCACCAATGGCTCATTTGTTTGAAGTTCGATGCAACCATTATTAAGTTCCCTTTGCTGCATCTAAATACATTCCCAGCGCGTACACAATTCGACCGTTCCGAATCTAACAACCAACCAAACCCAGGCCAGGAAGGGAACTGAAAGGCATTTTAATGATGTGCCACAGTAAGTGGACGAAAAACCTCGCCTGCACTCCACTGAAACCGGCCCATACCACATTCGGTGACTTCTTAATTATTTATTTCACCAAACCGCTCGGCCCGGCGTACGGCCTGCATACTGCAACAACCACCGAGCATTGGCCGCAGCTCAAACGCGCCCGATAATGTGATGCCCGGGCCGGATTCCCCATCATCAAACAACGTCGCGTACCGCATAAACAGATACCTGAATACATTGAACAGTCAGCGCTGTACTGGGTGGTAGTGAAACGCGAGCGACGCAAAATCAAATAATTAGTTTCTGTCCGATCGGTACGAAGCAGCACGCTCGAGCCAGCCAAGGACTGACCCCATGCGACATGCCAGAAAAATTGATCAAGTCAGCGAAACATACCCAAACGAAAGCATTCGGCAAACGGGTGCTGAGCACGGTGCGGTCCGCTACCAATTGGATGGCCGATCGGTGTGAAAATTCGTTTAGCAATCTCGAAGACGGGTGAAAACCGTTTGCATCGTGTGCGCGTTTTCGCTGTAATAAACTTGTTAAAAATGCTACTCCCTCCCCAAACAAACTCGATTATTCTTCGGGACTAATTGAATCCCTCGAGACGGTGTGCCCCGTTTTGTCTTCTACGCGCACAACGAAATGCGATCGTTCGCTTTCCTGTGAAGTAATTTGTTTCACAATGGGCCGTGCAAAAGCGAAATCGTGTTGAAAAATGCGCGGGAAAGTACGACAATGTTAAAGCCTTTGCCATTGGAACGTAAAGAATATTTCCAGAAACTGTGCCGTACACAGTTTGAGGAAGAAATCCAGAAACTTATTTCAACAAAGCATGAAATTTAAACTAACGAAGAATAATTTACTTGTAATTTACTATCTGCAATGCGTACAGTCTTCAGCATAACTAAACACTTTTGTGTGATTCGTGCAAGTTGTAGAAATATTTAAGTAATAAATTCTTCCATCCTTTCCATTACCTGCAAGCCTGCGAAGCCGAATTGAACGAACCTTGCCTCCGTTACTTTCGCTGATGAAATTTGATGAGCAAATTTCAAGCTGGTAAAGAAATCTTTGGGCACTTTCTTTGTAATCTTTGCACCACCGGGCCGTGCAATGATAGCGACACCGGTCTTCACAATACAAGATTGGTCCAAAATTTCATCCCGACCAATCTTCCGTCAGCTGGACTGACTATCCGGCACGGGTGAATAAAGGGTAGCCAGAAATGTAACAGCGTAAAATTTGTAGAAATCATAGACAATCATGTTATTTTCCTAACAACTTCAGAAATTAACATACGTACCTTACCGTACCTTGCTTAAAATGCTATTCTTAAAAAAAGACGAATCACCGTGCAGTTACATTGCGCAGTTTATATACACAATTTTGTTTTCATTTTCATCATAGCTCGTTATAGCTAATGACAGTTAATAATATTGGCAAATGTTGAAAAATCTACAGACCAATAATTGCCGCAAGGTATTTCGTTTGCATTAAAGGCATGGTTGATATATGATTCAATCAATGAATTTCAAATCAATGCTTAATAAAAAAAACGCCAATCAATTTTATTAATCATTCCTTCCCATAATTATGAAAAACGGTTTATGTGAAATGACACAGAAAAACACTTCTCAATAAACTCAGCACAATCGTATCGTTTGCCTTCGGAAGCAATCGTTTTCACGACTCCCTCTATAAACTTCATCGCCAACGTCAAGGATGCTCAAGAAATTCAAATAACAGAATCAAATTAAAAAAGACAACCACAATAAACTTACTCACCCACAACGGTCGTAGGCGGTAACGGTACGATGCGAAAGGATCATAAGTCTGCGATGATGATTTCATTATTTCCGTTGCAATCGCTTCTTCACAAACAGCGCAACGCGCTGTAAAAGGACAAAGGATCTGGAATTGCATTCAAGACATTAAAGGCATAGAACGAAGAAAAACCGCAACAGTGCACAAAAGGGTGATCGCAGTGATTTCAGTGTGTGAACCGACGCTATAGTGCGGACGAAAATTTAAGTACACAGCGAACGAGAACGTGTACTTGCCACGCGGCTCGAAAATGCCCAAGCGAGTGAAACAGTGTCGCAGCAAGGACATTGTAATTACCGGCGACAAAAACGAAACCAACGTCACGGACAGCAGCAACAGCAGAGGCAACGGTTGCATAAGCGCTGTCACAAGCAGCAACATCAGCGATGCTCCAGCCAGCACACGCAAAGGAACCGGTGCCAAAGGAACGCACACCGGTACCGTTGCCGGCAGTGTGCCACGCTGCTGCGATGCACCTCTGTGCAACAATAGCAGGAAGTGCATCGTGCGTCAGAAATCACAAAAAATTGTCCTGGCACCGTCGAGTGGAGAAGATCACATTTATCACATTTACGGTAGGTGTGACGGTGTGCGATCACCCGTTCGGGAGCATTTGGTAGGCAGGAAGGAAATGGCTGTATTTCATGATATACAAAATGCTTCATGACACTGTAAACACCCAAAGCAACGAAAAATTGAATAGTGATTGTAATTGCTTTAGTTAGAAATATTCATGGGCAAAGTGCTTTAGTTTTATTCAATAACCCACGAACGAAAAAGAACAAACCAAAAGTAAAATCCGTCCATGTGATTCTTACCAGCGTAATGGAAACGGTCCGAAAAATTGTAATGAAATTTACCAAAAACATTTACCCTTTTTTCACGCTTTGCAACGTATGCGCACAATGAGCTACAACTCGGTCGCTCGTGTTTACCATGTATCGTAAATTTAATATTCCCTCACGTTTATCATTACCCATTTGCCTCAAATTGATTTGCGCAAGAGTGAAATTGAATAATTGCACTTGCACCGTGCAACATTATGTCATCAATAAAAACATTTCCCCTTTTTTATGCTTTGCGGTTGTGAAATTATTTATTGTGAACGGCGCAGTGATTTATGGACGGTAAATTTTGTGTGGGCAGTTGTAAAAGAAGAATGATGTTGCGAGTAACAAAAAAACGCATCTGGTTTTTGTAATTTAATAACTTTTCAAACTTTACATCGTTTCTTTGCAATGATTGATCAGCTGTTTCTAGAGCTGATCCCTTGAGTACCATGAAGTTTGATAATATTTCTGTAAATGCTTCTTGTTTCATTAACTTATTGTTAAATAATACCAGCTTCAGAGAAAATTACTTTGAAAGCTGCCCAAGGTTCAAAAAGGCAAAGAGATACAGATTTCTTCGATCGAATTTGAACCGAATATTGAAGCACCAAATAAAGGAACGTTTTCAGCTAATCTTATTTATTTCACTAAAAGGAGAAAAATTGGAATAAAACAAGACTTTTTAGACATTATACCCCGATACGCCGCCATTGTGATATCTTGTGCTTGCAGTAAACTATGCCTACTGGGGTTATGGTGTCTTCTAAGGCCGTTGGAAAGTCATGTGCTGCGCTTGTTGTGATAGCTTGCGTTGTTCTATCATATAAAAACCCCTGTAACAATCAAGGTTGAAAAAGTAGTTTTGGTTCACAGTTTCTTGTTATTGCAATTGAAATTGTCAATAAAATGCTTTTTTTTATTCAATGCATTATTGTAACAATAACTAACCATTGTTAACATTTTTCTTTTCTTCGTTACAGGTAAGTGGAAAAAACGCTCATACTACTATTCGCACGGGTAAGAAAACCGGAACCCCTTGTTCGGATGATATACTAAACTAATTAAAAGATATTTATTTATTCATTGTTCCGACGCATGAATAATGTAAATCTTACTGCGCTGGGTTCCATCGCGGTTCTTGGCGGAGGGAAAAATTATGAAACCCTTCACACATTCTTCATTACATCGACAATGTTGGGCTGGGTAAAATCCCTTATCGATTTTCTACCATCATCATTTATTTTTAACCACCGAGTTCAATAATCTGCCCCCGTCTTCGATTAATTACGCCAACCGCCCGGTTATCGGACACAATTCTTGCGCTTTAAAGTCTTGCAGTGTGCATCAAGCATAGCGGAAACCAACGGAACGGATTGAAACTTTAAAAGCACCCACCAAGCAAACTTTGCGCTGGATAAAGTTGCCCTTAATTATTCGTATACTGCACAAGAAAAACTACTCCTTCGCTTCGGGTGTACAAACAAAAACCCATGATTTTCCACCAACTCGGCTTCTGTCCGTTTTCCACCCACCACAACCGGGTCCCCCATTTTGGCCAAACTATCAAAGTGATGCAAAGCGGAAAAAGAACAAACATATTAACCATCCGGGAACGGGAAACCCGAGACGCGCTACCCTCCACACAGTGCGGGTCCAGTTCCGATCGATTTCCCGAGCAGTGCTTGGCAGTGCTGGTTGCGGAAGCAGGATAAGGGTATGTTGCAAAAACATATGATTTGCGCCGACTGTTATGCGCCAGAGCGGGATAAATCTGGTTGGCCCGGGCGGTTAAAAATACTGCTGGAAAAAACGCGATTTGCGCCAGAAAATGGGAAACAACAACCTGCTGCATGCTCGGGGAAAAATCCGAACGAAATGAACCGCACGACGAACGTTTGCTTGGCGGTTTGCGATGGACGTTTGCACGGTGTGCGAGAGAATTAAATGCTACGCTCTCGTAGAGCTGCATTGAAAGTTCACGCACCTATGAAGGTTATACATGATTTTTAAATCCTTTCAAAATTCAGATGTCTGCTTAGTAAAACAAATAACTTGACAAAAAAATGACAGATAAAATCATAAAATGACGGACACAAATTTTAAGACTTTCTGAAGTGCTGAACATTCATCGGCATCAGAGAATCCACTTCTCTTCAGTCAAGCCATCGTCACATCCTCCGGGAACTCATTCATCTATTGTTCCTTGTCTAACGCAGGTCTATAGCCTTTCAACTTCACTGGCGCATAAAACAACCCATGGCCTGCCACAATCTCCAGCTTCACCTCTATTCGGACCACGAGAGCTATCGCCTTCTCGACGACCTTGTTCGTTTCTTTTATGTATCTTTTGCTGCTCCTGCATCTCCTTGCCAAACTCCACCCGGTCCGATCCCCTTGCGCTTATTACTCGATGATGCCGTGCCGTCGCCGTAACTCAAGCGCATGTTACAGTTATGTCATGTCGGCGAACGTTCGCTTTCCCGGTTCCAATCAACAACAAAACCATCATCAACACTGGCTGCAGTAGTAGCACTGGCACCAGCAACAGCAGCAGCATGCAAAATCGAACGATACGAAGACCGAAGTTGAGATTAAAAGGAAGAAAAAAAGGAAAGAAATTGAGACAGGTTTGGGTGAAGATATAAAACGGAGAGAAAAAAAGCAACGCAACCTAAAGCATGAAATCTATGCTAAAGCAAGGCGCGAACATGGCAGGTTGTACTGGTTGAGCTTAATCCACCTAGGAGGGGTGTTCCTATAACTTATGAGCATCGATCAAACCTTTCTTAAAAACATTTTCACTACTGCAGAGAATTCTTGAACAGATTTCATACACGCCAAACAAACTCACGCACATATGAAATTATAACACCTCATCAAACCAACAAATCCACTCCATCGTTCGATCGTAAAACGTAAAAGAAGTGGTTATTTCCGGAGTCAATTAGATGGCCCCCTCTGGCAACAACGTGCGTCCGTATATGGAACTCCAAAGTCCGAATCCGTTATGCATTTATTGCTTTTTTGAACACTCACTGTTAATTAAGCCACCAGTGTAAATCGATGGTAGAGCTGTGTGCCAGCATCAATTGTGTTATTTATGGGGAGCTTATTAATTTATAACACAAATTTGTCTGAAATGCTTTAATACGTCACGTATGTTTTTGTATCATCAAACTACCATTTAGCGTGACGTTATGTTTGTAAGTGAAGGTGCCACACGTCAACCAGCTGTATCGTGAGTAACACCTTCTTGTGAAAGATGGTAGATCATTTTTAACAGCATGCAATCGAGACAACATTCTCGAAGAATTCAGTTTCACTCTTTGGTATGAATGTATCTCTGCTGATTTCATTTCACTAGGTCAAGAAATACACTTCGATCTTATAATCGCCGCTGTCCGATCTTGCGCTTAAGCCATGCCGATAGACACCTACTTTTTGTATTTACGGTATCAATTTTCATCAGCGTGAATACAAAAATTGTCATTATGAAGACAAAAACTGAGGCATACCTTAGCACCAAAGGTACTGTATTATTCTTTTTAAAGCTAACGTGCCAAGACTGTTTTGCGTTCTATCGTTTACCGCTTAACAATTCGTAAACCTTCTGAGTAATTCAAAGTTTACTTAATATTTTAAATCAAACATCACATATCAGCATCAGGAAAGAAATACACAACGCATGTTTGTGTTTTAAAACAAATTTTAACCTTCACGCTCTCTCGCTCTCTCCCACTGCATCCCATAGTGGGGAGCTCACCGAAGGGAGCAGTAGTTCATTTCGCCCCAGCAAATCATTTCGAATATGCCATGCTCGCACACTCATCCACCGCGGGCTGATACCGCCGGTGTTCATTTTCCGTACGAAGGCCGAGATCCAAGCTTGGCCGAGAAAGAGATGCTGTTCTCTTTTGAATTGGAACCGCGCTTGTGCGTGCGTGAACCCTCCGCAGAGAGAGAACTGTTTCACGGAGGTTGGGCCACAGCGGTGTACAATGCACGGGAGGAAAAAACGCGTGGCCCTAACGAGGACGTCTAGCGACACAATCCAACTCGCAAAAGAAACAGTTTGTTTCAAGAAAGCATCGCGTTCGCGTGCACCCATCGAAGCGTCTGAACCGACAACGGCAACGGGATTTTTCGCGCGTCGCATTTCACACGGTCGCGGATTTGTCGGGACGAAGTACACACGGCACGCTTGACTAAAGTACGTTTCGTTAGCTAGAAGAAACAATTGTTTGCTCACAGCTTCATAGAGCACAACCATACGACCACGAAACACAGGAATCAATCGTTCGCAAGGACAATTTCGGGAACGCGCGCGCGGATTGCATTAAATCGGCGGGTTTTATTTCTCATTTCCGTGACCTTCGCAACGATCGATTACGCGTTTAATCGTGGAAGGCATCCTTTTGCTTGTGCGTGCGAAACGGCATAAAAGAACCATCCCGGGGAAAATGATTAAAACTAATACCGTGATGCACGGCCCGCATTGTGCTTCTCACGGGCACTTATCGGGATTGAAGCCGCACAGTTAAATTAGAGCATAAAATACATAACCAACGAAAAACCGATAGCAAAAAAGGAAAACGAAACTACCAATCACAACCGGAAACATTAAATTCAGATTCGCTTACGGTTACGAATCGTCCAGTCGGTAACAAACTTCGGTGGACCGGTTTTTTTTTTGCTGTGTGAGATAAAATTACATCCCAACGGAATCGCCTCACCCCGTTGGTGATTGGAATCGGTTCGGGTGCGTTCGAGTGCGTACTGGTCGGGGCAGAAAAGTAAATAAATAATTACATTAAATACTGCTCTTGAAATCAATCCAAACCAACCGGTGCACATCTTTGCTGAAGGCAAATAGTTCAAATAGTTACAACATTGCGAGTGTAGGTGTGTATTGTGTGTGTGTGTGATGTGTTGTGTGTGGCATATTTTTTGGGGTTGATAAAATTATATGTAAAGCTCTTGTCGTTGGCTTTGCTGGCCCGCTGTGAAGTTGTATGTGAATGAGCAAAATAAATAAATAGTGCTCCCATAATATCGTGCAACGCCATCCATACGGTGGTGTCAGGTGAAGCAAAAAAAAAAGGTGTGCTGTTGTGTGAAAAATAGCGAAAAAGAAAAGCTTATGCTGTTATAATTTAGAAAGCAACGATGAGAAAATACCTCCACTCCAGACGTTTTCCACACGGTTACATGGAAGTCACAGGATCTGCACACAGGGAAAAGGTGTTTTATTTCCAGTCGAATGTTCAATGTTGCTGAATGTTGCCCATTTTTTCGGTACAACATTCCGATTAAGCTAAAAGCAAAAGTATATTCCCGAACAAAAAAAAAAACAACAAACCTCAACAGCTTGCGGGCACGAATGTATCAATGTGTATTGAGCGAACACAAACACTCCTGCCTTCGGGTAACATTATCCATCTGTTATTATCAAACGTGTAGGAAAATTTTCGAGAAGAAATCAAACCCCAACCCGGCACCCATTGCAATATGAAATATTGTTCCTTTCTACGTAAATATGCTTGCTGTGCGTTCAACCTTTCGGCGATTACGACGTTGCAACACACTTTCTTTTGAAAATCCCCCTACAAATCGAATCAAATCGTACCGTACCGGCAAAGTACGCACTTATGAAATAAACAAATAAGTAAACAAATTAGTGTCAGTAACGCACACAGACACACACACAAACCGATCGAATAAATAAACCGATCCTCATCCGGTGCATGTGAAATTACTTGTTCGAGGAAGAAAAAAGAAATGGTGGATGTAGTCCAGGGGTTGTGGCGTTTAAGTTAGCCTTAGGGGAATAAGTATTTTGGTTTTGTATGTTCCCGACCAAAGATCCAAGCCTCGAGAAAGGAAAAAAAAGCTTGTTTATTGCAAACCTTTCGCTTTCGACGTATGGATGAATGTATGGTTTATAAAGGTGGAAAAAATCTACGTCACCGGATGTATTACGGCACGCGTATACATGTGAATGTAAACGTACGCAAACACTAGATTCGCGAATAGACCGGATTTAATGTTCTTAGACCAGTATTTTCAACCGGTGCATTATCCTCTTCTATTAGTGAACTCTACACCCATTGCATGAGTTAACACGCTGAATGATCATGATCAATGAACATGTTTGAAAAGCAAACTCTAATCGAGCTTTAATGTTTAACACGATAAAAATGTATTTAAATAGGTCCTATTGGAGCAAGATTTTTTTTATTAACTATTATTAAAGGCTTAGCAAATTACTCCGTTCATTAATTTGTCTGCTTGTACATAAAAAGTAAACCAAGCGCATATGTGAAACCTTTACCGAGGAGAGTTTTTCATTCCCAACAAGCAAACCCATATCATTAAGCCAATGAGGGTTAAACTACTCCATCAATCTCAATACCACCGGTCGCGAATCGATGAGTGAACGAAATGGGCAACAGTAAATCATGCTTTCATGCAAGCAACGACAACAACAGCAATAATGCTCGCAGCTCACCCCAAAAAGACAGAGAAAGAAAGCAAACGAACGATCGTTTGCTGTCTGAAATTGACTGGCAAGTTGCTGCAAAAACACCGCTCTGCCTGGTTTGTGAGCTTTATTTTTTATGTTCTTTTAATATACACCTACAAAGACGTATGTGAATTGACTTTTCAACACTCGATCGAAAACGTTGCCAGCATTCAAAACCAGCTGTTCCATCTTTTTTCCATAAAGAAGTTAACCATTTTTCTTGCCATTGTGACTGGGACGAAACGAGCTGCCAACCCATTTCACCAAAACCGGCGTGGAAACCAGCTGATGCGTAACCTTATTAGGTACGTGTGACCACCGTAAGAGTACGAGTTCGGTTGTTCGGGTGCACTAATGATGTGTCCACACAATCCGTCCCGACCGAATTGTCCTTGCACGGCGGATTATCAACTCGCATAACGATGAAGGAGTGATGAATGGGCAGCAATTTTGTGGTGAAGCCTATATCTCGTGCTCACCTCGGACGAGGGCATTAGTTCCATCCCTTAACAATAGCTATTAATAACGAACGCTCCTCTAGCAGTGCTTTTCAACGTTCAGTATTCAATTTGTTGGCAGATGAGTCGAAAACTTCATAACGACCTTTGCTAAGCTTGTCATTTGTCACGTTGAGGTTAATTTGGTATAAAGACATATCTCTACAAAATAATCAATGGTTAAGCTTTATTAAAGCTCAGACTCTTCGGTTTATATCAGAAGTCTCCGGTTTATGCGCTTTTAAATCTGCTAGACTTTTGCTAAGTCTTCCAAATTCTAAGTATTTGTTTGGCACAGCTTTATCTTCAATCAAACCGTTGCGTAAACAGGGCTCTAAAATCCCTCTGCGGCAATCAACTACTCCTAATTTAATCAGTTAACAGGTTTATGACTTTCGGGGTCGATCCAACCTTCTATTGCCGACCGGTAAAGCAAACAATAATTTCTGCAAATCTTCTCTTCCATCTGACAACACACTAATCAACATGTTTTGTACAAAACGTTTTCGCACTAAGCCCCGTTACTTGTGAACTGTTTCACCTGTCTCGTAAAATTTCCTATAAGTCAAACCCCAGCTCAAGGCTTGATTATGGGCAGATAATGATGTTTCTAGCTACCACGACCTACCAGTAAAACCCTTTCCCGAAGCAGTGTTGAATTCATTGCACTAGTTGTAAGATGTTGGGAAGTACGTGGAAGTGTAAATCACGGATGTGCCTTCCAACCACGATACGGTGCTGTGCCTTTCTTAACGGGCTAAAGCGGTACATGGGCGAGTTTGATGAAACAGGAAGCATAAAAGTACTGCCCCCACATTGCTTAAACACTCCTCCTGCACAACTGTTGGGCGGAAATCGAGTGGGAAGAAACCAAAACACAGGATAACAACCGCAAAAACACATTAAATCGTTTGCGGTTAGTTTCCTCATTTCAATTTTCAATTTCCCAGGCCCACTGTTTGGTAGGATGTTGAAGATGTAACATAATCGGTAGCAAAAACGTTTCATGTCGGGAAATCACTAAAGAGCGTAGGGAGGCACGTTTTTGGAAGAAAATAAATTCGAGATTGAGGCACTTGTTGAAACCACTGCTGGCGTGATTAGGATGATACGTGCGTCACAAACATTTCTCTTTGGAAGTAGTATACTTTTCATCCCCGAGAACAAATGCAATTCAGTCAGTTGTCTAAATCATTAACAATTTCATCATCTTTGGTTATATACTATTTTTATTACACTTATTTATCTACTTGTTTGGGACGGATCAACATATGTCAGACAATCCTACGAGCTGAAGTGTGTTAACCTGAAGAAAGTTGTGTTAAAACTCCTCAGTTAACTAACTTGTGGGAGATATTGCTGAATCTAAATCATAAATCATTAACTTGTTATTTTACAAGGCATTTTTGAGCTTCAAAAATTGCCAAAAAGTTGTCTAAAATGATATTCCTCCACATCTCAAAACACTGTGTATATTGATGTAAAACACTGTAAACTTAATATTCAGAAAGACTCATCTGATTGTTTTCGCGAGCTGTAAACAAAACACGATTAATTAGCATGCTGTAGTTGATGCATGCCCTCTTGCAATCCATTCCATAAAACTCTGCCAAATATTTAGCACCAAAAATTTAACACTTTTCCTAATGAATGTGTACACTCGCTTGCCCAACCGGTGAGCTCCGTTTTTGTGTCATTATATTCTTCGACACAGAAACGGCACGTGGTCGAAACAACTCGTATGTGAGTGTAGTAAGATGCACAATCCCATCTCGATAACAATTCACCCAGGGCAAAGCATCCCTTCACCAACGACTGCCAACTGATGAAGCCAACTTTCCGATCACCGACCGTACCGTAAGTGATTGTATTTTAATGCACTCGGCTCAGGCGCACATATCACATGGTTTGCCAATTAAATCATCGGCATCAGCCGGCTTCTCGATGCCTTAAACCCCAAACGGTTCGTGACTCAAACCGGACGCGAGTTTTGTTTTTGGGACCGTGGAAAAGCTTGACTCGCTATCACGCGACATCTCGACATCGTGAACGGGTACGAGCCAAAAAGGGGACCCAACGCGGGAATCCGCGCTGACAAGCGCGGCTCATTAATCACGGGGCCTTTGGCATCACCACAAAAGGCACACCGGCACACGAGTGACACCCTTTCAGTTTCGTTTACACTGGTTTCGCTGGTGAAGTGTTTTCAATTAATTATGATTTTATATTGTCAGCACCCGTGAGCGCTGATCTTGGGACAGCGATTTACAAAAATAGCCCTTCGGTCAATGGTGGCCTTGGTGGTTTCGGGGCTTTCGAACTACCGGTGGAAGCCAAGGGACAGGAACTGGGACAGGATGCAACAGATTAGGTACAAACTAGGAGGTTAATTTTGCTCTCCGCCAAACACCGCGCCCGGTACGCGATGGTACGGTGAACCACCCAGCACAATCTCCGCTAATGGTCAACGTGGTGTTTGAAGATCGCTAAAGAATTCGGTCGATGTTGGTTAGCGCATGGGAGCAACGTTGTGGCGGCAGGGTAGGGCAGTATGTAAACAAGTCGTAAAATTAGACTGCAGAAACCGAACCGATCGATGACCGTGAATGGGGCCAATGGTATAGGTCTGGCAGACCGGGCTCGCTGTGTCTGTGGTTTGTTGATACGGACACAAAGGTGATATTTTTCTTCCTTTTTCCTGGGTTTAAGCGTCGAAACGACAAACACACTGGTTCGGTTTAGATTCCGTATTTTAATCCGAGTTTATAAGCAATAGTTAAATTCAATTTAGATGACAGTTACTTTCTTGTAAATTCTCTTTTTTATAGCATTAAACCAATAGCTACAAATAGAAAATCTCACTTTGTTTATGGTGCTTCTTTCGGTTGTGCTAAAATTAGCACTTCCGATAATTTTTTGTTCACATTTCACCATGTAGCGTCACACAGCTAATCTTCCCATTGGGGTCCATCACCTTGACGGAGTACCGTGGGATAATCAGAACGACCTCCATCGTATATCCAAATCGAAGTAGGTAGGGGATGACATAATGACCACCAAAACCGTGCCACCACTCACCCAGACAGACAAGCCATTTACCGCTGCCCGCCAAAAATTATCAAACTTCCTGCGCGAAGGTCATGGTGGTTCGGAATTCCGGAAGGAGCACGCTAAACCGATTCACCATCTATTAACGTATCACCAATGCGTCACAGTGAGCGCGAATGTCGATGTCCATTTGCTTCTTGCAGGAATTATTGATTTTTTGGTTTAAAATTGTGTTATTGGAATATTGCAAAAGGGTACAAGGTTAAGCTAGGAATTGAACATCGATTGGTGGATGTTGATTTTCCATGTTTAAAGTTGAACGAATGCGTTATGCATTATGCATTTAAACAAATGCAATTCCCTAAGCAAAAATAATTTCTGGCATTGCGTAACAACCTTTATTTATTTACAAATAGATAATTTTTTTACGTCTATCGCAACTATTCTAAACAACAATGAAAGCTAAACACATTTGCGTCACTTCAGCGTCACGTCTCTCACACTCGCGTTATCAATTAACTTAATTGACATGATCTTCCATTGCCATGGGATTTACTGGTGACACGAAACGTCCCTTTGCAAAACCCCCATTCATCGACGGGAGACCACGCATTTTAGCACGCACTTGTGAACACATTCACCATTGAAACTTTAGCCAAAAGGATGAACTCAAGGGATGTCAGTGTCGATAGCATTACCCGATTCCATCCAACTTGACGCGCGGCTGTTACAAAATGATGCTGTGAAATACACACACACACGAGCCCAGATACGGCCAAACAAAATGGGCCGTTGTCCTTGAGCATCGCCGGGAAGAAAGCACACGTTCGATATTGTGTTTTCCGTTTTTTTTTTTGTACCATTTCCTTCGAAAAAAAGGATCAATCAAATCAATTTTAATCGTGTGTCCCATTGGTCGATCTATTTGATATCCGTTTTATCCGTTTATTCGTTCCGCCTAGCCATGTGTTTGTACTTCGTGTCTGTAGGATGATGGCAGTGTTATGTTCCGTTTCGTTGAGTCCAATTTTCCATACTGTTTTTTTTTAGTACACTTTCTACGCTTTTCACTATTTCGTTACAAAAAGAAATCTTCAGGAATACGAAACTCCTTAAACCACATTAACACGTGCATGAAGGCTTGTGTGATGGAAATGTAGGAAATTATTGATATTCCAGTGATCGGATCTTATGGCGTCGTATCATAAGATCACACGAATCGAACGAGGGGTTCATCTCGAATAACTACTAACACCAACCATAATCTTCCTCGTCAACACACGACAAACCCATAAGTGTGAGCTTGAAAAGGGTTTCCACCGAAAAAAAAGTGGAATTTACATGTTTTCCATCTCCATTCTGTACGGCATTGCGGCAAAAGCAGCAAAACAGCCGGTCTTTTTCCTTCAAATTTCACTCAACCCAAAACCGTATTCAACAACGCGTGTTTTGAACGAGTGGCGCACATTTCGGACTGACAGCATGAAAAAGGAGTACACGTACGCAATTTTCACGCAATTTTTTTTCTTCTACAGCATTTGAAGCGACTTTATCTTACACCAGGTGTCCTTGAAATGCTGTACAATCATTCGAGCCCCGGCCAAAGCGTACGTTTGACAGCCCGCACCAAAAGCAACCATCTGATTTGGTCGCAGGCAAATCTTCAGTCAGTGTCAGTGTACTTCTTTTCCGCCCCTGATGTCCTTCAAACCGTTGAATAGCGAATGTCGAAATCTCAAGTTGCCACAACCAGGAAGGGCCTGAATGCCACCCGATGAAGAGGGTTTTTATTAAGGGCGACATTTCGTATGACATATCTGTTCCTGCGCGTAGGGTTGGTACTTTTCGGTTACTGTGGCTTTCGTCGAGCCCGGTTGGGAAGGAAACAAAACAGAACCAAACGGAGTATTTGCCATCAAGATGAACTACCATCTCGGTGCTTTATTCTCTTGTCTTTTAGTACCTTTTTTAAATTTTCCACAAGAAGGACTACATTATAACAAGATGGCGCGGTACCATTTCCTCCAGCAACAGCAAGCATGCATGCGTGCTCTTGGAGTATCAGCACAAGACAAAGAAAAGGACAAAATGGAGCTAAGATTGTGCCGGAAAAGTAAAATTTCAAACCCGTCGAACGATGAAAGATGTGTAGGGTGTGATTTTCGTTTTCCTATGCTTTAGTCTGCTCGTCAAGGCATGTGTCTATCCTGTCCTTCCGTCAAATGTTGCAATATTTAAAAGACCTTTCAGACTAAAGGAGCTGAAATAAGACATTCAAGGTTTTATTCCTCGGAATGCAAAGCGGATCCTCAATTCGCAGAACACATTCACTTCAAATACCACACGGAAATGACATCCTGCTTCACAACACTTTGCCACACTAGAGAACATTACCATTTCATCTTCAAGGTTAGAAGATCTAAAGCTCTTTTTTCATGAGCTGTTGATAAACTTAATATTGGACAGATTATGCAAGGTTTATTCTCTTACCCATTTTGACAAGCCACGTGTTTCACGGTCACATCTGGCTCAGATATAAAGCTCTAATCTTTTCACGCGAAGGACCTTTTCATCTCTGTTACCTTTCTTTTCAGACTTAGAAAAGAACTAAGCGTTAACAATGCTGTCCCACGATCGATTGTTCAATCTATTGCTAGGTAAGCGATCGAACAATTCTTTTAAAACACTCTTTATGGGTTTACCGCAATGAGCAATGATTCTGCATTGTGAGTGCGTTGTGAACCGTCAAAAACAGAAACATAAAAGCTCTTTTAAAGCTAAGCTCTCCTTCAAGTCAGCAATCGGCGATGCTCAAACGGCAAAACCCATTTCATTGATGGTTCTGCTTGCGTTTTCCTGTCAAGCACCAAATGATCAAACTACCCAACTGCGGATGTGTGTCACTGGCAAAATGTAATCCTCTTTGCCGAGCCACATTTGTTCGTACATGATCGGATCTGGTCGGAAATAAATCCTCCCTTTTTACAGCGTATCGTAATCCTACACAAGTTACTTCCACCGTGCTGCCGCATTGAAATTATGAAAATGCTGACAGATTTCGTTCGAAAGCATGTGTCTTTAGAAATGGTGGAGCATTTTTGGAACTGGTGTGTGAGGGAACGAGCGGCTCATGTGCTGTACAGCGAAGCAAATGAACCGTGCGCACGTATCTACATTTTAATGCTGGCATTAAAGCTTGTCTAAAGTGCGATGAATAGGGCCTAGAAACACCGACATCATTACAGCGCATTAATCTTGTTCTACAAACAGTATTACTGTGCTGCTTGGGTGCAAAAGACGAGATAGAAGAAGGGAAAGAGAAAAAGACAATGATGGAACTGAGTTTAATTGCATTTATTCATGTTCGCCAATAACGTTGACAAACAAATTGTCTATTTTTATGTTGTATCTAAAATGTATTTCTATTAATTTAAAACTATTTGGGCTATTTTAAAATTGTTTAATTTTTGTTTTGTTTGTAAAGGTCTTATACAAATTCCCTTATTCTTATACAAAGTATCCTTAATTTCAGTTTCGTTTCAGTTTCAAAGTTTCCTATAATTCTTATACAAAGTTTCCTTGAGAAATGTCGTCCAATAGAGCATTTGATAGGATAGACAGCATTCAACTTACAGCAAGCCTCGCATTATCAGTAATTGATGTGATACGCATAAAGATAATTTTTCAATTATAAACACTGAACGCCCCTGGAAAGCCAGCCGGATGCGCTCATACCATGTAACGGAAAGAAATACTATTTAATGACGATTTTTCTACTTCTTCTAGAAAATGTTTAATGTTGCGTTTTTTTTTCGTATACAGTTTCCATACTTAAGGGCAGCTTTTGTGAATCTAGCGACTTGGGCTATCGATTTTTATCTACTCTCGCTGGTGAAGTGTTTTCACATCGCATGCTTGCTTTGCGTTCGGAAACCGAATATTGTTTTACGCCAAAAAACAAGCACCCCTCAATGCATAATAGGAGGCACAAAAAACACGCACCCACCACCGAAACGTACTTACGGGAATGGCAATGAAAATCAATATCTACATTCGTGCAATGAATCTGGTGGCCCACGGGTACGATAAAAGATGGCCAACAGCGTGCTTGACTTGTTGGCGGGATTGGGGCTTTGGGTGAGAAGAACCGCATGGTGCAGAAAGGGCCAGCTGGGGATGAAAGGAAAAACAGGCGACAACGATCGCTTCAATTGATTTTCCCGTAAAATCCGCTTTTGATCAGAACGAGATCCACTCTTTTGAGGATAAACAATTACACACCTTTCCTTTGATATACACAATCATGGATGAAAGCGGTTCCGTTTCTATAAGAAAGAAAAAGCAAACAATCACTGAAACGTGATCATACAGTATGGGTAAAATAACACTTTTGAAATAATAATTCACTTGCATGCCAACAAAAAAAGGATACACAATCAAAAGCCTTCGGTACATCTAAAGAGGTCACACTTTTCGAAGCACTTTGCGTGATTAAATTCTCCCATAACGTTCCATTTCATATCGAAGTTTTACCGCCGACGCCATGCTGAATAAATCTAACTCGCCGCCAGTGGTACCGAGCCGAGCAATTTCTCATTTCCTATTCTAACTTTACACATTTCAAATCGAAATCGCACAAAAAAAACCCACAAACTACTCAACACAACCCCTGCTTTCATGCGGAAAAATCACGCCTGGTTTCATCGGAAAGGTTACAAGTAGTAGAAAGTCATATGTTCTTACACTCTACACAACCCTTTTGAACCCGATGCCAAAACCGGTGGAGTCACAGAAATGGGATTCAAAATGTTATAACATTTTCAGTAAAACAAAACTTTATCTTTGGCGTCAGCGCTCGCCATGGGTTTTTTCCCACTGGTTGGAAAATTCGTACACGGACAGTGGTTTTGCGTCACTATCGTTACGACGGAAAAACGAAACGAACTTATTATCAACACACAACGGTGCCTGATATGAGCCGCTGTACCGGGAGCATGCATATTTATGAATAGTTCTAAAGGTCACAAACATAAAACAAGGAAAATATTATTTTTAAATTATTCATTCGTTCTCGTAAGACAATAAAGGGAAACTATAATTATTTTCTAATGAAAGCTATTTTGAAGAAGCAAAAAAATAATAGAAGCTACATTTGATTCTAATTCAAACGACCTTCCAATTTGATTCACTTAAAACTAAATAAATATTCAACCAAACGCATTAAACCACATTCATTGTGGTTTCCCCATCGAACGCATCGCTTGAATGGGCGGGAATAGCCAACTTTAACCCCCAATGCTCGTCACCAATCGAATCGAATCGATGACGCTGTGCGTAGATGTCATAAAATTATCATACCTCCCAGCTCACAATATTTGCCGTTTGCGAACGCGTCATGCCCTAGCGCGAAACTGTATCCCTGCTCGGTTCGTCTAACTTTTCCAATCAATTCGAACTGGGCCAGAGAGTGTGTGTGTATATGTGTAGCATTTAAATAGCAATGCCCTTTCCGTTCTGGACATCAAACCATTATCAACCACTACAACGTAACCGGCCATAATGCTGATCGCCGCGCCTATCGATAAAAACGTGGGGTGAAAAATGGGTAAAGTTTTTCCCTTCAATCGATACGCACGACTGCACCAATACTTTGGTCGAAGGAGTAGCACCAAGCAACTGCAGTTCCCGTGCCGTACTTTATACACAACCACCTCCTAGCTGGGGCGCACATTGTCTGCGTCTGCGGGTGTTTGTGTTCGCAGTACAGGGCACGTTGCTTGTAACCTCGTTATCAGTTTCAGCAAAACTATTTTCCCTATTTACGTTGCCACGCGGTTTTCCCAACACAGCTACACAGCCGCACACCCTTTAATCGGAACACGTGTTTCGCAGACTTTCCGTCTCCACGCGATGAATTGCTCGCTAGGTATTTGTGATAAATTGCTGGCCCGATTACAGCCTTTTTCGTCCTCGGGTTTGGCCTGGTGGCAAACATCCTTTTTCCACTGCGTCCGTTTGTCGAAGTGACCTCCAAAAACGGACCGACATGTGCACATAAATCGTGATGCGATTTGCGTTCATGTTTTTCCTCCTTTTTTCTCGGCGCGATGGCGATCCTTGCTGTATTTCTTTTGCTTCCGCCCCAGTGACAAACAATCATTTTCCTCGTGCCGGAAATGGACCAACCAGTCCATCATCGTGCTTTCAAACATTCAAAGCAAAATCGTTTCAGTTTCGCCAAGAACGCGATAAAGGCCGGCTCGAACAAAACTTCCACACACACCCAACGCTCCCACTCCTCCCGAACTATCCGGAAAATCGAGCACTCGAGAACAAAAGTGTCGGAAGCGTGCAGGAAAGCAGGAACGATGGCGATCCTTTCCTGTAACCGTTCCGGTTCGGTTCATTCAATCGCCACACTCGTACGGAATGCGTTGTTGTGAGTGTTGTCCCAATGCTTTTGAAACCAACGCAACCGGGGAAAAGCTACAATAAAAACAAACAGACAACAAATAAACAAAGTCTCACCGACCCGAACCGTTGACGCCTGGGAGCAGGGAGATGGGTTGCCTGAGATCTGTGACATGGAAGGGCGAGCGGCCTGGGAGGGAGGGGCGAGAAATAAAAACATCTCCCGAGAGTGGTCAACGCTTAAAAGCATTCGGACAGGAAGTTGGGAATGTGTCTACGAGGTTCTACACCGTCTATACGGCTTGTCCAGGCCGTCGGTATCGGTCATTTTCTTCGTTTATTGTTATTCTTGCAGCGTTTTATTGCTTCCATACGATTTTCTCGTCACAGAAAACCGGTCCAAAATGGTTATAGTGTGTTTTTTTTTTCACGTGCCCAATCGAGTACTTCGTATCGTTATCGTTTTGCTTGTGTTTGGCCATTGAGTTGTTAGTAAAATTGAAACTGAAACCTTCTAATAATTGCTTTATTCCACTTTCTGATTGTCCTTCTCCGGTCACCGGTGAAATTTATCCGATCCTGGTTATAAAAAAAGTATCCTGAGTTTACCTTTTATTAGCGAAACTTTATTCCAATTAAAGAGAATTAAGCTTTATTTATTTCAATAATAAAGCTATAAATCAACCACAATTTTTTGTGCTCTTAAAAAATCAATAAACGCAAACCCTACTCATACATTTTGGAGTAAAAACTTTCTTCTTCATAATAAAAGCTCAATTTTCTCTTTTTACCCCCTTGTCATAAATTACACTTCACCTGCGCTGAGTGTTTGACAACATAAGACCCCAGGAATTAGCTTTTACATTTTCTTGCGCTTCAAACTAGTTTTACCCAACGAAAAACCCCTAACCCATTTCCCGGTACATCTCTTGATCCAGATTTAGTATCGCAGACGTGGATTATGTTCCACAAACTCTTCGTCTCTCCTTTTCTCCCTATTGCTGGGAAGATGTTCACAAAACCGTTGCTCAAACTCAAGCAAAACACCAAACTTCGTCTTCAGACTTCAGGCCATGGATTAAGAAAACGATCTTAAACTTCAAATCCCTCTCCACCAGAATGATCCATCATATCAGGCGAACAATGATTTAGGTTCATACATATTGCACCGTTCGCTTCCGAGTGCTCTGGCACAAGTTGGACGAACGTGTAACGCGTCCCGTCGTCCAGCTGTGCCAAAACCCGAGACTCGACCGGTTCAGACTCGACCTCGACGGTCAAGTACAAGTAGACCCCGGGAAGCTACTTTTCAGAAAACGGCCAACCAATTCTCCTCTGCTTGTGCTTGCCTTCCCCAAGCTTATTCACAACCCCCCCTGGGATAGACATCGTTGTAATTACTCTCATAACACCGCGCTAACCGACCCTCTCACGTTTCACTTTCTCATACTCAATCTTGTTCTTCCGGCGACTGTCAGTGCTGCAGTTGGCTAACACAGATTGCACTCTCCATCACCGAAAGGGGTTTGCTTGTCTCCCGTGTCTCCTCAACAACACTCTCCAGGCCTTTCTTCAGCTTGGGGAGCAATGCATTTTTTTAAGCACCAGCCAAACCCGGGCCAGACTGTCCGAACGAGTCTGCCGGAAACAATTAATTACGCGCGACAACACGCGAATTTCTTCGCGAAAACCCCGGGACACGGAATGTGTAGCACCGCCACTTTGCACACAAACACCGGGCTAAACGGTTTGCTGCATACTGCACCGGTGGCGCAAACCCCCGTAATTTGCATGGGTAGATGGTTTCGTCACGCCAAAGTGTCGCTCCAATTGGTAAAGTTTAAATAAGCACTGCCGCCAGAACTGTTTTCAATTATAGTTCGTTGTTTGGAATAGGTTATGCCGTGTTAGCGTTTACGGGTGTGTACCTTAACAGCCCGAATGGATGCCTTTTGCGCTTCGTTAATTGTTTTCCACACGGAGAAAGGTATGCTGTAGATATGCTAAAACTAATCGTACAAATTAACTACATGATACGTTTATTGCCCGCGTTTACAAATTGTTTTATAACAAAACTGTCCCTAAAACAAGTGCTTAACAGCTGCCAACAGCATAACCATCAGCGATAGCTTAATACCAGCCGCTGCAGAAGCAACAGCTCTCAGTACCACAGAATCGTGCTTCAGCAGTGTCACTTGGTGAATATCAACTTCATCCCTGAAATAAAATTAAATCCCAATTAAAATGGTGCTACTATTATTTAATGCACCAACCCTTCACACCTACCCTGCTTTGAAGTTCGAGTCCGGTTGTGCTATTTCCACCTTCATCCGGTGCGGCAGGTTGACAAAGTCTCCCAAATCGACCGTACGGTTACTGGCGGCCATGTTAAGCACGGTGACTAGTGTATCCTCCCCGTGAAGCTCTCGGCTAAATGCGTACACATCCGAGCCAACCGTGCGGTGTATAAACTCACCGTGCACGAGCGAAGGGTGGCGCCTGAGGGCCGTAAGCTTGCGGAAATGTTTCAGCGTACTCTTCTCGGCCGCCTCCTGCATCATTACGTTGCGCGTCGGATAGTCGGGATGCATCCGTAGCCAGGTGGTACGGTTTGTGCTGAACCCAGCCGATATCGTATTGTCCCACTGCATCGGTGTACGATTTGGATCGCGATTATCGTACGTTTCAGCTTCCTTAAAATCAAACATACCGATCTCTTCGCCCTAGAAAAAATAACCGTCTAAGTTATGATGGCTCCAATCACTGAGATGACTTGGCGATATTTTCTTACGTAGTACGTGATGCTTGTGCCCGGTAACGTGTGCAATAGTGTAAGCACCTGATCAACATACTCCAATCCAACTCGAGTAGCCACACGAGAGTGATCGTGTGATCCCGCCACCCAGCTCGGTGTATGACGGGCAGGCATGTGGTTCATCCAGAAGTCGATCGATTGTTTCAATCCGATCGCGTTCTGATCGTTTCTGAAGTCGTAGATCAGCTGGAAGTTGAAGGGCATATGGGCACCTTGCCGCGTACCGGTTGCATCCTCATAGTACAGCATCGTATTCTCTATCGAAGCATACGCCTCGGTCATAATAATGATCGTTTTATCAAACCTCCGGCCGTAGTCTTCACACAACTGCCGCCAACTGTACACGACACCGTACGTGTCTGGGTTATCTTTAGTGTAGATATGATCCAGCTCATCGTACGACCCGGGAGCTCCCCAACCGGGCGGCTCATCCCTTAGCTGCGGATCCTCGAACATATGATTGATTGCATCGAGCCGGAACCCATCGACTCCCTTCTCCAACCAGAACGTTAGCATGTCCGTCATTTCCTGCACCACGATCGGATTGCGGTAGTTAAGATCAGGCTGCTTCTTCGTGAACTGATGCAAGTAATACTCGCCGCGACGCGTATCGTACGTCCAGGCCGGTCCACCAAACACCGATATCCAGTTGTTCGGAGGTTCTAGCGCTCCCGTGACACTATTCACCTTTCCAGGGCGCCAGATGTAGTAGTCACGGTACTTGGCATTCCCGGTGGCCGACTGTACGAACCAATCATGCTCGTCGCTGCTATGGTTCGGAATAAAGTCCAACATCAGCTTGATTCCATGACGGTGCGCTTCGGCGACCAACTCCTCCATATCGGCCATCGTACCGTACTCAGGTTGGATATTGTAGAAATCGGCCACATCGTACCCAAAATCTGCCAAAGGTGACACGAACGGTGGACTGAGCCAGGTCGCATCGATGCCCAGCCCGGCAAGATAAGCCATCCTCGAGGTGATACCTTTGAGATCTCCTATACCATCGCCGTTACTATCTTGAAACGAGCGTGGATAAATCTGATAGAACGTGGCATGCTGGTACCAATCCTTGTCGTCAGCCGCCTGTAAACCACACACCAAAACCACTACCAATCCAACAGTTACCAATAATGGTCGGAAAACCATCATCTCTGTTTCGTATCGTACCACACAGTACGGTAGTTGCACTGACACTGATAGATGGGTGGCACAGTCCGGTTTCTGACAAAGGCCCGCATTATTTCTTGTCGGTTTTTTTTTCGCTCTACCGAACGGCTGATGATAATGATAACGACATTATTAAACTTCTGTTACTTCCACATCAATCCAAGGATCGTCGGCGTAACCGGTGTGTGTGTGAGATTACGAAGCTTGCCGATAAGATAGCCAGTTGACGGCATGCTAAATTGAACCGCTCTTTATGGCGTCAGATGATATTGTTTTACTGTTGGAGCATAAGAGAAGAAATCGATCGGCCATATAGTGAGAAGCGCGGAACTTATGATTCGATTCCAGTTGTCAAATATTGATGTTCCACAATAGTTCTTTTACAATTCCATCTCCGGCAATTGCACGAGAATTCTCTTTCAAAATTGACATTTTTAATAGAACTTGGTTGGTAATAAATGAAACAAATCTGCTGATGATATCTTGCCGCATCAAATTGTTTAAAATGTAACCGTAATGTACATCTTAAATACTTTGTTGAGAAGCGAAGAGATCATCCAAAGATATAGATGCATTGAACACATTGTTCACAACTTCGAAATGGGTCACCTTTAGCAACTTGTATGACAACTCATCCCCAAAACATAAAAAGCTAATAAAATTGGAGCATCTTGGGAAAAAAACCCGAGCGACAAGCACACTAAAACATAAAACACGGCCACACGATCAACCCGTCGGTTTTATGATGCCTCAAGATCAAAACTTTTCGCGGTCAAATCAAGTGGTTAAGATTATGGACTGTTCCGGTCAAACTTTCCCTCCAAAAACTGAAGCAGCAGCAGCAGGGCAAAATTATCCTTACTCGAGTCTCACACAGCCCGAAAATGATGGTCGTGATGACACATTCGCGAACTTTGCGCACTTCTCTGTGGCAAAAAAAAACTTCCCGCCGACATCTGGAAAGAGCTGTTCGTGCATTATGGAGTATACCAAAAAAGAAGCGGGAAATTCTTCTTTATGTGGGACGTAGCGACCCCACGAAAAGGTTTCTATTCGCGCGCTTTACTGAAAGAGGGCAAGACAACAGCTCCACTATAAACATCGATTCTTCATGATGGCGATGATAATAATGGTTGATGATTGTTTTTATGACCACATCTACCATTTCCCATGCAAGCTCACCCGTTCATGATGGGCGCGCATTGTGCAGGAGAGTTGGAAAAAATGAATTGCGCTGATAAACTGCGACGGGATGGCACGTACATTGGTCGCCGTTATAGGAATTTATCTCACCCCCCTGTGTTTGTGTGAGAGAATTGGTGTGCAAGAAACGTGAAAAATCGAAAACGGGGTAGATAATTGAACAATCGAATGCGAGAGATATGACGCTGGTGGTAAGGTGCCCGTTCTCAGCGTTCCCGGTTCCCTATTTTCGTCTTTCGATGTGGCACTATCATGATTCACAATTAAAACACCACCGGCACCGGTACGATATCTTCATGATTCATTTTCACCCATCGGGAAATATTTCTTTCACCATTTACGTAGTTGCAAAAAAAGCCGTGCTTTTGTTTCTCTAGCTCGCAGCATTTGGCCACCAGGCCACCCGCTATGGTAATGCTTCGATTCCGAAGAACCCTTTTCGTTATGCGCCCCTCCTATCGCACCGGAGATTCAGCACCTTCGCGAGCGCGATGGAGATCGTAATCAATTAATTAATTGCTCGATTAACCTAGAAATCGAATTGGCCATCGCGCACACACACACCAACTATGTCACTAGCCCGTTAAACACACGATGGGCCAATGGGTGGGATAAAAGATCACCACAACTAGCGATGCAGTTTTCTCATCCTCGCACCCCAAACCACCCAACGTTGGACCGACGGTTGAAGATGAATTATTGATGACCCGAAGCCGTCAGTCGCACAAGAAAGTCCATTGCTTTCCCGTACAATTACAAACCAATTACCGGACCACCGTTCCAATGCACCGCATCACCCAATGCCCGCATCGGCTGTATTTTGCAATGATGAGGCCAAAGGCGATCATCCAGCTACGTTCCCGGTGTGCTAGCTTTAGCTGTTCGGCTGCAAGCGATGGTATCGGGCGGTACCCGTTGTCCAGTGCACTGGGAGTTTCCAGTGTGGAATGAGAAACTGCAGTTTGCTTGCAGTGAAAAGACTGTCCGACCATGCAGTACGCCTCAGGTGATAGGAGTTGCAACAAAAGTGCTTTCCACCTGATGATTAATGCATGACCAACGATCCGGTCCGCACGTTCGGTATTCGGAGTCATAAAACGGTGCCAGTGTGGGCACTGAAGGTGCATCTTGACTTAGTTTACTCAGAGAATGTCTAGTTAAGATTTCCCCCGAGTATCATCTATAAACGTTCGGACGATTAACTTCACGACGGTTTGAACGTTTTTCTGGGTTTTATGGGTTTGCTATTTGCAGAGAATTCGAGGCCCTTTGAATATCCGGTTGACTTCTATTTTTCGACTCAAAAATACAACTTAATGTAATCCGTCAAGATTTATCAAGTTACCAACCCCGCTTAACACAACACCCTTGAGATCTGATGGTGTACATTTCAACGTTCTGTCAGCGATCCGAAACACGAAGGTAACTACGTCAACACTTTAGTTTTGTAAATCCCTCGATACCCATCCGTTTTAATGTTAGCCATTTCCTGTGGGAAAACCTTTTCTGAATCAATACACCGCAAGAGCAGTATAAAATTGGTGCCCTGTTCTCCTAGGTATACCCCAACCCATATCCAGGAAGGATGAATATTGTACACGAGCCTGTAAATTGGTTACCATACCCCGGAGCGCCTAGGTACTACCACTTGTCCGAGGACTTTCAAGGTCTGGTACACACCCAAGTGCTTCTGGATTTTCTTAAAAGGAATCCAATCACTACCTTACTGGTGGCCCTTCTCAAAGCACTTAAGTGTCCAAGGGGTCAATCATGATGCTACGAGCATGTTTGTGCTTCCACCGCAATACCTGACCTAAATTTTGATCGAGTGTTTTACTTGTGCTCACACTTGAAACGGTAGATCGAAACTGATTGGCAGCAACCCATGACGAAAAGCTTTATCAAGTTGAAGCTTTTTTAAATCGAGCTACTAGATTGCAGAGAAACTTCTTGCAGTTTTCCTCTTTGAAGAAAATGATCAAGAGACTGTCTTTCGGGTTAGGTTGTTTCTAATTGTTTCGTCCTTATCAACTCGTAAACTACTGGTGCACAGCTACCGTTCTGTACACGATTTAAAGCTTTTTGGCATGACCATTTTCCAAAACATCAGAAAAAAGTACCGGCATTGCTTGCCGACCCTTTCGTCACCTCCTTTTTTTGGACTAGCATTTTTTTTCGTCAGAAATTATATTGTACGCCATTTTTGCACCAAACGGATTGGTCAGAATGTTGGGCCTCTGCCATTGTGTCGTTTTGTCCCCGGGGCGAAACAACCGACCCATGACATATTTATGACCTAGGAAGGAAAACCTTGCAGAAAATAAAAAAGTGAAATACTAGACTTCCTACCCGAACACCCTGAAATGTCGTCACAAAATAGGGCCGACGGAATGTCCTCCTACAATGGAAGAAGACCAACAGCAACCGAAAGCATCACTACGAAAGCCACGTAAGACAAACGTAAGCTGGCACCAGAGAGTCGTAACACACGTGGGCGTTGAATGGAGCCGTAAACTGCACGCGTGCGCTAGCGTCCTGTAGCTGTACGTGTGTTGGACGGACAGTGCTCCACTGTTTGTACCCCGGCGAAGGATTTGGACGACGAATTTGTTTATTTTATTGCCAGCACTTGTACACGGTGAACTCGTAACGGTCGTGGGATGAAATCAAACCGTATAGAAACGGAACGAGAAATGGGCACACCAGTACAAACAAACCAACAGGAAATGATCGGCGTAAGTGTCGGCGCCTTGAGTGGCATAGTAAGTGGTTCGTTTTGATGGTTGCCCATTTATGTACACGTTACGAGCACGTTTGTAGTGACAAGTCGATGAGCCTTTTACAATCACATCTTGTCATAAATTAGTGCAACCAATTTGATGCGTGTGTTATGGCGAGCTTTATAGCGCACTGAAGACATTGATAGCCGACATCAAACGAGCGAGGTGGAACTTTTTGTATAAATTTAAACAAACTTTTCTCCCTAAAGGGAACTTTTTTCCTTCCGTCACTTCCAATTTACGCATCAAAGTCGGTCGAGTTTGTTGCAATGGGGAAAAGGGACGCTAATTACCATGCTGTACACTTTTAGCTCTTCCAACGGTTGACTTTTCTGACACTGTGTCCGTTGGTTGGCCAGTTCGGTAGAAAGTTGGTCTAAAATCCCCAATGATCAATATAGTGTGCAGGGGCTAGTGTCCCAACCATTCTCGACCGTCCGTGATGCATGGAAGGAAAAAATATGATGCCCATGGTGATGACAGGATGCCAAAGTTCAACTTCTAATGGGTCGTTTAGGAAACTTGCTCACCAACCAGCTCGTAAGTGAAAGCGATCATGGGTATTTGGACCTTCTTTCTTAGTTCAAAAGTTTTAGTGTACGGTATGATCTTTGGACAAGCTGCTAACTTTAGTGCCATATGGAGTTAATTTTATATTCGTGTTGCACATTTTACAATAAATCCGTTTATAGATAGCTTTTCTATACATCTCTGATAGATAGCTATAGACAGCTTAGTAATAAATGTAGTGTCATTTCTCTTTACGACTTTTGGAGTAAAGTGCTTTTTATTGGACCTCAATTTGAACACATTTTCCTGAATCATTCATCTCCTATAATCATTTTGAGTTTCTCCTCTAACTCTACCGAAAACAGATTCTTTCGTCTTGTGTACAAATGATGTCAAAGCTCTAATGTGCTTTATCATCGTGTCTACCATTAATCGCTAGCAAGATTGTTAGAAAACCCTAAGCAGTGATATTACAGTTGCTTTCTGGTGGAAGAGTCGCCCTAGTTGGAGTATAACAATTACCAACTGGCTCAATTTTACCAAGTAGTGATGTCAATAACCTGAACTCTAGCAGATTAAAAAAAGATTTGTTTCCGTTAAAAACGGTAAAAAACAGCTTAAGGACATAAAAATAAAGTTGATCAATTCGACATAAAACCCGACCCGACATAAAAGTTTTGTTTACACGCTTTTGCTGAAGTTGTTATATAATCCGTCCTTCACTTTTACATTGTTTCAATCATGCAAGTCAGCTCAATGTTTATGCAAATAGAAGTAAAAGAAAACCATTACAAAAACCACAAAAATAAATAGCTGAAGAAGATTAATTGACAGTATGTATAACATATTTCAGGCTTAAAAAATGAAACAGTGAAAAACAAAACCAATCCCAAAAGAGAGGAAATAGAGAAAATGTTTACATTTCCATCCTGAAAATGTTCTCATTGAAACGCTTTGTGACCTTTACCAAAACATTGAACTTATTGTTTTTTTTACCCATTATCTAACCTCCCACATAACGCTTTGCCAGATTATCGGAATCTTTTATTTTGCCCATTCGATTGGGTTAAGTTTATGCTGGTTTCGTGCCGCAGCATATTCGAATTTCGCTTATATCGATGTCAAGCCAGGATACCGCAACGACCCGAAAAGAGAGTATTCGCTGCTCTTTTGTTACAATCTAACATTGCCAACATCCCACATTCACGCCCACCCGAAGCCATCCTCAAATTTCGGGCCCTTTTCATACCATTGTCTCGCGCTCAAACCGCATCCGACAGTACTGCTACGATTTTTCCTCAAAGCACACTTCGATTCGTGCCTTTTGCATAGGAACGATTTTTCTCATGCCCGTTGCTGCTGCAGCACTGGTAAAAGCGCTCGTAAAAGATCCTTTAAGTAGAGTGCTTTGCTCGCTTTTGTGCTTTTCGGCTTCTGCTTTCCATGCGGTTCTGCTGAAAGCTTCTCATGTGTTTTTTTCCCCTTTGCCTTTCTTCATGATAGCCATTTTGTTGCTGGTGTTTCCAATGCTGGGAAGATGTTCTGAACGGTATTACCGCTCTCTTTAACGCTTTCCTTACAAAACGAGTAGCTTTCGCTTTGTGTAGGAAAGTATGAAAGTGACCGAAATAATGGCACCTTCTCCGTCACAGAATGCACAGAAGTCGACAGCCAAACGGCACCGGCACCGGTTCATCGTCATGATTATGCAAATTATTTATGCTACACGATCCATTTGTGTGCGCTCAGTTCCGTTTTTTTTTTTGCTAGTTGGCGGCCAAGTTGTTTGCCAAAAACCAAAATATTATTTGCCAGCAATATGCTGCGAGTTTGGTGCGCATTAAAAGCGTCGTACAAAACTTCACGACCGTGGTAAGCATGTTGTCTAACTGTGACGAAGCAATTCTATCGACCTCAAGTTGATCGACAGTGTTTTCGAGTGGTTTCATTAAAGAGATGACAGGTTGAAGATAGCTTTGTTCATTAATACAATAAATAACAGTTGTTTAGACGATGGTTTTGAAGAGAATGTTAACCTGATTACATTCTAACTTGTCTCAAAATTGCCTCAAATATAAATAAAGACATTGCTAGGTTTGGAAACAAAAGCTCCTTGCGTTTAAAGGTCAAATTATAAAATGATAAGCGCAAGCAAAGCTTAAACCGGGCTCAATATTACGGTACTCATTCTGGTGAACTCTCCTCAATGATTTTTACCACCGAACGACCCGATCGTTGCCATTGGAGCCCATTTTTTGGGGGATATGCTTCTAACGAGCACTGTGAACGGATCCCATCGACCCCATCATCAGATAAATGGCAGCATGATAACAACATGAAACGAATCCTCGAGCGCACAACTAGAACCATAAAGCTTCAGTAGCTTTGAATGCCAACTTTTTCCCTCGCCATTGGATGAAGCTGGAAGAAGAAGGAGTACCGGGCGTTACGCTGATTCGGTATTTCTCTGTTCCAACCCGAGAATGAAAAGTGTTGCCAGGCAAGCAGAATCCACCGTCTCCACAGACCATTTTCGCCATCCACCATCAATCGCCCGGGCCCGCAACAAACACTGTTGGACACGCCGAGAATCGCACGAGCGCATTAATAAATTATACGACGAAATGTTCCCGATAACGGGCGAACAATTTCACAAAACGAAGATTCCCGGCCGTGTCTGTTTCGTGTGTACACGTGCACCAGAGCAGATCCTTTTGCGACTTCTTGACTTTTCTGCACAAACGTTTGTAGGTCGCCAAGGTGTGTTAAGGTAACGTTTGCCCATTTGTCCTCATTGTTTTGGACGACGCGGGGGTGAAGGGGATCGCACGGCCGTGAAATAAGGACAATTTTCAAGGATATTTAATGCCTGCCTAACCTTTTCACTTATACTACGATGCCTGAGAACCTGCCTTAGCAGGTGGTAAATGGTGGTAGAGGGTTTAAAGGAAAAATAATTTACTGTTGCTCGGTACACCTTCAACTCACGTCACGTTCCATTTTATTATCTCAAGGTACCACGGAAGGATCGTTTGTAAACGAGGTTTATAGCATCCATGAAGTCCAATTAAAATCACACAAAAAGGTACGGGCAAGATCAATACGCATTTCATGGCACGGGTTGAGGGCATTTGCGAAACGAAGCAATAACCATTTGCAGTATTATTGTGAAGAGTATCTTTTCCACTTCACATAATCATAACTGGTGGCACTGTTTAGCATGGAGATTTGGTTTTAGTTCCTTTCATTGCTGGACAGCCTTCATTCACGAGGATCGCTTTCCTCTTCCGTTCTTTTCGCTCGGGCGACGGAAAGTTGATCCTTTCTGTACCATTCTGTGCTTTCACTGGTTCGAAACATAATTTCTGGGTGGGTCCCGTAAAGAATAAGCCGCTTTACGAATTGTTTCCCATTTCCCGGAGGGCTTTTACTTCGGTCCGTACGGAAATCTCATCAGTAGCGGCTACAGCCATGCAAATATTAGAGAGAGGGAGAGAAAAAAAAGCTCACGCACCTATGTTTGGAGAAACCTACACACAGAAATACGAATGTATGAAAAAAATATCATTGGCCTCGCCAAAGGCGTCACAAAAGTGGATTTTCAGTTTCAAAATACTTTATACGAGTTTGCTGTACGCCCTTATACATATTCACTCCCAAAGCCCTGGTAAACGATTAGCTTGGTTTCGAAAATCAAGTTCTCAGGAAAAAAAACATTGCCAGAGCAGTGAGGCAAAAAAAGATAAGAAACAACCAGAAATGTTAAACATTCCAATTGTACACACACATGTACAAACCTACAAGCTAAACAAACACAAGCAAACTCACTGATTTCTTTTGTGGAAGTTTTGCGAGCTTTCGCATACTAGGGAAAAGCCTCGCAGTCTTGTGTTGGGTCTTGGAGTATGATTTCAGAAATTGAATTGCAGTAAGCCGCCATGTAGCCGTCTTCGATACTTTCCCTGACGCCAGGGACCCCAACCAAGGCACCGCTATTCTATGTCCCAATTCCCAAACGGAACATGTTTCTCCACTCTTAGTGCTTCTCCAGAGACGTTACTTCCCTACATTGCGGGCGTGAATACGTACGTTCTTTTTCAGTCTAATCAAATTTTCCCTTGGCGTGAAGAAAATTGAGCATTAAGCCGAAGTAGCAACAAAAAAAAGCGTCCTAGTATCTGCCATTAAGCGTTTATGTCTCAATTTTCACCAGCCGGGTCGAGCAAATCCCATGTGTTGGGCATTTTGTTAGCCCCCTCCTGGGGGGAATGGTTAACGATCGGTACGGATCGCGAACGTGCTACGCTTCCAACCAGTGCAAAAAACGAGCAAAATAAAGTAAGCTTTAAGAAAAAAAAGTTCTCGTGAAGACAATCTTGCGACAGCAAACGAAGCGTGGTTAGGGTGCTCGGCATGGTGGAGAGAAAAATGTAAAAAATAGAAAATGCAAGAGCAAGCAACAAAACATAAACGGAAAAATAATATCTTCACTTATGTACCTACATGGAGGATGGGCTGCCCTTACGATGGTACGATCATCCTTCAGACTCGTGGGACAAATTTACCATTTTACCGCAAACCTCGTTGAAGGAGCAATAATTTACTTGACACCCAACAGCAACAGCGCTCGAAGCGATGGAAGATGAAACGGTACGTACGCCCGGCCCGGGGACTTGCGACCGAAGACAAATCGCAGGGCTTTTGTGCCGTACGGTTTGCCTTTCGCCACGAGGCTAATGCTTTTCATCAGCAGGAAAATTTACCATCAGCGCACTTCATTTCCGATGGCATGATGTCTTTTGAAGGCTTTGATTTCGTTTCTTTTTTGTTTTGTGAAAGGGTTTTCTTTAGAAAGATGTGCAACCTCATGCAGCATGGTTGAATGAATTAAGTGCCAAGTTCAGGAAGCATATAAAGCATTTGGTAACTTTGTTTTAAATAGTTTTATTTTAAAAATTATGAGCTCTAGATCAAAGACAGGAAAAAAAGATAACTAGAATGATACTTCCCATCCTCGTGATCTTGCTAACCGCAACCAAAGCGTTTGGAGTGTTCTCATTTGCCTGTCGAATCAAATGAAAATTCAAATGTTCTGTTCATTTCATCACTATTGCTTAAAAAAAGTGATCGTTTATCGTGTGTGAATGTTTAAGTAAATCAAGCTCCACATACGGTAGAGTGTTACCGTGCATGCAGACATCATTAGTCATCTTTACCACGGGTGTATCGACAGCTGGCACAACGAGGGAAACCTCATCATTTATCGCACAACGAGGGAAAACATTCGTCCACTTCATCAATTGTCCACTCATCCCATCGAAACGGTCCCACGGAGCGGTTTTTCGTTCGTTTAACTCGCGCGGAAATTCGGTGCATGTGAAACGTGTAAACTCTGCTTAATGTGTCTGCGTATGCTACTAAGTCATGAAACACACAAACTCAAAGTAATGAATTAAATTGTCAAACAACTGAAAATAAGGCATTTCGTCGTGACTAGAAGCTAAACAAAGAGCTTTGAAAAAGCTCCATCCCAACATTTTTGTTTCTTGCCTGGTTCGTTTTATCCCACCCGGCACGTAGTCCGTCCGACAACGAAAAGAGACTGTACAAATTGTGATTTCGATTCGGTAGTGCGCTTGATTGATTGTGATTTCGAACGTGATGTGATTAGATGGCTATAATTTAAAACGGGGAAAATTGTGATTTATTTACGACACACGTAATGCGTGGGAGCAAATTGCACCGCTGTTACTGGTAAATTCTGAATACAAAACGCCACAAGAAAACCAACATACAACATCGTTCCTTCAATGCATCCAATGCTCCCGTGTGCTGCGGGTTGGGCGAATTAATTGAGAAGCTTCCAGTCAAACAAACAAAAAAACCAAAGAGAACATACTACATCATGGCGGGTGATTCGAACTCGAGCGACGAAGAGCTTCAGCAGCTAGCACAAGCGCTGGAACGTGGCCCTGCCAAGTGCCACGAGTGTTACGGTGACTGTGTGGACTGCGTACCGGACTGCTGTAAGGATACGACCGTGCACAAGTGCCACCTCGATGGTGGGCCCGGTCGTTTCCAAACTGGCAAGAATCTGCTCACCCGGGCGCTTCGCTATCCACCCGGTACCGCCACCAGGAAGTGTGTCCTGACGCTCGACGGGTACTCGTACGTAATTGGTAAGTGATATTTGTCTTCGGTACGATTGATTGATTACCACCATGCTGGTAGTACGGCAATCGGACGGTCCAAAATGTGTGCGTCGTTTGATGATTTGCTGGGTAGTAAATAATGCAACAAATTACGGAAAGTTTTATTAGTATTTCAGTTCCAATGAGCCGATGATAATCGATGTTAGTTCGGGGAAGAGACACGATATTGGATGATATTATATATTGAGCTCGATAAATACAATCTATATTTATAAAGCTTATCAAATCTGGGAAATGATTCATGTTTTTTTTCTATTTTGGTCTCAGATTGACCAGTGAAATTGTATCGTCAGAGATACACCGCTTAGTAACACCAGTCTGCACGGGTTAAGCTCTTGCCAGAAGTATGTTTATCTTTTGAATAATATCAAGCTCCCAGTACTTCAAATCACAAGCTGTAGTAGAGTCATGCACCTACGATATAGTCAGCTAATTGTCCTTCAATGTTTCTTCAATACATCATTAACATGACAAAAGTTCTAGCTAACTCAGCCTGGACATGTTTAAGTCACATCCATGTTCTGTGACTAATTTGTAAGAACTCCGCTAGGTACTCAGACAACCTCCAGCAAACAGTAATCTTATCTCGGAAGCGTCAAAAAGAACACTTGCTAAATAACAACAAAACCTTCAACCTAATCAGAGTAATTTCTATGATAATAACGTGACGCTGATAATATTAGCGGCGTCTTATTCCGAGGGTATTCCACAGAAATCGCATAAGTGAATCCCGAGCCCATCCGAGTAGTCTTGCCGGACAATATGATATTTAACGACGATGGAGAAGAATTTTTCCCCGGAATTATCTTTCAAGAAAGGTCACAAGGGATGTATGTTCTAGCCGACCCCTAGGGAAAAATTATCTTGCCAACTGAAGATTCGATTGGAAGGAAAATTTTCAGCTTTAAGTTGAAAAAAAAATATCCCACTTACACTTTCTTAGAACTGGTCCAATGGAAAAGGGCCAAAACCGTGCTACAAAATCGATTTTCCCAGTTGCCCAGCTTTCCCGTAGGTTATACGAAGACGAAGCGACGCACAAGAAAGCTTCCCATACGGGCGCGTATGTGACAATAAATCAACTTCAAGTTAAATTTAGCTCGCCTGGAAGTGTCATCATTGTGGCGGGACATTCAAGAAGGCTCTACTGGATTGGTTTTTTCTTTACATTGTTGAACCAGACATCATCCACCGTATTGCCCACCAGAGCACTTTCGTACGAGGAGCGCGAATGTTTACAAATAATTCAACCTTCATCAATTTTTTTCTTCCGGTCCCATGCAGAACGATGATGATGGTTCCTGCAAGAAAATTTTCTTTGCTTGCGTTAACGCGCACAGACACGTAAACAGGCACCAGCCAAACTTGCCACGTCATAGTGCTGCGATACGGCGCTACGATGACGCCACAGCAATCAAATCGGGAAAAAAAGGAATTGTCATCCCAGACTGGCACGTGTGTATTTAGCCAAACGGCTTAATCTTCGAACGCAATACAAATCCTGCACGCGAAAACGACAATATGTACGCTGTGTGTCGTGTAAGGGTATTTATTGCCCTGCCATTATAATCGGTGACAAAGGAAAACAAATTGATAAAAAGGTCTAGAAGAGGAGCGATTTTACCACCGCTACGATGACTAATCCAAGGGAAAGAACAGCCCGTACTCCACCCGATACCGGACCGAGCACGATCGAGTCCCATGGTCCGAGTGAGACTTGCTTTGCATCCAGCAGACGACCGACCTTGTGTCGCGATTCCGTACCGACAAGATACACCTGCGTGCGGTTGCGGATTTCGTACAGGTCGTTTACGTCGATCGTTATATGTTGGTCGTAGAAATTAATCAGCACCACCCGGTAGGGATCATCCATTCGGTCCTCATATTCGCGCAGGTAACGCACGAACGCAAACACACCGTCACCGAATGCGTGCGATTTGAAGTGGCCGTGTGTGAAGATGCGATGCTTGCGCATTGCAACTGCATCCAGATAGAACTTGTAGTGGCTGTAGTCGGCCTCCTGTTGCTTCAGCAGGTTCGTCTGCCGGTAGTACGGATGTACCGGGAGCCAGGTACGGGGTGCCTTCGAGAACCCGGCATTATACGAATCGTCCCACTGGTACGGTACACGCTGAGGATCACGTGAAGCATCCCTGTACCCATTCGGACCAAGATTACAACCCTGCGGATCGAGCGTGTCCTCGTACGAGATGTCCCGATGGTCGATCATACCCAGCTCATCGCCATTGTACGTTACGGCCACACCGGGCAACATCAGCAACATCAACTGCATTCCATCGACACGCTCCTCGCCGTATCGGCTAGCAACACGCGGCTTATCATGGTTGCCCAACACCCAGTTGGTAGCCTTACCGCGCGGCACATTGCCCAACCAACGGTCGATAACGCGCTTAAAGTCCTTCGCGTTTGACCATGCGCCCAGTTCTTCGATCATGACAAAGTTGAATGGGAAATGGGCCCGCTGCTGCCTACCATCGTCCGACTCGTAGTAACGTAGGGTCATCGTCAGATTGGCGTACGCTTCCGTCATCATAATGCTGCAAGATAATCGAACATTCAGTACCGAAAATGGAATACACCCGATTCAACTCCCTACTCACACAGCATCACCACCCTGTTGGCGCGAAAAGTCATCCAAAACCGAGCGCCAGTGAGCGATTACGTCGTACGTTTCCAGAAGATCCTTCGTGTAAATGTGATGCGTGTATCCGTAACTGTTCGGATCCTCCGGATTGTTGATGGGCTCATCGATAAAGTCCGGATGTTCGAACATATGGTTGATGGCATCGACTCGGAATCCGGCCGCTCCACGCTGCATCCAATAGCGCAGCACTTCATCAAACTCGGCAATTACCGCGGGATTGCGGTAGTTTAGATCCGGCTGTCCTTTAGCGAACTGGTGCAGATAATACTCGCCTCTCATTTCACTCCACTCCCAGGCAGAACCGTAGAATACCGATTGCTGCAAACCGAAAACCCCGAAGCTGATTACTTCTGCCTAACCTCAATTATCGTGCCCAAACAAAAATCCCGTTCTCATACCCAATTGTTTGGCGGCATACGCTGTCCATTCACCATCCTTGCCGGGCGCCACACATAGTAGTCCCTGTACGGGGCAATACCGCGCTCCGAATCGATGAACCACTGGTGCTGATTGCTCGTATGGTTCGGCACAAAGTCCAGCACAATCTTCACTCCCAGCTTGTTCGCTTCGGCAAACAGTTGCTCCAGATCAGCATTCGTACCGAACAACGGATCGACCTGCTTAAAGTCGGACACATCGTACCCGAAGTCTTCCTGCGGTGAGCTAAAGATTGGACTCAACCACGTCGCATCAATGCCCGTATCCTTCAGGTACTGCAGCTTCGCCGTTACACCTCTCACATCTCCCACACCGTCATCATTCGTGTCGTAGAACGATCGTGGATAGATCTGGTAGAACAATGCCGTTTCCCACCACTCTTTGTCGGATGGTGAGCTCTCCTGCGACTGTATGGCGCTAACAAGCACCAACGCTAATAACACCAAACACCAGCGTGCACCCATCATTGACCACTGTCGCGAGCGTACTACTCCCGCGGGTGCTGCTCTGCCATCAATTGAACTTCGGTAGGTTGCCGTCCTATCGCTGGTCAATTGAAATAATTGATGCATTAAATCGTTCCGCGACTGGACGGCACGGGAATTACATCACCGTATCTTGAAGATGCCCGACAAACCTGGCGGCATTCGTATCAGGATCGTTATCCCACGGGGTCGCTACGATAACGGCATGACGATTGCAACACACTGTATATATTATGATCCAACGATCAGTCACACTAACAAGGGAGGTGATAATAAAACGCTATTCAAGTCGTTCATGTCCATTGAGTGAAGGTTTATGGTTGAGGTTAGTGAAGATGTGTTACAGTACGTTGTGTTATCAAGAATTACGGTTGATCAAATTGTAGATTCCAGCACCCTGAAAGTCTCCTAAAGCCTTCAATTCTGAAAACTAATTTAAAATGCACTTTTACACAATGTCTCAAACATACCTCAGATAACAGATAGTAAAACTTTTCTATCTCTTTACTGTTTCTTTCAGGTAAGCTTCACGACATGATCACCTTCAACTATCTGGCATTAAACATTACCCCTACATACCCCCAGAAACACTGCACTTCGTAAGTACACTGTATTGTTAATCTGTTCCAACCAATTTAATCTTACAAAAAGATGCTTACCAATTAATCTTACAAGCAAAACATTACCAATTTCGGACTCGACAAATAAGCGGACCGATAAAGGCGTTCCAATGTTTTCAACCTTTCGGTTCTTCTACCTATTTATGCTGTTCGATCCGTAGCGGAATGGCACACCTAATAGGGCTGTGTGCCATCCTTCATCAAATCCGAATTGCCTACTATCGATTGATGCATTAATCTTATCTCACCGCACCCAATCCGTCATATCGGAACGTCGTTTGCCGATTGATCGGTTGTCAAGCTGTCCAATAAGGGATTGTTGTAAAATATGAGACTGTTTTCGCCCTATGCTGCCGAATCTATTTTCAACCTACTCCAACGTACACCACGGTTTGTTGGCGCGTGACTTTGGGTAGGTTTCGGATGATAACGAATCAAGCGGTAATATCTTCATTAACGCGCTGAAACCTCATCAAAACGCAATCGTACGAAACCAAAAAGGGAACAAAAGCTTATTCATCGACACATCTTGCCCAACACGGAGTGGCCCGGTTGCTTTATCGAATAAATTACAATTACACTACAGATAGGTTGACACAACAGAAGAGACGAGACTTAGAAGAGTGTTCGCAGGATCGATGCGACCAGCAGCATAACCATCGACAGACCGATCGTGCTGGCTGACGATGCAATCTCGAACACAACCGCATCGTACCGGCCGAGAATGATGTGGAACACCTCGGTCACCTCGTCGCCCTCCTTCATGTGGGCATCGAGCGACGTTAGTTTCACCTTGACCGCATCAATATCTTCGTGCAACTCCTGCAGATTCACGTTCACATCGTTATCATTTAAGTTGACCACCACGGCGTACGATTGCTCGCCGTCGAGCGTGCGCGTGTACCCAAACACATTGTTCAGCAGCACCTTCGACTCGAACTTGCCGTGCATGAACGCGTGCTCCTTGCGCAGCTTGATCAATTTCTGGTACAGCTTAAACATACTCTCGGTGGCCATCTTCTGTGCCGCGAGATTAACTTCCCTAAAATTTGGATGCACCGGTAGCCAAGTTTTTTGAGTCGTTGCGGCCGTAAATCCGGCATACGGTGTAGCATCCCACTGGAACGGTGTGCGGACAGGATCGCGTGTGAACTGTTGGTACACCTCCGGGTTCGTGTTGGCGGCTTGCGGATCTTGCGTTTCCTCGAACGTAATGTCACGGTTGTCCTCCATACCGATCTCCTCGCCGTAGTATACGACGGCAATACCGGGCAGTGTCATTTCCAACACCGCCAAGCTAGATGCACGGTCACGTCCAAAGCGCGATGCAATGCGAGGGCGATCATGATTACCCAGCACCCAGTTCGCTTGAGCGCCGGCCGGCATAGCATTAAGCCACTCATCGATAACCTCCTTAAAGTCGCGTGCTCGCGAGTCTGACGACAAGCGGTTAATCATGGCGAAGTTAAACGGAATATGGGAACCCTTACGATTTCCATTCCCATACCACAGCATGGTCTGTTCCATGTCGGCATACGCCTCCGTCATCATGAGACGCGTCACATTGTCGGCAGCCTTATACGTGTCGAAGAGATCGCGCCAGTCGTAGATGAGATCGTAACACTCTGGCAAATTCTGCGTGTACTCGTGATCCAGGTTCTCCCAGATCAACTCTCCTTTCGGGTCGATCAGCCTTTCGTCGCGGAACTGCGGATCCTCGTACGCGTGGTTGATTGCATCGATGCGGAACCCATCAATGCCCTTGTCCAACCAAAAACGCACCATATCAGCCATTTCCTGCTTTACTTTCGGGTTGCGGTAGTTCAGATCCGGTTGCTTCTTGTCAAACTGGTGGAGATAATATTGCGTTTGGCCAGGCAGCAGTGTCCAGGCAGGCGTATGGAAGACGGATTGCTATCGAAACACAGGAGAAAACAAGCGAAATAAGCTTTGGAACATCATAAAAACTTGCACTTGATGTCCGTTTATCACTTACCCAATTGTTGGGAGTGCCTTGGTTCACTGCATTGCGCCAAACATAGTAATCCCGGTAGTCTCCTTCGTTGTTAACCGATTTAACGAACCACTCATGCTCGTCACTCGTATGGTTTGGAACAAAGTCAAGAATCACCTTAATGCCGAGCTGCTTTGCCTTCTGGACCATTCTGTCCAGATCAGCCATACTGCCGAAAATTGGATCGACATCACGGAAGTCGGCAATATCGTAACCAAAGTCTGCCATGGGCGATTTGAACACAGGACTGAGCCACACACCGGTCACACCTAGATCGGCCAGATGTTCAAGCTTTTCCGTTATACCGGCCAGATCACCTACTCCATCACCATCGTTGTCTTTGAATGATCGTGGGTATATTTGGTAAAACACGCCCGATTCCCACCAATCCATCTCGGCACCGTGCTGTTTGCCAGAGATCACCGACGATTTGCCACTGACCGCGGCCAGCAAACCAACGGTCACCAGTAATAGTGCACCCACTGCGATCCGCATCCTGGTTGAAAACTCACTCTGTCAACACTGCTGCGCTGTTCGAAACGCAATCGTGTCAGTCGAGGTGGAAGACACAATTTATAGGCTACTCTGCATTCCATCAAGCAAATGGGACGCTGCGTTATCTTCCACAAGATAGGCTGATAACAAAATGGCCAATAGTGGAATACTCTAGCTTCGGTACGAGATATGATACTGAGTTTGCCAAATGTTTCCCATGACCGTGGATACATCCAGAGAGCAAAGCCAACAACACCATTCCAATATCTCGTAGCTCCCGTAGCACCAATTGATGGACGGCTCAATGTGAAGGTTATCAACATCGACACACTGCTATATTACGAACACGTATGCCCCTAAGGGGTTTGATATAACAAGGCCAGTCCGCTTTATTCCTCGAGCCGGATATCTTGTACAACGAACTTTCCCTTGACTCATGACAATCGACAATCGGACGAATTTCGGAAACGACCTATAAATTCGCGTTATCAAAATCCGGCTTTGCTATCCACCGATCAGAACCGCATACTTATGACTCAAATGCTACATTTAGCCATTGTTTTACGTTTGTGTCTGGTAGAGGGAATACATATTTCTTCGTTAGAGATTGTTTACCAGTATCTAGTGGACCTCAACGGCACACAGCGCTGCTGGCCTATATTCTAAGTAATTACCGCCAAACTACTTAGCGTTACTAGCATTAGGACATTTAAAACTCTTACCCAAGTCGTCCCTGACGAAAGTTCTAAAATAACTGCTTCGTATGCACCGAGTGCAATATTCGTAACATCCTTCATGCATTCATCCACCTCGTAAGTTCCTTCGGGAGACGTAAACGCTACCTTTGCCCGTGTCGCATATCGATGCACAAGACTTAGATTGAATGTTACCGCGTGTGAATTACCGTTCAGTACCGTGGCATATTCATTCTCGCCCAGCAGCGAACGCAACACCGCAAACACATTGTTCGGCAGTACGAACGATTGGTAGGATCCGTAGCGCAGTGTGACAGATTGTTGGTGCCATCTTATCAGCCCACGGTACAGATGATACATAGACCGGTTGGACGATTTTGCCTGTGCCAAATTGAGCAAAGCATAGTTGCCGTTCACCGGGAGCCATGGTTCGGTTTTCACCTCCGCGGATGCAGACGAAAATCCTGCCCATTTGTTGCTGTCATCCCACTGGAACGGTGTCCGGGCGGGATCACGCGAATAGCGCTGAAATACCGTTCCGTTCGTACTGCAACCGAGCGGATCTTGCGTTTGATTCCACGAAATCTCTTCGTTATCTTCCATACCGATTTCATCGCCCTGAAATTAGTAAAAGTAGTCTTTAATTTGGATCATATTCGTTGTGGCTTCCTGGAAAAGACTTACATAGTACACGAATACCATCCCGGGGAGGGTGAAGCATAGCATTGCCAATCCAGCGGCACGTTCCCGCCCAAAACGGGACGCCACGCGTCGAAAGTCAGGATTACTCAGCACCCAATTTGCCACACCAGTTGGTGGTAGCGCATTTAGCCATCCATCGATTATAAGTTTGAAGTCTTCCGCCCGGGATTCGTTGGAGATTTCCCGCAATAGGCCAAAGTTCTGCGCGATATGGGCACCGACCTGGTTCGCTGTACCGAACCATTTCATTGTGCTTTCAAGGGTACCGGTGTAGGCAGACGTTATCATGAGCTTTCTGTCAGTAGCACCGTCTGCCGTGTTGTACTCCTCGAACAGTGCGCGCCAATCGAAGGCAAGGGCGTAGTTGTCGGACTGAAACGAAACGAAGGTAGTTACAGTACGAACACAAACAAGCGCGGAAAGTGTTATCCCATTGCTTACCAAGTCACGTGTGTGAATGTGATTCAAGTTTTCGTAGCTAATGGTACCGGCCGGATCGATCAGAGGCTCGTCCCGAAATTGTGAATCCTCGTACAGATGATTGACCTGCATAAGCCTCAACCCATCGATATTCCGATCCAGCCAAAACCGCATCGCGTCTTTCATCTCCTGTCTCACCTGCACGTTCCGGTAGTTTAGATCCGGTTCGGTCTCGCCGAACTGATGCAGATAGTGCTCGGTACCACGTACGTTCTTACTCCAGGCCGACCCACGGTACAGTGATTGCTGTCACATAAAGAAAACCCATAACGGATGAATACAATCAAGCGTGTACGAACAAATCAGCTGCTACGCACCCAGTTGTTTGGTGGGGTGCTTTCTTTGTCCTCTCCCAATTCTGCTTCTTCTCGCAGGATGTAATAGTCACGGTATGTTTCATCCTTTCGTACACTCTTCTGGAACCATTCGTGCTGCTCGCTGGTATGGTTGGGCACAAAATCCAAATCCAAAATCCCGTTGCACTACCTGTACGAAATCGGCCATCGATCCGTACATCGGATCAATGTCACGAAAGTCTGCAATGTCGTACCCAGCGTCACGCATCGGTGAACGAAACACCGGACCCAAACAAATGCCCGTTACACCCAGTTCGATCAAGTGATCGAACCGGTCGAGCAAACCGCGCAGATCACCATTGCCGTCACCGTTACTGTCACGAAAGGAGCGTGGCAACAATTGGTACAGGACGGCCGATTCCCACCAGTTCCCGGTGCCCGGTGGATCCTGCCGAGGAGCATACTGGACGGTGGAATCCACCTGACAGACTATCTGTAGCACGAAACCAATCACAACTGGTCGGAACAGTCCCATCACGGGACAGTGAAATTTTACTTCTGTTAGTGAAATTTCATCGACGCTAGATGACACGCTATTTATACCACGATCCAAAACGGCCCGTGGGATGAGTTAACAAGCGAATGGCAAATGTTACACGTGCCAAAAGCTTATCGCCAAATTGGAAGTTTCTCTGACAGGTACACGTCCAATAATGTTTCGGTTTTCCGATGTCTTGGCGTTGAAATGGTGCGTTTTTGTGATGCTTGATTAGTATTACACGTCGGATTAGATTATCAAACTAATTACGCGTTCTTTTCGGCTTGTTTCCAGTAATGTGAGATAAACGCATTCATGACAGCTTCACAGTATAATTAAGTATCATTTCAAACGAATTATTATTCTCAAGCAAATGTGATCGTAATTCAATCTACATCTCCTCCCTAAGTACAATGCTTGATGAGGAGCACAATGCGATATCGATGTGAAAACATATTTTTTGTTTTTGTTTTCTACAAACTCTTTGATAGTAAATTAAGCTGATTTGCTATCTTATCAAAAACCTCTATTGAATCACGTTCTCGGTGCCTGATTGCTTCCTGTCACGTTCCTCGATCCGATTGCTGTGAACGGAACAGCCATAACATATCCGACACCGTATCCGATCGAATGCCGGTTGTTTGTATACAAGTGATTTTACAATTTAATGGTCGATTATTTCGCACTTTTCATTGATCACAACCTCCACGAGGACCCCAAGCGGGGGTCCTACAATCAATCAAAACGATAGCAATATTACATGATCTCTTATCTTGCAATTATTATAGTCTCAGTGTCGGCGACCCACTGGGAGTAATGAATTTCGCAACAGCTAAAACAATCACATGCCTTAACCAGATCGAATCTTCCCGAAGTGGCAGTAATCATTTGCTTATCGAAGTATCTCGTGACATAAATTATCTGTACCTTGTTTTAGAACCATTTGCGAACAATCTGGAGAGTGTGACATTGCCTTGATTAATTTGATTCCGTGTACTGGTTTTGTGCTCAACCCAATTTACATCACTCGGACAACTTCCATTTCAAACACAGGACGAGATACTAACCGAGATTAACTGCAAACTAAACAATTGATGTTGACAGATACATTCATTTGATTACCAAAAAACACGCCATCATTCGTGGCAACTCAAACTGTACGTGCTGTAAACCGGCGTTCTATTCACGTCCGAAAGCTCTTTTTAACAAATTTACCCTGCCACGAATTATTCATTCACAAACTAACCACAGTGCGGTGCAATAAAATTAGAATAAATAATGATTAAATTAACCAAAAGCACTCACTGCACAACAACACGCTAACAAACATGCAAACAGCGACACATTTCCTACGCCAATTGAGGAAAGAAATGAACAATAATGATTATTTGAAATGCCAGGCCCGTGTGTTGGTATTCATTTATGTGTGAGTGTGTGTGTGTTTTTTTTCTTATTAGCTTTCCATCCATCCGTTTCCAGTCGACAGCACTTGCTTTGCTTCGCCACTGTGTACTGTGCCAGTTGCAAAGAGCGAAAGAAGCACCCGTGTCCTTAATGTCCTCCGTGTAGACCCGGGTCCTGGCTTATGGTTGTCATTATTTTTTTAAACTACCCCGGGCAGTCCACTTGCCGATGGTTTGCCATGGCGGAAGCCCGTAGTAGCTGGAACCGAGCGCAATTATGATAGACGCAATTACTGCTGCGTCCTTCACCGTGCGCCAAAGGACAGCTAAATTTGTACTCGGCATCGCATCGCGGTCCCGCGGTCTGTGATAAGACATGAAAAGATGAGAAAGAAAGAGAGAGAGAGGACGAAAGTTGAAAGAAAAATTAAAACGTATACACACACACACACACACGCCCAACGTGGAAATGTAAAACAAATTGTTTAGTGTGCGCAGTGTCGTACGGAGAGGTCAGGAACTGTGGGAACAACGTCACAGCAACAGTAAAACGAGGAAAGGATAGAAGTTTTCTTTTCCACCATAGAAACGCCATGAAATGGCCATTCGGTAGAAGTGTAAAGAATGCCGCTGATGAAATGATAGATGATGAGGGCACCACGTTGGGGTGGTGTGGTGAGCAGAGCTCTTTATCCCGCACTCTTTAGGTATCGTCCACGAGTCTCCAGTTGCGCAAAGAAAACTGAGCTTCATTTTTTAATTAAAGCACACCCTTTGCTAACCTATCGTGCGCTCCAATTTCTGCCCTATCTCCCCTATCCCTTAAACCATCCTTAAAGTGACATCTCAGGTGGATGACCCAGCAAATGAACCCGTGACATCGTCGGTGTCTTCTTGCGCGTCCGCCCAGAGAAGATGCTCCGCTAGCTACCGGTAGGCAAATTGGAAATGGTACCAGCTAGAACAAACAGCCGCAGCATGTTCATTTTATACTCGACAATGGCGAAAAGAACAACGGAGGCAAATCTTTTCCGGCAGACCGAGGCCTCGAAAAAACACAACACGCCCTAAGTGGAGGAGGACGCACGTGCCAGTAAGAAGATCGCGGCATATCAAGTGGAAAGTGGGTAATGGAAATGTCAAGCTTCATATTTTTCCTACCACCAACAAAAAAGGGACTGGGATGGCCTTGCCTTATGACTTAGCTCTCCAAGTTTGAGGGAGCACCAGCAGCAGCAGCAGCAGCAAAAAAAGAAGGTTGCTCCAGCAGAATGTGTCTTGTAGCAACAGCTGCAGAATGGAGCGGTTCAATTAATTTCATCATTAATTTTCTTGAGTGAGATCAATGAAGCACGATATTCGATTAGTGAAACGAGCGTCATGAATGCATTATTCACGGTGGATTGATTTGCTAGCAATGTCTACCGTATGTGGACCAGCTGAGAGTGTTGTACTACGAATGCAACACTATTTACACCTAAAAGTGTTTAAAGAGAATTAATAGAAGTGCTGTACATCATTGTGTGATTTTATACAACAATTTTCACGACACGCAACTCGCAACAATGCAATAAGCTTTTTATTTTGCTAATGAAACACGCTACATGTTTGCTTCAATGAAAGTCCTCCACTCCTAACCCGTCCGTCCCCGTCCGTCCCGAACGTCGACATTACAGTGGTTTACAATTATAAATTCAATGTTTTCGCTACATATTCCCTTGCCAATCTGTTATACACTTGAGAAAAGCATCAAACGAAAACAAAAGCATGCATGAGAAACTTTTCTAATTCGATGGTGCTGTTGCTTTGTTTAGCGAAATGTTTCACCGCACTGCAGCTAAAACTGCCCCAGGCGTGTGTGTGTTTTATGTTTCGGAAAACAATTTCGATACAACTTTGCTACCCTGCAATGCAACACTGCGTCGAACAGGTCCTGGGTTGGAGGGGAAATTTAATTAGGATGTGATTTTTTAATCTAATCACTAAACTTCATTACCAAACACAAACCCGTTTAATGTGTTGTATGTTCTCGCACGTTAACGCAATGTTCAGAAATAGCATGGAAATGTTTTACTTGGATGATTGTGCCTTCATTTTGCCTTCCCGTTTCTCCTAATGCTAGTTGTATAATTTACCTCGACGCCAACGGCGTACTTTGTAACACTAGCCCTTCGTATCCGCCTACGACCAGTTTGTCCGACTGCACGATATCTCTGGAGGCAATGTGATGTGAAGGAAGAAATCGAAAGAAAGTTACAAATTTATAATGTTGAAATATTAAATTTTCCATCTTCATGCAAACTTCAATCAAGTACACTTACCCCGTACGATAGTTAGACTCGGAACCACTGGAAGCGACCGTTAGCTCGGGCGAAAGTCTTGGAAATACTGATGCCAAATCGACCGATCGATCGGTACCACACGACAGGTTGATCACCACCACAAACGTGTCCGTGTCCTGGAGCTCGCGCACGTACACGACAATACTGTCCGAGTATGGGACGAGTTGGATCGAACCCTTCCGGAACGTTTCGTGAGCTCGCAAGCGTACCAACGCTTGGTAGGTTTTGTAATGGCTACGGTCGGAACGTTTCTCCGCAGCCAGATTTAGCCGGCGATAGTTTGGGTGTACCGGTAGCCAGGTCGATGGACCAGTGGAGAAGCCCGCATTGGCGGTGTCGTCCCACTGGAATGGGGTTCTTTCGGGATCGCGTGAAAACACAATAAATGCATCACCGCCACCGGTGACAGAGTCACCCTCGCCGTTACTACTGATCGCATCCGGATTGTCTAACATTCCTATTTCTTCTCCATAGTACGTGACTGCAATACCCGGAAGGGTTAGCAGTAGTGTGTGGATCGCATCTATACGTTCGGGCCCGTACCTAGTGCCCACCCTCGGTTGATCGTGATTCCCGAGCACCCAGTTAGCAGTGGCACCGTTGCGCGGCATATACGTGAGCCATTTATTGATCGTGAAGACAAAATCTTGAGCGGTCGAGTCTCGGTTAAGGTCAGTGATGAGCAGAAAGTTAAAGGGCATGTGTGATCCCTGCCGAGGTTGGAGTTCTTCACCCGAACGATAGTACTTCATCGTGAAGGTAATGTTGGCGTACGCTTCCGTCATTATGATACGACTGTCTCCTCCGTGTTCTTGGGTCCAATCGTCCAACAGCTTTCTCCACTGGTACACCATATCATAGCCTTCAAGCTAAAATGAAAAACATATTACTAAAGTGAATCCTATTAGGATTGTGTAATTGGCCACTAATTTAACACCAAATTTATGGCAGGGTTACCCAAGGACACGGTATATTAAGTCCCCCCAAAAATCGTGACTAGAAACGTTAAGTTGTTTCCTTATCTAGCTTTGCCTCATGCTTTTCCCAACCTCGCGTTGTTGCCACCCTCCTTACCAAATCCTTCGTGTAGATGTGGTGCGTAAAGCCGTACGATAGTGGATCCCGGTCGGTGCCCGTTTCCGGCTCGTCCGGAAAACCCTCCACCTCGAACAGATGATTTACCGCATCGATGCGAAAGCCTGCCACTCCTTTGCGCAACCAGAACCGCAACACCTCGCGCATCTCTTCCGCCACGGCCGGGTTGCGAAAGTTCAGATCCGGTTGCTGGGCGGTAAACTGATGCAAATAGTACTGACCACGCACCGGATGAAGCGTCCAGGCGGAACCGTAGAAAACCGATTGCTGGGTGGGTTTTGAAAGGGATGCACGAACATAAAAACACCGTACAATGTTGTACAGTTTCACTTTTTTCGCAGCTTCATTTACGACCATCTGGTACGCGTGGCAAACTTACCCAGTTATTTGGTGGCAGCCGGGTTCCATTGCCGGTGGACGGATCCACGCGACCATCGTGCCACACATAGTAGTCGGTGTACGGTTCTTCGCGCGCCACCGAACGTTGGAACCATTCGCACTGGTCGCTCGTGTGGTTGGGCACAAAATCAAGGATGATCTTGATACCGAACCGTTCCGCTTCTGCCAGTAACGCCTCGAAATCTTCCATCGTTCCATACTCCGGCTGGATTGCGGTGTAGTCCGCGATGTCGTACCCGAAATCTACCATTGGCGATAGGAAGATGGGCGATAGCCAGGTCGCGCCGATACCAGCATCCTTGAGATGTGCCAGCCGACTAGTAATACCGCGCAAATCTCCCACCCCATCACCGTCCGAGTCCATAAACGAGCGTGGATAAATTTGATAGAATACCGTCCTTTGCCACCATTCATCGTCCGATGCTTCCGTACGGCTCGTATGACTTATTGCAACCAGCAGAACAAAGTAAAGCCACCGCCATCCGGCACCACAGTTTGGCCGATGTTGGTTCACCATCATCACCAGACCACGCACGATTTGGTCGTGTACGAAATGTCACGTCGCTTGCGGATGATTTATGCAAATCGAGAATCAACTATCACCCTGCAATGCAACACACAGAGGGCGACCCTTTTTTTCTATCCGCGTTTTTTATTTTATTGCACTCACAAATGCAGAATGCCAACGATCGATGATACCGAAACGGCACGGTCGAGGTTTTGAATAAATTTAATCACACGTTCTGTGTGATTGCCACCCATATGCACCCGCTCGTGATGCACTCGCTCGGGTTACTGCAATGTGTTCGTTCACCTAGAAAGGAAGACAATAAAAGAGAAATAAGATAGTGTAAAACGCTTGAACCGTTCGCTTCGCTTGTGTTTGGGTTTTGACTGAGAAAACGATCAACGATCGAATGTTGATGCTTCACGCTTCGGGTTGAGTTCACAATTACGACGAGACGCGATGAAATGCAACACCAACACTGTAAAGCATGAATCAAAACAAACACAGAATGCTATCAATAGTGCGCTATTTTTTGTCTTGTTGCAATCGAGCAGTGAAACGCAGCACTGACATTGGATTGCTTTTCTTCACCGATCGGGATCGGTGGTGCATTGAAAATGCAATGATGGGAACGGTGTACAATTGGATATTTTAAATGCAATATTGCACTGTTTTATCGTTTTAAACATGATAGTACAAAGCTTAAATAACGAAATAACAGAAACAGTATACAGTGCAAAATCGCACGAAATACTTCAAATTTCGTCCTTTATTCACGCTCATGAGAGGTCAAGCGACCAATGTCGATAACTACAATTCGGTGATTTATGGTTAAGAATAATGTATGATACCATGGACACTACAAACGACATGTGTTCGGCATCTCAGACACGTGCCTCCATAAAGACGTACGAAACGCAAACAAAAAAACACACTTCAACTCCCAATCCGAAACGATTCGTTTCCCGCTGACATTAGCCAGTAGTTCACTTCCGTCACGCATCCGTTGCTTTTGCACAAGTGAAGTGACTGGAAGCAACTGACCAACCATGACGGGACCCGTTGCTGGGGTTGGTCCGTATCTAAAGGAATGTCCACTCACATTCCCCACCAAAATGGTGGTCACCAATGGAAGGTGGCTATGAACTTTTGGTCACCCATTTTCTGCCGGAACTCTTCTCCGCACCAATATCTACTTCTGCTGCAGAACTAGATTCATAAGTGCTTTAACATACTTCCAAAGTATTCCAAATAGCGAAACTTTCTAATATATCCGGCTCTCAACCAAGTCAACGATTATTGCTTCAAGTTCGGCATAAAATCGCCTTCGACTATAGCAACCGCGTCACACCTACACCGATCATACGCATAATCTGACTGGTTGTTATTTTAGAAACTCATCAATCCAAGATCTTTGCGTCGCACAAACATACCAAACCAGACCCAACCGTTGCCAAAGACCAACTTTGCCCCGCTGAGGCTTTTCTGCCGAAGATTCCAAACTTTACACCCGTCACACCGTTCAACCGTTCCCACGAGGGTGCTTCTTAGTTCTCGGAAAATGCTCCAAAAACCAACTTTTACGCTTCAGTGGTCGACAGGTAGCGGTGTCTGCCGGAAGCGTATTCATGTGTTCGTGCGTCAAACGAACAACCGCTTGATGTTCTTTCTGCTCTTCGCTGGCCGTATCGCACCGAAACCTCATCGAATATAATGCAAATTTATGGAATATTTTACCGAAGAAATTATTGTCCGCTTCCCTGGCTAAAACTCACGGCCCGCGGTGGCCACAACGTACGTACGCCCGCGTCCTACCACCGAAAGCACAACCTTTACACGCATGACAAAGAAGACACAGCCCGGTTCCAAGCGTTCCGAGACAGGTAGTGTGTAATTGAAGTTTGATTCCGTTGCGGTAGCGCTGGGACGACTTATTTAGGATTTTTACTCCCGAGGTTAAACACGCTGAACAGAGCTCGATAATGCGGTGGCCATCAGAACAAAGACCAAAAAAGCTTTCCTACGGACGTGGTTTTGCTGCGTGAAATCGTTTTATGGACGACCGTGATGTGGGGAACGACCGTTCCGTTTATCTTCTGGATTTGGCAAGAGGGAATTAAAAAACTTTTACGTTGCAGCTTTTTGTCTGCGCCGTTGTCCGCAACGGCAACATGGATTTAAATGGGTCGTTTATTTATATTCTTTTTTAGCGCACTGCTTTGAATTGCAACACTTTGCAGACAGTCATAAAGTTACGGAGGCAGCATAAACGAGATTATTATATTTATCGTTATACCCAAGGTGGTGCCGGTTTTATACTGTGCTTATAGCAATTAAAAGCCTGCCTCACTCTCTGAACTTTGATATGAAAAAAGCTCTATTTAAGTGATTATGTTGAACCTGGCATGCGACTTTTTGATGAAGAAATAAATGTCAAACTAAACTTCGTCCATCTTGTACTAGTAGAATAAGCGATCTGATCTGTTCGCATAATAATCGAAACATTACTGCATGCACAAAAAGCGTACAATTTACAAGCAATCAAAACAAACATTTAACTATCTTATCAGCCCATTCTAGGCTGAGCATAACGTTCCCATTGTATCCAGCAAAACTTTCCCAACCAATCTTCCACACGACCGCTGTGCAGATACTCTCAGCGCTACTTCAACCTGTCCACTGCAGAGAACTTGCACCTACTTCAGACGCTGGCAGTGCCCAATCAAAAGCACTGCCTCAGGAGAAGACCGCTCGTTATTAGTATCATATCGTAAACGAATTTATTAGTATATTTTACGACTAGGCGAACTGACCGTGCTGACGCGGTGCTGACGGTGGCGAGAAGTAGAAGTTGTTAGCGAACTTGTGCTGGCTTTTTTTCTTTCTGTTTCCTTCGCTTGTCTGCTTGCCTTGCCTGCGTGAAAAACGATCGGTGCAAAATGTTCCATGATGCTTCGCCTCTATAGTATCCAGTCATCGTATTACCCAATGTTTGACCATTATCATCAAGATCTGATACTCTGTCATCGTGATACACTGTATCGGTATCGCCTTTTTTCAGCATTTTTGCCACAGTACATCCTTCACAATGTGGCCAAAAATTGCCTAAAACCAGGCGGAAAAGTGTCCGCACGAACCAATTTCATCACCATCGCGATGCGATTGCTAAATGGGCGCAATAATGAAGAAACGCACCGCCATCAGTTTTCGGTTTGATGAGTAATATGAGCACCAACGTAGTTTGAAGCGAACCGGTGGCGAAACTCTAAAACCAAAGCCACAACGGGAGATGGCGCGTTATTGTATCAATTCGCGAACGAACCCAGTTGTCTGTCACCGAACACCAATCATTTATCTGTCTGGCAGGATTTGGTCGCTATGATCGCTCGCTTATCTTGATACTGTTTTTCGATCCAACTCCACATCGGTTGCCCAAAAAGTGCGGACCGATTGTGTGTCAACAAATCTGGCAACGAGTGCATGTTGAAAGGACGTGTGCATTAGCGTCGAGCGTTCGTATGTGTGAGGGTATTTGGAGTGTGAGATTTCTCAAATCTATCCAATCATTCGAGACGGTGTAATCTCCTACTCCGACCGAGACATGAGTGGACAGGCGTACCGAGTGTTCGGCAGCTACGTGATGAGAATTCTGTTCCAATTCTTGCTTGAAGCATTCTACCAGCATCTTCTGGCGGTCTGTTTAGTCTTGTTCTTGGTTGCTAGGTTTGCTACATTCAGCATTGATTGGATTTTGATTATATTACTAGGAAAGGAGACGAATTTTGAGCCGAGCTTGTATATGTATGTCTGTCACGATTGGATTACATTGTGATATTTTCTGTAAAGAGGAACTATTTCCCATACACAGTTTAATTCAACAGTCAACATTAAATTTCTTGGAATTCAAATACTTCACTACGATGAAAATTCCAGGGCTGTTGAAGAAGGTTTCCGATCCATATTAGCGATAATGCTCTGCATTTCCATGAGTCTTTCTGTGATTAAGCTTACCAGTAATGAAAACTGATGATGTTTTGTTAAAGATATAACTCCCATAGTTATATTAAAAAAAAAACCCATAAAAAAATCTTCTAGTGGTAAGAAATTCCCCGAGCAATAGTGTTTCAAAAGCGCTTGAAAAGCTTCGGTTTCTTCTACCAACACTTTGCACCTTCGAACCAATGCATTAAATTACAAGCAAATCATATCGTCTTGGTTCATTGCAGTTCTGTTTTTCTTGATCCAACCACTCTACGTACTTTTCCACCCGCACCAGAAAACGCCAAGGTGGGAAAGTTTGCGGTATGCTCAAAAGAAAGCTAACGACTTTTTCCAACCATCACCGTCAATACGTTGGGACGGAAGAACACGAGCAATAGGGTGCACCATGGATGCACGATGCAATATGCAACCACTTAAGCGTGCTTATAACGCATTTTCCTTCACAGCCATACTCAAGCAACCCAGCAATAGACGGAGTAAGCAGTTTTCTGTCCGCTTGGCACTATGAAGCGTTGGTGCATTCACTTCACAGCTTTCAAAACCCACCGTGCACATTTTCAAAACAAAGCGCGCGATGCACAGGAAAGCTTTTGGTGGACTAGAATCGGGTGCAAGTGGAAAATGACATTCAGTTAATGTAAAAAAGTGGAAGAAAAAGGGAGAGTCTTTTTTCGCCCACGGTCGGATTGAGGCACTGACAGTTGATGGAATTACTAGCGCTCACCAGAGCTAAGTTTATTTTGTTCTCATTTTACCGGGGGCTTGAAAAGTTTGATATAATAGGGTTGGAAATGTAAAAACTTTAATCAGCGTAAAATTAATTTGGTTAAGAATGATGATGCAGGTTGAGACGAAATTGCATTTTATAGAGCAATTTGCTACATATACCCAAACTAATTGTGCGATGTAACAAATCCAATAAACTTAATTCATGACATCAGAATTTTAAATTAGCGGATTTCCGTTAAAATTTATACTTTGTGTTGATATTACAAGAACTTTTTGTTTCACTGAACCAACATAATACAAAAGACCCACGCTACCTTTTTCAGCGACGAAACAAAATCATGTTGACAGATGCTTTGAAGCGTACGCCCGCAGAGCATACTTTCAAACCACAATTACTGACAACAAACCGGCATTATGTTTCTTCGCAACCCATACCTGTTTCGGGCTTTTTCACGCGGTTTTATAATGTGTAACAGCAAGCAATACTTTTCCCAACATTTGCCCACTTCCGATGAACTTTCCCTTTCAATCGAATGGCTGTGTTCTTTTGCGTTCTGCTTTCTTTTCTAACCACCACCAAACCAAGCAAAGGTCTGCCTGCAAATCGAACCAAAACTTCCGAGACCCGGTCGTTTCCGGTTGAATGGAAAAATGCTTCCCAATCATGGAGGGTTTTTCTCTTAGCCTAGGTTGCGGTCCCGCATTGTTTTTTTTTTTTGTATGCTATGCTCGCACAAGTTCAATCTCGCGGGGTCCAATTTTCACAGCAGCAAATATTCGCGACCGTGCATTCCCAGGCACCTCCACAGCACAGTAAACCTCCACAATCCAAATGCAAACAACCGTAACTTCCATTAATGGGTTGCATGCCTCTTTAGCAATGGGACTCCCCAACACGCGCGCCAAATACCACACCCGTTCACTCGCGAGTTTCAGATTCGTGAGCATCAAATATTAATGGTCCCCGTAATAACTTTGCCACACTGAAATCCATCACGTACCAACCGGGGAACACACCACGGATGTATGAGTGAGGTACGACGCGTACGACCTTACGGGTGATGTTGAGCACCAAATTTTACAAACCTTTTTGCACAGATCCTTACACAGGGTGCGATAAATTATAAGCGAAATTTCTTTCTGCCTATGGAACGGTAAAAGAACAAGGTAAAAGTCTTGTGTGCGTGTGCATTGGGCGCTGAATCAGCCGGGGGTTAAGTGGAACAAATTATCAGCACCTTTCTAACAGTAAATCCCTTTGGAGTGATAAGGTGAACTGTTTGTTCGAAGGAAAACGCAACATCGTCGTGTGTGCAGCGAATCATAAACGTGTATTCCACAACGTTGATTTTAATTGTTCATGAAATATTAAGCTATATTTCATTGCTACAGAGGCCATTTGTAAGCGTTAGCTTAATGATCAAATCATAAAAATTAATTTTTATCTCACTGTATCGTGTACGCAGTGGTAGTAAATTTAATTGTGATTTATAACAGTCCTCTTAAAGCCCTAAGTGAACTTAAAAATTGACTAAAGCTTTTTTTTAGCTTAATAGTCTACGGCTATTAAATAATGCCTGCAAGACTTAATTTATTTCTCTCTCACTGGATATTTATGTAACTCAATAGTCTGTCCTTAGTACAAGGATATGGCGCTGATGATATTCTATCAAACACCTTCAGTTAATTAGAATGTGATCAAAGGTTAGAATGGTTAGAATGTCATCAAAAGGTTAGAGATCAAAGAATTCTAGAAGGATAGTTTTTGTCTTGTTTAAATAAGTAATTATAGACTGCTGATACATTTTGTTTCTAAACGAGCTACACAAACAAATCATAACCATCGAAAGGATCAACAGATAGTCTAATTGATACACAACCTGTCATCCTTGATTAATTGTCCATTATCTATGCACTCTACGAATTACTGGGTCTTAATTCTTCGTGAGCTTTCATTAGTGAGAAACACACAGCAACATCTCAAATAGGCTATCTAAAATCTAACAAATCATATCCGAACAGACGACCGAAGCTCTCGTAGTCCAATCAATTAAAAGCACCCATTGCTTAATGGACTGTAGACGCTAGCAATCTATAATTCTAGAGCCTGTTACAACATTTCCGCAAACATTGCTTTCTATTCCATCCAATAATCCACTCACAAACTACACATCGTTTCCCCTTGGCGACGAACCATGCCCCTGGGATGATGGTGGCAGCAACATAAGAAGTCTGCAGTCGTATGTGGGATATCAAAAACTAACATTTCATAATAATGGTCAGCCAGCCAGACAATCTTACCCGATGCCGTACGGAAGCAGACCATCGATTCAAAGGAAATTCAATGCCTTGCCGGTGCAACGCAGCAAAACCGTTCGCTCCAAACAACCCCAGTGCAAAACGAGCTCAACAAGGAAATGTTACATTTTCACCTCCAGTGTGAAGTTGACTTTGCACCCTGACTGAGTAGCTAGTAGTTCGTTGCGTTACTGGACCACATGCAATGGTCCACTGCTTACGCTCGGTTGGACCTGTCATAAAAATACGACTTTATTTTTCCCGGAGAAAATGAACACATTGCATCGAATGGGACGACACAAGACTCTGGTGCTTATCCGGTTGAAGATGGTTGTGATGTAGCTGCTTATCCGTTTACATGATTTATAACGATGTCTTTTTCGATGTCTATCCTATACCAACTGTCCCGGTGTGCGGATGAGTTCATAAATGTTTATGAACCGCTGCCATAAACCCTTTGAACACTTGCTGATTTTCAATTTTGTTGAATCGTAAAACCATCGCAACTGTGCGCCATTTGCCATTCCACGAATTTATACCATTAGCATGAAACTCGATGGCGAAAACAAGATGTGTTTCCCGTTAATCTATGAACTTAAACATACCTCACTCTATTACACAATAATTTAATTCAACCGGAAATGCCAGCAACAGTTCCCATTCTGTTCAATTCATCATTAAACAACACATCACCACTAATGCCCACACGCCAGTCAGAAGCAAATTGTTGAACGCATTCCGGACAGCTGTCGGACATAGTTTTCACACGTAATCGTGCATAATTGTATAATGGTTGCATCGAACAATTAGACACGTGACGCACTATTCATATGAAAACACAGACACGGGAACTAACTGATACAATCGCATAACGGAAATGGTTCGTGTTCCGAGCCGGTCGCGGTATGGAACGATCGTTTACAGCCACTAATTAAAGCAAGGCTCAGCTTCGCACCGACCGCAACGTGTTTCATTTGCATCGCAAGTAGGACAACACGCTGATCACCATTTGTCACAATAAAATGCCATCCTCGGTGACCTGCCTGGATGTCGTTGGAAACTGTCAGCCGCTGGAAGCACAGTGGCTGTTTGGGCCATTTAATTAACGTAAAGGAAGGATTATGGTGATAGTGTCAAACTTTGGTCACGAATTGAAAATAATGTTTCAATACGATTCAAATACATACCACAAACACGGCGGGTTTAAAGTCATTGGGTAAATCACAGTATAATGGAGGCGCCTGGTTGGTTACAGCAGCGTTGGAGTACTTTCACATACTTAAACTAATGCGTAGTGATCCGATAGCGTTCAAACTATTGCTTCAAGTAGTTAAACAATATGCTAGACTTTAAAAATACTGCTTCCAATAGTTATCCGCTTGCTAGTAGTTCGATTTTGACATTTAATTATATTAAAAGAGATGCATATTATTATTGAAAATGATATACTAATTATCGTATGCGACATTCGTTTGTTATCTTTTATATATATATATATACATAGAAGCTCGTATACTGTATTCCGAAATGTCACACATTATTTCTTAAAGTAGGCTTTTGACTTCAAATATAAGCATCTATAACCATCTTTCAGACCTTGAAATATTACATTTTTGCATGTGAATGTAAACATAAGTTATACAGAAGGTAAGATCGCATTAATTGAAGGTGAATGCAATAAAACACGATCGATGCAGATATTATATTTTAATCTTATTCCGGTACGTTCTGCACAACCTACAATGGTTGCAACGTCTTTGACTTGAAGCAATATTTTACAAACAAACAAATCGTTTAACTTAAACCTCTTCTAAATTGTATTACTCTTTATTTCCCAATTGATGTTCAATACCGCACCAATTCTTAATGTGAAATTTTCTTTCTCAAATATGACAATTTAAAAATAAATCAATCCATTCCAAATGTTTAAACATTGAAATATTTGTGCAACATTAAATTCCCAAAAACAACTCTCACAAACACACACACGATGCATTCAATTCAATCTGCACACTCCTTCAGTTCCACATCTTGTCGTATACGATTTTTTCTATTTTTCTTGCTTTTCCTCTTTTTCTCTTTTTCACTCTCGTGTTTTCGATACCTCTCTGCATTCTCAATCCATCGCATGCATTGGGCGTTCGTCGCAAACAGTCGCTAGCTCGCCAGAGAATAAGTTTACCAAAGATGATATAACGCTCGCCGGTGCTGGCCCGGGGCGCGAACAGTTGCCCTGCTGCGATCCGGCCACGTGTCCAGGCCCAGGTCCCACAACCAGCTACGGAGCTTGCGGATCTACCGGACCAATCGGATCGGTACCGCCGGCCGGTATCACACCGGGTACTACGGGCAGTGGCATCAGTGGTGCCGCATTGTCGCACAACCAGCAGCAGCAACAATCATCATCAACTCAGCAGCAACAACAACAATCCACTGGCAGCTGCTATCCGTACCATCATCACTATCATCACCACCACCATCACCATCATTGCCATCAGCCAGTGCGAGCGGATTGTCACTCACGGAACGGACAGATAGCAAGTAAGTAGTGGTACTTGGTGGTTTGCTGTATTTGAATTTTGTATGCCTGAACGAGTTGTTTGTTTGTTGTTTTCTACGTAAATGTTGTGCCTGTTTCTTGCAATTATATGCGTATAATCATGTTTGTAATCGTATATATTAACCAGTACGTATATTGAATGATTGAATTCAAAACAAAACCACCAACCCATGATGGTGTTTGGTTACGTTGTCTCGCTAATAGTGGCTTAACGCTTATAAACATTAGTTAGATATGTAGAGTCACTTTATCCTGGGTATAGTGAATCATTTCGATGAGGGATCTCAAAAATACATCAAAAGTTCTCACTGTTGGCATTGGAAATAAAAGTTCATACTACGAATAATATTGCACTAAATGCTGAACGAAACCCCACTACAAGCTCTACGAGCAAAAAACCAGTAGTTCAAACATCCTACATGATTCATTAAGCGTCTTACCTCAAATCCCAAAGACCTTCCAATGTCTGAAGAAATTATACCAACCCTAAACATGCTGTGGGCGCCCGGTGCGTCACAATCATAAAGCGCAACTGTGCAAAATCAACACCACTCAATTAAGGCCATTTCTCTCTTCTCCTAGCTACGCGCGTAATACGTTTGCAGCTTATGCACGTAGCCTTCCGGCTAATGAATACTGCCTTCCTTGCTCTCTATCTCCCTCCCACTCTGTGTATCCCGGTGCATCAAAGCAGAAAAAGCATCTCCACATTGTCTTGGTACCGTGTGCCACAAGACACAACCTGCTGTAAAGTGATATTCATTTCAATTAGGCACACTCTTTCACCTCTTCCAATTGGCTGCGATGCATACGGTCCTTGTAACGATGGACTTGCCTTTTGAACAGAGCTAGATCTCGAGAACGTTAGTGCTGTGAGTGGTTCAACTGTGAACTATGTCGGGACGTATCTGCCTCGGGCTGCAGGAGCATAACGCACACGAACGCAGCTAATCGGACCGATCGATATGCAGAAACGTTGCCTAATGCATTTCACCTCTAGAGCACAATACCTGGCTCTATGTTTACCGCAAACATCGACCACACAGAATCTCAACGCGAAAGCTTGGGCAATAACACAACATCAGGTGAGGCGCCACATTAAGTGCATTGTACGTGCAAGGCAAAAGTCAAACCCAGACAACCACTCGCAATGCTAATCTAAAGCGTTCCGTCATATCCCGGTACTTACAGGATCGAAGACGACTTCTTCGCTTCTGGCAGTGCGACTGTCTGCTCCCGGCCGGAAGGTATTCGCGTACTAATGAAAGAGGATGTAATCAAGTGAAATGTTTCCAACCGTATTCGGTTTGCTTGCTGCTGTGCAACAAAACCATTTCTCATTAAGCCGGACAGTACGGTTCGAGGCATGGTTCCTGGCTTCGGGATTAATGAGAATAGTGTTGCAATAATTCTTGAATCTGAGAGAATTCATCTTTGAGGCTCCCTTGAATGAGACTGCTTTTAATTAGGGCAATCTAAAAGCTATGAGAAACACTGAATTTTGTCGAAGCAACCTCAATAAATAACGAAAAGACAAGGACAATGCCTAACGGAAGGTGCACAATTCCAATAGAACGGGAATTTGTTTAATTTAATTTTGCTGCTGCAGTAATGTTGTCCATGCATTGAACGTTTGATCTTTCCATCGCTAGTCGCTCCATCGATACAAAAAAGCAGTTAAAGTGAACAATTTCTTTCAAGCCTAACAATGACTTTCTATTTAGAAAATACTTAAAGATAAAAAAGGACATACAAGTATTTCTTTGCTAGTTATACAAATCCTGAGTTCACAGTCAGTTAAACAAGTTTACAATATGTAATAAAATCAACCCAGAAATCCAATTATACTCCAGAAAACCCACAACACAAAACATAATAAAGAGAACAGGAATGCTTCCGTAGTTTACATAGTACGGAGCTTCACTATTCTAACGGACGATCATGTGGATGTTCATCAAATAATTGAATAACACACAAATCCCAAGGCACGAGCACATATGGTACAACACGAGGGTAAACTGCAAGCAAGTGAAAGTTTGAGGAACCTGTAGAGCATTGTACGAGCGAACTAACACAATTTAACCTACCTGGTGGTATAGATGTGAGGTGGTAGTCACATACATAAACCCAACTACAAACCGATGCTAACGAACTGAACCTTAACTTCATTTATGGTGGTATTGTTGTTAAACCACAAACGCCCACAAATCCAAGCTTATTGAAATTAGTTTCCTCGTTTGTTACTAGGTACGGGTGAATTAAATACTATTAAACAAAGCATCTAAATACTTGAAAAACTATTTGTTTGTATAGTTTGTATAGTGTAGTAAGTTAGATTTGCATTTTACTCATACATTTTATATACTCGCAGCAAGGTATAACAATTTGAAAAGCACCGTTCAGACCGTTTTATCTAAGAAAGAACCTCTTGTTAAGTTGCTTTATGGAAATGAGCACTCTTGGATTTACAACTTAACCATATTGAAAAAAACATCACATTAGTTTTGAAATATTGAAATATGAATTACTGCTAAGAACTTATCATTCCTTTTCGGACACTACTACCCTCGCTGGATGAAAAACCACCCTAACCATCAAATCAGGGGAGAAAACTCGTACGCACAAAAGTTGTACTAAGAGCATCATACAACATTAAACCCCAAACCAGAAACACATCATGTACCGGTGCTGGTCGGTTTAGCTTACAATTCCGGTATACGATAAAATGGTCAGCATCGTCAACATCAGTTAGTTGGTTTAGCTTTCCCTTTTGCTATTGCTACATGCGTATGGTTTTTGCAAACGGAAAATACATTCATATGAAATATGCGTGAGGCAAGGATGCAGCACCTGGTGGTCAGTAAATTGAAATTCGTGGTAAATGCTACCATGTTAACTCTCTCTTTCTCACTCTTGGTATCGCTCGCTACTATTGACAAACGAGCTGTGAACTTATAGTTCGATGCAAAAATGATGCTCCTGTTTGGTGGTTGCATTGGTTGACTCTAATTTCCGAGCATGGTTTGTTGAGGGATCGAATTGAATCCCTGAAAGTAGTCCGGGATGGTTTAATACGACCATGCGTTATATTTATAAATTCTCTATGACTTTATTGTGTTTTAAATGCAATACGCACAATTTTTGCAAAAGGATTTCGTGGGTATATAATGGATTGATAATTAATTTTATTGTTTTTAAGGTTTAAATTGTTTGAAGAATGAGTTTTAATAACATTTAAAGGGTATGAAAACCATGAGTACTTCACAATCTTTCAACAAAATACCGAACAATACTTAAGGCCAAACACATAATTGTACTACTATTGAGCACAGCAAACTCAGTAGGCGGTCCTCTCCCTAATCAACAATTAATTAGTGAGCGAAACGAGAAAAAAACCTCCCCCATATGACGCCACTCATCAAGAAAGTGAGAAAAACATAGGCAAGGTTACGAAGAAAACGTCCGCTGAAAATTGACCACAAACCAAACCAAAAACCTCTGAAGACAGTTGACTGTTGCGTAATTGATCGTTAACCTTCAACACCAGACTGTCGGACTGGCATTCGGTTCGAACCGGACCAGGCGTCTCCATCAGCCGAGCAGCAATGCCGATAATGATGACCGCACGACATTATAAAGGTTAGCTTCCACCATTGACCTTACCAACGGAATACTGAACGGCTTGACACTCAATCGGAAGCAAATGATGTAGTAGGGGACTACAACAAGCATGCTACGGGATTTCTCGTACGGCAAACGATGTGTAGATGAAGCATTTTATGTAATTGCTCGAAATGCTCTATTCGTAATTGGTTCACGGAATAACTCTTTATTTCTGCTGAGAAAAAAAATGTACAATCGCTGATGTTGGCATCGAGCTTCAGTAATTCATAGCAGAGCTTCTCGTAATTCTGCTAAGAAATTCTGACTTGCCGACGATCTATGGTGGATGATGCACTTGTGGTGCGCCGAAATGGAAAAGCATATAAGTAATCAATCTTTCCGCTTGTTTGCTATGCACTTCAAAATGTGTTTATAAGAACAGGCAACATCACGCCTTTATCAACACTTTTAAAAGTGTGACTCAACAAATTTCCGGTACGCTTCTCGTTCATTCTTCTTTTCCGACTTTGGACAATCTGATGCTATGATGGAGTGGGTCTCAAAAGCAAAAAGAGCACCAAATGATGCATCTGTTGATTTATTACACGTTCAGATTGAAACGCTGCCTAGAACAACACTTTACCAACCAAAATCACTTTGCTTGCATGTTGTTCACAAGCAATAGACTAAAGTGAGCGATGATAGACTAAATAAAACAGTTTGCACACCATTCATCTTAACAAACTTGAGCTGTTTTTAAGCTGCCAATCGGGCATTGAAGTGTACATTTATATCTGGGACTCAATGAATAGTCATCCCTAGATTTACTGTATTTTCGTCTACTAAAAACCAAAGAAACCGAAAAGTGTTTCAGTGGATGTGTACCTTTTTTTGTTGCTTAGCACTAAGTAAACAGCATATAGGTTTGATTGCAAAAACTACACAATTTATGGCTGAATTCTTCATTTTAAGACATCAAACTATTACTTACTTACTTACTTACTTATCCGGCGCTACAATCGCTTCGCGGTCTTTGCCTACTGAAGGAGTCCTCTAAACCGTCCACGGTCGAGCGCCTTTGTCTTTCAAACCATTATCCCGGCCTTGCTGGCAGACGCATTAACGCCATCACTTCATCTCAGTTTGGGCCTACCACGCCTCCTCTGTCCATTTAGACGATCTGCAAGGGCTAAACTATTTTTCAAACTATAGTTCAAAATAGCCCTACTGATCATTAATGCATATACTTCTCATCTATGTACTTCCAACTTAACTTATGATATGATGAAATTCTTATAGCACTTTTAATTTATTCTAACTGATCCATCAAAAGAAGGAATAGTAACTGACCCACATATTTTAATAGTTCTATCCTCTCGTTTACACTGTAATACGATGAAAATCTTCCTTGAACCATTTATAAGCTGTGCAAACCCAAATCTGTAAATGCTCCATCTAACAGTAAATGTTTGTTTTCGCCCATTTACTTCTATCTACAGAACAGGGTAGCCTTACGATCGTTCGGCGAACCAATAGCAGAAAAAATACAAACGTCCAGCAGCAGCTCCAGTATCAGGAAGCCTTGGACGAGTCGGAGTACCAGCAACAGCCGCCATACGGTAACGACTCTGGTGCCGAGGGTAGTGGTGGTGGCAGAGGAGGTGGCGGAGGTGGAGGGGGAGGTGGTGGGGGTGGCGGTTCGGAGGCCGAGTACGGTCAGCAGTATCCGCCCCTGTCCGAGTCGGAACTCGCCTTCGTCAACAGTCAGCTAAGTCGGGAGCTCGAGAGCATGCAACCGACGTCCGGGACCGTTAGTGTCGTCGCGAACCGTACCGAATCGACGACCGGGGATGAGCTGGACAATGTGGACCTAGCGACGGACAACCTGCCGGCTGTCGATACACCAGATGCATGTGATAAGGCCGCAGTCAGGTGAGTCGAATCAATCTGTTTACCATAGCGTAACGCAAACAAAGCATGGAGAGCGAATGTGTTTCCAAAGGATTTAGTTCCACACAATGCTGGCCAAACTTGTTGCTTGTTTTTCTAAGAAAAATTGGACCTAAAACCCCATTCTGTTCCGTCCCATTTCAGACTACGATGTCTGCTGCGGCAACTGCAGCGCGGCGAAATTTCCGCCGAGCTGCTGCAGAAAAACCTTCATTACGCCGCGCGCGTACTTGAAGCCGTTTTTATCGACGAGACAAAGTAAGTATGAAACCATTAGCAGCGTAACAATTTATACCGTCCATATCAAACGTCACGTTAAGAATTGAGTCGCGAGACGCGTTAAATAAGCGTGCTTCCGTGGAAAGATGTAAAGTCCTCCATATCATTCGTCTTCATATCGATTAAAACATGCAATTTCCATTTCTTAAACAAACCAATAATCTTTAGCAACGTAAGTTAGTTTGAAACGTGTTCAAGTTGATCAATTTATCATTATAATCGCAATTTATCATTATTCATGCTGAAAAGCTCAATCGTTCCAAAAGGGTTCAAATCAATGTTAGCTCTGTTTGATTTTTTTTATTTTCGCCACAAAGTGTACTCAACAGTCCTGTAAAACAAAGCAATCGATCTGACATGTGTTATAAATGCAGATATCCTTTTGCCTAAATCAAACATTATTCTTTGGAATTTCAAATACCCATTACCAGCAGAGCTGAGAAAAGTACCTGTATGTACTTGGAACTCGATGTCTGCTGTCTGGATTTAGGCTTTTAACAACCTTGTAACTCAAACTCAAAGCCGATTCATCATTTGCAAATCCTTCTCTCTGTCTCACTCTCTGTCAGGCAAAGCTTCCTTTGCGTGGTAATCAAATTTACCGACCACATGAATTTCGTAAATGGTGCGCGTTTTGCAAAATCCAATTTTCGCGTCCGCTGGTGCAAGATTTTATCATCTCTCACATACATAGACCAGACACCAGCCACAATCCGAGCTTTATCCAGCCGAGCATTAGAATGATGGTGACTATAAAAAAGTAGCTACATTACAACCAAATCACACTCGCACGCAGAAGTAAGCATAGCACCGTCTGCTAAAGCTGTTCCGAAAATTAATGACACCGCCCGGCTAATTCCCTTACGAGGTTGTCAGACGCCAGAAATAGCATTCGCATTAGGAATGGTAGAATCTACTTCAATTTGATAAGTAAATATCACCATCAATCCCCATGATTCGCGTGGGTCACCCGGTAATGCAATGGAAGCCAAAACCGGATGTCGATAAAAATACACTCACATGCTCACAGGGACACGGGGCAGCAGGGTTCCATTTGCGATTCTGGTTCTGGCCGTGAGTGGTGGCACACGCAACAATGGATAACATCACGCGCACCACCAACGCTAATGGAGATCGTCTCGTTTAGCGCGGGGGAGGCTCGAAAAGGACGAAAAATCATCATCGGTCCGCAGCATGCAATTTTTACCGATCCGTACGATCTCCAACCATCCGTACAGGGCGGTGGTTAACAATAGGGGACAATCCAATTTCTGGTGAAACAATTTTAACATCATCCGTACCCATGTTCCCGATGCTCGTGCTTGATGCTGATGTAATGTAATTTTACCTATCTCATGCTTTTTTGTCCTCCCTTTGGAGCTGGATTTGTGAGCTGACAGGCGGGGAGTTGACAGACCATCGTGTGCACTTCCAAGTCAGAAGCTTCTCTGTTCTTTTTTTTCGTCCCTGCGATACGTCAGCGACTGCGAAATGGGAAGCATTTATTTTCATTTAAAAATCGTACCTCCTAACTGTTATTGTTTCATTCGCTACCACTCCACGCCGGCGTGACGAACGGAAGGACGAAGGCAAGGGTCCGTAAAGAGAGATAGGAAGATTGAGAGGTCACACGAGCAAATGGTGTATCTCTTGAGCTGCAAGCTTCTTTATCCATGTACCGGGAAACCTGGACACGTTTCTTTTCGGCTTCGTCTCAACATTCTTAGCGACGCAGTGGGATGCCGTTAGTCGATGCTTTGACATGTAATTTGTGTGAAATGCAAGAGTGACATAATGTCCCCAGCGAAATGTACGAATGATACGGTTCATATTGCGTCTGTAGAGAACAAGTACCATAATGTGGACAGCACAGAAGTCTTGTTTGCACAGGACATTTATTTACACTAGCTATGAGTTAAGTAATTTTCAGTTAAGTATAACGTTAAGCGTACTGAGCATTGAAAGATTTGAACCCATTTGGAATGGCTGCTTTATCAGCTGCTAGTGAACTATTCCATTCATTCCATAAGATTTCAATGAAAACAACAATCCCTACATTAGCTCGTTTCATTTTGCTACACAGCACCAGGGAGTGAAATATTTTCATCGTCTTAATCACAAACGACTAATTAAAATTACCTACAATTTATTGAATTGAATTAAAAACTGTGAAATCGATTTTTACAAAATCAATCATTTTTCCATTACACAATTAATCAACAACGCGTCGTTGAGGTACCAACCGACATGTTGCTAATCAAAATTGAATTATTTTCTATCCAAACACGAACAACCCGTGGGCAAACATGAACTCAATCCAAAAAAAAACCCCGTTGAATTCTTCATATCCGTCCGACCAATAATTGATTCGAAAATGTGATTTTCGTTTCGTAACACAAAAAAAAAACAACCACCACTGCTCGATTGATGTGATAAATGAACAAATAAAAAATTACAACTAAATTGCACACAACCGCGCGCTCGTTGGCAATTGGTTACAACTATTTTGCTGCCACAAACAAAAAATACGTATATGAAACACATTGTAACCCTTTGGCAACACCCGGTACGTCCACGGCTTAACACGACAGTCAGGATGGTGGTACCGGAGGAGGCAGCGGTGGTGGCGGTGGCCCGGGTGCTAACAACGCTGGTGGCGGTAGTGGAGGAGGTACTAGTTGTAGTGGTGGCACAGACGGCACCGGCAGTACGGCACCGAATGTCAACGCGAGCAGCAAGGAGCCGCACCGGGGGTCTACGACGTCCGCTCCACCAACGCACGGTGGTCCCACGGGGCCACCGGTCAACAAAGGTGTCATACAGAGGCGTCGCTTACGGGCTCCAGTGTGGGCTCGGTCCATGTACGGCAAAAACAACGGCAATACGAACGGGAAAAAAAAACCCGTTCTATTCCTACTTTCACTTTTGCTCCTGATTTGTTCCAAACCGTAGTAACTGACCTTTCATTGTTTGATGTTTTGTTCTACTAACACATTGTTTGTTTTTTTCGTCTCTCTTTAGTTTTAACCTAACCTCGGCTTTCTTTTGCACTCTCAAATTATGATAACACTTTTGTTTGTTCTTGCTAGAAACTATAAAGCCTATTAAAGAACTCTTTCTTTTTCTTTCCTTGACAAACGATCGTACGAATGACTTGACAAAACAATTAGTTTACCCATTACTGGACTTTATAAAATTTTTTATTATCAGTTTACATTCAATTATCTCTAATAGTTACTGTTAACTTTAATGGTTTTGAGCAGAAAATTTTGCTTCGACTATTGAACCGAAACCATTCCCCCGCGTACCAGGAAGTTCGTTCCGCCTGTTCATACTGTCTAACATTCCCATTACCATATTTATTAACTATTCCCATTCCTTCGGCATAAGAGCAGTGGGATCCTTGCCGATACGGAACCTTCCCGAGAGATGCTTTCTGTTGCACAAAACTTTTAATTAATCTTGAAATGTCAGCGCCCGGCGACATTCAGCGCGATCGCTTCCGTACCCTTAGCACACCTTTACTGAGCACACTAAATGATTTCCTGCGTTTTTTTTGTCGAGAAGAACAACGCTACTGTGAAGTTAAGATTGCTAGCAACCGCACGACAACTTCAATGTCAACATCCTTTTGTATCACTAGCAAAGGTTTCGCAACTTTTGTTGCTTTGCGCCGGGAATATTCCCCCTGCGAGATCCAACTGCAGATGATAGTCCGCGATAAATTGTTGGGTGAAAAGAAGGTTAAAAGAGTATCCTTTCGAGGTACGAAGGATGATCCTTTGAGGTTTTCTAAAGAATGACAATCTGAGGTGCAAATGAGAATGGGGAAAAGTTTTATCAGTAGACTGACTAACAAAAAAAAATTACCCGTGCCAATTATTCTCTCAACCTCAAAAAGGGAATTTCCGCTATTATTATTTAAATTAGAAAGTACGAATAGCGCTGATAAAGGCGAAGAACTTTGTGCGAAGTCTTGGCGGTGCTTTAATCAGTTTTAATTAGTTACAACTTCGCATCAAACGATGAGCTGAGCATTAAATTTTGTTTGATTTTTTACTTTAATATTCGCCTAATATTGATACAATTTCTTTATCTTCAATCACGTCCACCAATTCATGATTTAAATACTTATCAGTTGAGATTTATCGTTACTATTTCGACTTGACTTCCTCAATAAATCTCAATTTACACACACACACAGAAAAACACAAACATAAGGATAATTCTAGAAGTTCACTATTAAATAGAACGAATGGTACAGATTCTTCGCTTACATAAAACTTTCACTCATGCCCAATGAAGCATTAAATTATTGATTCTGTGCGTCTGCTGTCAGCAATCAGGGGCGATGAATAAATCTTCATCTTGCTCCAGCCTACCAACAGCCTGCGGGCATACAACAACGACAACATCCCGTCCCATTTCTAATCAATTACACAAAACACAAACTCAGCTCAGAAACCAGCTGAAAATGCTGAAAGGTTTCAGAATTTTCCCGGGGGGAGGGGGGAGTGGGTTCGAAAATAAACACGCACATGCCCAAAAAAGGAAGAGCACCGAAATCTTCACCATCCGACTCGATGGGGCTAAAAAAAACCTTTCCCTTGCAGTAGCTTGTCTTTCGAGGCGTTCGAAAGTCAGATCCGAATTTGCCTTTCTCGTAATCGAAAGGCAAATAAAATCATCCCAAACCGGATGAAACCGTCCGCTAGAAGCGATGAAACGTGGAATAGAAGTGAATTAAATTTAACTTCTTAATGAAGTGTGATTGGTTTTATTTTGTGCAAGATGAGGCTGTTTGGGTTAGAGAAATATTGAGATACATAAGGCCCCCTGGGGAAGGAGGTTTTCGCACGGAGAACAATACAGCTACACATCAGCGAATCCCATGCGAGTGGTATTTAATTTGTATTTTGGACGAACGTATATCGAACTCGTCGGTTATCCGTTTTTCCTTGTTTTGTTATTTCCCCTTAAAGCTTTCTCTGGAAATCCCATTTTTCTTTTTTCTTCAGAACAATCCATCGGCAAAAATATCATCCAATCGGGTATGCACGCGGTTTGAGCGCTCCACCAAACAACGGTTCGACGAAAGGTTTCGATTGCCTACCACGGACCAGGTCTGTTTACGAAGCTTGTGTACTGCCCTACCGCAGCTGTGTGGCTCGGGTCAAAATCAATTTGTTGTGCTTGCCGGGCGTAAGGATTGCATATGGACCGGTGTTCCTACGGCCGATCGAAAACTTTGCCAAACCCCCTGAAGACAAGGGTTTTTCGATCAGTGCAAGGGTTGTTGATGTTTTGCTTACGGATATGTGCGCAATTGTTGTAGCGAAGTTTGGGATCGAATCCTTTATGGTGGTATTCATACTGCGTCTGTAAAACAAATCAATCTGTATCTAGATCGAGGACCAATACACGTTACTTAGATATCTGTTGTTGTTTTTATCGTAACTTTCATTAGAAATGAAATATAAATCGTTAAGTGTTGTGAAAAAACACTTTTAAAATGTTATTAGCAGTATTCGTGTTTTAGCCGGACGAAATGGAATGGAATTGCACCGAATGAAAACAAATAAATGGCGTTTTGATTTTCACCACCGTAACATTACCATTCCAACGCTTGATGTTTGACATTTTGGTCCGGTCAGGCAATAGCACCACATTTCACGATTGCACGATATTTCCAGCCCACTACGTTAGCCGGTACACCAAATACATTTCACCTCGTGCTAAAACATTGACAGCAATGCGAGTAAATGGTCAGACTAATAAACGGCTGATGCCTGCACAAATCCAACCAAAGCGTACTACACCCACGTGCACACGTACGAATAAACCCACAAGCACATAGACACTCGCACACCACTGGCAAAAACCAACTAACCCCTAGGACATTGTACGGTCGAGAAACTTTACGTACAAATATTTACACTGCGTTGGCTTTTCACGAGCGTAATTTATGCCCAAATGGTGCGAAATGCTTTAGTGTAGTGGGTGGACCATGTTTGTGGACCGCGTTGCTTGCGTCGGGGGCATTGCATGGGAGGTAGAAACAACAACAGAGGTGCATGCGTTGCATGCACATGCCGGAGTGCCCTTTCGAATTTTGGGCAGAAACAAGAACGGCAAGTCTGCTCGTTAAGAGTTACTCAACCGAATGTCGATTGTTGACGGTGAAATGATAAGTTATGAGTGACCAGACACTTCTTCATGTTTCTAAGACCTACGAATAATATCGTTCTTCGGAATCTTCACATTGTGCTACAATCTATACGAACACAGAAAATCTTAAACAATTTACACCAAAACTTCAACTGAAAATTAGGAATGCTGCTTGATGATGATAAATGCTTTTTAGTTCTTTATAAAAAATAGAAAATGAAACAAGAAATAAATCAGCTAACATAGAACTAACACTGGCATTTATACATCAACTTAGTTGCTCAAATTTATTTCCCATGTTCAATTCATACAACTTATCAACTTTTGCAATATGGATGTTACTGAAGGCATTTGGTGAGTACCCACAGGTCACATAGAACTACTGATCGTTCTGCGTTTATCCACGCACGGTTGTTTGCATTAAATGCTCTGCTAGGCCGTTATTGGTTGTGGAAAATATGTTCCCAATAATGTACGGAAAATGGTGATTATAAATGGTGAATCGAGTTTTAATGTGCTCAATCCTGTCTAATAGGAAAGTTGAAACGTTTTTTATGACAGTCGTCTGCTAGTGTTTAAACAGAAGCACCCTGAAACGCACCAAAAGCTCCATTGAAACGGAAGCTTACTTTATAGGATTGCTGGCTAAGTGCCACAATTTATAACAATTATCATGTTATATCCACTCCATGCCACTCGATCGCCATGTTTTTCATTTCGAATTGTAGGTGTTGAATTGCAAATCGCAAAGAAGCCAACACAACAATACGCAAGAGAGAATCACAGAATCGAATTACTGATCCTTCACCATGGCACGGTGGAAAGTGGAACGAGCTAAAAACAACAAAAAAATGACCCATTAATAATACCCATTTGTCGCGCTGGGTCGAAAATCGTTAGCCGTAAAAATAAATCGAGCGATCTAACGATGGTGCTTCTGCGTCATATGGATTTGCATTCTTTGTACATGAAGTAGGAGTGACTTATTTTTCCGCATTCCCTACACGTGTCCAGCCAATCTGTACGTGTGGGCAGTTTGCGTCATGCCACTAATAATCATAATCATTTCTGCAGGAATTTTGTCCATTTCACGGCTATTTTCATCCCACCAAGTTCAGGCCGCATTATTCTAAAGGACTTCAACTAACCAACGTTTGTATGATTGTAGATGTAAAAGGCAAAACAAAACACGCACACACACAAAACCACTCATTACCGTTAATTGGCCATATTTTGACAATGGCAAAATTTGGCAAATAGAAACGTAATCAAGATTACCTACTTCGTAGAAATAAGATGTATACAAACAAATGATCCCACCCACTCACAAAAATAGCCAATTCTTTTGAAGTAATTTTAATAAAAACAACACAAGCACCATCAAAGCGACCGTCTATTACAGCGCTGTCTTGTTATCTCAATTGAAGATGGATAAAAAGGCCACTTAAAATAAATTGAACACGTTTGAAATGTGTAACAAATCATTTCACTTATTGGGACCATCTCCAAGCCATCCATCATTAACCGAGTGAGAAAGGAATGGAACTAGCAGCAGCAATTTATTTTGACTAACAATCTCTAATGGTTGCATACGATTGGCATACCATTACCTAAGAAAGTGCCATTTTGGTGGATTATGAAAATATTTTCACTTTCCCTTCATTGCTCACACGGTAACGGTAGGGTTGCGCTTGATATAGCAGTGCGAACGTATTAATCCTACTTGTAGCATTCGTTTTAATGTCATTTAAATCAGGATAATCATTAACGCTAGAAGCTAATAGTAGTGATTTAATATTATTTGCCACTAGCGCTCATTATTGAAGTTTTTCGATCGTTATTAATCACTAGCACAAAAAATAAAAAATAAAATGCTTGACTGTGTGCGATTTATTAACTTGAAGTACGGGTCAGGGAAAAAAACACTGCTCACACCGGCTAAGCGAGCAACCAAAGCCATAACTTTTAATTGCTAGCAACGAAATAAATCGCAACTTTACCCCGTTTTTTGTTCTTATTTCTACTGCCAAGTGGAATGACCTTCGTCATAAACGGTCTCGGCACTAGCGATTAAAACCCATTTCTACCTAGCAACTGACCGAATGAAACCGGAGATCAGAAACCAAATGGAAGTTGAAAAAGTAGAAAAAGATGCTGGTCTTAAGAAATTATGAGTAAACAACCCATACAAATGGTTATTTGTCTATTTCTAGTCATAATACTTCGAGTATAATTGTATTTTATTGTCAATTATAAAATTATACAATAACCAAGGAAAATTGCTTTGCTTAATAACAAAAAGTAATTCAATACTAAGTAAAAGCAATTCAAAAATAATTCAATAAAAAAAAAATAAATCAATGTACATTCCTTCTAGAGTTCCTTCCTAGTGCCGCTAGTCATAACTACGAATCCTCGGATTATATTCTCTCAGACACTCATCAATTCAGATAGTTTTTTTCCGAAAGTCCATTGCCAAGATGATTTAATTTTAGCAATCTGTTGAGAAGTGCAAAAAAGCTTCCGAGCTCAATATCAAATGCATTCTTCTCATGTGTCCGAATTATCGATTCTAAAAGCACCAGATGTGCATCAGAGCCAGATGTACATAACACCATTTTATCTTTTCATCCCATTTGAAGTAAATAGATAAGCGGAAAACGATGAACGCGAAAAAGCACTCTTTTGTTTTTTTTTTTTGCGTTGGCGACCGATGCAGCTTCTTTTATCGAATTTCTGTGACTAGATTCACAAGTAAAGACTAAGTTCATTGGTGTGTTTCCTTTCTAGAAATTTATCAATACTTTACTTAAGTACTTTTCAATCGCAATTTAATGTTAAAACAACGATTTCAAGGAAAATGTTACATTATTGACAAAAGCACCAGGCGTCTCCATCGACCGGCCACGTTTTCATACAACCTTTGCGTCTCTTCGTTCCTAAACATTTATTTTACCATATGCGCTTTTTTCTTTTTTTTTCAACGTCATGCTGCTGAAAACAGCATCGTTTAATATGATCACCCTTGTACCTTAATACGAAGGGCAAACTACATCGGTAGTGTCCTTAGTAGCCACCCCTTTTTATGCTTCACCCATGGATTCGTTGCAAAGCAAAGGCTGGTTTGTCATATCAAATGCCGCATACATGGTGCCCACTTTTAACACTGACGAAAAACGAAACGAAACGTTCTTGCTTGTCACTACTTTCCATTATGCTCTACGTTGTATCGTAACTGCACCGTTCATATTTCACATACCGACCTCAATTCTCGTGCCCAGTTGCACCACTGTAAAACTCTTTGCCTGCCACGTTCGCTTCAGCCCGAGCGAGCTACGTTCACTTCACTTCCGCTATTTCCACATGAATTACTGCACAATCCGGTGGTCTGATTCACCGTGTGCACAACAGCGCGGGGATGTGAGTGTCACCGTGCATGCCTGAATCAAGAATTCTGTTTGACTTGTCACCGGCAGCCCAATAACCCAGAGTTCCCAGTCGCTCAGCAAAAAAGATACAAGGCAAATTGTATTACAAGAAAAAAAGAAGAAATGTACCAAACACTTCCGGAAAATAGCTGCACACGCTAGTTTGTAGCGATGTGCTCTACCGGAACAGTAGTTTACCGTTTCCTACGATCGGGGTTTCTTTTTTACCCGCACCAAAGCCAGAACGAAATGTTAAGCTCCCCCAGGAGGAGAAATAAATCCTCACCACTTACATAATTTTCCGTCAAACTCAGCACGGATATGTTGTATAAGTTGCTTTCAATGGATAGCGCTTAAAGTGGGGAAATTGAAAGCATGCACTCACATGCACACCACTGAAGGAAAGAACCTTCTCACGAGACACGATTAATACTAGTGACACTGCACGGATATGCCCGCGATGTAGCGAATGGAAGAAAAACAAGGAAAATCTCAATCCCGACTGTAATGCATTTTAAATGCAAGAGTTGACATAGAAGGGAAGCATTAATGCGAAGGTTGTTGTAGCCGAGCAAATAACCTTTCGAGCACGAATTTTTACAAGCAGGTGTTCTCATTTTTATTCCAGGTTCCTGATTTCCCGATTCGTTCGAGCAGCACTTGCATGTGCATTCCAACTGAAAAGTCAATTTAAACGACCCATCCCCTTTTTTATGTCTACCTTTCGAGTGGTAAATGCAAACATCCCCATGTAAACCAGTTGCCATTTACAATTCAATTGAATATTTAATACGGAAAATCTTCGTTTGTTTGCCATTCGTTCTGGTGCAAACAAAACATGAATTTATTCATATCAACTTTTTTCTATTTTTATTTAATTTATTTTTCATTTTCATCACAACGTAGTTGTGTGATGGACTATATTAGCCTTAAGTCATTCCAAACAAACTTCTAAGCATTAGCATCAAACTACCACAATCAAACAATTATCCCATAAATGGTACATATTAAATATGATGCAGAGCACTGCGTCGTTAAACACCACAATGGCGTTTGGAGGATTTCTCCACGAGCTTATGCCCTCATCCAAACTATCTGTTCCAATATACTTTTCTAATTACAATCTCTCACCTCTGACACATCTTTTCACTCTCTGTAATGCCATGTCTGTCCTTCTGTCACTCGAACACCGAAAAAGGCCATTTTCTTTTAACGTTTCTCACGAAAACTGACTGGGCACACAGGATCGAAGGGAAAAAGCAAATATTTGCCTGTTTGTTTATTTATTTGTCCACTGTTTGCTCTGACACGTACAGAAGCTTGTGGATGGCGCCCGTAGCACATGTTCGTGCACCAAAACCTGCCCGCCCTGGCTTAGCACAGCACAGAAGCGAGTTGAACCAAACGACGAGACGCCTAATTGCGCTCTCGATAGTAAGTTTCGTTCTTACTAAAAATGGTATCAAATGAGGAAAATGGGAAAAACTAACACAACTCTCAACAGTACAGTGGAAGGGTTGATTAATTCCTAGATATCAAATACGTTTCTGGTGCCTTGCAGTGCATTCTTTTTGTATCTATTTGCTTTCATGTCGGTTGATCCACCGATTCGTCCACCGTGGACCATCGTGTGCTACTCTTGTTGCTGCACTTGAGCGTTGTAATTGTCTTAAATCACCGGGTTTTAGTAGCGCCGGAAGAAGCGAACGCAAAAAACACGGATCCTGAACACTAGCCCGGTGTTCTGTTTAATTGAGAATCAATTAGAGCCTGACACGGCACGGTTCTATCCTTACATCATCGTACCTTTACAGCTACAGGTGTAACTTGTTCCTTTTTTTTTATTAGTGCTCGGGTGCTTTTCAAAAGCACTAACACTCTTCTTTTCGACCTAAATATACCCACCGTGGTCCCATTCAATCAATAGTTGTGTTCCAATGTTCGACTGTCTCTACTTCAGCATTACATCGGTTTTCAACGTCCAAAGAAATCGATTTCCTATCGCATGACTGATGGAAGATTCGGCAACCCTTCTTCAATAATTCCTCCCGTTTAAGTGCTGGTTCCTGTGAGTCCTGCGAAGAGTCTCGTCTAGTTGATGTTCTCTCTGTCCGCGACACTACCACAAACTAGCCAGAACCTTATGCGTGTAACAACCACATCTACAATGTAAATTCGAGAAATTACCCCCCGTTGAACCACATTTCTAAGTGCGGTTTAGTAGCACATTGAACGTCAAACGTGTCAGAAGGTTGTGTATTAGTCGGAAACGAATTGAAACATTCGACAAGTTCATAACCGAAAGCGTAATTACGCGAATAATTCGCCACACCAGTTTCGATGAGAAAGCGTACGGTAGTGCTGTGAACTTTGTGCTGATTTTCCGTACAAACGCGAACGCAATGTTTAGACGATGCGAACACACATTCCGGACAGTGGATAGGGTGGAGAAAGGGTTTTCCTCTTCAACTACAATAACGGCCGCGACGACCGTATCGACGATAAAGCGTCGTCATCAGAGTCCAGCGTTTTGCCACGAGCACTGCCGCTCGGTAGCGATAGATCTGGTGAATTTTCTCATTCGCTACCAGTACGGCAATAGGTAAGAATGTTGACCAGCGGGGCTATATATTGCCAATCCAGCGTGCAAAACAGGAAACCCGTTGAAGGTACTAAACTGGTTCCCAGCGTGGAGTTGGAGTTTGCTGTTTAATTTACACTACCGTTGCCCAAAAGCTATCGCACAACCGAGTTCCGTATGTGACGTTCCTGCCACAGTGTTGACAGTGTTGAAGATGTTGGAATTATTCGACCCCATAGCCTTTACGCTATTTGTCCATCAGTTGAAGCATTCTTGAGCGTCTGGAATGTTCTGCTTCAATTCGAATCATTCGGAAGCACTCGAACCGGATGGGACATCTGGAATGTTCGATCAATTATCAAATATTGGAAAGGAAATGAAAAATAAGTTCGGTTGAGCTTGTGGACAATTTTCCCACCGAATAGCACCGTACGCTATATTCATCATACAAACAATACGCACCAGTGCACAGACCTCTCGAACGCTCAAGTCCCACATTTTGACCTACAATCATGCGCGCAGTATAAACACAAAACCCAGAAACGTCAAGTTTAATTGACAGTTCTCGCTAACGGGAGCTTCCGTTCGATTGTGTGCTTTTTACTCGTTGCCATAGCTATGCGCTATGACCTGTGGTTTGTGGCCGCGGCCGAAGCAATACATTGTTTCGAACCGCATTGTTCAAACTGGTTGAAACAACACACTCCAACCCAGGTGTTCCGGTTGAAAGGCACAATTGAAACGGTACAACAACAATGGTTTGTTCGGGGTCCGTTTGCTAACTTTACCCTTTTTATTGAATATACCATAGCTTCAGTGCTCTGGACGTGCTTTGTAATTAGTTTTTTCATTGGAAAATGTGCTAGTTGCGCGCTTTCTCGTTCAAAAGCAACCACATTAATGAAAGACACAAGCGAAAAATATTGGAGCTTTTTGTGTGGGATATATTGAATGGCGGCGATATTGTTCGCTAGAAAATGCAACAAAAAAGCCTTATGAAAGTGAATACCAAATAATAAAACTTATATTTGAAGAAATTATGTATCTAAACATAAATACATTGAACAAACCAATTGATTTTATATTCAGCTATATTACAAAAAACCTATAAATTCTAATATTCAATCAAGCTTTAAACTAAACATCTGAAAACAATTCTATTGCACCAATCTATTTTGCCAACACAAATCGCTGCATTATTAGCGTCCACCATTAGCGAACAAATTCCAATGAAATAAAGTTCCAAATTAAGAAAAACGTCCACCAACGCCAGATCTCCTATGCTTTCCGTTAAGAGCTGCCTCTCGAGACACAGGCCAAGGTAAAACGGTTAAGATAAGAGCGTACTCGAGCGAAAGGTGATAATCCCATTGGACCAAACTGTAATCACAATGTTGCGAATGGCCGTAAATGTAATTAAAGCTCGACCACGGGTAAGCAAGGCCATAGGCTATCTTCTGCTCCTTATTGCCCTGAGCAGGAAGCAACAAAAAAAAGGAAAAATAAAAAATAATTAGCCAAGAACGCCGTGTCAAGTCTTTGTCCAAGGTCCAACTTACCTAGGCTCACCGTATAAAACCTACCCGTGGTAACCTGGGTAATGTAGGCTTAATTCGTGGCTAAAACCCAAAAAAACCGCAGGACACCAACACCGGAAATCCTATCAAGCGCCGTCCAAAAGCCTACCGTTGGCTGGACGAGTTTTCACGGTCGCAAACCAATGTGGAGAGCTTATTAAATTTTCACCAACCCACCACTTTGGGAACAGCCTAATTTTTGGCATTAATCAGAAAAATTAGGTCAGAAAGACCTTATCGCCCCTAGCCGGTATTATGGCGTTTGGTGGCGTTGCCTTAGTTCGGTTTGAATAACGCAATAATGTATTGGGAAAAAAGAAATCTATTCTAAAGGCTTACGGAAAGGATAAAATCACAGAAAATTCGATGATAGATCATCTGATTGTGTTCACTTGTTTTCCTCCCATCAATTTTCACATGCCTAAATAAATATTATTTGCTCGAAATGGCCGACATTTCATAAGTGTTCGCTCACATCCACAGCACACTACCGTTTAAATGCGTCCGGTAGCCTCGTTCTGTTCTGGCCTGTCAGAAAACAATGATTTATGGGTCTACACTAAAGACATACCGTACCCATCACTTCCGGGTTCTGATTCTCCGTAATGTGCCGATATCCTGCAAAACGAGAATTATGCAGCAGTATGCCACCGAATGTCTACGATCCAGGGAGCAGGTCGCCATTACTCGGTCGATGTGGTGTATCGTAGCCATGTTCTAGGCCAGAAAGTTGTCCCTCTTCTAGACTGTAATCAATGAGCAGAAGCAGACAAGAGAATCGATCTGTCACGATGCTTTTATTGGACCCTGACAAAGCTTTCCTTTTGAAGCGGTCTGGTACGATTCTACCGGAAGCTTAACGTGTGCCTGTCGCTGGAGACGCCTGGTGGCTACGGTAGTCATGGTAGAAAATGAGGCCACACACACAAAACAATGCCAAGATTATTCATGAGCTCGTAAATCAGTCAATGAGTTGGAACACGACGCATAAGGTTGCAAGTGACCATCCCCGGGTGTCCCCTGTATATGCTAGCACGTTCAAGCACCTTGCATGGCAATTCGATGAAGCTATTCGATGTCATGTGCTCGACCAACGTCTAAACAAAACATCCACCCATCCACCAGCTTATGAAGCGGTTAAAGCCTATCATACCATACCGAAGGATTGAAGAAGCTGATCGCAAAGTTTGACGCAAGCTAATTTTAGCTTTGGACTATTGTTTTGTATCACCGCAAATCGTTTATATGATTAAGTATTATCCATTCACTGATTCGATTATATTTTCTATTTCTATCCCAATGCTGTGTCGATGGAAATCGATCAGCATCGCCACAAAACCAACCATCAATAGAGCAAAGGGTAACACATCCGTGTGAGTATATGCGTGCAACTGCGGCTGATTATTAAATCAATTAACTGTCTTTGAATACAATTATCTCCACCCAACCACTCCACCAAACTTATAATCCAGCCTGATAAAGCAGCTTGTGCAGTAAGTAATTACAATTCAAATAGGTTGTAGTAGGAACGCTCCTAATACAAACAATGCGCGCTCGTACACAGCTAATCAAAAGTAATCTTTAGAGCTTCTCGCTGTGTAAAAAAAAAAACTTCTGCTAGTCAACCCTGCGATAAGCAAATTGTGTATTGAGCGTAGAGTGAAGTTGTGCTGCTGAATGGAAATTACTTCCAGCTGGAACAACTTTACGCCAAGGGCCACGGTTATTAGCGTGCCGTACAGATAGTTTTGTTTCGCGCTCTAATGAACACACTGATGTCTGTAGAACAAGTGTTGTACCATTATGGGAGCTGATACACTACAGCTCCCAGTACGTAGTAGCACGAAGCTCACACCAAAGCTAACCCGGCTGCCGAAGTTGCTAAAGCGGGAAAAGCATAAAAAGCATCCCATCAAAACTACTTCCGGTTACGAAGCTTCCACAAGTGTACATAGAACAAACTTTACCGCATAGTATAAATGTTAATTTTAACGCATTCAACGTTGCGGGAGAGTGAAAAATGATAATATAAATAAACAAATCGGAAAGTAAAACAACGATCGGCGGACCGCATCGAAGTGGTAAAAGTATAACAAAGGCGTAACTTTAGCTGTGGTGTAATGCATTAGCGCTATGTCACCCTTTTCGGATGGACATCATCTCCCAAACAATGGACAGTCCCACATGCAAATAGATTCCAAATAATTTCTAATAGCTTTACAAAATAAGTAACTTAACTAGCTATAGCTAGCTTCATTGACTAGCTAAGCAGTAAAATAATCTATTAATATAATTATATTTATATTAGTTTCAGCAATATTATTTTTAATACTATATAATTTTAATGAATTTATCGGGATGTTTGACGAAAAAAAATGATATTATGTACTCCAACGTAATAAAATAACCCAAAAATATGCCATCGAATATGTCATGAAATGTCATCGAAGAATTTTGCCATTATAACCATTTAGCCTCATTTACCATTATTATTTGACTATTAAAAGGTGTACCTACCAATGGCATTAAATCATAAAACCAACACAGCAATATTCGGCAGAAAAACGCTTCAACCCAAAACCACCTCAAAACAAAGTGCCAACAGGAAGCTTTCCCACTCCTACATTTTTAGCTACACAAAACGTTACCCAATTGTCGCTGCAGCAATGCGCTAGAGGAAAATCGAATCACAATCCTTTCAATCGTGGTCAAAAGTTAGTCGTTACAGTGTGGAGCTAAATTGCGTTTTGCGGGGTGCCAAAACGCTGATTGAGCTTTGGTAAAAGTTTCCGTGCGGTTACGTTCCGGTGGCGATTACCACTTTGCTGTCAATTCTGGATCGAAAAGTTTGGTGCGCGTCGGTGGAAAGCGCTAACGTGCCGTAGACGAGGTGAAAATTCAATTTGCAGCCCCATGCCGCACTTTAGATCATGCTTTGTTTCACACAATTGATGGGGAAAAACAAAGCAAAGTTTAAGTTAGCCTACTTTAATTTCTGGCATGGGAAGGATACCGTATGGAACCGTATGGTAGTTTTAATTGATATCACAACTGTATATGAACAGAGTATAATCGAGAGAGCTGTTTATAAGAGACACAATTTTCCAAAAAATCAAAATTACAATAATCACAATAATTAGTTAGGTTCACAAAGAAGAGAATTTACGGTGACATATAATTGTCCTCTATTATTGCGACTATTTATCGTTGGCATCGTATTTGGTATCGTATAGAACAATTTAAATTCCGTAAACCCAATTGTCACTTTGTGCTTTCTAGATCATCTCCGGTAATTTTGTACACTTCTTCAGTAGCAAGAGCATTAACCAATGGCAATGACAATGAATTTTACCATCCTTTGCAAAATGGCACTCGAGGTCGGATGTACTGAGCGCCGTCATAAAAAAGCCCCCATTTAGACACTGGTGCTGTAAATCCAATTGCGCAAAACAACAGGAGATGTATGCTCGCTCTACTGTAGATGATAAGCCTGTCACCCATTTTGGCACGTTCGAGCTTTCACAGATTTCACCCAGGGTTTCATAACAATAAAAGCGTCCAACGAAAAGATCCACCGAAAATTACACAGCAAGGTCCTTTGCGGCCACTCTGCTTACGCCCGTAAAGCTAGTCGGTGAATCACGAACAGAACGATAATTTATGCTTCTGTGGCTAAATCGAAAAGACTCCACGGACCCGCGCGCGACTCCCTGCTTTCTTCTTGGTGAGATTTTCATTCGATTTGCGTTTAAACAATGGCCGAGGTTCACGCCCGTTCGCGTTTGTATGCATTTTCTTTTTGTTTGCCTGGCGAAAGAACCGCACAGCAAGAATGGTACCAACGGCGCCAGAACACTTTTCGCGAAAAGGGCATTGGACCAAGCGAACCCGAAACACATCCTCATGCTTTCGCACATTTCTCTCGGGAGCAACACATCCACAGTTGGAACCGTTCCAAGCAGCTGTTTTTCCCGTGCAAACAATTTTCGGAACATGAACCAGCCGAACCGTACCCGGGCATGGAGTGAACTAATAAATTATCTCGCTTTACTCCACCGGAGAATTCGTGCACTGTCGAAATGGGAACGTTTTACAGTGGCACGTCCCGGAGGCGACAGCAAAACTGGAGCAATCGGGGCAAACGGTTTCACTAACGAGTTGCGAGGAGAAGCAAAAAAACTGTCTGAAAAACTGAAAGAAGCTATTTCTTCTGTTTGCGAAGTACTAGTAATACGCAACGTGAAGTTTTCTTTTGGTTTTAAGAGGAATTTGCTCTTGCAACGCTTAGTGCTCATGCTTCGCGTACCAGCTGTGTGAGTTTCCACTATTTATGCAAAAAGATGCAATTCCGTGTACGAAACGCTTCGAGATACTACTCCCCATTCGTAAGACAATTTTAAAGTTTAAAACCCCAAATAAATTTTAAAACACTTTACAATGAGCTCGTCTAATCGTGACTCGTGAGAATGAATGCATTATTTTGCTCTCCATTATCACAATGATTCGTTTAAACTCTGCATGAGAATAGTACCGAATGATAGCTTATATGCCAGCATTGACGTCTACACAGAGTCATTCCCAAATAATGTCCGTGCTCGTCATGAAGTCATCTTTTCCGGACGACCGGGAGATAAAACAGATCTTCGGAAAGGAATGTTCCTGTTAGCTACAAAAATTAAATTTCTACGGAAGAAAAGAAAATGCTTCACCCTACGGGTAAATAGTGAAAAACTCATTTCATTGCAAAGCTCTCTTTCATCTACAACACCCAACGGTGAACCGAGCTTATATTCAGCTCTCAGCGAACGACAGTGAAGCCTTTGACGATATTCCAACACGGCATATAAAGCAACAAAGCACCACACTGGGCTCCAATTCTTCAAACCCATCGTAAGCTTCATCATTTCACAAAAGCATGCACAATCTGTTCATCAATCGGATGTTCAAGGAAAAGGATATCCCATTTGGTCCAACTGATGTTAACCACAGTATGCAAAACGGACCATGGGCACTGTTTGGTATAAACCCCAAAACCGGCAACCAATCGTTCTCTTTTTTTTGTGCATTGGATATTCTAGAGGTTTTTATTGCTGCCAAAAATCTGAAATTGGAATCCTTAACTATCTTACACTCCATACCCAATCATTCGATTTCTACTCTAAGATACGGTAAGAATGCAGAAGTAAATTGGCCTGAAAATGGCCGGCCAAGTACGACACGAACTTATAATCCCCAGCTAGAGCCGGGTCGGCCCGGGAAGTGGGTTCTCGTTTTTCCGAAATAGAACATTTCAACCAATGATGAAGCTTTTCGCATGACACTCCCATACCGGAATCCATCCCACCATTGTTGCGGATCGTCTGGGTTCCACGAACCGTTAAGCACTGGGTCGTAATAGGGTAAATGGGTAGGAACAAAAGGACGCTTTCGCTGTACACACTAAATAAGCCCAATGATGAGTGAAAGGGGCAGAAGCGCGAATCCTTTTTTTTTTTTGTTTTGTTACCAGGAACGTCATAGCACCATCAAGCTGTAAATGATTAATTTCCATCTAAAAAGCACTCGACGCGCGATGAGCTTCGGTTTAGTGAGGGTTTTAATTAGATGCGACGAATGAGAACATTTCGTTTAGCAAGTATTAAGCAACGTTTAATCTTGCCGACCGCTCACGTCGGCCTATGGCATCAACTAATCCGGTACAAATGAATAACGTCAGGAGTCACAGCAAAGGGGTGAAACTGTTCCAGCTAATTTAGGGTGCAGCAAAAACATAAGGCTGTCAACTGTTTGCTACACAGTACGTGCTACAGCATTTCGATTAAGCGATTACTTATTCTGTGAGTGGATTGAAAGCCTTTGCGTTTGTTATGTCCTATGGAGCATTGGACTTTTATAAGAATGTAAGAATGTAAGAATTATCAATTAATTAAAAATAATCAAATTATTAAACACCACGTTCTGGAAAGCTAATAACGATAAATTCACCACCACAACAAGAATAACACTTGCCAGAAGGCTTACCACGCGCCACGACGTTAGAATGGCGCCGGACAAATCATCCCTTTCAAGTATGGGTAAAGTTGTCAATCTGGGCTGAGAAAAGCGTAGTTGTGAAATAATATAGTGAGAGTCTTGTTTGTCAGACGGTTTTTGCTCTATCTCATACAGTTTCATGAATCAGAGCCTAATTAAACCTTCTTATATAGGACAAGAAGGTTTGAGATTTGAACCCAGCTCGAGATTGTTGTAAGACCCATGCTTTGCCGTCGTTACTATTTACCCGGCCTCATGAGTAATGGTTCATAATAGACTTCAATCAGCGATCTCTGTGGATCACAAAAAAAATCTCCAAAACTAAACACTTACCAGCTTTAAGCCTAATAAAATACAAAACTAAGTGTCACATAAAAGCAACCATAAAATGTTAAAATGGTTTCCTCAAGTTATCGCACTAGAAATGGCTTCATAAAGATGTTTTCTTGCGCAAATTTTCCCAACATGGTTCTGCTAGCACTAATAAAGGCTCAGAATCATATTCCATTAATGGCTTCATTTCTTGAAATACACATCGTTACATAAAGCAAACACCATCTCTATCCGCAGCATATCAGCGTATTGGGCGTAACATTCCTAGCTAAACAAAAATTCCAAAAGAAGATATCCGATCCAATCATGAGGAGAGCGACACGCTCAATTTAGCCATGTCGCATAGAAAGACATCAAAAGCGACATACCGGGGTCTGCAAACGTTTGAAACGGGAGAAACACGGAAATAAATTCCTGTCCTGGCTACGTACATCATCATTCGCTCGCTTGGAGGCGTGGAATCTGCCCGTACAGCTGTGGCATAATTTCATTACAAAAACATACCCAACAGCACACATACAGAAACGTGTACGTACACTGCTTCGCATCTCCTCCGCAGGAACGCAGAGAAGTTGGGAACAGAGTTTGCATACTTTCAGACGCCTTCAGAACCCAACCTCGAATGTACACCGAATTTATTTGCAATAATCACTTAAGGATATGGAATTTTAATGGCACATGGAGTACTCTGGTGTACGCGTACGCCTTATGCGGGAAATGGTTGCTGGTTTGGTACATGGTGGCGTGATGCAAGTCGCCGTGTACCGTGTAAACGGCAGACTGGTGAACCTCCAAGCCCCGGGTTGAATATGTTTCGCATCTAATTGAACGAAGCGTTTAAATGTAAACACATCCCAATACGTGCCCAACACGGTACCCGTCTCCGACCCTCGGTGATGGGGTGCTGTAAATTACGTCCGGAAGAAAATGTCGACAAAAGCGGTAGATAGAAGGAGATGGAGCAATGGGTGATGTGCAACGGACATACGGTCCGGTTGAAAGTCATCGTGCCCCCACTGCTTTTCCCTGGTGAATCATTTCTCGTCCTTCGCGAGGTCCGAGGAAGGTTGTCGTTTTATGTTCCGTCCTCCAGCCCGCTCACCTTCACAGTTCGAGGGTAAGCTTTCAACGATGTTAAAGAGACAACGCCTGGCAGCATGGATCCCTGCCGTTCGGATCCCTCAGGAGGAGGCTCGACATACCCGGCAATGCCAAATCCAGAGCAGAAGCAAAAACTCCTTCACCAATGTTTCAAATACTTTCAACCAACCGAGCTTGGGTGGCCACATACATGCTTTCCATGTGTGTGTGTGCGTGAGAGAGTGCTTTTATTTTTGCTTTATTTTGCCCTTTTCACCAGCGCAACTCCCCGAGGTACGTTGGATGTTATGTCTCGCCACAGAGGCTGTGGTGTAGCGTGATGTCGGCACCAGCTACCCCGTGCGAACTCACTGAACCATTCCACTGCGGCTCGTGAAAGAAGATGATTTAAAATTTATAACGAAATGCTGGGAACGAGATACCGTTGGAGCATTGCTTCGAATGAGAAAAGGAGAAGATTGCTCCGAAAGGGCTTTTTTGTGAGCTTCTACCAATGCACAGAATCAGAACTCCTCCAGAAGTACGCCAGTGGAAGTGAAGTCCTTCCAAATCGAAGCATTCTCCAAAGGGATGTAAATCTTCACGAAAATCTACACGCGTAGCGAGCGTTTTACCCGGGGATTTTTGTTTTCTTCTCCCGGTTGGTTCAGTCACTGTCAATGATATACTTTGCATAACTCATAAGCTATCCTGCAAACCGAAACGCGTCTACGGCGATACGCGCTTCATTCCTGAATGCTGTGCGAAATACGTTCTGAAGCGGAGTGTTTTGTTCGCGCTGCCCTAACTTGTTTTCCCCCTGCTTAGGAAGGTGTCAAGTACCAGCACAGTACACATAATGCTGTGCAAGTACCGACGAAGAACCGTTGATTAAAAGCATCATATGAGCCACCGTTAATAGAGTGGCGTTATTTCTGTTCCGAGTTTATGCGTTCCTTTGGGTGCGAAGGGCTAGAATTTCGCACAGACTAAATCCCGTAGAATTTGACCTCAACCGACGAGTCTTTTCTGCACGAGTTGTGAAGCGTAAGTGTACATGCAGGTGTAATACTCCATCATGATGATAATAACATTCCGCAAAAGAGGTTTCATTAGCGAACAATTTTAAAATAATCATCCAAGTGTACATATTTTGACGTTTGTACAACTGGTGCCCATAGTGATAAAGATGAAAGCTCGAAACAACTCATCTCACTCACTCACCTTTCATTTACTTGATCCGGGCTCATCCGGGGCTTTCGTCAAGTTATATTTAATTTATTCACTTCAATAGAAGCGTATTTTTTCCTTCATTCCAGCATCTTATTAACACCGTAGACATTGTGAAAAACCACAAACAAACAGTTCACCACAACGAGCTCTCTTAAGGAATACGATAGCCAGACACAAACGAAAAGATTTTCGCCCAAACCTGTTCTAAAGATTTAAAATTAGCCTCTTGTTCGCTATATTTCAACCGAGCACACTGTTTAGCAATCAAATCAGTACATTATTCTCACATTACCACTTCATCACTAGTAATCGGATAGAAAAGTGTTGGGCTAATGGTACTTCTGGTTCTCCATCTCGAAGTACTTGAGATGATAAATGTTTTACAGCACACCAGGCCTGCCTCTTAATTACACCAGCCGGCACACCCTAATTAATGATTCTTTGACAAGTTTAACATCAACCGAAGCTACACAGTTTTCCCTTTGCCGTGATTGAAATGTTGAATTCCCGTTAAAGCTAATGATTGTGATAATGTTCTCTTGTGCTTCGATTCGCAAGAAGAAGAATGAGTACCTTTTTTAGTAGGAATTTAAATCCGAACAAAAGAACGTTTACATTTTCTGGCTGTCAATAGAGTTTTTTTTTTTCATCACAAAACATCACACTCAATACAATACCATTGCTCACTGAAAAGAGTTGCAAAACATCATCTCATTGTTGATAGGCATCTTGCCATAAACATTTACCCGTATTCTTCGTTTAACACTTTCCTATTCATTACCCCCATCTGTTCCTTGCTTTCGCTCAATACACACGCTCCTACTTTTTATCCTAAAACAGTGTAAACAATGGCACAAAGGCAACGCTTTTGTTTTTGGCTTCATGAATAGTTTTTGCGATAGCTCTTCATCCGATGAGCAGGAACTACCGCTGCAGTTGATGGATGGTGGATGAGATAGAGCCCACACCAACCCGTACGCTTCATCTATTGTAAGCTGAAGTTTTCAACCGACGAGCACTGAACCAGCTCAACGATAAGGCACTCGTGAATTGCCGTCCCTAATTCATGTAAGAAGCAACATGACTTTTACTGTCGAACTTTTACCTTCCCGAACGGTGTTCTCTTGCACGTCACGGATGGATTGGTACAGCTTGTTTTCGTCCGAAATCGGATACGAGTAGCTATGCTAGCATTTGCTATTCTTAATCCATCGGCTGGTAGCTAACAGCGGCTGCTGAAGCATAAATCCTGCGTAGCTTCTACAGTGATGAGATAAACCTTTAAACTAAGCTTACCCTGACGAAGCAGTCTGCTTTCGTGCAGCTTAGATGCATAAACGCAACTTGCCTAACGTACGATTATTCCTACTGAGTCGAACAAAAACAGTTAGCAACATTAGCGTGCAACTATAAGCTTAACAATTCTATCCAATCGAAATCATGCTCTGCCTTTTCTTTATAGTCACGATCAACAGCTTAACCCAAAAACCAAAATGTACAACACTTTGAAAGTCAAACAAACTTTAACCAAACTGTAAACTCGGTAACAATCTTTCCATCCCCATTAGACATCCTCGAAACTTCGGAAAGTGGAAGTATGTTTTTCGTCATTTCCGGTGGGTAAAACAACGTTCCCTTATGCTTTTCCCCGCACGCACCATTTCCCTTTGGAAACAAAGCTTTAAGCTAACTGGAAAGGTGAAATTAAATGTGGCTTAAGATTTCCATCTGGGTAGCTTTCCCGCATCCCAGGAACAGTGTGCACCGCGGTCAGACAATAAACCAAGATATGTTTCTCTGCAAACAAATCTGTTCAACAGCGAGAAAGAGAGAGATAGCTACAAGTGCTCGTGTATGCATCGTGCAACATGCATACGCTTCGGGCAGAACTCAAGCCAACTTTGCACGGTTACCGTAGCAAAGTTTAATTAACTAAAACATTCCGATGCTAGCTACACAAGTAGATATGGTGATGATATTTCACTCCGGGTGGTAAACAATAGTGCGGATTAGACCACTTCAAACGGATGAAGGATCAAATCAAGAGCCTTCAAAATGGAACACAGCTTTCGCTTTGTATGATTAGAACTGAGTACTAATTTAGATGGAAAGCATGTGGATTAGATTATGTTGTCATCCAGTGGTTTGTACATTACTGCTTTGAGTTCTTATCTCGTATGAATAAGACTTTTTTAATCATTTTAAGTTAAAAAAATCAAATGAAACTTATTGAATTGTATAATTTTAGTTAAATATTTAAAATATATGATTTTAGGGGATTTATTTAATATCTAGTACAACAATCATTGACCAAACTCATTTCACTTTCAGCAAATGGTACATGTGATATTTATGCGTTACTAGAAAAAAAAAGTTTCAGGCTTATGGCTTCTATTACCGGACTCCAATTTACTAATGCGTTATGGAGGCGCCCGGTGTTTCAGTAGAAGTGGGGCCGATCATTAAACGACAGCACCTGTAGTACTATCAATATTCTGCTGTAGGTTTTTATAGGCACTAGGAGCTATATATTCCATGCCAGAGCCTCCGAGGAAATAAAGATTTTCCTCTAAAAGGAAATTATATACAACATGGAGACGCCCAGTAGTTCGGTGATAGCTAAGCAGAATTTCAGCGAAACAGGACTTGTACCAAACTTCATTCGGACCTTTTTTTTTTGCATTACATATCAATAACGCCACAAAAAAATATTCAATTATAACAATTACTTTACAACAGTGAGATTCTACTGAAAAAAAACTTAGAAAAATGAGACAAAAATTCCACCAATATTCAAATTTCCATAAACCGTTGGGCACATTAGCACAACATAACGTACCATTAAAAATTGCGTAAAATCACAGCAAAAATATAAACAATAAACTTTGAATGCTTCATAATAATTTCACAATTTAATAGCGCTCCCATAATGAACGCCAGCATAAACGCTACTGCTCCATCTGCTGCCGGTCGCTAATTACGACCTGGCGGCACTAGCATACGATCCTAGCGCATAACAAAAGCAAACGCTGCGCTTAAAACAATACCAAACTAAATATCATTTTCCGCAATTACATACCCTACCATCACCAATTTGTCTCGTGGGCTATCCCGGTGGTCAGACCACCAGCACTCATTATAAAGCGATTCGACCGGGTCGTCGTTTCGGTTGGCTTGGTGTCCTGCTGCCCGGTAGGATTGAAAAGCATTGTTCTTTTTTTATCCCACATTTCCCCTACAAGGTGCAGTCGGTTTTGCAATAAAAAAAAAGAGCAGAAATTGGTCCTGCTGTTTCCTGCCCATCTAATAACCCATTAACGCGAACCGGAAGTTGTCGTTAATTGCACCGGCTGGTAACGGTAGGGTAGTATAGTGTTGGCAAGCTTTATGCGTTCGACTGTGGGAAGTAATCGACTCAAGCGGGGTGCCCTGGCTGGAGGGCAGAAATTATGTACTTGTTTTGTTGATGGGGTTTTTTTTTTTATTTACAATTTTTCCTTCGGCCCTAACTATTTCTACAGGCGACCTCGAACCGGCAGTCGGGGAAATGATAATGGGTACCGTTGGTATGCTACCTTCCGGTGTACATTTGCGTTGTTTTACAGCACGCAGTACTTTCCGTTGCATGTCACTTTTAATGAAGCATCCGCCAGAACCGTGATTATAATGTTCAAACACTTCACTTAACATACGAAACAATTGTGTTACTTCCGTTTGCAATATATCATTGCATATTTCGCACAGGCGTTCGTTCTAACTGTGTTCACGTAGCGAATCATTTTCTACCTTTTCGTAATTAATTCTACCAACACAGTTGTTGGACAACTTGGTTTGTGGAATGGAAACCCGAATACCTGGAAACAACAGTTAAAATAATATTTTTCCTACCACCCACAACTGAGGGAAGATTCGTTGCCCGGCAAAGTGCAGATACATTTTTTTGGGTTTTATTTTTATGTCCCTCCTTTCTTTTTTACTTTGCTTTCTGTTTCACTTTATTTATTTTACATCATGGAAAAAAATAAATTTGATTTTCACACCGATCTTTACCATTGTGTTTTACAGGGTTTTGTTGATTAAACCGTTCACTCAACCATGACGTATGAAGTATACCAATTAATTGATGCAAGAATTTTAGCACAACAAAAAATACGTTTTAATGATGGAATCTGTGATGAGAACCAGAGCAGAAATGGAAAAATGCTACTAAATGTTGCAACAAACAGAATCCCATTTTTCAATTATGGAATTCCAATGCCCCGTGATGGTGGTATTTATTCTACGCCAGAAAAGTAATGAAATTGAAACGGGAAAAATAAAATTTTGGTTACGTGTTTCTTTGTCAGGCTTCATCAACAATTGATTGATTTGCTGGAAAGAAATCCCCATTTCACGAGAATTAAACCACGCAAGTGGTGTGATTTATAATGATATTAATAGCTTGTTTGCTTGGGAGAAAATTTAAAACTATTTAAATCCTCTATATTGTATCAACTACGGAACAATTATGATGGATATCTATGCCATATTCTTCTATAAAATAATCAATAACAATATAAACAATTAAAATGAAATAATCAATAAAATCATACAGTTTACCACTCAACAGGGAAAATTTGTAACCATGTTTCAATTGTAACATAATCAAAAGTATGCAGGGATCATAAAATTCCCACTTCACCGTCCACGCGCCCGATAAAAGACATAAAAACCCCATTGCCTTCCGGGAGCTACTTGCAACCCACGGATCAACCGGAAATCTGGTTTGGTCGGGATGGGATGGGCGAATTTTATGTTTTACCAATCAGCAATTCAATCCATCAAAAGTGCGTTATTATAGCGCTTCCTTGCAGCAGGTTTTACCGCTGCAGTTCTTTCACTCCATGTTTCATACATATTACAGTGCGACTGAATTGAAATGGGAAATCCTGCCCATCCGGTACGGGGCATATTAAATTATGCCCAACTGTTAAAGATACAGCGCAGATGTAAAAACATTAAAATTTCAAACATAAAAGCGGTAGGGGAAACAAAAACACCACAAAAATGCTTTTAGTCGGATTGTATAAAACATAATGAAAAATAATACATCCACGCTCGTAGTCCACCTTAATTTGATCCAATTCGTTCGTTGTCGTGGAAATTTATACAACACACACGACATCCACACATTACTAATCCACTCATTGTAACACAACCGCACAAAACCGGTGGCCACTAGGAGTGATAAACTTTATGACAAAACAAATAACCCATTTCGAAAGTTAGCAAGGGTTTCCCCGCAAACTGGAAAGTGGAATAAAAAATAACCACATTCCACAGAACGGAACTCGTTTAGCGCAAAAGAAATTGTGCTGGAAAATCTATAGCATTAGCACCCATAAAACCCGGACCGAACGGTCAACGAACTACCGGTAAGCCCACGGGCAAAATGATGGGTCACGGCAGGACAATAAAGAATAAGGTGCCATTGCACCATAGACACACACTCACTGCCAATTTCTAATGAACTGCACTGTAGCACGCCATTTCAAAGTCGTCACTAGGACTAGCAGACAGATCCCATGCTTTAGACAACGTGCCATTATTTCCTTGAAGTTCGAAAGTTCGAAAGGAAAGTTAACTGTTTAACTTCTTTGAGACAATTCGTTCGTTATCGTTGCACACTCGTACGTACAAAATACGCTGAAAAGACCTAACCACCTAACGAAGATGACAACATTCGCGTCTTACTGAATGTGCACCACAACTAAGACGTCGGTTATGTTTAATATTAAATTATTTACGCTTTTCGTTGCACCTATACTAACAGCTAGTTGCAGAAGACTATTGGCGAGGCACAGTCACATTCGACGTCCTTAAAAGAGTATCCAGCAAAAGGACACAAAACACGGACATAATATGACATTCTTCTGTCTGTCTGCTCCTATTAACTTGTTTTTGCCATTCTCGTTTGATCTTGTGTTGTCTTTTGTCTTTGTTCTCTTTTTATTTTTAGTGCTTATAGATTGCTATATGTATTGTACAGCTTACACTTCTTTTCTTTTCTTTTTACCAAAAAATTACCCTTGTAATATGCTACTTTTGTTTAACTAACTCCCATAGTGTACTTTATTATTTATTTCCCCATTTTTTATCCCACTGAAAGATTGGATTGTTTTTTCCCATTTGTTTTGTTTGTTTTCCTTTTCTGTGAATCGATTTTTCTCAACCTTTACTAACTGAAGATTTTTACCTCTCATTTCTTCCCACGCGCTACGTTTATCTCCCAAATGGTTGGACATTCATCGCTCCATTTGTGATATAAAACACGAAACAAACACAGGCGCCTGGCGGATGAAGACGATGAACTGTCGGAGGTGCAGCCGGACGCGGTACCACCGGAGGTGCGGGAATGGTTGGCGTCCACCTTCACTCGGCAGCTCGCAACGACGCGGAAGAAGTCGGATGAGAAGCCCAAGTTCCGCTCGGTTGCGCACGCCATCCGGGCCGGCATCTTTGTCGATCGGATCTACCGGCGCGTTTCCAGCACCGCACTGATGCAATTTCCGCCCGAAGTCGTACGCGTGCTAAAGGTGAGTAGTAAACCCAGGATTGCAGTTCCCAGTGAGCCCCATGAAATGGCAATGCACTTTGCTTGCAAAAAAAGTTTAGATTTCGTTTTGGTTTCGTCCTCCCGTGCACAAATCACACCCCCCTCGCAAGCCCAACAAGATGTATAAAAGAAAACGAAATCAATTACACGCCGTCCACCATCACTTGTGCCAACTGCGTCTTACAATGGGTTTGTGTTGCGCATCTCTTCCATTCCGGAAACGGCACCCGATACGGTCCAGCTGCAAGCGTTCTTCCGTGAACGGGACAAACTGTCCCGCTTTCTTCGCTGAAAATGCACTACCACTGATGATGGAAATAGTTTCCCATTGTGTTTATTGTTCGACGGGCATCGCACTAGTTTCCCACGCTATCGTTTCCGCAATAGTACCTTCGTTCGCTCATCGGAAATTGAAAACGATATTTCTCCCCTTTACTCTGCAAACATGCGTCCAAGTTCGGTCGAGCTGCCATTTATCAGCAGTGATAAATGTTAACATTTGAATGCACTTCCGGCAAAATTTGGAACGTTAACTGAGACCAAACAATTGCTTTTCCTTCATTCGAGGGTACTTTGCATGCTCCCGAAAAGTTTTTAGAGTCGTTGTGAAAATAAAACGTAATGAATACTAACAGAACGCAAGACGTACGTATGCATAAAGTAACATTACACAGAATATACGTTTGTTTCCTTGTGAAATAATGGTTTTTACTTCGTAATCATTGTATTGTTACATTGTTCACCATTTTGCTCCCATCTCGTTTTGGGCCATCTGGGCCTGTCCACCGCTTGACATCTTGTATAAACGTCACCATTTATGTGTGTGTATGTTGTTAAAGTGAATGAGTTGATACCAAATTTAGCGATTAATGTGTATCCTTCCTTTTTTAACGTCCTAGAATTATTTCATTAAATGCGTGTAGTTTGTTACATATCGATTTTGTCTGTTTGATTATGTCGAAAAATACAACGTTCCAAGAGTACACACATGAGTAGTGGTTTAATTTTTGATTTAATATTTTTGCTTTTTCCCAATTCATTGCACTTTCTGTCACGAATTTTGCTTGATTTTTTCTTTTTTCTTTATGTTTCAGTTTTGTAATAACTTTTGGTTGTTTTCGTTTTGTATTTCTTCAAATAATTTTTTTGCTTCACACATAAAGCGATTGACGTTTTCTTCTATTTGTTACCTCACCTTTTCCACTAATTTCCGTAGCCTTTTCTCTCACAAAACACAAATCTTCCCGACATTGTTTTCCTTGTTTTCTAAGCAATTTTTATACAAAAATAATACGAAAATACTTGTTTCACACATCAATCCTTACTGCCAACACAATCTTACGCAACCTGCATCTTCCTACCGGCGATACATCCCATTTCTATATGACTATACGCTGCTCACATGCTTTCTTACTTGTACAAACAAACATTCAACATATACTGCCGGAGTACTCTGTTAACGCTTTTTACAGTGTTTTGTGTTGGGAAGTAGAGTGCTCATAAGATGACATTCTATAAATTAATGTTGTCACTGTATGATGAATAATATCCTTGTTTACACGCTCTTTTACCTTAACGATCCTGTCCCTCTCGCGTAAGAGTAAATTTTACAATAAACTCTACCTACAGTGTAACCTACAACTCGAACCTGCTATCACCATTATTGTGATAATTGTGTGCGTTTCCAATATAAAACAATAATAAACAAGCCCGGAACGTTTCGTACACCTGTATCCTGTATCTGCACATGAAAAAATTGCATTAATTTAAACAACCTTTTGTCGGTCTTTCTGGCTTCCTTTCGTGGTTTGTCTCACGACATCTCTCTTACTTGTAAAAACGAATCCACAGAGTAAAAACATTACTAAACATTCTCTGCTATGTTGAACACAAATGTTCGTACCGATTGCGATGTTATTTTATCGTGTAATCACACAGAAAAACCCACCGAAGCACCATTCATGTAAAGAAATCTTCTTTCACGCATGACTAAGCGAAATAAACGGTTCAACAGTAGCGGAAAACTACATGTTCTATCGTCCTTTTCATTGCTCAGCAAACATGCACAATGTTTGATTCTGTTTGCCAATAATTGCTGTATTACATTCTACATGTATAGACATTTGACAAACTGGTATTGGTCTGAGTTGTTGTCTCTGGTCTAGCTCTAACAAATCCTGATAATTCATCGATACAAAAGCTACTCATAACACCGATCATCTACACGCAATAGTACGGACAGGGTACCTGCCTCAGTTCCTAGCGTATTCTACCCTCAGCATACAATTGTTCAATGATTTCCACGACGAATTTATTGTAGAGCTAGTTGATAAAACTAGGTTTTCAATTCTGCCCAATAGCATCTGGCTGTGTTTGTTACGCGCCGATTGTTACGCGTTGCGCACTGACCGCCGCAGATAGATGATGTGCCGGTTGGCACAAAATGATGATTGCATTGGCGATGATTGCGAAGATCATCGTTGCCCCGTGATCGTGACGAAAGGCTGTGTCGATAGTTGTGGCCTGTCTGCTTCTCCCCGAAAAAACCGCTTATTTGCGCTCCTTCAGCCGCAACTTCAATCCCTTCCGCCTAACCACGAGTCACAGATTAGAGGCGGAACGTTTCGAGGAGGCAGTGTTGTTCTCTGTCAGCAGGAGAAGAAACAGAAACGGAAGAAAGGATGCATCCCCATCAGGAAAAGAAAACCCCCGCGAAAGAAACCAAGAGAAACAAAAGAACCCCTGAGAAATAGTGGACCGTTCGACACCGGCAATCGGAACCACACGGCTCTGCCCAATTCATGGAAACTCTCGATAGGCTTACGGTTCACGGCAATGACACGGCTTCCCGAGGGCGCGCAGGACAGAGCAATGACTCCAAAAGACTAACCTTTCGAGTCGAGCAACCGCTGTCGCTTCGCTTCCGAGGCGCTATTGTACAAACTGTTGAAGCCCGGTGACGAGCTGCGGTCACCAAACCCGGTACTGTTTTCCTGCTCCTCCAGAAACCGATCCATATGGTCGGTCAAACCGGGATGAAGGTTGTACTTTTTCTTCTCCAACCGTGCCTTGCTGGCGAACAGATCGTGCCGTTCTGTTTTCTTCCACAGGTAGTAAAACTGTACCAGCTCACCGACGGATCGGGTGCGTACCTGTGGAAATTGCACCAAAGGCAAAACATTAAATCAATCTGCTGCCAGCCATTCCGCGAGCACCTTCGCTCACCTTCGTCTGCTGGATCATGTGGAAGTCCTTCCCGTGCACGCGCAACCCATTCTCAAAGTTTCGACACTCTTCCTCCGACCATATGCTCATCTGCTGCTCCGGCACAGGAACGGAGTTGTTGCTGATGCGCTTTCGGCGTAATGCTTCGTCCACGTTGTGTCCGCACTGTTGCAGCAGATAGAGCGATTGTTCGTCGTCTCGCAGATGTTTTCCGAGCGGTATCGCATACACACTGTTCGACTGAGGATCGCTCGTGGCGGTACCACCAGCTGTACCAGCCGTGCCTTTCTGTTGCCCACCACCACCACCACCGCCACCAGTGACACCACCACCACCCCCAGTTCCTAAACCGCCCGCAGGACCGGTGATTTTCACGAGATACTCCTCAATCGCTTGCTCGTTCAGTATGGTCGGGTTCCAAAGTAGTTTGTCCTCATTCTCGTACGGCAGTGCATCATCATACCTGCACAAACCCTCTGGTATAACGGCCTGGAAGTCACTCCCCACCATGATCGTCTTTTTCACCTCCTCGTCCGGTATGTAATCACCATCCTCCTCGTCTTCACTCAACGCCTGCGAATCATCTGAGGGAAGACAACAACAGTTACCGCGATTGGAATATAGAGCCCATATTTTTTAAACACTCACTGATCGGTTCGAACAGCTGCCTCAACTCGGACGGTTCCTCGCCCTCGTCCTCATCGTCCTCCTCGTCATCCTCGTAAAACTGGCCACCGGTCGGTGTTTGAGATTGATCCTGCCGCTGGTGTGCCGCATTATGACCCGATTCTTCTTCATTGGGGTAACTATCTTCACTTCGCTGTTTGTTGCTTCGCTGTTGTGACTGGTGCTGTTGCTGTTGTTCCTCCTGCTCGTCATTATCACCCGGTTCTTCGTCATCGTCTTCTTCCTCCTCGTCATCCTCTTCCGCTCGACCCGCACTCGGTGTCGATACTTTTTCTACTGCAGGAACTGCATCCGTCGAAGGAACGGAGGAGGTCTGCTGTTGATGCTGGGGACTAGAATCTGTTTTTATTACCTCCGACAAGGGTTCTGTTTTCACGCGCTCAGACGCGCTACTGCTATCGGCTGAAGAGTCAACTTCTGGTTTGATGCTATTGTCGCCAGTTTTATCTGTGGTAGAGACCGGCTCTGTTTTTATTTGTGCAGGTTTGCTATCATCCGCCGGTGGTCGTTCCGGTTTGGATGTGTCAGGCTTCTGTTCATGCTCCGCTATCGTTTCACTGGCAGGTTTTGTGTCGAGATTTTCCTTATTTGGGGTGGGTGCTAGTTGATTCTTCTGCTGCGCATCACTATTACCGGGTTGTTCCTCCTCGGTAGGCATATTTACAATCTTTAGCATTGGAAGGGAGAGAAGGTAGGATCATGAGTAACAACAAAAGGAAGCTTGTGTGTATTTTATTATATCAGATATTTATTTTTTACCATCACCAAACAAATCGTTAACAATAACTAATTAATTCTATTCTAATCGCCTATTTTGTATTTTCCCCTATTTCCTACAGACTCTTGACGATTGGTCATTCGATGTATTTGCGTTGGCTGAGGCGGGTAACTGTCAGCCGGTCAAGTATCTTGGTTACGATCTGCTGAACCGGTACGGCATGATACACAAGTTCAAGGTACCGCCGGCCACACTCGAAACCTTCCTGACGCGCATCGAGGAAGGCTACTGCCGGTTCCGCAACCCGTACCACAACAACCTGCATGCAGCCGATGTCGCACAAACCGTACACCACGTGCTCTGCCAGACCGGCCTGATGCACTGGCTAACGGATCTGGAAATATTCGCCACGCTGCTGGCAGCGCTTATCCACGACTACGAGCACACGGGGACAACCAACAACTTCCACGTAATGTCCGGCTCGGACACGGCCATGCTGTACAATGATCGGGCCGTGCTGGAAAACCACCACATCAGTGCGGCGTTCCGCGTGCTCAAGGAGGACGACTGCAACGTGCTGCAGAACCTGTCGCGGGACGAGTACCGCGAGCTCCGCACGCTCATCATCGATATGGTCCTAGCGACCGACATGTCCTTCCACTTTCAGCAGTTGAAGAACATGCGCAACCTGCTGACGCTGGCCGAACCGCAGGTGGACAAATCGAAGGCCCTCTCGCTGGTGCTGCACTGTTGTGATATTTCGCACCCGGCCAAACGCTGGGACATCCATCACAAGTGGACGATGCTGCTGCTGGAGGAGTTCTTCCGCCAGGGCGATCTCGAGCGGGAGCTCGGCCTACCGTTCAGCCCGCTCTGCGACAGAAACAACACGCTCGTGGCCGAATCGCAGATCGGTTTTATCGAATTTATCGTCGAACCGAGCATGACCGTCTGTGCGGATATGCTCGAAATCGTACTCGCACCGATCGCTCCGATCACCTGTAACGCATCGAGCAGTGCCGGTGCGACGGCACCGGGCAGCAGTAGTAGTGGCGGTGGTGCGGCCAACAATACGTCTAGTAGTAATAGTAGCAACAACAATAATAATAATAACAACAACAATAATATTAATAGTAATACCAACGTCAACAATAATAGTAGCATTAAAAGTACTACCAATACTCTTAGCGTACCGAACAACAATACGAACAACAATGAAGCAATAAGTAGTGGAGCGGAGGGCAAGGGTGGTGGTGCCGAGGGTGGGCAGGGTGCCGGTAGCGCGGGCACCACCGCGACGAAGAACGGCAGTGCCGATCCGAGCGAGAAGCCGAACCGCTTCAAAATACGCAAACCCTGGACGACCTGTCTGGCGGAGAATAAGAAAATCTGGAAGGAACAAGCAGTCCGTGGTAAGTAGCGAACGGTGGCAAGGGATGTTTTGTGACATATTCTAACACGTATACTCTTCCATTCCGAACACAGATGCGGAAGCAAGGGCTGCAGCAGCAGCGGCAGAAGCGACCGCAGCAGCAGCAGCCGCAGCAGAAACTAACGAATCTTCCGACGGACAAATCACGGCTGATGGTGGTGCCGAAGAGCCAAAGCCAGATGAGGCGGACACAACCTAAAGAGGGGCAGAGAAATCCTGAAAATGCATTGATGCGCATTACGGTAGCAAATATTTTTACGGGAATGCCACACACACTAATCCACGGCAGAGCCACAGAAGAGCTGGTAGAGTGGGACAAGAGGTGACAAGAATAGAAAAATATAGTAAAAAAAAACCTACAACAAGATGATAGTAACTTTAAACAAACTTTATGAAGCGTGTAACGAGATGCGTAGAGAGGAACGCTAAAGTAGTAGCTGTACTGATCGGCAGTGTGATCATCAGTAATGAAGCACGCACGGTTGACAAGGTGAATAATGGAACAAAAAAGCAGTTGAATATTTATTGGTATCATCAGCATATTGTGTTAGTAGTACACTTTAGCCACCAACCTGCAAATCGGCAAGGTTTTCCAGAAGATCAGTCTTGCAAAGCGCCTGATTACAAACGCGTAACGCAAGTAAATTGTGTGCTCTAGGGTGCCCGAGTTAGGCAGTTGGATCCGAACACACGCTCAGCTAGCGGAGGTGTGCAAGCAATCAGAAATCAAGAACAAAAATATATTTACAAAACCCCCGAACGCTCTATTTCTTACAGCTTACAAAGTAACACAACATCACACGATCATTAAGACACGCGCACACATTGATTAGTGGAGTTGAAGAAATTAAGGCACAAGCTCACCACATCCAGTCTCGATCACCATTATTCGCATATTCAGAATACTACTTAGGCTGCTCAGTAGCAGAGCAAAATGAGCGCTGCTGAGTAAGGCGGTGGCAAAAAGCACAGATTTGATAGAGACAAAATTACTTCTTCTAGAGCTACCTGACGAGTTGTTAACGAAAGTAAAAAAAAAAAACAGCGATTGACCTTCTATTGCGGATCGAAATAAATGAGGAGCAAGGTGTAAAACATTTGTATTTCATTGATCAGCTTCTTTCTTTGTTGTTTCCAAACAACCAACTGATTCTTGACAATCAGCATACTGCAAAACATCGAGTCAGCGTGTAGGATTGCTTTACGCTCCCATTTAGTAACAGGTTAATAAAAACTTTAACCTTTCCGGTTAACTCTACTTACATGAAAAACAATAGGATGGAACTTTCACGACCATAATTGACATAATTGATCGATAATAATAATGGCACTGATGTAACATTGCTACCTTCCGTATCTTCACTCAAACCCAGCGCGGGTGTTCTGAAATGTTTCCACCCTAATAATAAGCACTCTCACGCGCTTTAATTAAGTCTGCAAATTAGTACTCAAACTGCCAGTCAGTTCTCACGTTTTCGTAGCTTTTCCATGGAATGGTTCCAGTGTCAAACACGAAACAAGATGGGACGCACATTTACCTCTCCAAGGGGATCTCTCCAAGTTATTAATCATTGCCTTTTCCATACCCATTAAACACCCACATTTAATAATGGTCTGGAAATAAGGTGCAATTGGTTTAAGCAAAAGGGAAACACGTAAAAACGGATGCTTTATGGGATGGATGAATTAATGCATGGTTTTGCTATTTTGCTTTAAAATCATTCACACATACACCGTTTCCTTCAGACGATCCTTTTTACTAATGAAATAAAACAGAAATTGTCGTTATAAAGAACTACTTAATGCCCTAATGGTGTAAAACCCGTTTAAAGAACAACGTTTAATACAATTGAGCGAAGTGCGCTATTTTCGGTAGATTTTTTTTAACATTCTTTTGATACCACTATACCAGAAGATAGAATGCAACACGCAACCCAAGATTAAACCCATCTACCAAAAAAGCGGTGAATTGTTTAACAAAACCGATTGATTTTGTAATTTTAACACACATTTCCAAAGAGTATACAACTTGCCTGTCCGTCACAATAAGAGTATATTTTTTATATACAATCAAACTATTAACAAAACGTATCCTTTCGGACATTTTCGATAGTTTGTAGTAAAATAAAACTAGCTTTGTACAAAAAAGAAACAAAAACGTCGTACTGCAGCAGCTCTACAATAATCTTAAAAAAAAACGCGAAACGAGGTTGATTTTGCAGATAGACATCAACCTCGGAACACTTAGAAAAGAAGCAACTCAACCACTAAAGACAGAAGAACAGAACTTCCCGAATCGAATTCGAACGGCCTTCTAAATGCTAACTGAAAACCTGTTTGTTAGGAAACTATTATCACCTCAGCTTCCACACCTAGAATGATCCACAGCACGGCTAGAAGCTCTCAGCATTCTAGCTATTTAAATCGTGTACACACTGCTATGGTTTTGGGGAAGAAGATTTAAATCTGTTATCGGTTTGAGCAGAGAGTTTACTTCACATTGAGATCTTCGCAACTAAAACTTCTACAAAGTAATGAGCAAAACTAAAGAGAATTTAACCACCTAATCGTTACGATACCCAGCTGTTATCCAATTGTTACTAGGTAGCCAACAAACTCTTCGACTTACTGTTTTACAAAATTGTTTCACACGTTCCTCTCTTAGCAGATCTTTAAAAGAATATATGAAGCGAAACTAATTGGGAGGAGACCGAAGATGTTGTTATATAAAAAAGCACAAAACTGAGGGATAAAGAAAAAACAAAAACACAAACACAAACACCCGCAAGTATGCAGCAAACAAGGAGAATAAAAGTAATTAACGTACGAATTCATGATTATCTACTGTTCATAAAAAAAACAGATGAAATAATTGCAAATATTGCAATCATACAACAAACCAACAAATACCAACATACCGAAGCATAATCTGGCATCACGCTTGAGCTCCTGTGTGAGACTAGTACGATAGACTTAAGCGGAATTCCCAATCTGCCTCCGAAGGCATGCTACAAATTGAGAATCTTCCCCAAATTCATGAACGTCAACACATCATCGGGCTGGTTTTTTTTATGGTTTGCTAGTTAATGTAGAACAAGAACCACTTGTAGATTATTCAAATGTTACAAAAGTGTTGTTATCATTTCGCTGTTGTCCTCCAAGATGAAGGATTTTGTTGTTGATAGTGATTCCCAGAATCAAACAGAAAAAAAGCTTATAACCCTTATAATTTCCACCGGAAAAGAACACGACCAGCATAGAGGCCTAAAACATAAAAATACAACATTCGTCCTACCAATGCAAGATTAGACTTTGGCTGGCCTGACCTTTCTTCCTAGACGAACGCCATAATCCGTCAGCAACCTCCCAGTTAATGACCTTCCAAATGGGGGCCATGCTGTGAGGTTCCAATTCTAGGGAAACTTAACGTAGCACATATTTACGTCTGTGATAAATACACACGAATCTCTGCTGCCGTTGTATGAATGTTCAACAGTTCCAGCGACATCACCACCACCTTATCTACTACACCCCGATGATCGTTTGACCGTGTCCGTGTTCGTTTTTTTTTGTTGCGTTTATTCAAATATAAACACAACATGTCCGCCTTATGATTTGTTTACTTTTCTTTTTTTTTCGCTTTATGCTAAATTCGCTTGGTATTGGAGTTTGTTTTACATTAATTCTGTCTGGATTGACGGTGACTGTGAGGTAAATGGTGCGAGACCTAGACCTTACAATCAATCTGCTACAAAGCAAGCAGATTGTAACAAGCCACCCATAGGAAAACAAAACTTCTAAGAAATTACACTTGTTTGACGATTACGCCATACGCACACATGGCCCCATGTTTTCTAATTGAAAATAGCAAGGTAGCGCTACTGAGGGAAGCTGGTACCCCGCGGAGATGAACTCGTATTTAAGTGGAATTGGCACGTAGCCATTACATCACAGTTGCGTCCCGTGTGTCGATCAGTGAGGATCACTGCTAGGTACCGCTTTTCTGCACGAGTTACAATACAATCGGTTAAACTACAACCATGAAGCTGCTGTTTCTGTTGAGCTTCCTGCTGTGCGCAATTCTGGCCGCGGCCGGAAAGTATCCGTGCCCAGCCTGTCCGGCCAACTATCTGCCGGTGTGCGGTACCGATGGCAAAACGTACGCCAACGAGTGTATCGTGGAGTGTACCGTTGCACCGAAAGTTCAGGTGGCCCGTTTCGGCGAGTGCTAGAAGTACCAGTTAAGACCATCCCCAACGCGCCCATCTCCAACTGCAACATTCCGAAAGCAGCTACTGGATGTTAGACGCAGTTAGCTCAGTTATTATTTTCTTCTGTTTGACAAACAAATAAAACTTATGTGCTAGATACAACCTGCTACAACATACAATCTGTGTGAGGAAGGATCTGTGTTAGTGACTTGCTTATTGGAGACAGTTCCGTTTCCACTTACAATAGTTCCCCCAATTAACACAATCTCCATAAATCGAAGGAAAGAAAATAGAGATTATTACTAAACACTGTAACAGTTTAATGCTTCTTCAACAACCTCTCATAATAATCCTGTCTTGTGCTTGTCGTGTTCTAGTGTTGTAAAGGGAAATGCGGGAAGAAACCCTTCCTAACGAGACTCACTACGCGGAAAAGGCAGTGTAAAGGAACACTTTGTAACAAAACATTAATCTGTAAGACACATGCCCCAGGCTGGCTCTGTGTATGCGTGTGCACGTACGATAAACTGGGGGAAAAATGTACAGTTCTAGCATTACCTATCTTAAAACTAATAGAAAATACGCTAACGTTTTAAGTTTTTCGATGTCCTCAGTTCGATTATCACAATAGACAGCCGCAAAGGTGGAACCAAACAGGCCACAACTTACACTACTGCACACCGGAGAGCATACAAATACAAATGTCTAAAACATGACAACAGCAAATGAACTACAAACTGTAAAGTCACATTTAATGTGAGCAATATCTTCATCTCCAAGAACAAAAAAACAACTTCCACCCCAACTTACACACAACACACACACACTAAAATACACTCATTTTTTCTAACATGTCTGATTGAGGGACCAGTCTTTTAAGTTTCGCCATTGCTCATTACGCACCTCAAAATATTTCAAAGCAACGCTGTTGCCCAAACAAATGGGCCTTTTTGTAGCTAATAACGTTCCAGTTACAGCAATCTTTCCGGCTTTAAGAACCAAAAAAGCATACACTTTTTGCCCCAAACCCCACCAACTTGTTAGCATGGGGAGTTTAAACTTTTGAGCAAAACTGTTTTTGCAACACTTTAATCACTCGAACTTTCCATCCAGTTTTTTCAAAGTAACTCGATCTTCGCATTTCACACCAAACCAAGAAACGAGTAGAATTAAGATATTAATGGGAAACCCAGAATAACGCGATAGTAACTTGTACTGATGTATAGCAAGAATGTTGGAGTTTTTTTTTCTGCGGTGTAATACACACATTTTAGAGGCAACTGACATTATCTTACATTTTTAATACAACTCCAAACACCCACATATGATACACAAGATAAACAGTAGTGGAATTTAAAGGGCACCAAACACGAAGGGAAACCTTTTTTCGATCATAACACATCAGAAATACATCCTGACGTTTATTGGTCCAGTTTGTCAGTGGAGTACCCTTTACGGGTGCCGAAAGCTCTTCCACAAACGCTCTCCCAGCATCTCCATTTTCTCCGGAATGCTGATCATACTTGGCGTACATTTTCACAAACTTTAGCCAATTGCGCACGGCATGGCGCACCCATTTGGACACACCAACACACATTTTGATGGCCCGTGAGCAATGGTGACGTAGCTTAGCAGTAAGGTGCCGTTATCAGCTGAAATTGGGATCATAGCTTTATTACATAATAGGATTAGCAAAAAAAAGGGCTAAGAAGCAAAGCGGGCGAATATCGGGGCGAGAAAATCCCGTCGGCTGACGAGTGCAAGTGTATTGCGGTGAGAAGAGCTTGGCGCAGGTGGCGGGGATCGATCGAACGATTGCGAATGGTAATGGTCAGATCTGCACACCACTTTGTAAATAGGACTGCATGCTCTAATGCTACGCTAATTTGGTGCGGAAGTTGCGAATCGCAGGGGACGCTCTATTCGAATAAGCAAAACATTATACTTAACTAAAACGCAAAGGTGTCACACAACTCCACTGTACGGAGGTGTTGTGTTGTCTTGCAAACTATATGCACAATGTGTAGAGATGAACAAACGATAGAACAAGCTAGTGTTCGTGTGTGTGTTTGCATGTATGCATGTTTGTGGTACATTTACTATCGCCAGCAGCTAAAACTAACTACCTAATCCCACCCCTCCTGATTGTGTCCATAAACACGTTTTGCTTACAGTGTGTACATAGGAGAACAAATATTAAAGCAAAAATTGGAAAAAAGAAGACCCAGATGGGGAAAAACATCAAGTTGCAAGCGCAAGACGTATGGTATTACAAATACTGTGGAAAGCAAACTCCAAACACGCGGAACAAAATAAAGAAAAACAAGAAAAGAATTGATCCGAAATCCTAAACTAGAATGATAACCATTTCTGTATGTTAATATCAGGATCGAATTGAAGAGCAGAGAGCACATACGGATGATAGTAGCAATTAGATGACATAATTATGCCACCCCCGCTGGTAGGGAATAATGCATTAGATGAATAGAAAGAATGATTTCTAAACTTTATAAAAATATAAGTATCTACAACAAGGCAAAAGAAGGAAAAAAAATACAACACAAAAACAAGAAACACAAAAACCCACATTATTACGCATCCCTATTGGCTAATGTTGAAGTGTATTTGAGCGACACACACCAGTAGCGTGTAACACTTGAAAACACAGACCGCTTGTAAGGATCGAAATAGAACAACAAAGCTTCAGCGTAAGCGTGTGAAAACATTATGCACCAAGATTTAAAATGAGGAAAAAAATAAAGAAATTTAATGAAAAAAAACCCTACACACACACAAAAACCAAAGGAGATCAGAACGTACGGGAGGAATTGCGGGAGTATTGGTAATGGTATGGAACAATGCAAGAGAGCTTCATTTGTACGAAAAACTATACATGGTTATATAAACTGGACGGTATCGAGAGTGGTGGGGGTACGACAAGAAAACGGTTAGCTTTGTATCACTGGCTCATAGTCACAACTAGGAATTGAATGTGTTTTCCAATCCCTTCTTTTAGGCTGTCCTTTTCTTCAACCGATATTGCTTCTCCTAGGCAAGGTCGATGGTAGCAGAGCAAAAGTACGTTTCCTTAAGACCGCTCCAGTACCGAGAGCAAAAAGAAAAGCGAAACGATTAACGAAAGGTCGTTAAAATGGGAACGATTTCCTTTTGTTAATGCTTGCTCTTCTATACGACACGAGAAACAACCCCAGTGTTGGTACCGATCGACAAGAGAGTTTAGAGCATATTTAAAAAAACAAAAACGATATCTAATATCGGACTTTCTCAGTTGCTTCATTGCAAAAGGGTTTGCGTAGAAACGTGATGCTGATAATGATAACGACACGTGTGTGAAAACTTTCCTCTCCAAACACGATGGGAATGCGACAAGGGAATGAATCAAGTTTAGCATTGGGACAAGACTAGCAAACAACAAACTAGCTGCACACTAGCGAAAACTTTAATTCTACACTCTAAATTCACCGTGCAGCGTGCTGCTCATACTTCTAGTTCGAGCGGAGCTACCGTAGGAAGAATATATTCAGTCTAGACTATCCTAAAACTCTGTACATATTTTGATTACTTTATAACTGACGAAATAAAACATCTATTTAATTTGTTCTTGTAACGATTTCGTGCATTGCTGATGACATCATGGTTATTTCAGTGTAAGTGTAATGAAAAGAACTATTACTGAGGGTCAACAAATACGTTACGAGGCCTATAGTCGTTAGCACTGTTTCTCCACTAATGCAGGAGTAATTGTACTGCTTTTTGGTATATAAAAGCATGTACAGCCGTAAGTTGCGTATAGAAGATAACATGTATTTACAAATAATCTTGATCGTCTCTATAGCTTTCCGCTAGTATTGTGCTTAATGAATCTTATGATAACATGTGACTCTTTAGCGAGAAGCCGTTCGAATCAGGCATCGATTCTCAAAAGATTCATAAATCTTCAGAGCAGTTTGGCCTTCGGAGGCAAAGTGGCAAAAAGGTAGTTTGACAACCGACGACCGGGAGGGATAGCCATACAATACAACCTACTTGGGGGGTCATTAATGTTGGATGATTAAAGAATATTAGAGGATTCATTAATTAATCTTGATGCTTAGAGGAATTAATGATCTTTGAAATAGAGATTCAGTTTCATTCATTCAGTTCAAAGATTCATTCAGATTCATTAATCTGATTCAGATTTACCCAACACTTTTATCCATCTTATTGGTTACGTATATTAAATTTCCCTTCAGGTTATTCTTGCGCATGGATTGTTCAATATCTATTATTCATCATAAAATTTAAGGCCTGCCATTGATAGGCTTATCAAGACTTAAGTTGCATTTTGCAATTAGCTAATTAGTAAGTGACAAACAAAAACAAATTCGTTGCCTTACTGCGGCTATATTTCAGTGAAAGTTGTAGTTCTCGAATAGGTCGTTAAATACTCTGAATCAGTGATAGTCGTATATGTATACGTCCTGCTAGAATATCGGAGGATTTCTACTCCAATAATTCGCTAATTACACTCCAATTCATTTTCACGTCCTGCTACGAACAGACGATCCGGATGGGTTTTGGTTCTTGTCCAGTCGTTTGAGAATCGGGTGCCAGTACTGCAGTGCCACCGACCCGTTGTTGTTGTTTATTACTTTTATAGGGACTTTGAGCTGGGCAGCTTCAATCGCCTCTTAGTCACCGACCAGCTACTATAAAGTACAGAGTTTGCTACAGAAGAGCTATAACTGTACTCCAATGTTCCAGCTTTGACATTAATTCCAGATTCTTTTTAAATTTTCATCAGAACGGTTGATTGGTTGCGAGTATAATGATGCATAGCTTAAAAACCATGTTATGATAGGCGATTAAATTGACCGGTGATAGGATAAGTGTATGTTCCTGCAATACAGACAAAGGGCTTATCGTAACAAGCTTAGTGAGCTTATATTTGAAATTTAACAACAACAAGCTTGAAAACGGTGGCAGGAACATTTATCTGCATATATATATCTGCATATATCCCCTTTCCCATCTTAAACTCAGCTTGGAAATCTCCCTAAAATATATAATCCCTAGGTAGATCAATTTACACAAAAATACGTATTTTTTTAAAAAGAAAGTCTTCAACAGCGTCTGGGGGGTATGAAAGTGCACTGATCACATAAAACCATGTCAATCCACATCAACACATTCGTCTACAATGAACCAAGATTAATGTTGATTGCACTATTATCAGATCAAGTAAACAAACATAATTTCCCGCTGCATTATCCTACTACGTTTATGAACGCTTGGGGTTTTGGATTTTCATTCAATACCGGTAGAATGGATTCGTCCGTTCTTACATGCATCTTTTGCTCGATCCGCGCCCTTCCCGTCGTAAGACAAAGAACACACTTACCACCTGCAATGAGAACAAAGCTATAAGCAATATGTTTGGGAACTGTGTGTTTAACAATGTATACGTACGAGATCTCCACCAGACAAACTGCTGAATTACAACACCAAGCTTTGGTCGGGATATGTACCACAATTAACCGACCGGATGTTGCTGTCGAACTTCCGCGGTAGTAGCCTGCAGTCGGCAAATTTACGAACACAACAAAAATCACGTACGCCCGCCGCTTCACTCAAACGACGGTGACGGCGGCGACGGCGTCAGCGGCAAACACAATCGGTGGGCGGGATTTTACGTTAACTTAGGACAACTATCAAACTGTTTATCACACAAACGGAACACTAAACACACGTAAAAAACGAATAACGAACAATAAACGTGAAAATTTGGCTGGAGATGGTAATTTGATCGCACTTCTCGACCAGCAAAGAAATATAAACATCAATGGCTTGATACAACACGATGACAGTTGTGAAAATCGTTCTGCCCCAGGTGGCAAAACACGAAATGCAGTTCAGCAAAAAAAAAGAAATCATATTGCACAAATTCATCAACAGTCATTTAACCGGACAATAATTAGGCAACATTTGAAGCAAAAAACTTAAACATAAAATATGCAACCAAAATTTAGACTTTCCGTTTAGGTAATAAATGTGGGCGCTTTACAATTGATGCATAATTGCGTAGTAACGCTTAGTAACGCTTTGTGGTCAACTACCATATTGAATGCGTGTTCGTTTCCCACGTAACAACATTCAGCTCATCCTCACACAGATCACAAAAACAAACAAAAAATACCCTATTTATTGTGTTAAAGTATGCTTTTATTGTTACAACGTACCTGCTGAATCCAGTATGAAATGCATGCACAATCTTATTATAAGTAACATCAAACATTTTAATCCAACGATTTCACTAGCATGACAGTCAAATAACAAAGGCTGTTTACATCTTTAATTGACTACACACTTTGAAGCCAAAACCGTTAGTTGGGTGTTCAGCAATAGAAATGTCTTGACTTTTGGAACAACAACGGGATGTTTGTGTGTGAGGAAAAAACGGCTCCGTAAAGTGAAGAAAAAACGCGACCCAAATGGTGTGAAAACGGTGCGTTTTGTGGCAGTGAACGGGCGTCGAACGTGAGCAAATGCATCCCATCACTTCCATTTCCGTGGTACCTGCATAAGGCATACGACTGCGGTGAAATGATAACACTTTCCGTACGCTGCACATAATTCGCGCAACACCCTGAAGAATATCGTCTGCCGTGCGTTCCGGATTCGCATTCGTATGTGTGTGTGGCGCTGTGCATTTGTGTTTCGTGCGTTCCGCGAATCTTCTTCTAGCTGCAGGTTCTGCGTGTCTCTCTGTGTTCTTTTCCGGATATCGATGTGATTTTAGCCGTTGTTGTTGTCCAACTGTGGCTCTATCCACCTGTAACGATTGCATTCCCTTTGTTCGGCAGGACATCGATTAAGCGCAGCACAAAACATCAGTGGGTGGCAAAAGGGTGTGCGGATGGGTGAGAAAGTGAATCGGCAAAGGATAAAGATTGTGTGACCGTGTCCTTTTTCACACTGAAGCGTGAAAAGCAGCAGAAACTTCACTTCCAGCAGCACACCGGTACAATTATCTACACATCATCCAGCCCCTACTATGCCAACCGGCCTCGTTGATGACGATGGCAGAGACGTGGTGATGTGCCATGCAGTCCGAAACATCCTTCCTTTCTTTCCATTCAGTGCCGCGGTGAGATGCGTGGTTCAGTTTAGTAGAAAAGCCCTCCTCCGCAACTACGTTCAGCGTTCGTTTCGGTGCTGGAGTACGGTGCGATACGTTGGGTGTGAGCAAAAAAGTGTGTGTATGTGTACGCAGTGGCGGAAATAGAACGCATCTCTCGGACGGTCGCGCTATTATTGGAGCCTACCGAAGTCTGTTGCGAGTTTCTGGTGCAGAAATTGAACGATTTAGAGATCCGCTGTTATACAACATTTAAAGAAGAATGTTTAGATGTAAAGTGAGCTACATAATTATTAATTATGGAAATTGTTGCATTGGTGTTTAACTTTAACTACCATAGAATCTTAGAACATCTTGGCGAAGATGTACCTTTCATACACTCATTGTTTATACATGAACGTAATTTTTGTGTATTAATTTCCTTGAGACCGCTATTTAAATTTTCGTTAATAAGTGATCTTCAACGATATTTGTGTTCTTTGTTCCTTTTTATTCAGCATAAAAAACATTAGCAAAAGAAGAATTATTTCATACCGTACGGTACTAAGCATGTGAGCGAATGTTTGTCCGTGTTCCTGAAGTGTAATGTAAGTTTTACAGTGTATAGTTACGAGTATAAGGAAAAAAGCAATGGTCAACAACTACAACCGAATGCATGATAATTGTTTATGCTAAAATAGCGTCACCACGCCTCCGTATATATGTTGCAACATAAAGTCCATCCTAAGACCGGTAGGTAAATACCTTTTAAGTTTTCCATTAGATGTAAGAAATCCTATTAAATGTATGACTACGTGTGACTCACTTATACTTTTGTTTCATCAGTTAGCTATATATGTAATCTTTTGGTGCTGGAATGATACCCCACGTTGCTTATCGATAACGGTTGCTTTGTACGCACGCATCGATGATTCAAAAGGTAGATAAGAAGCTGATGTTTGAACAGTTTTCTACCACCAAGTTGGCAGACTGAAAGTGAAATTTGCTATCATATGTGTTTTATTCTCTCTCTCTTAGTATATCTTTACTCCACAGCGAAAGGTTTTGTTGTCCGGAACAAAAAAGCACATTGTTTTGAATGGGTTTAATATGAGTTGGATTTAAACAGTTACACGAATTGTAATAGGATCAGAATCTGCCTTAACACCTTCAGGGTCATAATTACTGTACCTCCCTCTATCTGCTACCATGTTTGCATTTGTTTTCATTAATGTGTCTGTTGTTCTTTGTCTCTTTATTACTACTTCAACTAATTGAATGTCATGGAGCCACGAGATAATGGAGTTGATTGTTCTTAAACAGAATTCACCGATGTTCTTTGTATTATCTGAAACCAGTATTATTTTTCTGTTTTTCTAAACAATACGGATACTTTTTACTTGTTATATATGTTTATTGCTGTTGATATCATGCTTAATTTGGAGTTTTTTTTAAACAAATGTCAATTTTTGACAAATAATATAGATAATATCGATATGACCAGGCCGTTCTAACGAAAACGAAAAAAAAAATAGTATAGATAATGAAATCTTCCACATTGAAACAATCACATTATCAAAAATTATAATAATTTTACAAAATAGCTGGTATTTTCATTGACATTTTTTTTATTAATTATCTATTTAGTTTTATGAGAAGTTTACTTTATATATATATATATATATTGGTAGCGGCACCGATCTTCACACGACATGACCGGTCAAAAAAATCCCACCCGGATTAAACCCGCGGTGCAAGGACTGACTATCCGGTTGCTTGGTAAAATTAAGCCTAGTAGTATTCTAGTTCAAATATTTATTGGTCAAACATTAATTTCCTTTCAAGGGTAGAACACTTAAAGGGCAGCTTAAGTAAGTTAATTTATGAACATAAAATTTAATACTTACGTTAGTTCTGTCATTTTTGGATAAAAAAAAACTCTCTAATTTTTATTCTAATATTGGGCAACTCCTTCGGTCACTAGAGATGCAGCGTGACACTTCTGACGTGACAGTCTACTGATTGGCGGACTTCGTGTAGGCAGTACGTTTGGAGCTAGAATCAAATCAATATTTTTTATCAAACTCCAAGCCATCTCCTGTCATCATACACAGAACTTTTTGATTTTGGGACCGTTGGGTCCATCTAATGAATTAAGATGCGCCGTAGTACGTGGCCTCTAGTCTTTAGAACGAAACACCAATGAACATTGGGTAAAGTTTATAAATAAAGCAGGCATCCATTGCAATTTTAATCCTAATACACCAATGCGAAGTGGACTACCCCCTGAAGACCTTTGCCATTCCGGCAAAGCAGCACGCCCAGCTGACAGAGATGGCATCAATGTTTTTGCTCACCTTCGGCACCGACCGAACTTCCACATCCGGGACCGGTTGCCACCAGGCAACGAATTGGGTATACGGATTTCACGGCACAGATGTTTTCGGGTGACTTCGTCGCACGTTTCGCATCGTGCGACTCGCTGTCACTAAATTATGATACGGCTTGCGGGCAGATCAGACGACGACACACACGCACCGGTTGCGATCGCGCACCATTCACGTCACCCAAAACCTTCAGCGAACATTGCATGAAACATAATCGTTCCTTTGCTTCGCTTTGAATTTTTTCCGTTGTCTGCTTTCTCCCTTCCGATTGGACGAACACGAGGAGGACAACAGCTCAATGATGGGTGTTAGGTGAATGTTTCTTCAATAGAAGAAAGCGGAATATATTGTGAGTTATGAATAGGAAACTTATTAAAGTTCGCAAACCGCTTTCGCTTTAATTGTAAAACTATCGCTAAGCTCACCGCAGTGTAAAGTGCTTTAATGCAGGCTTTAGTTATTGCTTACTAAAAATTAGCCACTATTTATCAAACATCAAACGTTTTTCACACTATCATCTAAAGGAATTTGTTCTATTTCTTTAGTGTCGCTTCACCTTTTATCTATTAGCAACTTTAATATTTGAGCATATTTCGCACCCTGTAGCGCCACATTCCGTTAGCTTTCATGATGTCATAGCCGTTTCGTGCTTCCGCCGGATTCCGACGACTTCAAAAAAAAGAAGCCGCCCCCCATTCGCCATCGTGTATATTAGCGGGGGATGTAAAGCTTTACCGCGGACACTTTTGGGACGCCTCGGGTGCTTGTTGATTTAGCGTATTTGCATTTGCGTTGCAATTTGAATTGATAACGAAGCAGCGGCGCTAAGCTCGTTTACAATGTTGGAGACAATCTTCAGTACAGCTCTGGGAGGATCTTGCGCGATGAAACATTCTAATGGCGCGTTATATCATCCGGAACTTGTGTGCGGAACTCGCAATGATTCGTGTACTACCGGGTATTCTTCATTCTCCCAACCAAACACGGCAGTATGCAGCTTGCCCGTGCAATGATGCAACTACGTACGATCTTCACAGTCGGAGAACTACCGATCGGTGTCAGTCGCGTGTGCTCTCGTTGTCCTACTTACGCTACTACCGCACAAGCCCTTATCACGGCGGCCACCGTTCGAGCGTAAAGCAAATGTTGTGCTTCGCGAGAATGCGCCCGAACACCCACGGTAGTGATTAAATTAGGTTCCGTTTTGGATGGGAGATGCAGCAGGGGTGCGTTACGGAAAAAGAGTACAACAACCGTTCTCTAAAAACTCTACTCCCAGCTAAATGGGGGAAGCAGCGCAATATTTCGGAAAGGAATGTTTAAGCTTGTTTCAAATTTAATTTTAAACTTAACTCCGTTTAGCGAAAACTTTTGCAAAAAGCATTTCAAACCAATCCAATTCCCTTCGAGTTTTTAGTATGTCGTCTCTAGTCCAATAGGGGGATGATGATTCTCTTTTAAATCTGTTAATATCCACGGCTGGGTACATTAACAGGAACTCGTTATTATGATACTCCTGCCCAATGAAATATGCGTTTTTATCGGAAATAGGACCATCTTGCAATAAATAACATCTTTCCCAGTCTGTCGATTCTAAGCACTTCCCACGCACCACCCAAGAACAGCCGGCGACTGTCTGATTGAATTTAGTCCCACGCTTCTTACGTACGTACGGGAGAGTACGCAAAAGCGTTCGCTGACACTGATTATGGCAATTTCTACTCAGGCGAATGAATTCTTGTTTTTTTTATTTCAATAAATAGTACATTAAATTATCCGACTCTCGCCCATCATCATCATTTTCGGGCTCTATAGAGGTGGATCGCTGTCATTGTCATCATCATCGTGCTAGCCCGTCGTCTATGGATGGGAGCTTTCTTTAGCCTTTCACTTCTCCTGCAAGTTTCACTCTTTTTTCCTTAAGATGTGCGACGATATTGACGTCATATATCGGTACATAAGCATAACATTAGCCAATGATGAGGTTTTTTTATCTGTTATTTCCGTTACCTCGTCCAACTTTAGCCTTGAAATGGAATGTATTTCTTTAAGAAGGTATCGTTGAAGATAATGTGGTGCACAATAAGTTATTCATTATTTACAAACTGAGCCAATAATGTCAGCCAATATGTCCCAAAGCCTCTATAAAATGGTTGTACAAGTAGAGTTCTGAAATTCTTCCCAGTTTCTGGATCATTTGTGGGCTGAGATCTATTCTGCTTGAAGCTTTTTCAGGTTAGTTACATATTTGCTTGAAGCTTCCAGTGTTTGTCAGTTGAGGAAGTTTTAAAAAGAGTTGAGTTCAACTTGCAAAAGGTCCAGAAAGTGGGAAAATGTCCAGAACTACCTGGTCTCATTTAAGAACAACAGATTCTTCGTCATCAGAACTCAGAAATTAACTGTGACACTGGAACTTGAAGATCACTTATTGATGCTTATAGTTGATGTTTCTGCAAGTTGGAAGGATTCCAGATCTACATATTCAAGTTCAATTTGAACCAGAAATGGCTCCAACCTCTGGAACCCCAAATGTTCTATACTAGTAATTTGAAGGTATCCTGTGTGGTGTATTGGTCTCCACACGAACAGGACCAGTCCAAAATCCCATCCGGACCAATCCTCCGTACGCAGGACTTCACCATTCGGCTAAGGGTAAATAAAATCAATGAAAGCCAGGAATGGCAGACCTGGATCTCTTGAAGTTGTTGTGCCGATAAAGGAAGGAAGGAGGTAATTTGAAGCAGAATAATAAAATGTACAACCCATCATGCATGGTGATTCCTCTGATAATAAGGCTATTTAGTATAATTATTGGACGAATAGTACATTCTACGGATCGAATATCAATCCTCATGCCAGGGAAAAGGTATCCTTCTGGGCAAAGCCCGGATGGCATAGATGGTGGGTATGCACATGACAATGTCATGTCACTTCAGCAAATAATGGAGTCATATTACGTCCGCTCGAGAATCTGCTGCCTAACGACCAACGATCACGTGTCGGAAAATCGTTACCATTTTTCCGCGACAGGTAGAAGATTGAAGCGTCGCGTATTGTGCTTACCATCCAGGGCTGGGCTTTTTGCTGTTATATATGCGTTAAAAATACACAAACATACGGCCTCAGGACACGGTGCTTCCAGTCATTGTCTCGGATAGGCTTCACAAGGTACGATTGTATTGCTCGCTCCCTCTCTCTCCCTTTTTCTCCCGTTTCGTTTTATTTTATTCGCAACCTGTAGCACCTGGAATATATTAGCGCGCCAAACGTTCCTCCAGCTGCGATCAAATCGGCTATTTTGATGTGATAGAAAAACGGTTCGAAGGGGCGCGTTTGTGCGGGCGTCCTAGGTTCCATGTTTGGCAAGGTATTTTTTGGTAGCTTTGATTTTGCTGTTGTTTTGCAACCACCCACGACAGACCGCACACGCGTGTGTGGTTCGGAAATGCCCGCCCGTTGAACGGTCGTGACATCCAATTACCTTCGACGCTGTCGGCGACGGTCGCGGCCGGGAAAAATCGAAACAAAATCCGCAACCAAAACGCACACACACACAGAGATAGATTGCTGCTGGCACACTGTATGCCGCCCCCTGTCTCGTTACGGGGACGGCACTGGGGATGCGAAAGAGGACACATTCGGCGCCAGATAAATGGCCTTGGGTTGCTATTTTGCATACGTGTACCCTAAAGCCGTGTTTGGACAGTTTAAAGTTTTAGCCGGGTAAAACACACAACACCCAGCCGCGGCATGATTCCAAATCTATGTGCGATAATAGTACGATCTGTTCGATAATTGAGCTAAACAATGCGGCCACCTAATGATATCACACCGCGGTAGGGCATTAGAAACGCGGAAGAAGCGCACCTTCAGGCTGACATAACATTATGGTACGCGGCCATAAACAACGATTGGGGGAGTCCTATAAATTTCAATCATCGTCCACTCAAAACGCAACACGACGATGATGCTGTGGAACACCTTTTCCCATCAATCAACGGGGATGTCTGTCGGAGCGGCTCCATTGCTCATTATGGCCCATCGCTTATGGTTTGTGTTTTATACAGCACGTTCGATGTCCTTTATTGGATTATATAGATTAAAGCTTTGAGGAACAGCATCGCCATCACCTAATTTTTAAAGCAGTCCACTATCCGTTTGGCAGCCGTTTTGTTCCGTGTTTGGCCGCCTGCCAGAGCGGTGACATTACGATTTCGTTGCTGTCTAATAAACCAAACGCTAAAATACAGCGCAAGATTAGAGCTATCCACATCAGCCGGGCTATGGTTCCCGGTCAATCAATAAAAACGATCGTTCGCTTTTGGGTACGTTAGTGTTTTGATGCCATAGTGATACCGTCCTGTCCGATCCGACGTTCGACTAATTTGATTATTGATTCGAAGAGTGCGAATGGGAAGGATTTTTGTTGCACATCCTCATCACGTGCGTGGGTCATTGTAGGCGTCTGTAAGCTACTGAATGATATCCAATTTGAGTGGATTTGTCGATTGAAATTGATCGTAAAATAATGCGTTAAGCAAATGTTAAGAGATTGAATATCTTCCAAATGCAACATTGGAACTCAGTAAAGAGGTCTTCATCAGAAATTCAAAATTTCAACCCTTCTGTCGAATTGATCTCGGTGATCAATAGTTGTTTTTATTAATTTCCCAATGTATTCTTCAACATTTTAACAAACGCAAACCTTAATTTTGCTCAGGTGAATGAATACGTGGGGCGACCCCATGGTGTATTGGTACCTGCGACGATCTTCATACGATAGGACTGGTCTAAAATCCCATCCAGACCGAGGATTGGTCGACTATCGACTATCTAGCTGCGAGTTAATTAAGTCGAATATAGTCAGATATGATAGGCCTAGAATTCTTGAGGTTGCTGTGCTGATAAAGAAGAATATAGAATTTGTTGGACATTCTGGTCCCGAAAGCTTTCAACAAGTCTAAAGCTCACACGCGTGTCAAGCTCAAATATTAGAGTACCACCACTTCATCGAATGTCTTTCTATTTATGATAATTCAATTACTAGCATCTCTTTACCTCTTACAGCGCATGTGGATGAAGATGCTCAATAAGTACATGGCTCCCCGTAGGGTGAATTGGATTGGTTTCCTTCCCCGAAAACAGGCATGTGTACTATTTATGTAAACAGATCGGCTGTTGTTATTGTTTGATTGATTGCAAAAAGAAAGCTCGTCCAAAGAAGGAAAAAAAGACTGCTTATCCAGTTTATCACGCGCGGTAATTCTTGTTCGTTTCGTGTGGTTGATTGTCTGAATGATATTCTCTTTCGGCTGAAGATGTTTCGTTCAAGTTTGATTTGTTGAGTTGCTCCTTGGTGTACACTTTGTTGAAATTCACACAAACTTCAGACACCCTTTCAATGGAATGCCCCAAATCGAATAGGTACTTAAAGTTGAGCAAACTTTCCAAATGGTCAATAAACGGTTTACGATGTTAGTTGTTAACAAAGTCTGATTTAATGTAATAAGTCGTCGACATAAATCAAATTATATCGAGATATCTAATCTATTTCGATAGTGTCCCATGCTTTAAATCGTTATTTTATCGCTATCAACGATTATTATAACAACAAAATCAACAATTCCCCGTACAAAACGTGTCCGTCTATCTGTTCCATCTTCAAGATTCAAGTGCATCGTTAACCTTACCTATTAAAATGTTGACACATCTCGCCCAACTGCTCTCACCCGGCAAGGCGCGGCATCATGGATTGACAGGTTGCTGCTACAATCACCGGGGACATGTAATGATGATGTAATAACAATATCTTGTAGCCACATCAGTGACCAACATTTCACTCCCAGTGCACCATGCTACATAGCGCACGGGCAGACAGACAGGACGTAGACGTATCTCCTGGGGGGGGGGGGGGGGGGGGGGGAGGCTCTCGAGAAGATAACCAGTTTGTATGCTTCACTTGTGTTTCGGACACCTTGTTTTTTTGTTGCCGCCCGTTTCTTATCCGATTTGAGTTGGGTAGCAATATGTGTGTATCTATGAAATCAACGGCATTAACGGTAGTCGTGTACACGACGGTGTATGTATTTCCGGGCGCTAACAACAGATTTCAAGATAAGAAAGGAAACCCGTCACCGTACGCGTCACATGGTGGCGGTTCGCAACGGATGTACATTACTTCCTGCTGTTGGGAATGTTGCTTCGTTTTGTGGCACAAAGTTATCTACATCGTGATAATGAAGAGGTTCGGTCAGTTATCATTTCCTCACGAGTTCTGGTACTGGTTAGTTGTCATTTTAGGATGTTTAAGCCTGTGGTCAGGTTTGCAGTTGTTTGAGATATTGTTGGGATTTCTGTTGTGCAGTTTTACGACTTCTTGGGTTAAAGATCTTCTTGGCCATACCCGTAATGGGGCAGATCATTCCATAAGTTAGATAGTTTAAGCGTTCAGTCTGAATCTGTCAAATAATCCAGGTTCCGGGCTGTATCATTCTGTACAGGTTCGTAGAGGGTGTAAAATGCTGTGTTTTTGACACAAAGAATGACACAAGGGATAATGTTTGCGGAATTATAATTTGAGAAAAACCGATTAAAGTTCTTTAAATTAACTTTAGATTAAATTCATTTGAAACAATATATAAGTCTGTTTATTAAAATCATCTTTTTTTTTAATGTTTTCATTAACATGGCCTTTTCTGGTTCAGCCCTTCTAGCAAAATGGTTTGTTTTGACATTTGTCGAGTAGCTGACCTGAGTAGCTTTCATTAGGAATCCAAAGTAATCCTTTTTTTTCCTAGGCTTAACGTGGCTTGTCATTTGCAAGGCGAGCTAAGTAAGCGGATAAGCTTGAAAACGTCAAAACGCATATACAAAAAACTAGCTTAAAGTATGATTCCGACCAATATCAGTTGTCGTATCGGGGAACTGCCACGGTCCAGATAAGGTATGATCTCAGATCAAACGCTGTGGCACCGTGGAATTCTACTTCTACAATTTCTTGGTTTATCAATTCTATTCTCACATTAAATATTACCACTTCAAATTCTACGCCCGGGCTTACACTCATATATTACCGAGGGCCTAGATTTGTGGCCTGGTTTACTTAAGGTTAGAATTTCTGCTGCCCGTCTATCTGATGGTAGGCCCATCAGTGCAAACAGCCATTCGTTTACTGCGCCACCGTTAGCCACCGAGTGGTTGTGGTACAGTTTGCGTTAGTTTAATGAATTCATTTAATCTCGCCATTCCAACAACACATAAGACTTCGTGGTCTCGGAGCTTTTTTACTGCTGGTGATGCAACTGGCATATACAGCCGAGCTGTACTTTTCGTTCGCCCGCTAGTGTACGGAAAGGGTTGCTTTTAAGCGAATGGTCAGGTTGTGCGAAGGATTCATTTTTACTTACCCTGCCAACGATCGGGCTACCGAGATTTCCCCCCCCCCCCCCCCCCCCCCCCCCCCCTGGAAAGTTAACCAATTAAGGAAAGTTTTAATTTTTATTAGAACAACAGGCGTTGTGATTTTTTTCTTTCTTTCAGAGTTCATTACAACGCATTTGTGCAAGTTGTGCTGGTAGGAGAAAACTGTACTCCATCGATCCTTCAACGCGCATCTGCTTCAAGTTATTGAAACGAAACGAAGTTGGCGTACCGGTTCCGGTACCCATTGTGGCTATATTATCCTTTACCCAAAAGGTGAAAAGTCATGCCTTTACCGAAGGGAGGAATATGTACTCCCTTTTTACCTTTAACGAATAACCCGGACGGACCGGATGTATGTAAGGGTTTTAGTATCCGTTCTTTTTCCATCAACTTCCCACACCCTACCTCCTGTTGTGACCCAGTTTCCTCTGCGCTGGAGTTGATTTTTCCACCATGCCACCATTTCCCGGTTGGCTCTTTTTTATCTTAAATATTTAATGTGTTTCTTTAGAGTGGGGTTTTTTTCTTGGTTTTGTTTTTGCAAAGGGCATTTGCTGTACATCTCTCCTTCTCATTCCTTCATGCTCTCTTCCCAAATGGCCCAAATGTCGAAAAAAAATGGTTCAAAGTTCGTCCAACACCATCCAACTGATGCCACAAGCTAACAAGCAAATAAGTGCGCTTGTGGCTGAATGGCCACAATTCTGCCCACTTGCATGTGAAGGAGAGAGAGAGAGAGCAGGAGAGTGGTTGCATTCCCGAACAAGAATAGGCTTGTACAGGTCATGTGTATATGTTGACCTTTCTTCTTCTTCGATAACTTGCCCCTTTGGTAGAGTAGCTCTGGAAGAACCTTATACCGCGTGGGCAGATAAAGGAAGGTTACGGTTGACTTTTATCGTTCCGATGGTGCTGGCACACACGTATATCCTCGGATGGATCACGCTGGTGGTGGTTGAAGCTTCATCCAATCCCCTCCCGCGATGTTTGGAAGTAATGGATTCCTTTGGACATCAGATGGAGGAGTATTGGATCCAAAAGTGTTGATTCTTGTGACGGTTCTTATTGCCTTTGCAAGCACTGTATCACCACGTACTGTGTCCACGACGTGGTGTGGTTTGTCCTTGTTTGGAGCTCAGTAACGAATCTGCCGCAGTGACCACGGCAAAGCCATAACAAGTGTAACACTACGGATGTCAGCTGGACGAAGAGTTCCTGGAGACAATCGAAGGTGGTTGTTCGATTCCTAACAAGCTCAACCTACATTTGCTGATCACTGTTACCGAATATCATAAAGAAGAAAGCATAGTTTTACAGTGCTTTTTATAGCCTTTATTGTAAGTATGTGCCGGGGAATGTCGCATGCCCTATATTCTTTGTTATAATATTATATTATTTATAAATTTACAGACTTCTCTATTTCTCCAATAACTCCAATTGGAAGCACTTACTGTTTTTGCAAGTTTTTCTTTACCCCGCAAAACATTGCTATCAGATGGACCCCTTTTTTGCCGGCGTCCAACACAACCAAACCACCGACCCGCATAATATTTACTCGCCGTTGTTAAAATTAATTACGTTTGATTTGAATTGCCCCGGCACCACAACCCAACACAAGCCAACTCTCCGTACGCGCAGAACGCAACTACCCTTCCGATCTAATGCGTGTGTGTGTATTACATTGGAGGTTTATTTGCCAACGCTATGCTAACAAACACCACAAACTAACAATCGGCGACCATATTCACCATATATAGAATATAGAACTGAGTGCTTCCAGCCCTCTAGACGTCTTCCCCCGCTAAAGTGCCGGGGCTTTAGATCGAAAACTTTAAACAAACCAAACCAACAACTCGACTAGCCGGAGGCGAGAAAGGCGATTTTGTGGCCGAAGAAAACGTTGTCGCTTACTCCCTCCCGAATCGTATGGCGGCGACATCATTAGGTTATGTTTGAGCACGGCCATTCATTAAATTGATATAGCAAATGAAGCAAATCACTTAATTATTTTTGCAAACACTAGTGCCAGTTCTAGCGATCCCACCTCCCCCTCGCTCGCTTTTCGTTGCCTGGACGGCGGCGACACCTTCTCCTTAGACGCCCGTAGTCAGTCGGTGGAATGGAAAATGTTCACCAAAAGTTGATTTAAACTCGTGCGCCCCCGAACGCTTTTTTTTCATTTCGCTTTCGATGTTTCCATTTTCCTTTCTCGGTGCTCCCTGTTGGTTGTCTAATGTTTGCACTACAACCGGATACTAGGCGTTTGGGGTAAGGTTGAACATTTTGTTGGTGAAAGTGAACACAGCACACACAGGACCAACGGGCATCCTTTTTTTTGTTGCCCCGTTCCAAGACAGCCGTTCCGGTGCACAGTGTGGATGCTGTGGTTTTCATAATTAAATTCTAACCAAAGCCAGCCAAAGCGGACCGAGAGAGAGAGAGAGAGCGAGTGACCGACCGGCCATCTATTTGGTACGCCGAGTGAATACAGCCGTTCGAGTTTGAATATTTCATTCGTTTTTGCTCCGAAAGTTTGCATGTAACGTACCAAGTTCATTTTATACGAAAGCACTGATTAATTGGACCTATAAATTGGGAAAGGAAGCAATTTCACTATGTCAAATTAATACTTTTCACAAAACTATCCATTTAAAATTACTAAATTAAAAGTTCTTTATAGCTGAGTGCACGACAATGGCCACTCTTTCCTTACAGCTTTAAGTGGTTTGTTTTCAAAATTAGTTGCTGGGTTGTGTTACAATTTTTTAAAGCTTTCTCCTCTTAATTTTTTTCCCCCTGTTAGAGTTTCAAATTGCATCTTTCTTCTATTTGCACCATTGGCGCACAGCTAAAAACGGCGACTTTCCAACTGACCACTTTTTGTTTTGCTTCAGGTTTTGATGATCGTGCGATGGCGTAATTATGATTTCTTCACTAGCCAACCGAAAGCGTGATACAGTGTTTGCTTTATTTGTCCGCCGGTCTATTAGTTTATGGTTCGTTGCATTCGGTACCCTTATTGCCATCAAGCGAAACACTCACGCATCGATTGTCTGTTGGCGTCTTCAATGCATTTTGAGGCTTTTCTCAGCAGATCAAAAGGCCAAGATCACATCGATAATCGAATTTTGTTTTAATGTTTCTTATCCATTATTACATACTGGTTGGCGCAGCACAGGATCAAAAGGATTATGCGTTCCGGGGGAGTTGGCTTAAAGTCTTCCATTATTGTGGGAACCTTCCTTCTTTACTTTATAGATCGTTTAAGTGTTAAAATTTGTGTATTGTTGTGCGCCTCTGGGTACATTTTCCCTGTCACGGTACACAAACCGAGCATTCATTTTCCACCTCGTACACACCTTCCGCTGCACGGAATGCAGCATTGTAGAGTCACTGTTTTAAGACTGTATATGACTGCACCTTGGCCGCATCCGGCCGTTTTCTATAGGAATCACTGTGCCGTGCTAGTGCGCGTTTCCTTCCAGTTTCGATGATTGAAGCGAGCGAGAAGCAGGTAGGGGTTACATTTATGGATCGTGACACCACTCGAGCACGAGAGTCACGCAAGTCGGACACCGCAGTCCGATGGGTCCACTTTCTGCCATACCCCGACCCGGTTTCGTGACAGGCGATTGGGTTGTTTGATGTGGTAGGCCAAAGTCAAGGCATGGGATGTTTTTAAAATGTGTTAGATGTGTTTCGTTCATTTTTTGCGATAGCCTTTTTCGTAAAACTTTCTCTAAAATAGTGTACTATATTTTATGCTATTCAACATTAATCGAATTTATCGGGACGAGATGATCGTCTGTAATATATTTTACATTTTGATACAACCTTTCTACTTTACTTCATTGAACGTTTAATAGTTAAGATTTGTGTTCTGTTTAATGAATCTTTTAAGAAGAGTCCTTCATATGAATATATAGTCAAGTGCGATCAAAATCATGCCATTCCGACACTGAAACATGCTGGAACGGGGTATCTTCTAAGTTCATTTGGAATCGCTTAAAGCACAAACAAAAAAAAACGGATGGATGACAATTTCCTATCAGTGTGACACCAATAATGACATAACATGTGTACATGGCTGCTACTACCTGGGCGTATCAGGGCACAGCGCTCGGATGTAGCGTGTTCTTGCAGTCCTATGTACGAACACCTGTTGTGCCGGTCGAGGCGGTTGATAAATGATAATTATTGAGTAGCTCGTTTGTTGTCACTTAAAAGACTTAATGATCGATGTAAAGTTGTTCCTGACTAATGATCAATGGCCGTTGTTGTACTGACATTTGCCTTACTTGCTACTCTTTTAAATGCGGAAATATACCATTATTTAACCCTGTCTTTTTTCTAATTTCATTTTAGGACGTGCGGATTAGGCGGAACGTGGTTGTTGTCATCGGTATCGAACAGCAAGGAACGAAATCTTCCCGATTTTTGTATATTACGGAACTGCAACGGAACAGCTGAATAGTACTCTCTGTCCACTACAGGAGAACAAATCGATGGTGTAATTTCACCCTAGCAAACAACACGAAACAGATTAACGCTTCGCTTTCTCAACGTCAACATCTCCAGGCCATACAAGGATCTAGTGCCAAATTTTATCCGTTAAGAACCACAACATAGTCAGAACGAACTTTCGATGCGCACTGTTGAAACAGTCTTCGCACAGCGGAATCGGTACCAAGCTACTAACGAAAAAAGGCAATGAAGAGAGAATAACAAACTTATTCCCTCAAAGAAAAAGGAAACGAACTTAATATTCACTGACGTCTTGAAGATAATTTTGGCACAAATCTGCTTTTCCAACGAAGTATCAGTAGCGCTAAGCAAATACAAACGCAAGAAAGAAAGCTAAAACGGCAGCACAATCCCAGAGAGATCGAGAACATTCATTTGTATCCCTCATCTTCTAGTCATCCAGGAAAATCCACCCGTGTATTTGAAACCGATAATACGCGACAATTGCCAAATTTAGCTTCATTCCGACAGCTGCAGTTTGCTAATACTCTGGAAATAATTCTGCGGTAGAATAGGGTAGAATCGCAAAATTGCGGTTTATTCTTTTCTTATCTTCCCATCGGTTCGTTTTGCTGATTTTGGAATTGGTTCCAACAGCGATAGCAGAAATAGATCGCATCATCCATCGACGAAGATAGAGCACAATCGTAGGCACCCAGTCGTCGCAGAAAGCTTCGTCAGTATCAGAAAGGAAAATCAGCATCTCATTCCCAGCCGAGTGTAGTACAATTCGTACTATATTTATAGCATTTCAAGAGCGCAACCGGTGACGGTTGGCCATTATGCTGCAAGCGAAGAAGCTTTGCTGATTGCTGCCAAAAATACACTTAACCGACGGGAGAGCAGCGTAAAAAGCGTACCCAAGCTGGTGTGGATCACCATTCGAAAAGGGAGGTTTGATCCCTTAAAAGCATCCACAAAGATCCGCATACGTAGTACGAAGAAACGGGGTTGCACAGTTCGGCAGGATGGGAAACAAAACGTCATGCTGCTCGTACTCGAGTCCACCACCAACGCGCAAAGCGAAGGAAGCGCCCGTATTCGAGGAGCACATGCCTGAGGGTGAACTGTCTGCTAACAATCTGCAACACATTTCCGAACGTGAAGGAGACGACGGCGAACATGATCCGTCGGTCGATCCGTCCGCTGGCACCATGTTCCTGGAGCGCTCGAAACAAAGTCTCGAAAATGGCATCACTCGCAAAAAGTCTCAGCATCAGATCGTACCCCAAGGTGGTGGTGGTCCCGGAGGTGGAGGAGGGGGTGGTGGTGGTGGAGGAGGTGGTGGTGGTGGTGGTGGTGGTGGTGGTGGGGGTGGTGTGCTGAAAAAGAGTAGCAGCTGTTCGACGATCTACCTGGACGACAGTACCGTTTCGCAGCCGAATCTGAAGAATACGGTCAAGTGTGTGTCGTTGGCGATCTACTATCACATCAAGAACCGTACCAGCGAGCGGAGGATAGACATCTTCGACGAGAAGCTGCACCCGCTAACGCGTGACCCGGTGCCGGATGATTACGATCGGCACAATCCGGAACATCGGCAGATCTACAAGTTCGTGCGGACACTCTTCAATGCTGCCCAACTAACGGCTGAGTGTGCCATCATTACGCTGGTGTATCTCGAGCGCTTGCTGACCTACGCCGAGCTGGACATTGCGTCCTGCAACTGGAAACGAATAGTGCTCGGTGCGATTCTGCTCGCGAGCAAAGTTTGGGACGACCAGGCTGTATGGAACGTCGATTACTGTCAAATCCTGAAGGACATTACGGTGGAGGACATGAACGAGCTGGAACGGCAGTTTTTGGAGCTGCTACAGTTCAACATCAACGTACCGTCGTCTGTGTACGCGAAGTACTACTTCGATCTGCGCACGCTAGCCGAAGCGAACGATCTATCCTTCCCTACCGAACCGCTGTCGAAGGAGCGCGCCCAGAAGCTTGAAGCGATGTCACGCGTCATGCAGGATAAGGCAACGGCAGAAGCGCTTAAAAATGGCATGAAGAAGTGGTCCTCGATCGATAACATCCACCAGCAGGGTGGCATCCGGCGCAGTGTTGCCATCCTGTCGTGATTTTCTTCCATCCCGACACCGTCGCACGTGAGCATGATAACGGTGATGGTTATCGCATAAATGGCAACCGCCCCCTCCCCGCCCCCGCCATAGCACCTTCCGACGTCGACGACAGTCCGTGGGTGCCTGGTGTCCTGGCGATGGACGCTTGGAGAGCAGCTAGACACTGCTATAAACTAGACTTAGAGTGTAACTATCGTCGTTAGTACGCAACCGCTACTCTTACTATCGCTGTAATTGTAAACCGATACTGCTATTGTAATTATTATCACTCACGCTAACAACTGCAGCTTATTTCACAAACTCTCACTGGTAATAACTAGCCGGTCAGGACACTCGTAGAACTGTATAATGCCATCACCTTTGATGCTACTGTGGAATCTAATTTTCGGTTAAGGTGCACCTACACGCGATCGTGCAAAGGTTGGAAAGTTAACGTTACCTATCGTCTTTTATGTTAAAAAAATTAAGTCTTCATGTACCCACACGCTCACACATACAAACTCATACTTACACAACAATGTGCTCGAAATGAAAGATGATCATAAGGAGATCGTGTAGTAAGGCTGTAGAAATCGGTAGAAGACTAGGTACCGGTATGAGGATTTGTGTTCAAAGAAGATTATTATAAAGACACTGGCTTTCTTTGGACACTAAGCGTATTGAAAGCACACACTAGAAACAAATCGAATAGTTACACGTTTCGTACTGTTCGGTTGTTGCAAGCAAAGCAGGTCGGAACAAACATGGTGTCAATTTATTACATTTGGCAGAAATAACTAACCTCTGGACACTCCAGAGGTCAAGTCTATCAGCGGGGAAATTTTTCAGCGGAGACTTACAGCACAGTACGTAAGTTGCTAGAAACCAGGAAAAGCTATGTAAGAATACAATATTTTTACATTGTGCAACACAATTTAAACAATACGGACGAGAAGCGTATTGAAAACAACGAGAAACCTGTGTTTTGTAAGTGGAGCTATTTAAGTTTTATCTTCCTTCACAAATCCTTGACAATTTTAAATTAAACTTTCAACAAGTTATTCAATTACCGAACTAAGTTTACAAGCAAATTTAGCAAGCGTTAGAAGAATTATGTTTATTTTCCTTTTTAAATCAATTTGATTGCTATTTATTTAAAGCTTCCCGTTTGAATGTCATCACGTCGTGTTTAATCTTATCTTGTTTTATTTTCAACTCCATTTTTACCAATCAATTCTTAAAGATGGAAAATGTAGATTGTATCCCGCTACATCTATTCCACACGCCTTACTCTTCTCCATTGCCGGCCGCCTGCAAAATGTGTGTAGGGTAGAATGCATTTTCTAGTGATATTTCTTCTGCGCCACAAAAGCTGCCACAACTCTTATATTGTAAAAGCAGCAAAGGAAACCATTTGTAAAAAAAAGTAAATAAATATACAACAAAAACACACACAAGAACATCCAAAGAGACATGGAAAATTCCTGAAACTAATAATTGCGCACACCCGCTGCTAGTGCTAATCGCGATTGCGTCGAAACCCTTTGTAGCAGTCAAATCTCAGTGCAAGGCGCAAAAGTGGAAGCACCCGTGGCGCTCTTCCTCGTAATGTCGGGTGACGCTTTTTTTATAGTGCAACAAAATGAAGCAAGTGTCGATAAACATAAAGTATAAAATAAACCAGAAACGGTTACACTAAGAAGGAAAAACCCACAAAACGAGCCGTACACGATCCGGGAGAGAAAACGATACACACTATAATGCAATAGGTATTAGTCCAAAAGTATACAATGTAGAAAGTGCAAACTGTTTTGTGAAGAAGAAAAAAAAGAAAAATAATAATATAGCAACAAAAAAGGTTAAAGTATCAGTAGCACATAAAATCAAGAAAACAAAAAACACCTCCCACGGTACTGCTAGACGAATGACCAAACACAAACCATCGCAAAACAAATTTTTACCAAGTTCAGCCAGTATGTATGTGTGTGTGAGCGCGCGCCGAAAAGAAAGGTTTTAAACTAGATTGCCAACAAAAGTGTGGCATGATGCAATAATCATGCTGTGTGTGTGTGTATAATTTAGACACCTAAACCTTATGGTTCTGCAGATATTTCGGGCCCCTTTTCTTCTTTGCAGCTCGGAACAGTTTTAAACCCTGACCGTGTGTCTTATTTCCATAACTTCATTTTGCACATTTCAACACTAACTAGTCGATCCTCCTGATCCTTTATCCCTCCTCAGGTCCACAACATTGTTATTGTACCTTGTATATTGAATGCTGTAGTCTCATTTTCTTTCGCTTTATCGATTACTTTTCCTTCGGCCACTAATCTATTCAAGCAACTAAGTCATATAGGTTTTTCCGTTTTACTATACCTACCAAAATGGAACGGAATGCGTGAAGCGGGATAAAAAGCACGCAAAGAAGGCAAGCATATGGATAAAGAATTGTGAACCAACCTGTAGGACCTCACAGTATGAACCAGAAGAAGAAGTTTATACTCCTTAGGACGGGAAAGAAATAATAAGCAACAGGAGAAGGAACTTCAATAATTTTCGATTCACTTTAAAGGACGAAACGCTACTTCCATAATGATAAAAAAATGCCCAAAATGAACACGATTAGTCAAAAACAAATTAATAAAAAATACATGTGTATAAAACTAATTTGTTTTCCCTTAAATTTTGGATTTATTTGGTCGATAAGTTTTGGACTTTTGATTAAGTAAATTACTGCACAAGAGATAGTCAAAAAGGGGTTACAGGACTAAAGCAAAAATCCAGTCGCACACATATGGGAAAATTGATAAGGAAAAAAAGAAAATGTTAGTTTGTATCGAGGAAAACAAAATTAAAGCGCTGACTGAGAGGGTTAAATAAAATTAAAGATGAAGCAGCCGTGTACTCTTGTGACATTTTAGTAATCAAAAATAAAAAGTGGAAGTGCGAATAAAACAGAAAAAAAGAGGGAAAGCGTAGTAGTAATGGTAAGAAAGATAACCGAAATAGTCATAAAAAGAAACGAAGCAAGAGCGTGGAAAGCGTGACACAACTACACTTAACACTGAAAACACACGAGCAACATACAATTCCGTTCGAAACCGATGATAGCAATCGAAGAGAAGATATTGTCTAATAGGAATCAATAAACGTATATGAAATATAAAAAAAAAAAAAACGAATCGTGATCGATCACGAAGAAAGAGATTGGGAGTGGTTAGAGCGATTGTTCGAAGTATTCGCCACGACCCCGATTGAGAAATGATGGAAGGCCGAGGAATGGAAACGGATGGAATATCGTACCAATTTATATAGGAAGGAATCGTAACTTGTAAGTTATTGTCGCGAAGGAAGTATAGTCTCATGATGATAAAAACAAAAATAAAAACCGAGCAAAACAAAAAAAAAGGTAAAAATAAATCCGAAGGACAAAACAATTGAAAAAGGAAACATGGGGATTTGTTTAATTAACATAATAATATCAAGAGCATTTCGGTAAGTAGAACAATAAGAAACAGATGCATAAGTGAGCTGTAATGGTTGTCTTTATCTGATTATTGACAATAAGAAGAAAGGTTTACTTTTAAACTGTATCTACTAGTAGCAACACGTCAATCTGCTCCTTTCTGCTAGGATAAAATCCAAAACCTTGTAATCGGGTTACGAGCGCCAGCTAGAGAAGGACGACCCTCCGAACTGGGTTGGTTTTTGTGCCTGTTGTGCCGCCAGCCCACCGAAGGACACACCAGACGAGGAAGATCCAAGCTGCTCGAACAGATTGTTGGACGTCGTTGGTGAACCGATGGCTGGCGAACTTCCAGCTCCACCAAACGGTGATCCGCCACCGAATGTCGCCTTCGGGCTACCGAACGTGGCCGCACCACCGAATGTTGGTGCTCCTCCAAACGTGGGCGCTCCACCGAATGTTGCTGCACCGCCAAATGTTGGAGTTGCTCCAAAAGCGGGCGGTTTGCTGAAAGCCGATGTAGCACTACCGGCACCGGGTGGTGAAGCGAACGCATTCACACCCGACGATCCTGTGCCTCCGCCACTGCTGAACGGTCCCGGACTAGCGGTGGCCACGGAACCAAACGCTCCCGGAGAAGCTGCACCACCTCCACCGAAGATGGATTGTGTTGAAGAGATGGGTTGCGTAACCGAACCAAACAAACCCGTACCGCCGGATGCGGGAGCGGATGCGACGGGACTGCCGAAAATGTTTCCACCAGCAACTGGCCCGGTACTGCCACCGATCGTTGCCCCGAACGCAGATGAACCACCGAAAATAGAGCCACCACCACCGGCGGGTGTACTATTGGTGTTGCTGCCAAACAATCCTCCAGTGCCGGTTGTAGGGCTACCCGTTGTAGCATTACCAAAAATGCTGGACGTCGTCGTAGCCGGAGAGGGTGATCCGAAGATGGAACCACCCGCCGTACTTACACCGCTGCCGAAGAATGAACCCGGCGATGGTGTAATGGTTGCGGTTGTTGCTGGAACTCCAGCGGTTCCAAAGAAACCACCAAAAATGTTACCGCCACCAGCTGGAGCACCAGTAGCAGTAACGGTGGCAGTTGCTGGACCGGTAGAAGCCACACTTGGTTGTACAACCGAAGAGAACAAACCAACGGGTGCTGGTGTTGTTGCGGCCGCACCAAACGTAGTAGCAGCGGGTTTCACACTGCCAAACATTGATCCACCGGATGATGAAACAGCACCAGCGCTACCAAAGATGTTGGTCGCATCCGTTGCAGGTTTTGGAGAACCAAACGTTGCTGAAGTGAAGATGTTGCCACCGGTATTGGAGGTACTCTTGGCATTGGTAGAAGTGGCCGAGCTCGGTGAGCAGATACTAATCGAACTGAGCAGATTGCTCGCCGTATCTGCTACTGCTGTTGTCGGAGCAGCAGCCGTTGTTGGTGCAACAGCATCCGATGTTGCCGTTGAAGCAGTACCTGTCGATGCAATAGCTGCAACGGGTTTTTCCAGAGATAATTTACCGAACGAAAAAGCACTCGGTGCGGCCGTTGATGGTATGCTGTTGGCGGAAACAGTCCCAAATCCGAAGCTTGTCGGAACTGTAGAAGTAGCAGTTGTTGCAATCGATTCCACCTTCGCATCCGATTTGACCGGTTCGTCGCTTGTGGTGACAGCCGTTGATGCAGTCACCGAAGAAGTTAATGTGGTAGCTATGGACGATGTGTCTGCTGCTGTAGATGTCGAAGGCTTAGGAGGCCCAAAACCAGACGACGCAAAGCTATTGCTTCCGAATGTTAAACCCACGGAGCTTGTAGGAGTAGCACCTGCTGCTGCTCCATTTCCATTAGCACCAGTAGTTGGTTTGATACCGCCAAAAAACGATCCAACCGTCGGTGTGTTGCTTTCACCTCCTGTCCCAGTTGCAGCAGGGGTAGAGAATGTTGGCGTTACGGTGAGTGAACCGAATGAAATTCCCGAAAATAAACCTGCAGTCGGTTTGGCTGTCTCATTCGTTGCTGTTGTTGTTGTCGTTGTTGAGGTCGTCACTGTAGATGCTGGTTTGGCAACACTGCCAAAAAGACCGCCCGACCCGAAACTGGTTCCACCGGAAATGCTACCGAACAGACCTCCTCCGCTGGGCTTTGGCTGAGCCGGCACACTCTTAACGGTAAGATCCACCGATGAGTCAACCTTCTGAAGGAGGCTGGTAAGGGCCGGCAGTGGGGCTTTTGACGTTGGGGCCGATTCTACTGGTCCGAACGAGGGTGGCAATGGTTTGTCCTTCTGTACTTCGTCTATCGGTGGTACATTTTCATTAGCAACCGTTGGTTTCGGTTTTCCCAAACTTAACGATCCTTCCGAAGGTCCTCCGATATTGAAAGAAATTGCTGCCCCATTACCCGAGGACGTTGCCGAGGGCAGATCGAACGAAAAATTTGGTTTCGCAAGCGAACCAAACGATAATCCTGACGGTTGACTGTTGTTGGTGCCGTTGTTGGCACCTGTTCCGACGCTACCGAATGAGAATACGGGTTTCGTAGCAGTGCTAGAAGTAGAAGAGGATTCCGCCGAGGATGACAAAAAAGCTCCCGAAGGAGGAATGCTCATGGCAGCTCCAGACGCAAAACTGAATGGACTAGACGAAGGTTTCGCGACGGTTGCGTTCGGTGCGGTATTGACAGGGATGTTTTCCTTCCCACCCAAGCTGCCGGTCGTATCCTTTTTCTCTCTTTCGCTTTCTTTACCGGCGGAAACGCTAAAGCTCAACCCGGTACTAATACTTCCCCCGTTCGGCGTTGGTTTCATGGCGGTTTCGGTCGCAGGCATCGGTGTAATTGTTGTCTGTCCAAAAGAAAAGCTACCGGCGCTGGGTGCTGCTGGAGCTTGCGAACCAAATGAAAACGCTTTATTAGCTGTCGCTGTTCCCAGTGGTTTCACGGGCGGTTTTGAGTGTTGTTGAGCTACACGTTGCTGCTGCTGTTGTAGTTGAGGTTGACTTTCCTTGCTGGAAGAAACAGTTGTCGCCTTTACTGTCGCTGTTTGTTGTTGTGTCACTTTCGCCTTTTCCTGCTCCACATGCTGTCTTCTGACTTGATCGCGACGTTCACGTACTACCTCGGAGCTAAGCCCAATTCGATCGGGACGCTGCGGCTTCACCGTTACCACCTTCCGTCCCACGAGCGCTCTCCTCAGGGCGGATAGCTTAGGTTCGCTTAGCTTTCTAGTGTCTGCCGCCACCTGATCACCGAGCGTCATCGATATGATCGAATCCGTCAGCGATTCGATCGCGCTCTCGGACGTATCCGTCATATCGCCGGTAAGCTGTTTGTTCAATCCCTTCGCACTCTTGGTACGATCGTCTAGCCCTTTTAAACTGCCTCGCAGCCCCAGCTTATTCTTAAGATACGCTAACTTCTCACCCTGCCGGTTCAGAATGTCTTGCTGCTTGGAAAGCGTTTGATACAGCACTTCCAGGCTAGGGATGTGCATACGCTGTTTGGCACGCGCTTGTTTCGCCTCTTCCAGGCACATCAGTTGTGCCTTCAACTGTTTCGTCACGGTTTGGAGCTGATTTTCGTTTACCTGTAGCATATTTTCCAGCGCACTCAGCTGTCGCCGGCTCGTCTGAGACATGCCGTGTGCTTCCTGGTACTGATGTACGGTCGGATTATTGTAGATCGCACTCTTGCTGTTCGCTTCAGCTACCATCGCAAATGCTTCATGTAGCCCGAGTCGCAACGTCTGCACGTCCGATACGAGCGACTGGGTGCTTTCATTCGCTTGCGCAATAATGTCTTCCAATTCACGCAAATTCCGAATGATCTGAGCCGATTCTTCCTTCAGTCCGATTTGAACGTTTAGCGAGCGGTTACGCTGCTGCAGATCGGCCAGTTCGCGGCTAAAACGATTCAGCTCATCGATCGTCAGTGTTCGTATGATCGCGTTACTATCCTCGGAGGAGAATTCTGCTTTCTTTTGCATACTTGCTGCTTGTGGTCGGGTTGATCCGGTCCCACTATTGTTTTGCTGGGTTTGCTGTTGAGCCGAAGGAACGTACGTAGGAGGAACGGTGACGAGCGGTTTATTTGCATCCGGACCCATTGTGGATGGGGCAGCAGCTAGCGTTGATCCCATCGATGCCATGGCTGCTTGGAAGGGTGGAGCAGACATCGTTGGAAGACCACCGGCACTTGTCCCCAGTGCTGTACCACTGGTAAACGTGCTTGCTGCTGTACCCGGTGCTGAAAACCCGGCGAAGGAAGAAGGTTTCTTATCGTTGGCAGCTCCTATTCCCGTTTGCGAACCAAGCGGTCCTCCTGTGGGTGCCGATCCGAAGGTAATCTGTTTGCCGAATGTTGGTGCTATTGTGGCAGGTTTTTGCTGTTGCTGCTGAGCTGTTGCACCGGCTCCACCGAATAGGTTTACAGGAGACTTTTGTACAGCCTCTCCGAGTCCGGGATTGAAGAATGATTTCGATTTCGCTATGGCAGGTGTTGATGTTGCACCATTCGGCACGGCGAAAGATATTTCCGACGGAGGCAATATTCCCGCCGATGGTGCCACCGGAGCATTTGGCACCACTGTGCCACTGTGCTGCTGGTGTGACGTTGTACCAACTGTCGGAGAGGACTTTTCCACATCCAACTTCACGAATGCTCCACCGGAAAGGTCCTGCACCGGTTTGGGAGGTGAGCAAATGTTCGGTACATTCGGGACCATATTAAGCACGTTGAACGAAACCAGCTGACCGTACGTGGAAAGCAAGTGGATCATCGGCATCACCGGGAACGTTTGTTCACCGATTACGAGTTCGTGTGTGCATCCCGTTTCGAGCACCAATCCGATTGGGAACGATTCCTGTTTATCGGTCGTCAGCGGCAACTCGGCGCGTGCCTCGTCTGTCGTCGTCCACTGGCACCAGGTGGGCGCTTCGCCACTTTCCGTTGTACCCAATATGCCGACCTCCATGCTGTTGGCCGATGCCATCAGCAGCAAATTCCAGGGCAGTACATGTTGCAGAAACACTTGCCCTTTGCGTGGCCCACTCTGACTGTAACAGATGTCGTCGTAATTGATAAAAACCGGATTGCCAACTTTGGGCGCGTTCACGATGAACAGTGCCGGCACAGAGTCTTCCGCGTGTGGTAGAAATACGACCGCAAATTGGTACGTACTGAGCCACTGGACTGCCAGTACGTCGAACCCACCGCCACCCTCCACCACCCCAGCCGGACACGCGATTGTACGGGCCGGTTTCAGATCGGGCTTGTACTGTACGAGCTTTCCGTTTACGAACGCTACCACCAACTGCTTACCCTTTGGACTCCAGCAGGCACACTGAGTCCGCTCGGCTGGATTGTTCGTGTCGAGCGAATGGAACTCTAAACCGGCCGGCTCCTTTAGCGTGTACACGGAAAGGCCTCCTGCGTCGGTACGCACTGCAAGCACGTTATGCATTACGGGATTCCAGCAGAGCTGCGTACTGCGCACGTTGGGCTGTGCGGATGTTTTGATTTCATGCGTCTTCACAATCGAACCGGTCAAGAATGACGGTACGGAGTAGACGTACACGAATGGCACTCCGTTCGCGATGAGATCCACCGCGAGAAATCCATTATCACAGCTAACTGCCAATTGATACGGTTCGCTTGGCAGTGGAACCGTGCGCAACGGGACAAGTTCATCCTTCGCCCGCTCACTGGTGATGTCTTTCAGCTTGAGAACGCGCAACTCACAGCCTACGGTGCCGGCAAACACCAGCCCATGTACACTGGCCGTGGCAAGCAAATTGCAACCGTTTTTGGCATTTCCATCTCCTTTGAAAACCGGAACCTTGCTCTGCAGCTTAAATTTCAATTCCTTTCAGATGGGGAAAAAGATCAAGCCCAGCGTTAGCATCATCAAAACGTAAACATAACCTATGTTTTAGTTTACCGTAACATCCAAACCAAGCGGTGCCGGTTGCGCCATTCTCAAGTTGCGTCGTTGTTGACCACCTACCACCTAGTCAGTCACAAGCTAATTATGCGTATTCGCCTTCTGCTGTTCTATTTATTTTGCGACAGTCATTCACGTAAAACAATCAGCGCAACACACAGCTCTCACTTCACATACAAACCCGCTTTTTTCGCTGGCAGCACTTTGGCAGCGGCGACTGCTGTAGGAAGATGTTCAATAGAGGAGCATCTACACTACCGTTCGATTATTTTGAATTAAGTTCGAAATATAATTGTACGAGAAACATGGAGCAGCTTTACATTATTGTTATACTGTTCTATGTGTATTTTAACATCTACAAAATGATGCTTTATTAAGTTCAAAGAAAATTACCAACTTCTGTAGAATCCATTTGCTACGTCGATTTGTGTAAATATACCTTAATGAACGTCGATAATTCATCGCAGAAGAGCAAAACATCGTTGATGTTTACCTATTCGCCTAACCATACTGGTAGTGCTTGAGATACGCGGAAACGAAGGTACGAAGAATTTTAAAAGGCACAACATAGAAGTGTTGCACATGTTTCAGATTTTATTAATTCAACGTATAATGTTCATTATGAGCAATGTAATGGTCTACAATAACAGTAATCGTTGACGTGCATCGTATTAAATCAAACAAGACAATTCCACAATGTGAACGACCCCGAACGGAGTGATGATGGCGGGGTGGCGATTTTATTTCTGCAAAACACTTTTCACGCTTGGGGTTTTCTCGTCTAAAATTACGTGTTGCTTCATGTACCCCGTAATCAGCGCACGAGTGTCATCTCCGACCATGCTTAGCGCTGCGCGAAACTCATTCAAGGCGGTGAGTTCTTCCGGTTTCAATGTTACCTCCTCGTCTCCGAGAAGATAATATGCGGCCCAAACATCCAACAGATAGAAACATGCAGTAAGGTATTCCAAACTCATGAAACCAAACTGATTTCGCATCATTGTTACAAATTCCAGACAATAATCACGAAGGGTGAAGAACGATTCCGGTGTATATTGGCAAACATATTGGGTGTAGGTGTGAAGGATGTTCTGCAGTATGGAGGCTTTCGTTTGATTGGAATCTACCAACAATGTTCTGCAATAATTGTAGTGTGTTATGACTCGTTCAAAATCCGACCGGGCTGCAAATAGATTTGTTTGGGGTATTTTAATTGGTAACCAAATATCATTATGTGTTATTCTTACCGTATTCTAGCTCATAATTGTTATTCGGAAGATATTCGTACAATTCCGTACCGAATTTTTCGGAACACTTGGGGCATGCTATTGGTTTACCTTGGAAATCATACCGAAAGCTACCCATAAAATCCTCCAAATTTAGCTCCATAGGAAAACAATACCGGCACCGGGGACACTCAATCGTGTTGAATTGTTTCATGTACGTATCATCCCCCGTCCCACATCGCGTACAATTACAGTCAAAACAATACTGCTGGCGAAGATGCATCAGCCGCGTCTCTACGGGCATTAGCTTGTAGTGTGGACCGTAACAGTTCACGATCTCACTCCCAGCACCGATGGAACGTGTAGCGTACACCTTGAGTGTCGCACGGTCAAAGTGATTGCGTATGTTCGGATCACAATCGTGGTTAAACATACTGATTCGTGGAAAAATCGCTGTGAATACGCGCGAACTGTGTAAATAGCGATGCAACATAATTAAGGGTGGCAAAAGGTTCTCTGTTCTAAATGAGTCATCGAAGCATGGTAAAGCTCTTAGTTCACTGATCGCATGCCCGTTGCATACCAACTGTCCAATGTGACGCATTATTAACGCTCCAAGCAATACGCGCAGATCGGATGCCGACATAGTATCATCACGCGACAAACCATGCTCACCTACAAAATCGGTACAGTCGATCAAATAAATGGACAGCATTAAACCGGCCTGAAAATAATCGAAATGTAAACGAATCTATATCGAACGAACGACTAAAATATTACTCACCAACGCATAGCGTAGTACATCGTCTTTGTCCATTTTTTTGAAATTCGTCACTAATCGAAACACTTTTCCATAGTCGCCCAACTCATTATCTTCATCACTGGTTATTTCGATCAGTCGCTTATAGCAAACTGTTGCACTTTTTGCCATCAATATTTCATTGCGAATCGTGCAGAATCCATCTAGTAAACAGCGTATTCCTAGGTGAGCAATTCCAATTGTAAACCACAAACGTTTCTGATAGCCGTAGCACTCAAAGCGATGCACACTTTGATGGTTTTCGCGGCACTGTAGGCTGCAATAGCAAGCTCTGCCGCATGTGGGACATCTGCAAGGAATGGTTTGTGAAAACATTTACCTCGTATTGTAACGTATGTTTTTGTTGACTTACAGAAAAGGGATCACATTTACACGGGCACATTTTTGGCAATCATTACTAGCTAACGTAGTGCGGGCGTTGGGTTCATACACGGGTACGAAAGAAAAGGCAGTTTCCGTCGCAATTATGGTGTTCGTCTCTATTGCTTCGTTGGCAATAACATGTCGCCCTTGCGTCGGCGAAACAACGCTTGAGATTGGAAATGGATTGTTACTTAATGTTCCATGCAAAATGTCTTAAACCGAAGGTTCTACCTACACCTTTAAGGATGCTTCGTATCGACTCTCGATTTCTGGTGCTGTTTGTGCAATTCCCACCGTACACTTCTCAGCTGCCGCATATTTTGCCTTAAGCGTTTGTAATTTTGCTTGTCCATCTTTCGACAGCTCCTTCGTGTTGTTCGCCTTCGATATGCCCTCGATAATGGGACCCAATTTACTGGGTTCGCCCAAGCTTTCAACACATTCCGCCTGCCGGAAGTAAACTTTCAATCGCTTTTCCTCGGGATAATCACCATCCAGCGCTAACTGACAATCATCATACGCTTCCCGATAGCGCCCTAGACGAATTAGAATAATGGCACGATTTGCGTACCCTAGCGCCATAGCTCTCGACCCATTCGGAGCAGCTGTGATAGCTTTGTTGTACGCGGCCAGTACATGAATATGGCTTCTAGTCTCCTTAAAAAGCTCATTACCTTTGGCGCGTAACTTGTTGGACGTATCCTGCCCAGTTAGAAGCACGCTCGGAAGGTTCCGTAACCATGAAAGCAATTTTGCACTGAAATATGGAAAACAATTTTACTAAAAAAAATGGGAAAAGTACTCTATCATCTCAGCAAAATTACCAGATTTCCGATTTCGTTAAACGATACATGAGGTCCACTTCATCTGTAAAACGTGCTGGAAGCGCTTGGTGTAAACGACAATTCGAAATTGTTTCTTCAATAAACGTATCCCACGCACTTCCCATGTTGAAAATTTATTAATAAATGAATAACAAAAGCAGATACACGCTCTCTAGGACGAGTTGCGTGTGTTTCAGAATTACAAATAAATTTGCCAATCGCTTGACTGACAGTCCCCGTGAAACGCCGGTATTCGATGTTTCTATGCGATGCTTTTTAACTGACATATCTTTTAAGCTGCACGGTGTAAACACACCTTCAGGGGCATTCTGTCATCGGAGTTTTCATCGCAGTAAAAATATACACGGCTTGTGATTGAGCAGAAAATAAGCTGCAAACGAAAGTTTCAACTCGATTCGGCAAAACTCGTAAAATCATTTATTTATTTTTACATAAGTGAATCAATCACCAACGTGTGTACATTTGTTTGTTTGCAGTAGCGCCCAACGAACGATATCGGACGCTTTCGTGCGTTGCGAATTCTGACCATTCGGACCAAACCAGCAACGCAGATAAAAGATGGCTTTTAGCTTCCCCGCTTTCAGCTACATTATGGCATTAATTATCGATGCGTTTCTAATATTCTTTTCCATCTTCCACGTGATTGCCTTTGACGAGCTGAAAACGGATTACAAAAACCCGATAGATCAGTGCAATTCACTTAACCCGGTAGATATGATTGTTTGGACGTAGATCTACGACAAACACCCGGCCTTCCGGACACGTTTCGATCGATAATGATTAACCGTATGAATTTTATATTTTTAGCTCGTCCTGCCGGAATATGGTTTACATATACTGTTCAACTTGCTGTTCTTATTTTCGGGTGAATGGTTATCACTCGCCCTTAATATTCCGCTCATTGCATACCATATATGGAGGTTAGCATCTTATCATACCCGCGATACTATGATTGTGTTTGCACACCTCTGCAAACAGATGAATTTATGTGTGTTTCGGTTTTTTTTTTTATTATAATGAACATTTTAGGTACGCCAATCGACCGGTTATGTCGCAACCAGGATTGTACGATCCAACGAGTATCATGAATACGGATGTTTTACGAGCGTGCTTACGCGAAGGCTGGATTAAGCTTGCGGTGTATTTGCTTTCGTTCTTCTACTATCTTTACGGGTAAGTGACGATATGTACAGTCGAATAGTAAGCAAATTAACAAAGATTATCCTATTAATTTTAGCATGATCATGGCACTAATTGCCTCTTAAACGAGGTAGTCATCGACCATCGGCATGGTAGGACAAGGATTTTTGAGTAAGTTTTTTTTGTTGTAAAAAGGAAAAAAAAAACTTTACTCAAAAATTTTAAAAACCACTCCAAAGTGTGTGAGTTGCCATTCTTTCATGTTTGTAAAGACCTCGTCTCGTACACCACACTGTTTGGGTATAGTTTCGGTTGAGCATCGGAACGTAGTTTTTTTACTCTTATGTCAATCATCCAAAACCAAGCTCGGGAAAACTCACTGATCGTTCCGATGGCTTATTACGATAGTGAATACTTATTTATTCCGTTCATTCATACATACATGTTTCTTTTGCTGTTATTGTTGGAACTGACGCTAACGTACATAGGACGATCTTGACGATAATCAAAAGCGTTCCTCGAGACTCAGATCAGAAAAGATCCAATTACGTGTAGTAGCCAATACTAATGACCATGTACAGTTTATCTGTCCGAAATAAATCATACTGAGCGTTTTTTTGTGAAACGTGTAGCACCATAATTTACTATAATTAATCGTATTTCGAAAGTGTATAAACTCTGATTGATTCTTTCTATTCTGCTATTAAAAAAAATGTTGTAAAAAGTTAACAGTTAAAAGTTGTATGATAAAACCACCATTCCCTTTTATTCAATCCCTTTTAAACTTTCGGATTTCAACAAAATTTGAAGGAAAAAAATTACTTCCGATACTAAATTCTCGGAGCTCAAAGGAACGGCATGGTTTACAATGGTGATCTTGGAGCTCAAAGGAATAGCTCCGCTATACGTAGGTATCCAAAAGCACAAAGAAAAGGCTTCACCATGCAAAGTGGGCCCGGAGCATTAAATCCCCTATTTTTGGATCGGATCACCCTGTTCCATCTGCGATTCCCATTAATTTTCTAAGTTACGAGGATAATGGGAGCCAGATAAATTTGCGTAACTCAATTTTCTTCGGCAGTACATAACCGCGTAACTCGGGTTCAGCTTGTATGTCGTGTCCGGTTGTACTACCGTTTATACTTGAATCTTATAAAGTGGACTTTTTGCTACGCCCATATTATATTCAGTAGTTCAGCAAAATTTTTGGAAGAAAACATTAATAATAGTCAATTAAAATTATTCCAATTGTAACAGAAGTCCTTCATTTATTGTCGGAAGTGCAGCCAGGCCGTACATCTGAGTTAGATGGCCATGTTATAACTTTTACGCTTGAATTTTGTATTATAAACTAATTCAGCTGTCAAATTTCAAAGCCCGCGTATCTCGGGCACTGCCTGCACCGTGCTATTTTCTCAGAAACATTATTATTGTGTTGAGAGACCGTTTGCAAGTGCTATCGGAACAATTAAAGCGTTTCAACTTTGGCGAAAATGGATCATAAATCGATGACATGTTTGCAAAGGAAAATGAAGCAAATTAAATTACAACCTAAGAACAACAATGTTGAACAGTATCTGCACAAAGTACACGCAAATACGCAACTTGAAGACTTGAAGAACCGTTTGATTAACGAACGGATGCAGCGCGTTAAAGTAAAAGACGGTGGGACAATCATAATATGTTTTCGGTTGTAAGTGAAACTGATCTGTATCTATCTCCTTGCAGAACTCATGAAGGAAGACTTTTACATCATTTCGATGGCATACTTTTGCCGTACGATTGACAATGATTACATTCCGGCCGAGCTAGGTGTGATAAAGTATAGTCTGCGTGGCGGCATTCAGAACCAACTTCACATGCATATAAATCCCGGCAAACTTCCATTTGGATTAACCTATGAGGCGCAGTCTCATTCGAAAAATTCCCATAAACTACCAATACCTCCGAAAGCGTTGGGGTTAACAGATTACGGTAGTATAGCGATAAAATTGCTTCGCTTCCTAGAAATGGAAAAGAATATCCCTTTGCTATTATTCACGGACACGAAGGAAGTGCCAAAGGTGGAAAGTATGCTTAATTCCATACTGGGCAATCGTACCGCGGAGGGAATGCTGTACGTGTGCTCCCTTCCGGAGCTGTTCAATCAGCTGCAACATGCCGTGGGAGCTTACGAAAAAGAACACGTGGACACTCCATCAGACGTGCATAAGGCACAGAATATGCTGGATATGGATTATTTTAGCTACACGTCGGGAATCAGTTGCGATTACCACGAATCTAACGAGTTGTTGGTGCACTGTGCGTTGTCCCAATGCATTCGTTGGTCATATACCATTTCCAAAGTGTGTTGTGTGCTTCTGGGCATCGATTTGGTTACAGGAAAACATATGCCTCCAGTGGTAACTAAGGCACGACCGGCAACAAGTAAGGATGATTCCGAGGACGTCGATTCGGATTATGATGATAATGTGTCCGTTGATCGATTTACGTTCGAATCGTATGCAACGGATTACACTGAGATGCTGCCGGCGGAAGTTGAGACATATGCCGGATCTGGGTGTAGCGATAGCGAAAGCATCCTCAGGAAGAACGGCCTACTGGAGTTACTTGGGAAAGGAAAAATGGATGCGGCAAAAGAAACACTCAGTGCCAAAATAGGAAAAGGGAAAGAATCGTTCAATTGGCATAAATTCTTACATAAATCCAAAACAGAAAACTAATCTTTATCATCGTATTATACGGAGTGTCAAATAATGGACACGATATTTTTCTCACGCGTTGAACGACTGATTGGAAATCTAATGGTGGAGAGATCTGTACACACATCTTACCTTGCCACTGATGAAATGTCCTCTTAGTAGCCAAAAGAATAATTTACTTTTCGGAAACATTACACTATTGCACAAAACTCCATTTCGATTGGATAACATTTTTTCATATGTTTTTAAAACTACTTTTTACTTTTCATTTATTCCTATAACCAGATAACGGAACCAATCTGGTAAAAAATGAACTATAAATGGCTAACACATTGAATGTTTGTATGCTTCATTATCGAATATCCGCCATGTCGTTTTCGTCGGGCGTGTAATCAGAAGGACATTTTTGCCCGTCGTAAGCTTAAGTTTTTGCGCTACATGAAATCATCGCCTATCATCATCATCCACCTTGCCTGTGGCAAGGAGGATTACTAATTTAGTTTAAGCTAATTATTCTAGCCCTAAATGTATACAATATTTAGCTGCAAATCGTGCATGTTATATAAATTAGAAGTACAATAAGAATAGGTTGGATATCGGCACTATTTCACGTAACAAAACGGTCATTATAATGTTTGTTTTTCTAAACTTTGTAAAATTTCTAAACTTTCCTTTTGTCCAGTTGCTTGCTACTGAGAAAGTGGGAAAGACCTTAAATTGGCAGGGATGGAGAAAGTAGAGTAGCAAGTAAGAAGGTATCTGTTTCCGAACGCTACAGGATACCACTCGATCCTTCATTATGCTCTGACAAAATCGATTCTTCTTCATGCTACGTACTAAAACTAAGAGCTATCGCAGTTGTCCTTAAAATCGCGCTCCCCGGTCGTACCAATTGGCCCACCGTTCTATAAGTTATTGTAGTACCAAACTTAAGCATCAAATAATACTAGTTCGTTTTTTGCCGCCAAAGGTCACGACGCATTGTTTGCATCGGCTTCGTCAGCTCGACTTAAAACGTAAACGTACGCGCGCGGGATAGACTAGTTTGCCACAACTTACAACCTATATTTGCGTCCTTGCGGGTTCCGGTCCGTTTGTTCCCTGTTTTGGGTTGACATGCGACCGTTCGCATGGCGTATACTAACATTTAGAATAAAGTACTTAAATCGTTTTCCTACTTATAAAACAAACACATGTGCCGCATGTACAAGAATTGCGGTGATCCTGTGTGCATTCGCGTATGGTTTGATATGGCCCTGGGGTGGAGTATTTAGCACACACTCGTGTATACCTAAGAGCGCTCTCTAACTCTAATGAACAACAAATACTTGGTAACTGTTCAATTTTGGGATCATTTTCTTTATCGGTTACGAGCATATGTGGGACCTTCTTCCCAATATTCGCAACATTCTGGTACCATCTCATCTACGGACACACTGGAACTTCATTCACGCAACGATCATTCATGCATTCACTCATTTCTGTTCTGGGAAGGGGCTCCCTAAGCTTCTGTCTTTAAACTACACGTTCACCAAATGGTGTGTGGTCCCTTTTGGCCTCTCACCATCGTACCAAGGATATCTGGCTTTCGTCCGAAAGTCGGCATTCTCGCGACCTCTTCTATTGATGTTGAATGTGATCTAGAGTAGATCGCGTTCCGTTGTCTAAGCTTAGCCATACTTAAGAAACACATTTCACTGATGCCCGCGAAGCATCGCATGCTTTCCGTTCTCGACACTAGTGTTCTGCTTTTGAAGCATTCGCATTTGAAGATGTTATTTTATTTTTTTTTTCCTTTGCGGATCTTCTCTTGATCTACCTTAACTTCATTCCCGCTTTGTAGTTGCACTTCTTCATCACCGCTTCAAAAACACGTTTCACCCATACGGGCCGCTTTCATTGCTCCATTCTTTTCTCCCTTTGCCCACGTGGACACACTCCATTTGTCACGATGCACCACCGCGTGACCCGATCCATCCATTTCACCCGTTTGCCTGTTTCTTTACAATGATTTTTGTGTCTCGGTTTCAAGTACTGCTAAATCAACTGTCCTGACACCCATCCCCACTGGTCGGCTTATAACGGTAGTTATGGAATGTATGCACATCAATTTCATTCAATAAAAAAAAAATAAATAAACGGGGAATACACCGGACCGAATGAAACGAAACCATGCAATGATAACTGCAATGCGCTTGAATATAAAATGTGAAGGAAATAGTGTCCTCAAAAGAACGGACGACTAACTTCCATTGTGGAGGCAATCCACTGGTACTAAATCTATCTGTGCATTGGTTTTCATGCTCCTTATGGTGGATGAATACAATTTTCTAGCATTGCCTTTACTGTTTTCCTCCTTTTGCTTTCTGCCAACAGAAAATGAAATAGTTTTGATCATTGCGGCTAATTAAAAACAAAAAGAACCCTTACAATTATACATTTTTTCCAACGATCTCCTCGACGATTTTGCTAACAAATTCACACTATTTACTAATCGATCGCGGTATCGCATTACGATCGAATGATGATAAATACTTTCACTGTACCGTGTGTGCGTATCACACACCGAACTGGACCGGCCACCACCTGCTCTTGCCATCAGCATATCTCTCTAAATCCGAAGGTTGTTAAATCAGTCGTTGTTTGTTTCTTTCTCTGCTGTCCAGATTTGTCGTGATTTTTTTAACTGTTCCTTGTTGCGTGTTCGTGCGATACATGCAGATGATGTCACCGTAATGATCCCCGGTAATGTTCGGAACTTGCGTCTTTCACGATCCATCGCACATTAACGATGCGTTTGGGTTTAGGTTTTGAAGAAGAAACTGTAAAAGAAAGGCAAATGAAGACATAACATTAATTGTTTGGAATGTTTCGGCAATCGATACGAACGATTAAATAATGTTATTGTGCAATAACACGGCTGTTTATCTGTTATCTACGGATTTTTTTTAGAGCAAAGTGTTGTAATAAGTTTTAACTCGCTATCAGTGTTAAAAAGTTTCGATGTTTTATATTACACCTTTACAAAAGGTATCGGAAACTTGAAGTAATATGCAACACTGTCCTTAATTGGAAATTTTACCTAAATCGGCTATTTTTCCGACCAGTCCCACCAGCGCAGACCATTATCACAGACCTTGCTGGACCACCTTTTTTGTATGTCTGTGCTATTTGCGCTAGTAGAGTCGATTTTCCCGTTTTTGGATTTTCCAACCAGAAAAGAACCGAAAGAAGGGCATACAGTTATCACGCGCGTGGTGTTTAAAAAAGCGAGACGAAACATTTCTCAAGTCCCCCCCACCCGCGAAACCCAGGATTGTTCATTTTTCCCGGGGACGAACCGCCGGACTCGAATCCGGTAGCAACGCCGGGGCAGCACCGAGGGCAGCAACAAAAAAAAACATTCCAGAGATATTTTTACACTTCACACTCCGAGGGCGGTTTGTGTTGCTGTGCCCACCGGACCGGTCGAGTCGAAGAACACCACACACGCGCGGGGTATGGAAAAACGAGTTTTTCTTTCGTCTTTCCTGGCTTAATGCTGCACATGCTGATCTCCTGTGGGGTATTTTTCAAAACACGTTACAATGGGAGAAGTTGGAATCCTCCGCATTATTCTTGGGTGATGTTTGAATTCGTTTTTTCGGTTGCTTTTGGAATCAAAAACACATGTTACTCAGGTCTCTATTGCATCAGATCGTATTATTGATACGATTGCATCCGTTGGGTGGCGCAATGAATGAATCGTCTTCGTCTAACCTCAGAATTAATCATCATACAGCATTCAAAACTGTTTTTTTCTTAAGAATATCTTTTTAATAACTCAACTGCAATCTGAAGATTTAGCTCGTAATTTGTGTTAAGCTGATATACAGCCTCGTCTCGCTACACTGAAGATCGCGGATCGCATGTCCCCGTATCAAGGATTTCTCTCTCCAATCAAGTAGTGATGAAGAAACTGAGAAGCAGTACAAAAAGGCTAGTAAGCCGTTATACAACCGCCATGGCCATAGTATATCGCTAATCCAAGGAAAAGAGAGAGCCATCAAACTAATGTCTATATGCAGATAATCATCCACTAATGAAAACAATTTGTCATCGCTCTGCTACGTGTCGCGTACAAGCAAGGACATTTAACACAGCACATATTACCGTATTGAATCGTGAGAAGATACTTGTAGAAAAGTGCTCTTCAATATAAAGATTGACATCTTGGCATATTGTAACTAGAGAATTTTTAACAGAAATTTCTAAGCTTCATACATCTTAACTACTTAACAGTAGGATCTAAAAACGTGTTTCCACATGCTAAGGTTTGTTGAAATATGTTTATTTTGGATAAGTTTAACACAAGTCTTTTGATAGACAACCTCACTTTGGGTGGTCCTGGATTTTAGGTCCTGCGTAAATCAGGAACCATTATCTTCATATCTATTGTCCTTATCCATGTATCCTTCTGCTAAGTTCTAAGTCCAATTATTGTTATTGCATATCAATTTCAAGTTTGCCTTGTTAGGGACAATCCGATAGAAGTCAAAGTTACTAATTCCATATCTTACCTCTCGTACATAGTTGAAAGTAATCCGTCCGCATCCGCCGCATGTCACCTTCATCTGCTGCTCTTGGGCGCTGGTATGGCATGGATTTTTATGATAATTTACTACAAATACACAATACGACACCGACGGTGGTGTACACACTCTAAACCAGCGCCCAGCAACATTCCGGCACGGCAGTGTAATAGCGGACGCAAAACCTGAACACTTGTGGGTCACACACCGTAGAGAGGAAAGACACGCAAACAAAAAAAAACGTCAGCGTAACGCACACGCGGACCATTCACCTCGCATAACGACACCACGCGACACTACACTCATACAACCCACTTCCGTAACGCATGAATAAATAACACATAAACCACCGCTATTTGGACAACAGAAAAGCGTATATAAAAAAGTGACCCAAGAAAACAGCATCGACACTGGACAGCATGAAGTCACACACGGCGCACGGCGGTCCAAAAGCGCACCCTTTCGCGTCACGTTCACCTGCCGCCGATGACTCCGTCATCGATCATTTCCGGCCTATTGGTCAACAATGGCGACATAAGGCTGTGGCCGCACATACCAGGTATGAGGATGATCGACTAGGTGGTATGTTGGTATTTACCCAAACTCTCACACATACAAACACGCACGCACACACTTTTCCTTCCGGTGATGCGTTCAAAACAGGCGCTTGACGCGCGAGTTCTGTTTAACACTTGAACGCGTCGCCCCCGCACTTGTTACGGCTGATCCGTCACGCCGGCGTGCAGAAGAGTCCGGGTTGACCACACGGAAGATGACCGGTCCGTCTAACCGGATGCAGCAAAAGGCTCTGGGAAGGCTACGGTGGTTAACAACACGCTAGCGGAGCCGGTGCGGCTGATGGGTATGACGCAGCGGTTGGGTACGGTGGTGCAATAACTGCTGATACTGGAACGATGGATGCTGATAGAGCTGGGGCAAGTTGTACTGTGGCTGGCCGTTGTGGTACGGCGGATAGAATGGGTCCGGTGTCTGCTGCTGGTGGTACGGATGGTACGGCGATGGCGATCCATATCCATGCACCCGGACCGTACGCATATGGCCGTTCGGTTGCGCCATCGTGAGGAGATCGTTGTTTTCGTTTCAGAATTGCCGGACCTGGAACATTGAAAGAGACTAAGATAAATCTAAATTATAATTTGGAGTTTCACACACCCGCGTGCGCAACAACATGCATGCATATGGAGAGGTGAGAGAGCTATGAGGATGATCAAACTATTGGAAGTTTTCTTGAGGATTAGTACAGCCAAAGCAAGGTTTGCCCCCAATTCCTTAGTGGATTATTAGCGTTGCTGCTGCTGCGAGGGTCAGTAGAGTGTGTAATGCGATGGTTGGTTTGTTACACGATTCACCGATTTGTAGTTTAAATTGCTTTCACAATCGATCGAATGATCGGTCAATCGTTAGCAGGCACATGTTCCTCAGGTCATCCATCTGTCATACCAGATCAAACCCACCACTCAAATCTCGGTGTAATGTTGGGTCTGATGACGTATGAATAGTCTGCCACTCCACTCCATCGAATCATGTCCCAACACACCCTCCAACTACCTTTTTCCATTATTTGCCGTAGAATGGTGCTAAAATTAAAACCGTTTTCGGGGTAATCACTGCAAGTGTGAAAATTAGCAGCTCCATACAACCAGGGAGGAGATGGCGTCGTGGAGGAACCCCGGTGGTCGCACCGTTTGTTGCAGCACTCGACGGAACCGCACGCGCACAGTTGGAGTTGCTCTCCCGGGGTGGAGTGAAAGAAGATTGGAATTTCCTGGCACATCCTGGCCCAACACGCCTATCGGGAGGAAGCATTCAGTGTAAATCGGTGTTGAGCTTCCAAGAATGTGTAACTCATTTTGCGCATGAATGGTTCTTTGCCGACCGTGCTGCTTCTAAAGCAAACAAATGGATGCTCCGTCGGCTGCGAATGATCGCGTGATCTTGCAACATTTCGAGCCGTTTCGAAATTTCTGTTCAGAAATTGAATATCTGCTAGAGATTACTAAACTAACTGAACAATCATTTAAGATTTTAAGGAAACGTATCTTTCCAGTGTAACAAAATTTTAATTTAGATATTCCTTGGAACTAGTGGAAAATTCCTTGGAAGGTTTGAATAGGATAGAAGTCTAAAAAGTGCCACCATAATTTCCAATTAAAAAAACTGTGCTTACAGCCAACGGAGGGCCTCCTCCCCAGCATTAGGAACACTTACATAGAACTATTGGAACTATTTTTAAAACCTGACGCCTACGCTAGCAACCATGCACTGCATCGTAACGCAGTATTATGCCTCATATTTCACACCCAAGGCATGTACCACGACCCCGCCAAGATGTCGAATGTGCTCAAATTTAGCTACCATCATTCATGCCACATCCATTCAAACACGTGTTAACATCATGCCGGTACATGCAGAGGAACGCCTGGTTGACCGAAACCGTGTACTAAATAATTAGGGAAACAAATGCTCTCTAACGCTACTGTAAAGGAATTTCTTGGGGGAAGCATACTCCCAGGGGAGGGACCCAAACAAGCATAAAAACATCGTACACATGCAGGCTAAAGGAAAAACGTTTTCTACATGAATTTCCCAACCTCCCTCCAATCCCACAACTACAACTACCATGGAAAGAAAGTCTGGTAACGTAATTTTGAAGCTATGTATAAGAAACAGACAAACCATAATATGGCAAAACTTCACTAAACCTTTCAGTTGTGGAACGCGTCGCGGTTGTATCTGTTTGTGCATATGTGCTCTAGCCGTTCTGCGCGATTCTCTGTCCATATCTGCACTTTCCGGTCGGTCGGGCTTTTCCAATAACAATGGTTTTTTTTTTTTTATGAACGGATTTCCAATAGTTTTTCTTCCGCTGAAGTTCTGCTAGTGCGTTTTGTTTTGTCCTTTCCGATCGATGCTTGTGCGATGATCAGCAGTCAAGCAGCAGGTTCAGATAGACAGAGATAGAGAGCGCGTGGAAAAGGGAAATGACTTTTTGGGGGGATGTGTTCCGTAAAATTGGGGGATGATGATTGCGCGCACATGCACAACCGGCCGTGGTTTATTCAGGCCCAACAAACGGACTGAATTGGGACTGTGCAATGAATGGGCTGGGGGGGGTGCTCTGTGTTTGTGTGTGTGTTTATTATTTGTTTCTTTATCGTATTTGGGGTGTTTGCAGTTTTCCTTAGACTTTCATCTGCCCCTGGCGGGGTCCAGCGTAGCACCCGAGCCGTGAGAACTAGAAGTATAATAAAGAGAAAGAGAGAGAAAGAGAGCAAACACGATCACGATCACAGAATGGTTACGATGAGAATTCAGCACGCCGTTGTAACGGTGAAACAATAGGGCACAAAATGCTAAAAAAAATGCTAGATGATGTGGTTGTTGTTTTGTGTGTGCGTGTTTTTTTAATTAGATTACAAGAAAGATGCATTGAGAGGGTAAGCTAACTGCAGCTTGCTATCGTCACTCGTCACAACCAACGTAAAGGCCGGGCAGAGGTCGAGACAGAAGAGATACTACGACAGAAATGTACTACGCAAACAGACACTGGGTTAGTTAAAGTTAACGAAGAAAAGAACATGAAACTCGAGCTAGCGAAAACATAAAGCCTTTCCAACTGTACCATAAATAATAATGGTCTTACGCTACTTTCACTGTCTGTTTATTTCATTAAATCAAACAGTTCAGCTGACGGCTATATACGATCGCCGGTGGGTCATCACACCATCGATTCAAGCGAGATGATTTCGTCAAATTTTATACTTTAATATTTTTGCGATACTCCTCTCACCCCTCTTGGTGGCGGCAGTGCTTCGCTTCTGTCTTTCATTGCCACCTAGTAGTAAACGATGGGGACATCCCGGCGCAACCGATCATAAAAAAAAACATGTGCACGCGAAACATGCTGTTTGGGTCCATTTGTAACGAAAAAATGAAAGCACAAACGGTCGCGTCATGAAGAAAATCAACTTCGTTTGTGCAAGGGGCGCTTCACCGTAACCGGTGAGAAGGGAATGATTATTTGCGATCGTATGGGAGGCAGGGAGGCAGGAATGAACGGAGCGAACTCCACACCACCCCACACAGGTGGGAAAATATGAAAATTCTATTATTACACTTTTTGGGGCAGTAAAACTCCCCCAATGGTTGAAGCCGGTGGTTGACGGTAGCGGTGATTCATGCTGAGTCTTCCACCCGTTCTCGCGCAGGGTAGCTTGCGTTACAGGCGCATGACGATAAGGGATGGAAATGGCACGTGGATGCTGTTTCATATAATTTTGTATACGCGATCGTACTTTTGACAGGCTGTCTTACTATTTTACTAATCTAAGCATATCAAAATCGCTCAAGATAATATATCTTCGTAAAAGATTGACCTAATTTAAAGGACTACAAGCAATTTCTTCCGATTGGAACGCGCCAAAAGCTGACTCTACTACGATGTACAGTGTATGGCTATTGAAATAAGGCCACTGTTTTACGCAACATAGCTCTTATGATGCATTTATTAATTGCGGAAAGCATAGTCATCTCATAAACAATCAGATTTAACCTTAAACATTATCAAAGCCTGTGAGTATTTGTCACCCAGTAGATCACGAATCTTTGAAGATTCGTGAACCGCCAGAATAGAGGTTCAGAGTCATTAGAATCAGAAAATGCTGCTGAATTTATAGATTTTTTAAAATAAAACTCAAATTGTATGCCAGTTACAACGTGACCTTATTTTACTGACCACCGCTGTGCGTTTTCCCTTTCTGCTACCGTTCAGCGTGTGCGTGTGTGACTCACCCGGCGAAGAAAAAAAAAACAACGCGTTGAACCTTTGCGGCTCACATTTAAAACATTGCGCCAAACCGGGTGGAGGCAAAACACAAAACCGTAGTCCGCCTATCTGTTGAAAGGTTGATGATGAGCCAACCGACAAAAGGCTTCGTTCGGCATCGCGGTGTCTAATGATAAAAATAAATTCCCCCATTCCGCAACACTATTCCCTTCCGCGCCATGAACGCGGCGTCCCTAACCGGTGGGGGGCCCACCGGTCCCTAAAAACAGAAAACTAATCGTCCCAAATTGGCCACCGTACCGGGTTGTATAGTGGTGCCGGAAACAAAGCGCACATACTCGCGCTGTTTGTACAGCGATTAACACACGCCCGGCCGATGTCTTAGAGGACATCTTATCCTGTGCACAAGAACGCCCGTCACTTTGAACGTATCGGGCCCGAATGTGGGCGAAAAAGTTGAAAGTTTTGCTACATTAAGCTGATGCGTAACAATGCCCGCCAGATGAATGATTTGTTCGAAATGATAGCCATATGTTGCGGTCAATAGGACGGAACTTGAGATTCGGGTAACATTTTAACAACATGTTGGAATTTTTGAGACCAAAAAGTCTTGCATCACACGGGGACGCCTCCATGCTTTGGTAAGTAATCGCCACCCACGGGAAGCTTTAAAAGAGGACAACACCGTGGGTTGACGCTTGCAAACAGCCATCACAGCTCACCCTCCGGCCAGTTTGTGGAGCTCTGGAGTTGAAGTGACTGGTGCAAGACCCGGCTGAGCCTGGCCGAGATCACTAATCGATTCGCTTCCCAAAAACGGTACCATACTGCTAAGACCATGATCACACAAGAGCGTTAAAATGTCTGACAAGTGCTTCCCAGTGCTAGTGATGCAATCGCGGGTGGAACGCGAAATATAAAGTCCAGCGTCGACCGTTTTTGGCAGCACCCACCTACTACTGCTCATCCTTGTACGGATGGTAGGCAATCTTGCGATCTAGCAGTTCTTACCCGTAAGAGTCAAAACACCGTCCACCGAAATGGAGGGCGAAAGCATTGCTCTCCTTAAATAGTCCCGCGGCCCGAGGTTGCCGGTGTGTCCGGTCCAAGTTTTTAACCCCCACACACGGGTGTATACACAGCAATGGGATGGGAAACAGTCGTTAAGGTGACAAATGTGGCACGAAGACATGATCCGAAAGTGAGCTCACTAGTGGCTGGATAATCGCCAAAAATTGCATATGACCATCATACCGTCTGACGCGTGAGTCACACACGACCCTCAAAAAATCACCGGGAGTTCTTCCAAATCTTTTAACGAAGCAATCGCATCATGGCCACTATAGAGCAACTAGGTAGGTGGCAAACGCACTGACGCAAATATATGCCTCAGGTTCAAACGTTCAAATGGGCTTAAGCTTGTCTGCAAAGTTCTCATGTTGTGGTGTTGAATGTCTAGCCATTGCAACATTCAAGCAGCAGCTCAAAGCTGCGAAGAAAAACACGCTCTGTCGAAACGTGTCCCACAAATTCCTTCGAGGAATTATGTTATTCAAAACACATCAAAATCTTTGCGTGCCCATATGTTGGCGGGTAGTCTCTGGCAAAACATTCCGATAAAACTATATCCCAATGCCGTACGGGAAGGCAGTGTGTAGTTTGCCATCAGAACTCTCACGCAACAGACCACCATTAATGCCCCTTGATCTCAACACATTTTTTCCCGCAGCCATGCTCCCGTGATACGTTTTGTGGTAGCACAGCACGGAACACTTACCGAAGCCGGTTCTCGGGCGCTTCTGAGCATCATACCCGTGATCGAAAAGATTTTCGGAGGCAATTTAACATCTTTAGCAGTAGTAAATAACATCTCTGTCCCTCCTGGCTAAATTGACCATCATGAGCTCACTTCCCTTGAAAATCCCTTACAGAAGGGAGAGAGAGAGAGTCGCATTACGTGTTATTTGTCCTGCAGGTGGGTGTCCCTGATCTGACCCCTCCGGACCAGGTGGTGTGGGATAGGGGTAGATCTTGTTTTCTTTTCTGGCACCAAACTAACCAGCGGATGCGTAAGGTATATTCGCGTGGGAATACGGGAAACTAACCGGGTCTGCCGATACGGCGCACAATGTAGCGCCAACAGAGACGTGAGCGTGAGTGTAGGTTGTCCCATGAGTCTATCCTCCCCTTCTACCTGATGAAATCCGGATCGTTAGCATAGGTAGGCTCACATGACGAACGTCCACAGCTAGATCCCACCGGTTGGAAATAAGAAGACAAGAATGGAAGACCTTGTCCTGTTCCTCCACACTGGCCCCAAATGTGCAGGGTGTATATGCGGATTAGTAACGCGCCGAACATTAGTCCACCAAGCAGTGTCTTAACGCCATTGGAACGGTTTTGGTGCCATCGTATCGCCCGCACGTCCATGTCACATGCATGGGCGGAAACAATTTAGCGCCACCTGGACACCGGATCGAGCGGAGTAGCGGAATGTTTTGGTGTGCTGAAATTGGCGGGTAAAATGAAATGATTGTGCAATCCTCATCATAGACCGTGGATGCATTAGAGTCTATCGCCGCCTGTCACAACATGGTCATCGATGGTGCACAAATGATGCAGAATGGCAACGGACAGTAAAAAAAAGCAACTCCTCTAACGCCTGCGCACATTACGCCCGTGTGCGGACGTAACAAATTTGGTGTCCTACCTGTCCTAGCGGCACCCCACTGCGGTGCAGTTCACAGTCATTTGGAGCGATAGCTCTGTCGCTCTATACACGGTACGCAAGCCAATATCGGTGATGGATGTGTAATACCCGTCAGGGTAGCAAACTCCGGGACTCGTGCCGTTCGAGGAATGCCATCCACGAAACTAATTTGAATTTAATTAGAGTTGAGCTTAAAGCAAGATGTCGAACTGGGGACTTTGTTTTTTTCCTTTCACTACTTCTCCCTCCCTCTTGGGCCGTTTCACTTGTGCGTCCGTTCACAGGTAGATCGCAAAGATTGGTGATGCCAGTCGATCGGTGTTCCTCCCACGCTGCGCAAAGGAGACCCCTTTTATGACATTGAATCGGCGCGGCAGTGTGCAGCCGCCTTTACCACCTCAGCGGCCTAATGGCAAATGACTTACGATGATGATTGAGACGGTACTTGGCCATAGGGACAACGGGTCGCGCTCAACCGTTTAGGCCTGAGCGGTGTTCGGTTGATAGATTTACGATTTGGTGGGCTTAGTTTGGTTAGGACGGCGCGCCACATCATCTAGACCCACTCCTCTGTGCACGAAACCCTGTGCCTGTGAGTGAAACGTTGACACCATTTTGCTGGGGTCAGGGAACGAACATAATTTCTGTACAAATTGAACGTTAAACTTCTTGCAGCTTGTGCGGGTTATCTGGTCACTACATTCATGGCGTACCTTCTTTTTTTTAATCTTCAGAAATGGTACTAAAATACCATCTTCTCAAGATGGTTACCATTACCATGGCTAGGCACCTGGTGCAGCATTCCAGAGTGAGGCAAAGAAAAAAAAACAGGTGTAATATTAGAACCGTGGCAAGTAGGTCGTCGTTCCGGTCATAAACTATGTGGGAACCCCGTAATCAGAACAGGTGTAACGCACGCCGCGTTCTAAATTGGTGCGTTCCTTTGGCACAGTTTTTGGCGTGACTCTACGTTGCAAAGCGTCGTTTGCGTTTTGTAAAATTGTATCTTAAAAGTGGCAGTAATTCACGCTATGTTACTAGGAGTTCTGATAAGTTTTCGCCGATTTATGTTTTTCAACTCATGGCTTATGTTTCAACGAATTGACCGTCAGATTCTTCAATGTTTCCCATTTCCCTGCATCTTGCGAGATTTGCACTCCTTAAAACCTTGATGTTGTTTAAAGACAATTCAAATATACATCCAGCTTTTGGACTTCTAGCAATATCACTGAAGGGACACTGAATACTAATTGACTGTATCAGCGCCATCTATGTTAAAACGGTGGAAGCTAACCGCCAGACCTAATGTATATGACATACGACACACAACTACTTGGTAATTGCAGAAATTAAATGTAACAACGTCAAGTCGTACAACCGTGCCAATCGCTTTAGTTTTGCATGTTAATAACACCGTACTGTGCTGCCAGCTGGTCGCAACAGAGTCCACACGATGGGGATGAGAACGCAAGGCAAATCTCACGCATGGTAGTAGTGGGTATCGATGCTAGAGCTGTGTTGTAGTTGAACGATTAGTTACACGAATTTAGTGACGATAGACGAGAGGAGACAAACGCAACCAGAGTGCAGAAACGAAAGGAAAGCGAACAACGAAAGGAAATCAAGACGCTCATACACACACCGCGAGGCGAGATGAGTGTTAGCGATAGTTTCGACCGGAAAATCGTTCAATGCTTTCGGCAGGGCCAGTGGAAAGATTAATTTGATACATTTTACAACTCGCCCCAAGGGCATTCTCCAAATGTTAACCGAAAAGATCGTCCGGCATGTGGAGTCTCTTTCGCGGATGGTGCACGGATGATGATCCAACACGAGTTAGGCCACAGATGATGAACGACAGTGAGGAAAACGCTAGAAGTACCCGAGCGGAAAACCAGAGCTTGTAGGTTGGGAAGGAGAGGTTTCTTTTTGGTTTGTGGAGAAGAAAGAAATTGGAAGGAAAATTGATGGAAAAGGCAACAATACTACAGCTTGTACCAGCTTTTTTCTGCTTTTCTGACGATCGGGTCTGTTTCTCAACATTTTTTTGACAATTTCTTCCTTCTCCATTCAGAGAGTTCATCAATATATAAGATAAGATATTAATACGAATTACAACATTACATTCAAAAACCGTCCCGGTGGATTTTTCTTTGCAAGCAAATGCAAGATCACGAGATTAGAGTGTCTAGGGCTAAGGTTGAGAATTAAAGAAAGAGGCCTACAGATAGTGAAATGAGGAAGCGTTCCCCACGAAAACGGAAGGCGCGGGGCTTTTTTCTTTACGGTCGAGAGGTAGGTGTTCTTCAAAACGATTACGAACTTTGAGTATGAGAATGTCAGGGGGTCAGAGATGCGTAGTACACAAACACGATGGAGGTAGTAGTGAACAAATCTTCCTTTTTATGGTGGCATGGTGGGGGGACAGGTGGGGTCAGATACGACAGGATAAGAAAGGCGGGTTAAACACGGCGTAATTAAAAACTAACAGATGAGTGAGTTATTTTTATTAAACTTTGAGCAAACTGTATTATTCCAGAGAGTGAGAAAAAATAAGAATATTATTAATTAATATTATTAATATTATTTTCTTTAACGCTGGTTTGTTGGTTTTTTTTTAAGGTGGTTGTGGTTGGTGGTTGGTGGTGAATTCTCACTTTCATTCCTGTAGCTATTAAAATTATTATTGTTGATTATTATTACGATTATTATTACTCGTTTCCCTTTTTTGCTGCGCACTGGCGCGAAAGCTTTGTACGTGCGTTTGTTTGTTTGATTGTTTTTTGCTAACCCAACGTGTTTCATTTGTTTTGTCCTAAAAACCGCCTACGGTTTGGGGAGCCTGTTTTGTATGAAGCTTAATGTTGCTTATGAATTCTAGCTGCCAGAGGGCGCGTTTCGTACGAGCCTTTAGTTAAAACGGTATTAGAGTGGTTTGTGTTAGGAGGAGTATCGTCAATGTATGTCCACAGTGGACTTGTGTTGCTGTTGCAGTTGTGATGAAGGTGAAAGAGTTTGCTCTCGGTGTGTCACTCTTGATGTGCAAGAGTAATAATGGCTGTGTGAATAGTTCTATAAGTGTGTGTTTTGTGTGTACATGTTGGTTATAGAATAATTATAAAAATATTATTACAGTACAACAATACTAAGTAGCAGCGACAGTATAAGAAAACCAAAACAGAATCATTGCCGGCACACGGCATATTAGGGCGGAGGAGGCATCATTATATGGCGCATTATATTATCATACCCTGGTGTATTCCATTTGCATTTGTAATTCGTCAGAGGGACAATGAAAAAAAAAATTAAAACAATGCACTGCATCACTTGCCTTGTGTCTGGGTGTTGGTTTCTTTTTTCCATCGCCAGACAGAAGACCGTGTGTTGCCTGGTACACTTGTCTCTCCTCTATCTGCGTTTTGTTTCCCTTTTAGTTAGCTCAATCTACACTTACTCTAAACACATTTAGTCAACACTTAATAACAGAGCGATTAATTATGGCATTCGGTTGTGTTTTGAGTTCGGTCTCTGGACCTTCGTTTTGTTACTAAATTGCGCGCATGTTGCATTGCGAGAACCGAACCAAACCCTTCTCCTGCATCAATAAGAGCACGTATGTGCGATTGAATGGCATTCGTCCAGTAGTGATCAACTGATTCATTGTTATGTTAAAAAAAAACGGTTCCCTCTACGCTCACACACATTACGGTTGTACGCGGTTACCGTGTTATGCTGGAAGCTCGTTTTGTAAGTATGGTTGGCTCGCTTTACACTTTCTATTCTAACACTTTAGCACAGTTGAACTAAGTATATATTTATAAAAAAAGGGTAATGGACCTGGTACGGTGTTCTTACGTAAATAAAATAAAACTTTTATCATTAATAACACGAAAAACAAATGAAATAAATTAGCATTCAAACCACGAAAAAGGATACGTTTTTAAAAACCACAATTACACCTACGGTTAAAATTCGAACCTAACGATTGTACTTGGCATACTGATCCGTAAATACAATTATTACACATTGCGCGCATAAGTATTTGTTGTTTTTTTTTCTTTTTTGTTTGTTTAATAATAGTTAAAACAAAAAAAAAATTGTCGCTGCATCGCTGCACCGGTTTAAAATTGCCTAGCGAATATTAACAGGGAGTATTAAAATGATGCTCGACCACATTGTTAAGAATAGATACGATTGAGATTACGCTTACATATTGGGCTAGCTTTGTCTGCTTTTTTACACTATAATCTTTCGTCTACTAATACGAGCATGGCGTTTGGATGGACACGTTAGCTTTCAACTGCATATTTCACATTTCCTCCCAAAAAGATGATATTATGTATGTATTATTTACTGCTACTGCCTGCCTGTGGTTTGATGTTCCATTTAGTTAATCTTCAAACTGTTATCATGCTTGCTGGCGGGGTACATTAAGTGACAAAACACATACACAAACACGCAACGGACAAGTATTTGAAGAATGTGGCATGCTTACAGCATCCAACGAAAGATCTGATCCTACTGATGCTTGCGTCACCTTACCGGTGTTGCGCGCGATTTTACAGCGTTTGAGGGCATCTCGATTACGCAGACGATTAGTTTACATATACGCTTTATATTAGAACAATCGATTTTTGTTTTGTTTTTTGACTCATTTACTTGGCCTACATAGTTTGCTCTTGCTGTGTTGTTGCGTCTAGGAGTATGCTTGTGAGTATTTGTGTTTGTAGATGTAGATTACATGTTGATTATTAATTAATCACAACTATGTTTCTAGCTGGTTTAGTAAAACCCCTTTTTTGATGTGCTCATCTCTGGCTTGCTCGCTACGCTTCTGTTTTATGGCATTGGAGTACCACAGACACACACATCGTTCTAACAACTTCTGAGTGATGAAGATGTTAGGCGTTGAGAATATTAGTGAGTATAAGGACATGGTAGAAGGATGTACAAAAAAAAAAAAAGGACACGGAAACACAGCAAAGTCATGCTGTACAGACAGACAGCTGTACAGAAAGTTGTACAGACTTATGTTCGATATCGGATACAAAGCAGAAAATTACATTTAATACCGATTGTGTTCCTACTGGCTAAACGTAAAGGTCGACGGTACGACGTTTCGTACCAGCGCCAATAAAGTTCAAAATAAGAGATATATGTGTTTGTATCCTGTTTTTTAAAACGTTTATATGTACACGTGGTGTTTGGCACCAGAAGCGCTAGGCAATAATCATTCCGATCATGCAAAACATAAAAAAAACATATAACAAATAGAGCACCGTGAGGAGTATATAGTACGGAAGTGATGTAAATATATATTAGTTAAAATCTAGTTAATTTAAACGAGAGATTCACTGAACAATCTCATCGAAAAGTATTAAATAAAATAAATATGATCTATTTTTAATAGAAAAAATATTTTCACTAGCAGAGAGACTTAAAGGGAGAAAGAGTGAACAGAGCTGTAACGTTTTGCATTACGAATCCTTCTGATACACGCATTGCAAGCACTCGATCGAGGCCACTACTTCGTAGAATAATAACACTGTCCTCACTAGTACGGCATGAGTGTCAATGCATGTCTCCACGGCACTGGGCAACTCCCATCTCACAGAGACGCGTGCACCAGACCTAAACGATCAATCATCGATGCGCGAAGAACAATTTTCATCATGGATCGGCGCTGTAATATTTCTATTTATTTACCCGTTCCCCTGCCTGCACAGTCGTTCACGAGCGCCTAGGGGTGGACGACGCAATCGGTTACACTCGGCGGGCAGTGCCACGACCGTGTAGATGTGGTTCAGTTTGTTTGCTTAAATGTGTTTCACATACCGCACACACATGAACCTACGATAATGTATCTTCCAGATTCCGGTTTGCAAGGGCGTAACCAAACTGATGCTGGTGTTAGGCGCCCCCCCTTCAGCATCTGTTGGAGGCGTAGCAGCTGCAGCCGTAGTATGCCACTTTTCAACAGCATTGCGAACAGTTTCTTCAAACCCCGATCCCGGCGTAGAGACTGAAATTTTGCATTCCTTTATAGCTCGTACGCACAGGGCAAAGAATGTAGCTTCCATCCGGGATGATGATGTTTTTTTTCTTTGCTACCCCAACCTACTGGTCACTATCCAGAGCTAATCAAAATATGCTTCTCGAGGGAGTTTATGGTTTGCGCAGAGTATCATCGATTCCAGGCGCGGGTTTTCGCATATCTAGGCCCCTCAACAGCTAAATGCACGATCTTTGCCCTTTTTTGTTTTGGGCGACATTATATTTGCATACCCATCGTACTTCTTTCCTGTTTCCACGCTCGATCGTGGAGAAGATTTTGCCGAAGCGGGTGTTATTGAGCGGTGGTCAACACAAACAGCATATGCGATCGCCAAACGCGTTCGTCATTCCGGTCAGGAAAGTTGGAGAACGCACATAAAGTGAGAAAACATACTCCCCTTCAGATCCGCCCAGAACGACCCAGAGCGAAGGTGCGCGAGAGAAGTGCCTGATTAGTTGGACCGGTTTTTCTCGCTTCAAAAGCTCACCCGAGTGCCACTTCTGCCGCAGCAACACTGTCAAGCGTGTGGCAGCAGTAACCAAGGAGACAAAACTCTTTTCGCGTCGCATGGTTTTCGGGCCACTGTGTCCGATACGCGGTGGCGTAGGTCTGAGACTCGCGTGACATACAGCAAACTTGTCAAGGTTATCGATGGATCGCGAGGGTACAGGCACAGTTCACATTCGCAGTATCTCTTGGCAACGTATGCGGGGGGCATTAGACCGTTTTGGAGAATACGATCTGACTCAAGATCTCTGGTTTTGGACGTTGGTGACGTTCACCAAAGTTATCTCTCTACAATTTGGGATAATCGATGCTTATCGATTGACTCATGTGTGTCTTTTGAAGAAGTGAAGGACGTTATCTAATAAACGATGTGTCATCTCTAAACTATGCGGTGGTCCGCATCCTGCTGAGAAACCAAAGAGGCCAGGAATTCTGAGAGCTTTCGCAAGTAGGCATTGCTCAAATGGATGCTGTTGTTTGCTTAAGATTCCGCCTTTTCTGTTCCTTGGCGCGCTAGCCTAGCAAACTTATCGACAATGTGTAACCAGATGGAACGTGCCTGTCCGACCGGCAAGTGAGGCTATGGACGACACGTGAGTTGGGACCAGTTGTGCCATTAAACAAAACAGTCCACACATTGGCGACTAGGGTACTATCAAACAATCGTTCGTTGTAATGGAGCAGCTCAGCGTTGACGGCAAGTGTGTTGTCTTCACACCGTGCACTTTCCGATGAAATGCACATCATATAACAAAACATCGTCGCTGCAGTAAATGTGTTTTCCTTTCCGTATGTATTTGCATCATTATGATGTCGCCTTCCGGACCGATCGGTCCGGTACGGGGTGATGCATGTCGAGCGCGTACAGTGGCGTAGAGAAATTTCTTTGCAAAACAGCACATCATTAATCAGATCGCACATTTTGCTGTACGCAATGCACAGCCCAGCGACGTAGGTCAAGGACTGGGTGATCTGCGTGCGTTGCTGAACACCAGCTTTGCCGGTGATGATGACAGTTAAACCGTCTTCGCTGTAACACCGTGTGTATTCGCGATCAGGCCGGCAATTACTATTCGAGCCGTGTTTTTTTGTTGCTGCTGCCACATTCCGCGATCGGATGCTGATGAAAGAGACGCTGATGTGCCTTTCTTCGTGCTTAATTAAAGCGATTGACCCTAGGCGGTGGGTGCGTCGGCCACACAATCCACACCACACGATCGACCGCCGTGACTGTCTCGTCGTCTGTCGTGTTTATGCTGTCTTTTCGCACTGCGGCAAAGGTTGTACTATCAGCCCTTCAACGGATCCAGCTGCGCAAAGGGCCCGTAAACATCTACAAGACTCTGTTTGGAGGAATATTACTTCCGCGTGAAATTAACCGCAGCAGCACAAAAGTAATTATTCACCACCACAAAAAAACCTCCGATTTTATGACATCAAAATTGGGCTTATTTTTTTGTTGCTGCCTGAAATTAGTTTTCACCAAACTGCTGTGGTGCTTGGGACAACATCTCAACCGCCAACATCTGAAGCCATTGCGCAACGCAAGCAACGCGCACCAAACTTTAAATTGGATTTTTCACAACAACACCACAATTCTGGTGCCGCGGGGGCCCGCGGCCAATGTTCTGAAGCCATTAGATATTTCTTCATTACCGGCCCATTCATTGCAGGTGGAAAATGCGCGTTGCTCAGCATTTTATTCGCGCACGGTACGCTTGTGTAGTTGAACGGGGGGGTTTTTGTTGCTTCCTTTTTGCTAAAGCCGTCCGTATCCGTAGGTGGATTTCCTGTGTTTCTACCTCAAGTGCGATGACGTACGCACCCGCTGATATGCTGGCCTGTGGTGTGCTGTGGCCTAAATGAACGTTTAGTCCAAAAAACCGGATGCGACTTCAAACCTGACAGTTACCACTACCTCGTATTGCTGGTTTTGTGGAGCAGTGAAAAGGGAAGCACACCACGCTGTTACTCAACGAGTGTCCCCTTCCGACGGAAAGACCGGCAACAATGCAAACACTCGCGGCGAGACCCGCAAGAGACAAACGATATGTCCAATGACCTTTTTTATTACCCTTTTTCTTTAATACCTTTCGAAGTTCCGTTGAAACAGCGATAGCATGCACACACATTATAGGGCGTGTGGAAGCTGCAAACTGGTGCGAGTTCGCGGTTTGCTCTCCTGCCTCTCGGTGTGGTGTGTGTCACGGGCTATAAATAATTTAGCGCAACCGCCACCACCGTGGTGGTTTTCATGGTTCTAGCTATTTTGGATGCATGCCCGATCTGCCTCTCGTTGCTGTGCACACGTCCCAGGCTCGAGCGAACGATCGTTCATCGGTTGTCTGTAACCATGCCACTCTGCGGGTACCATCCAACAGGCCGAATGTGAGAAAACAATAGAAATCATGAAATAGATTTCAAGCCAACACATAAAATTGACCATTCGATATCATCATCTCTAGGGAAAGCACGCGGTGTTTTGCGTTTCGACGTTTATGTCGTTGCCCGTACGGTCATGTTCATTGGAATCGGATCTTTAACGTGTATGTGAGGTTGACAATTCTCCATAAGAATTGATGGATTGATGTAGAAGGCACTAAACAGAGATCATTTTACATCAACGATTCTTCGGAAACGAAGGATCAATTCAAATACCGCAAAGTCGCGGGATGTACTGTAATGCTAATTATCGTTTCCGTCTGTTATTCGGGGAACATATGTTGTGCACTTTGAACGAATTGATTGGAGCTGTCGTAATAATCTAATGCTTAAGCGATCGGTCTGATACACCCGAAGATCGTGGATCGTCTCTGGATCTTCGATCCCAATAGCCAAAACAACAAATGGGGAACTAAAAAGGAAAAAACCACTCAAGAAAGTGAGAGCCTTTGCACAAAAAACCAACTGTCGTCCGAAGACAATTTGAAAAATAAATATGTTTGTGAGTAGATAACCAGCAGTACAGACAAATTTTCTTGAATACCAGCGAATAAAGCCGTTCTCGCTCCTCTACGCTCCTAAATGCAAGATATGATCTTACAATATTGTGTATGCTAATTAAGATAACTTCCGATAAGTTCGCTTCTTCTTTACGTTGTGCCCCAGCGATAAGCAAGAATGGTCGTGGTACAACACCCTATGTTGTGTTCTTCGGTAGTCTTAAATGGCATGCCCCAGTGCTGCTGCTCTCTTATCATGCTGTCAAGGTTATTATACACCTGCGGGCAGCCTTCTGAGAGATGGGGTCAGTTCGTGTAACAAAAAAAAACTTCAAATTTAATTTCCTTTCTTCCTTCGCATTTCAATTATCTCCCACCGGTGTGTAAAACGTCATTCTTACGGTCAAAGAGATACATCCATTTAACAAAAAAAAATACAAAGCGACAATCGTTCTATATAAGCACCCAATATCTTTTCACACAACCCCTCCATAGCATGTGGCTTTGGTTAGCAAAAGATGTTATTAGAAATATATTTTGTAAAAAAAATTACATCCCACCATCCATACATACATAAGTGAAGCTGATTGCGTAGAGTAATAGTAGGTAGCAGATTAGGAAGGAGCAGTTTGTTTTTCATTTACCGGATACATATGTGTGTTGTTGTGGGTGGGAGGTTAATCGATGGTTGAATTATTTTCCGATGGATTGCGCATCAGCAACGTTGAGGAGGCCAAGAATGGGTTTTTTTTCACAAACCATGGGTTACATTTCTTTCAGACTAATGTTAAGTTTCGGGAAAGGATTGGGATTCGGAATTACGGAAACTTAAGGGATGTTAGGCAGAATAGGGAAGAAGGTTGGAAGCAGCAAATTATTCAGTTTTTAATGTGAGAAGATACATTTACATAGCATTTTAATTTTGCCTTTCCTTGCTGCTTCGTCTTCGCGCACTTGGTTAGGATACACATATTAATTATTTGCACAGTCATGAGAGCGATCGGATTATTATTAGGAGGGTGTGATGGATGCGGAATGGTGGGGGAAAGATAACTAACCAAAACTGTTCCGGTTAAAGTTTTGCCAGCAAATAATGCTTTATTAATAATTGTTTTGATTAAACGGATGGTAGTAGTGGATAGTAGTTGCAGGGGGAGGGGGGAGAGGAGTAGTTTTATTGTTGCTAGTAGTAGAAGTAGCTAAAATAGTATTAAAAGTAGAAGTAGATGATTAATATAGTAGTGCAATATTAAGCTTTATTATCAGTTTTATTATTTCTTGCTGTAGTAAATGGTTTACCTCATCCATTTTTGTTGTTGTTTTGTTACCAGACCAGAAGGGAGTAGTGGTTATAGACTGCAGTTATCCTGATGCTGTTTGCGGCCATATTATAAAAAAAGCAGTATTAATGTTTTCGTATTCATACCACCAACCGGTTAGAGGCACAAATTCCACACACACATTGTTTGTGGAAATGCGGGTGAGCAATTTAGTTGTAAGGTGTTTTTGCGTAATACACTGCTAGCTATTAAACATATCCTATGCACATATTGGTGTTATTATTGCATGTCCGGGGTCAGTGAGATATGATTGTTAACATTTTCCTAGTTTCTCTTCCATGTGCTAGGTTAAGAGCGAATTTTCGAATTTTCTGTGTGCGTTGGTTTCGTTATTGATCGGTTAACATTTTAGCGCAGTTTTAATTTCAACGCAACGCTGGTATTAATCAGTTCGCTATACATTGTTTTCTGTTAGCAGTATCAGTAGTACTTTGTTTACAGTGTGGTTATTTGTATTTTGCTTTCTGCTGTTACATGGTTTAACAACGATTTTACCATTGCCATTGCCAATTTACGAAGTGTAAAAGAAATGTTTCGCTGTTTTCTTCACAATTAAAAGAACATAATTCAAGCGATGGAGTAATTGCAAACAGTAATCGTATGGTGCTTACTTATATTCCTAAATAGTGTTGCTATTTTTTATAGTTAAATTGTTGCTCTAAATGATTATCATTTTTAATCAATTTGTTGGTTTACTGTTTCGCTAATCAATTCGAGATGAAAATATACCGCCAACCACACGGTATTAGCCACGATGGTGTCTGTGTGTATTGTATTTGTTAGAAATAGTTTGTTAAGGGCTACAAATAAAATTAGTGGTTATAAAAACTAGCATTACCGTACGGAGCTTAGCTACGGAGGGTTTGTAGAAGAGATTTCTTGATAAAGGTTACGCATTTTGATCTCAACTGCACACACTACTTAGCACTATTTGCTAATCAATTCAAGGCATTTTTTTTAACTCCAAATATTAATTTCACTGTCAAGCCTCCCTTAGACGAATAATTTCGCGTGGTACTTTATACGTTTGATTGCATTATAATTTAATACAGTTGTTTTCACTAAGTATCCTATTTGTGATTCTACGTATCCCGTGACATAAATTTTCATTTATAAAACTTCAATTTGCCCACCGGCTACAAAACACTAACAGTAGTCGTTACTCCACCTACTTTCACTTGTGATCAGAAGACGGTTCTATAGCTGAGATTGCTTCAAAATGGTTCGATTAAAAATAGTAAGAAAACACACTAAACAATACGACGTGCTTACTTAATAAAGGTTGATGAAACACTTTTCGCAATCGAAATCAAATTTTTTTGATTTCATGCTCAACCGATTCCGCCTCAGTACAGCGATATTCCAACTATTTCATCATAAAAGATATATTGCGATATTGATAAAATTCGCGCACCACAATCACGATGGCTTTATATAGCTGAGCGTGCACACATATAATACGCCAAAGTGATATAACGGAAGCGATTGATTGCCTTTATATAAAGAAAACAACACACTGTCTTAAAATCGATTGGCCGGGAAAGGGATGGAAGCATACGATTTTGTCAAGAAACTTTGTTTCTTTAATGCGCCATTCCCGCCTGATATATGTTCACCTTGTGTGAGGAAGAAGCATTAAAATTGCATCAGTGCAACTTACAACCTTAGCATGATATAAAAAAGGAAGCACTTAAAAATAGTATTTCCATTATGCGCGTGCGTGTTTGTTTCTGGGACAGGTTAAATAATGATTTTCTATTCTATTTTGTAAAAGATGCTGTAGTTTAGACGAAGCATAATCTATCTTGCATAATATGTCGAAAATAATATTGGATATGAGATTTTCTATTATCTTGATCGATTAATAGCTGATTTTATATACTTGCGATAATGCGTCGTCTAAACTAGCTTTAATGCTGCGCTTTTTCGTGACGATGGCACCACAAATTATGCTCACAAATGCGTCAAAAATCTCGTAAAGAGGAATCTTATTCTGGATAAAACGATCCTGTATGGTTGATCGATTCTTATTCCTATTTTGCTCTACCACTGATCAGATCAGTTTGAATCCCCTTCGTTTATGGTGACATGATAAGGTCGAGATTTTAACTCAGATTCCGACGTGTTGTTGCGTCGCCTATTACCGACTGTACTACTTCAACGGTATTCCTCTTCCACTCTAGCGGCATAACAACACCCACAAGAGGTCTTTCATTGCTTTTATATACTCGGAGCTATTCGTATCTCGTAGATATTCAGTACTGCGTACGGGGGATTAACATTACGGTGGTCACCACGAAACCACCTCATTTGACCGATATTATTACAAACAAAAATTCGTGCACTTTTAAAGAATCATTCGAATAGCTGAGGTTTCAAGAACGCTTAATCTGAACCCGACGTTCCAGAATCTCGTCGTCATCGTGTTTCATTAATCCATCCTCCACGTTGTAAAACTGTTCTTTGTACTTTTTCTGATTTAGAATCAACAGAACCATTCATCCGATTAAGATCCCCGGCGGTCACACTACCAATATGCAGTTCTACCCTTTAATAATACCAACAGCAGAGTATTATGCTCTCGTTTCCTTCCATATCTACCCACATGCATCAAAGCAGCAACGCACATCCGCAGTATATATGCATTAAAAACCAAACCCCCGTAGCGGAAACCGACTGATCTCTGGAAGATCGTATCGATGTGATCAAAAGTGATCTCATGACTGTGATTTTTGGCTGTGGTGGGTTGCATCGCTTCGCCGGAAGACAAATTTTGAAACAAACCTTCAACCTCCCTCATCTCTCCTCCACATCTCGCCCACTCTTTCCCTGTCTTTTCCGTCTCTCGTTCCTGTTCACTTCGGACCATCAGGTTTAATAATACTTTGGCACATGAGTATATAGATGACGCAGAGAAAAAAAAACAGTAACAAAACATGATCGGCCAACTGCTTGGCGAACTGTTTCAGTTTTCGTTTTTGGCGAATAAAATCGATCATATTAATCACAAACATATCGGGGGATCGGACCGGTTAAAGATCGTTAATTATTTTAGTGTTAAACTAGTTTCAATACCTAACATAACGACTAGTAACTCATCATGTTGTTTGGGGTTGTGTTAACGAACAAAATAAGTGAGATTATGCATTATTAGACCGAAAGCTTTCTATCTTATCCTTGGGGTTTTTGTGTGCATTGGTTTGTTCGGTTAAAATATCAGTGCTAAAGCTGGTAGTAGGTAAAAATTGAAATGGAAGCGAGAGAAAAGAAGAGAGAGAGAGCACAGGCAGAGTACTGCGGGAGTTAATCAGATGAATGATACATTGTCGGTTTTGGAGCATTATTGTGTGAAGAGGAGAACGACGGTATGATTCGAGAATTCGGCAACGCATCAATACACTGTGGGTGCGTGATGCTTAATTTTTAGTATCAACTGCAGTTGTTTCACGGGAACAAAAACAAACCCAGATGATATGCCAATGACATACGAAAAGTTATTATGCATCCCATAACCCTTGTTTCCCTGGCCGGATCATAATCCTTTCTAGCCATGAAATGAAGTGCTCGAAGTTTAGGTAACAAAAAGCAATTTCTTGTCGTTTGTACAGAAGATGATCGACCGTGCGTGCGAGACTTTACAGCATGACATTCTTTATAGCACGCGTTACGCGTTACGTTACGGTGGTATAAGTAGTATCTGTTACACATTCGGTTAGCACGTACATTGCCTTCCAAAACGTTCCCTCAGGATGTGCAATGGGACACGATGTGTGTATGCACGTACAACTTTTTTTCTGCTGTACTAGTTTTGCATTAAAATAAATGGATAAGGAACACTTGGGAGACAGAGTAAGGAGGGAGGAACGGTGGAAGGAAACAAAAGTAGTTGTTACAATGCGTAGTGAGTAGTGGTTGTGGTAGCGATAAGAACTGCAGTAAATTGCTAAAGTTCAGCTGACATTTAGTAGTATTGTGCAAGAGTTAATCGTTTCTGTGTCCTTTTAGTTCTATTTTGGATAGTGTAAATACATGGTGTTTTCGCCCAATACACAATATCGTGTATCGTTAACAATTAACTAAATTCAGTTATGTTATTGTTATTGCGCACAATTTGCATAGCACATGACAATATGCTTTCCTCCTTTTTTGTTTGCCTCTTCTCCTCTTAATACTAATACCTATCGACGGATTAGTGTACGCACCGTTTCCCGCCTCTTATGGTACAGCACGTCTACGCATTATTTTAATGTTTCATTCTATTGCTATCTCTTGTTCACTGTTCATGCGACTTTAATTGCGCTCAGATCTAATGTTGCACTAGGTTCATTAAAGGGGTTGAGATAAAAACAACACATTTTAATTAAAGTAGGTAAATGAGTAGAAAATAAACGGATTAAGTAATGTCTAACGTAGGTTAAAATGTATCCCTACTAAACGAATCTCTTGTAAATGTTGTTTTTTTTTCTTTTCTCGAAATAAGATTTAAAGTAATAAGAAAAAAGAAAATAAACCAGAACGAAGATGAATTTGCTCCCCATTATCCGACACTATATGACATTATTATACGACATTTTAATGCGTTAATCGACAAAAACTAGTGGTTTGAGATAATTGTGCTTTGCTTTCTCATCCAGCAGATTGCGCTATCCTTGGCGTTATTGGTGTGTATGCAGTATGCAGTATTATTATAACTAAAGATTGTTATTAATAGTATTATTTTTTTTTGTATGAATATTATTCGAAACAACAGTAGTGGAGATAGAGCAAAAAAAACTAAACAAATATAAGTTTAGGGAGAGTGTTTGTGTGGGTGTGTGTTTGAGTGTAAGTGTGGGGTGGGTGGCGTGAAATGTAAATTAATATAAAAGAAAAATTATTTATAGATACTTGTCATATTAGATAAATTATTGCCCCACCGCCCGGGTAGTATTGCCAATAACAAAAAAGGGGTGAATTGTTGTTGCTTGTAGTAGTAGAATGCTGTTGCACTGTTTTTGTTTTTGCAAGGCGTTTTTGTTGTTGGATTTTTGCGCTTATTTGCATACTAAAATTATTGTAGTTTTTTTTGTGATTTTGCAACACGCTATTTTGCTATTTTGTTGTTTGTTGATTTGTTTTTGTTTTATCGAGGGGTTTGTTTTTAGTAAGGATGATCGCGAGACGCATATTGTCTTCTTGGATTTTTGATTGCACCTACGCTGTGTTCGGGGTACTCGGCGAGGAGCGGATTGCCGGCGGCCGCCAGCGCATAGCTGTAGTCCGTGTAGGGTGAGGCGTAGATCAGTCCGGTCGTGTGATCGATCGTGGGCGGTGGCCCCGACCCGGGTATGAGGCTGGCAGCGGTTGTCGGGACGGTGATGCGGGGCGATAGGATGATCGGTGCCCCGAGCGGGTTCGGTGCGGTACGGCCAGCTAATGAGTTAGCCGCTGCCAAGTTGGCCAGTGTCGCCTGGTTGAGCATGCGCGAATCGGCTGCTGCCGCTGCCGCTGCCATCTTCCACCGTTCGTCGGTGTACTGTTGCGGGTCGAAGTTGAAGGTATTGTCCGCCGGCGCTACTTTGGTGGTCGAATCCCGGTACGTACCGTTGATGATGGCCAGCTCCATTAGCTGCCGTTTCTTGAGCTCGTCCTCGCCTTCGGCGTGCGGTACGAGCAACTTTTTCACCTCGTCCAGCGCACGCTTCAGCTTGATCGAGGCTCGATTTTCCGTGTCCTCCACGGTGATCAGCACGTGCAGATCGTCCGACAGGTGCTCCCAGTTCGGTTTGCCCCGGTTTGCGTCCTCCTTTTTCTTGTCCCGCATCGAACCCTTCCCTCGGACCATAATCTTGCAGCCCGTTTCCTGTTCCAGCTGCTTGGCGGTCATGCCGCGTGGGCCAAGTATGCGCCCGACGAAGTTAAAGTCCGGATACTCCTTCACCGGGACGTACACCTTCTCGTTCATGGTGATCGATTCGCCCTCCGGTTCGGGTAGCTGCAGCGGTTCCTTCGTCACACCGTTGATGTGGAACAGTGAGGCACGCACCTTCGCTATTTCCTCATCGAGCAGCCGCTCCATGTGTAGGAACACGTTCGGGAAGGCGGCCAACTGTTTGCGGTCCTTCAGTAGCTGTGCCAGATAGTCGGCAATGCTTTGTGTCGACTGCTGGTTCGGGCCACTGTTTTCAGTGCTGGCACCGTACGAGTTCATGATGTGATGATGATTGTGTTGTTGATTCATGGGAGAAGCTGTACCGTTCCGGTATTATTTTTTATATATTCTCAAAGTGCCGTAACAAATACGCGCACTCACACACACACACGCTCTCGTTGAAGTACGCGTTTTATCCACAGTACCGGTGTACTGGGTGCAGAATTCACTTTACTAGCGTCAGATTAAATCACATCAACCACACGCACTCTCGCGGGGGTGCTGTCGGGTGTCTTAGGACTCTTCTGGCTAACAACGTATCAGCATTGTTTATGCACCTCTCTCTATTTCGACACTGGATTAGTTTGAACCACTACCGTCGACACTTAATTTAGCTTTCTTCTAACAGGCCCAAATATCGCCTCTGTGGACGTGGACCCAACACAATAAAACACTCACAAACTCTTCTATTGTGATGCATGCACGCACTTTTTGTACCTTGAAGATGTAGGAGAAAGGAAGACAAAACTTTTTTAGCACACGCACATTAAATCCACCACAATAAAGCAATTCAAAACATACAAATAATCACAAAACACACAATTCTATGGCACACTCTGGCCAGTTATCATTCACGTCACCTTCATCGATCGAGTTTCATCGATACACTTGCCGATCACCTGTGACGATCGATGAATCGAACACGCATCTCGAAAGAGAGTAATTGCGATGATCGTCCATTTCCTGGAGTTGTTTTTTTTTGTTGTTCTTTTCACTAAAACTCATTTATCAGCTATTTTTGCTTTCTCTTTAACGCGGTGTGATCGTTTTTCGTGCTACTTTCGTTTTTTTTTTTGAACGTAGAAATGTCAACAAGTTTTTCCGTGCTATGTATGCGTGTTTTATAAACACACAAAATAAACGTGCAAATGTCACAAAACAAGCTTTACGATCCAGAAATCGTGGCTTCTATCATACATTCACAGTAAGAAAAAAAATAAAGGTTTTTTTCCTATTTTTTGAATGTTAATAATTCGCTCAATTCAAAAGTGTACGTGTGACAGTTTGCCTCATTACACCTGTTTTTTGTTTGCTTCTTTTGTTTGTTTATCACCTATCTACGCTATTTGGCTGCGAGTCAGCAGATTGAGAAAGTAAATAAAAAGGCATAAAATTAAATGAGCTTTGGTTCGTGTACGATCGTGAAGAATAGAAAAAACCTATCTTTAAACATGGAAATCAAACAATTTCTTGTGATTTTTGCTTCTTTTACACGTTTTGTTACAAATTTTCTCACGCCTACAACACAACTCTCAAGATGCTGGGGCGGTGATCTGCAACACAGCCACACAAAACAACACTCCCTACCCGCACGCACACAAACACCAACATAGCGCCGCTTAATGGCTGACTCGCGCGAGAATCACTAGCAAGAACAACACACAACGAAGCGAATTTTCACTCGCAGTTTGTTTTAGCGATACTAGAATTTCTAGAGTTTCTTGTGGTATTCTTGGACATTCCCTGAGGTGTTTGTCGTGCGTGCATTTCCATCAAGAAATCGTTCGTCACGGCATGAAAGAGAAAGCAAAAAACGGAGGTTTTGTCTGAAGAATTCCACTGATATAGTCTCTCCCTTCCGAAAGAAAGTACATTTTCTTTTCTGTCGCGTAACAAAAAGCGCCTCGTTTGATGGGAAAATGCTTCTCAAAAAGTAGGAGAAAACGTTTTAAAACACAGTTACAAATTTCACACAAATCACGGCGGATCAACAACACACAATTCTTTTATCGGTCTTTCCTACTCTTCTTTTTTGGTTCATGCCTATGTTGCTATCTCTTTCGTTCGTTCCGTATGAAATGTTTAACTTTTTATTTGTATTTTTAAGCCTGTGTTTGCGGGGTGCGCGCTCGCTCCGTGGGTCGTACAACAGTGTAAAAAAAACAAACACCACACTACTACTACCGACTTTACACTCCATACCGAGAGATAGGCGTAATGATCACTTTTTTTCCTTCTCGTTGAAGAAAACAGGCTTTCTTGCGAGACGCACTTGATCGCGACACACAAAAGTGTGTCAAAAGGAAACGTCAAAGTGTCGCGCCGCAGCAGTGTTTTTTTTTTCGTTGGAAGTTGTTTTGTTTGCTTTAAAGAATGAGAGAAAACGAAGAAACCGCGAGGCACAATCACATCATTGCTGACGCTTCACTGTATGAAAAGTGCCAATTTAGTCGATTTCAGGTTTTTTTATTCTCCTCCGGTGCACAACACTTGCTAGTCAACACGCCCCGATTGATCACTGTTTGTGCTATCGTCTCGGAAAGTCACTTATTTTTACCTGTTCTTCAAATTCTTGCCAAGTAGGCTTACAACAACGGACCGCACGTACAACCGACTCAGCGCAAGGTTCAGATCGAAATAAGCGCAGGCGAGTGTGCGTTAAAGGCTTACGCCAGCACTCCGAACGTTTACCGCACGTAAGCATTCTGTCTCGCTCCGACAACCGTCCTGAGCCCTATCTCTCTCTGAGCGGAATTGTACCGCACAGTGGGGGAGGACTATGTATATCACTCGACAAAAGATTATTTTCCACACAATAGTTTATGCATAAAATAGAAAACAATTTCCATTTCACATTTGTGCATGAAACATTTCAGCTGAATAAATATCAAAATAAAGCAATAGTTTCCTGTAAGAGCTTAGAAACATTAGCCCAGAGTGCACTGTAGCAAGGTTCATGCTCTTCGTTTGGCCTCATTCGCGACAATACGCTACTCTGAAAGATCGGTACCCTTCACGCACACACTAAGCGGGGCAGCGAATTGTTTAGCTGAGTGTGAACCACACCGCCGTGCGAAAGAAAGAGAAAGCAGCCTGCTATTGCTGTTGCTCCTTTAGCGGTTCTTCTTCTCCCTCATTCTACGCGTTTATTCACGCACACAACTATCAAACACACCCACTCAAACTTTCCCGAGAATCTTTCATTCTGTCTCTTTCTTGGTCGTTTGCTCTTTGTTTTGCATGATAAAATAACGGACCGAGCTAGGGGACATTCCGATGGAGAGAAAGAATCAACCGCAAAGTGTAGAAGAATGTTCTATGGGGCGAGCCAAGCAGTGTTGCCAGATGAAAAGAAATGTTTTCAAGTAATTTTTCCAGGTAATAGTCCTTTTAGAAAATATATTTACACCGCTATTTTCTTTGTTACTATTAGTGTAGCAAGCAGTTTTGAATTCATTTTTCAAAAAAAGGCATAAGAAAATAGTTTCATTTATCTAAAAGCTCCCTTAATCAAAGTAACCCCTTGATAAAATATTTTCATACAATACAATCAAAGTATGCGCCGTCTCCTATCAAGTTCTAAATCGTGTGGAAACATCGTTCCTATCGTACCCTAAAACCACCACGAAAAAAATAATCGAAAATGAGACAAAGGTTGAAAGAAAACCGGCACATTTGCACGATTGAAGAGACGCGTATTTCACAAGCTGAAGATCGTGCCCTTCCAAGGTACATGAAGTTGTTACGCGCCTTGCAAAGGCTACGACTCGCATCCGGAAAACACCCATCGACAGAGAAGCATCTGAAAAGTTCGTTTCAGATCGTCAAGGAAAACGAACGACTGTTGCGTTCCTATCCATCGTACATAGTACATCCGTTTAGCTTGCTCCGGCTGTACAGCGATGTGATCGTTTTCTTCGTCATGAACCTGCATCTGATGTTACTACCATTCGCTTTCAGCTTCCTTGCATTTGAGTCTCATCCCACGCGGCATATGGTGGAGTACGCAGATCTGGTCCTGTGTTTGATTCTAGTAGCTGAGTTTGCATTGACATTCTGTACCGGATTTGTAGTTTTCGAAACGAACGAAATTGTGCTGGAACCAAGGAAGATCTTCTTCAACCGTCTACGACCTTTTCGGCTGATGTACGATCTCTTTCTATTTATACCATACATATTGTTGCTAGAAGTGTTTGATACATTGATTTATGAAGCGGGAGCTGAAACTTGCCTGGGTTTTGTGACGTTTTTGTATTTGAGCCATATTGCACGCTTTCGAGATAGTAATAGATACTTCAACGTTATACCACGGTCACTTAAGCTACCCGAGAGCAAGACGCGCATTGTGCAGGTGATCATGAACACACTGTACGTGCTGCATTGGACCACTTGCCTTGGTTACGTTATACCGATTCTACTGCAAGCGAACCCGTCCACCCGTTCCTTCGACGAAGAAAGGCTTCTAAACGTGATGCGAACCCAAATGCAACATCCAAACGTATCGGAGGCATTGCAAAACGTCACCAATCCTTTCGTTCGGCTACGGTTAAGCGACTACGAATCGAACGCATCCACAACGTTTCGGTACTTCCGGAGCATGATGGTCACGCTGCGGGTCGGTATGGCATCGAGTGAAAAAAAGGACATTGAGCAACATTTCGTGTACCACTGGGTCATGATGCTGGTCATGTTTCTCGGCTGGCTCTGGTTCAACTACGTTCCCGTGGTGTTGTGCCGGTTCTTTGACTCTCCCGAAATGGCGACCGATCAGTACGATAAGTTTATGGCCAACCTCAACGCTTTTGCCTACAACAAGCATCTGAGCGATGCGTTGCAAAAGAAGCTAAGGACTAATTTTGCAACACGATTCCGTACCCGGTATTTCGACGAGGAGATGATCATGGGACTGTTTCCGCAGAATCTGCGCAGCAGCATACGGATGGAAACGTGTCGTCATCTAGTGGCGAGTGTGGATTTGTTTAAAAATCTTCCCTACTTCATACTGACGGACATAGTGAACTGTTTGCGGTTGGAGGTTTATCTACAGGATGATGTGATTATTGCGGCTGGGAGTTATGGTGATTCGATGTACTTCCTGGCAATGGGAACGGTGGCAGTTTATGCGATGAATGGGAAGGAGCTGGGACATCTGACGGATGGTGCGTACTTTGGGGAGATATCTCTGATCAAGCGTAATCAGCAAAGGACCGCTAATGTGATCGCCCTGGAGCCTTGTGAAATTTATCGTCTGTCGTATGAAGATTTTCAAAACGTTATAAAACCTCATGCTTATTTGTTGAATCGAATCCGTAAACAGGCCGAGCAGCGGATGGCGATGTTGAAAAAGAAAAAGGATAAAATGTACGGCAAAAAGCTGATTGAAGGATTTCTGCAATGATAAATTTTCGTAAAATGTAGGATTTTTGGAAATAGTGGTGACTCATATAAAACATAAATTAATGCATTATCTCTTCAACACTTCAAATAAATAAAATAAAATAATAAAAAAATAATTCCCTTTTTAACAACTTTACAACTTGACGATCTGGCAACCCTTCTTCTATTTTAGCTGCGAGTGAGCGAGATGTGTGCGAGACTATGTTGGGGGAGCATTGGTAGATTAACATGAGTGAGAATGTTGGATCTTTTTATCTCTCTCTTTCTCTTTCGGTCTCTCGATCTCTTTCGCTTCTTTGTGTCCCTTTCGATCATCACGAAATCACGCGCTGACTCAGTTGCTCTCCGCTCACCATAAAAGCATGGCCTGCTTCGTTTTGCCCCCTCGTCCAACACCCAGCAGCAGCATACACATACGCATAACAGCATAGCTTAAGTCATCGACCAACAACCCTCGGTTGGGATGCGTGAAAAGGCCAAAAGATCCCACTGGGAAACAAAAAAACATGTTGCGCACCGGGGTTTTATTTTATGTTTCGTGCATTGGGCCGATTGTGTTGGTGGGCTGTAGAGATGAACCGTGCGCAACGGTACGTGCGGGCGGTAAAACGGGAAGGGGTTGCCAAGAAGTCAAACATAATTCTGACGTTCTGCTTCTTGTCTTCGCGGGATGTGATGCTCATTCGTTCTGTTTTTTTTCTGTTCTGTTTTCTCCCCTCAAAAGTGTTCCCATTTTTCTTGAGATTCGTCCATAATCTTTCCCGCCATGAACTTTCTTTTCCGCATTTCTTTCAACGATCATTCCCGTCTCTGCAGCGTCCGAGACGGTGAGTTCGGGATGCATGTGGCCTGCAAATAACACTCCTCTTTAGTGTTTGTTGTCGCTTCATTTTTAGTGGCTTTGCGTGCGGAGGTCTGGAATCTTGCTACAGGAAGAGACGATTCCAGAACTTCTTGATTTCAGAACACAGATCTGGTATTGCAGCAACGAGAAAAGGCGCCCATAAGTTAATCCCTTGGGTATGTTTTCAAAGCGTGAATATTTTTTTTCTCCTACTCTCTCGCTCCCTCGCGCTGATCGTCCGATTATGTTGCCCCCTTTTTGCCCAAGTACACCGATGCACACAAGTACAAATGGTTGTTTTGATTTTTACCCAAGGTAAGCGTATAGCCTGCTGTTTTCAAAGTCATCGCCGATGAACATGATGAGCTTTCGAGAGGATCAAGTTTCCGATGAGTGGTGGGCTTGCCGATCAGTCGATACACTCCTCTTTCGCTCCTCATTCTTTGACCTTATAAAGACTGCGTACTTACAGGCAGTCATACAACAATAAAATGAAAAGAAAAAAAGCGTTGCGTGCGAAACATGAATATCTGTTGTGTCGATGATACCTTTCTTTTCGTAACAAAATACTGCACCCATACCCAAGATCAAGTGGAAGCGAATGTTTTGAAAGATTTATCGAAACCAGTATTCAAGCATAACGGCACAAAACGGAAAGAACCAAAGGGCAAACCTTGATGCCCGAGTATGTGTGTGTGTGTGTGTGTTTTCTTCTTCTCTACCAAGCTCGCTACGCACTTTTTGTTTTTGCACAATCGCTAGTGATCCCGCGCGTATAAAGCGCGAACCGCTTTACAAAACCGTTGCGCACCCTCCAACAAGCCTTTGCGAGTTTCAGTTTGCATGCTTCAGCCACTTGAGAACAAGGGCCCCAAAGGAAGATGTTCCGGGCGATGGGTTGATTAAGAGTTTTTCCACCAACACGTTTCCCAGAGCACGCGTCGTCCACGTTTCGACAGCTTCCGCGATCCCTGATGACCTCCGGTGACCGTTGAACCCAGAACGTGGCAGAAGGGCACACGCTAAACCTCTCAGAGCTGTTGGAGTTGAAGATGGCCATTTGGATTTCATCAGGACTAGGTAGCACTTTAGAACGACATATCTGTGGAGGTTGTCTGATGGGAACCGCGTTGGACTTCCACGACTGAGGTCCTTATGCTTATTTATGCCGGCATGTACCGTGGAGGTCGACTGCAGGCAAGATCGTCTCTTTATTCAATAAAGCCCTGATAATGCTTCCATTCTAACGATAAGCCGACGTTACGCTGGTCTAAACTATCCATACACCGCGTGAATCATATTTTGCATTGAAATATTGCTCATTTCTCCAGGGGTGTAAACACTGATATAAGTCCCACTATTCGCTGGTAATCTTCTTTTTTTATGTGCGTGCCTCAACCATCATACCGCAGTCAAGATTACCCCATGAGCAAACAAACGAGAAAACAGCACTAGGGGAACGAATAGAAACTATGGCGCAGCGCATCCGGGAGGGTTGTTCGTAGCCGTCTGCGCATTTAGCGAGGGAATTATGGGCACAAAAATAGCTTGGTAGCATAAAAACAACTCTCTTCTCATGCTCTCTCTCTCTCTCGGTTCGCTACGGTAACACCCGCATAGCAATGGTTCAATTGCCCGGGTTTTCCAGCCAGTGGTACGAGGATTTTCTTCAACACGAACGAGAATTTCAACGATGTGCCGAGGGAAACACGGCTGGTCCAATGTGGGTCGCAACAAACTCCTTTCCGGGATACATTTGCTGCCGTTTGCTGACTTCGTTTACTGGTGCCATGTGTGAATTCTCGTACGCTCATAAGTACGGACGATAAACGGTGTTTCAACTGCAAAGAAAAACTGAGGCAACAAATGATGTGTAAAAATGGCACCGTAAATGTGTGAAACGATGCGGGCACAAGGATATGACGGTGAAAAATCAATTGGTTAAGGACGAATTTTGGAAGGAGTGTCAGAACTAGCATCGCGCAATACGTGCAGATAGGGGTCGCGTGCCGCTACTGATTCCAGGGATTCGACGTCCTGCATATTTATGGGCTAATGATTGCAATTATGTTGATCGTGAGAATTGTAGAACATTTTTGAAGGATTTTGCTTACAAACCAAATATTCAAACAGAAGACTAATATAACTTCGTCAGATGTTTACAATTGCATCTTGGACAAGGTTTCGGTAACAGATTTTTTTCACGCGTATCTGCATACATTCACCCGACATAGTTCGCCTTGTTGTTTGATCGTAACAACCTCATTACGATCCGCCAATCGCCCTCAAATCACTATCACTAAAAGGTCATCCTAATACATTTTGTCACTCGCGCCGCACTTGGCGTCACCGGCAGCTATTCAATCCTGGGGACAACAAATAAACCATTCGCAACCGTAGATCGGTAACGGGCCGCGATCAAAGCTGGTGCGATCATTTGCATTTCAATTAGCCGTACTGTCCTGCTTCTTCGCGTAGCAGTCTCGGGGTTTTGCAAGTAGGTCTATGTGCATGTGGATCGCATCATCGCGAATGAACATCAAACGATGCCGATGAAACAAGGCAACACACCAGCCGCAGAGCTCGGGCACAATTCAGATGACCACCGATCGGTAGCAGCGATCGGTAGCAGCAAGAAGGAAGTTTCGTCCCCCGCATCGCCGCCGCGGCTCGTAAACTCGTTGGGAAACACAAAGCTAAACCCTCGCAACATCAGCTGTTCGCGATTGATCTAGAGCCTGGTGGGCAGTTTCTTGGCTCCTGGAAATGTTGCCCGGTGGGAAGTTGGACGGAAACGGTGCCAGCCATGCATTTCACCACGAGAGCAACCGGAGGTAGTAAGATGGCCGGCGGGCGAATTCCGGAAGAGCCCATTCCAGGCCAAACGGCAAACAGATGGTGGCGAAAAGCTGGGATGTGTGCCTTGCGGTGGGTATTCTCGCGAAACCAATCATCTCCGGTATGCCATGCCACTCACGGTTGGGCGCTCGCACACTCACATACCGACTGCGATTAAGCCTTCGATTTGGATTTGTGACTTATTTTGCATACAATCTGTTCACGAGGTTGGTTTATAGCGCTAACCCTTGATAGGTAACGCCACACTTAAGGTGTGCGTTATTTAGATCTTTTTTTATTGATTGTAGAAATACAATTGACCAGTTTATTGCATAGGTTATGATAAGTGAAGTGTTATGTCGCTTTATTAAACTTTTGTTATGTAAAAGTGTTTCAATTACTATAGGTCAAGTTTCAGATCCTCTTATTAAAATGTTTAAAGCTTAAAATTATAATAGAATAAATAAATAAAAAAAACATGTGTAGGCCGGTGGTGTATTGGTAGTAGCGCCGTTCTTTACACGGCAGGACTGGTACAAAATCTCATCTGGACAAATCCCCCGTAGCACTGACTGACTTTCCGGCTACGTGATAATATTAAGTTAAGTAAACCAAAAATGGCGGGCATGTCCAAGAAGGTCGTTATGCCAAGAAGAGAGAGAGAGAGAGAGAGAGAGAGAGAGAGAATAATTATAAAAAAACAGCTTTTTAAATGTTTCCCCCGTAATCCTTCAACAGTACCTTGTTCCACTATTTCAGAAGTCAACGATACAAACTACAGAATAAATAGTTTGATTGCAATAACATTTTACTTTTTATAACTACTAAGTATATCGTATTTCAAAATTCCTTCCATTTTAGATAGAAAAAATAGCTAGCCTTATAGTTATCCTACGCACTGTAATCCAAAGGCAGCACTTGTATGGCACATTTATTTTTACGACTGCTCTCATAAAATGCTCTAAACAAATAAAAATGACATGTGTAATGCTTTAACACGACACAACATGTATGCGATCTTCGAGGCCTTTCATATTAAACAGATTATAACATAGTCGTAACCAAAATCGTACAAAATTTAAAAGAATTTCTCCATGTTTTTTTTCAGTGACAATCGTACATTGGTGGGTTAATCACAGACCATTGTGGCTACACGATCACACTAATGGTTTCGTAGGACGACGGGGAAGATTAAACTTTCGACGGTGGGCTATCCATCGGGGCCTCCGGGCGTGGGGGATCCCGAACCCGAGAGAACGCATGCGAAACGCCATCGAAGGCTATTAGGAGAATTTAAATAAAACACAAAGCGAACACGCAACCGCTGACCGGAATCCGGATGGGAGCGTACCGGCGGTACGATCGCAATCCAAATTCGATTCGGTACGGTACTGGCGTGACGGATGCGCTCCACGTTCGCTTCCTATCGGAATGTCACCGTGCTGCTGCGCCCGGTGTGTTATGTTTTGTCTGCTCGGGAAAGTGTTTGCGCCCGGTACGCATGCCCGCACGTTGCAATGGCGGATTGATGCATGGATGCACTTTCGGCGTTCCTAATCCTCCCGCACTTTCGCGCCATCCCTGTTCCGCTCAGTTGGCACCATGCAGTTCGGTTTCAAGTCGCTTTATTTTTGTCGCACGATTCGCCCATGTGTAAATAAATGAGCAATCCTACACTCTCTACTCCCTCACCCCCTGCACAATGGGGAGTTTGTGTGGAATTGGACAACAAATAACAACGACAAGCGAAACAGCTACGAACTCGGGAACAAAAAAAAAAACAGTAACGAAACAAAAAGCCGACCCCAAAACAATTCTTCGGTCCACGACACCCACACCCAAAAGGTGAGCCGTACGCGCATAGATGGCGCATATGAGCCTACCCACAAACAATCACACACACACACACACACACACGCACACCCACACTAATGGCCCACACAGCCGCCCCACACTCGATTGCTCCATTCGGGCGCAAAAGCCAATCAAGCGGTATAAAATGTGCATAAAATATGTAACGAAGGTGAAACCGTCCCGCGCACGAAATAAAATCACTGGCAAACAAAACAAAACAAAACAAAAAAAAACTGCCCTCTTCTGGAACTGGAAACTGAACCTACCTCTGGGCTCCCCATCGGTTGGTTTCTTCCGGAACGAGATCCGAATCTGGTGACCCTTTATGCGTGCGTATGTATGTGGGAAGGGGCAAGTAAAAAGTGAAAAGCAAAACAATAAACAACACATTAGTTATCACGTCCCCCTCCCACAACCCTTCCCCCCTTCCACCCACAGCTCGCGAACTCGCAGTGGTTGTTTAGGAGTACGGAAGTGGGTGGCTGTAGGGCCATGACATAGTTTATCTAAGCTTTACTACGCTCGAACGAGTTGAAGTTGCAAACCGTCAATCCGCGGTGTGTAAAGAGAGGTGAACCATTTGATGTTTTTCATTGGGTAATGTTTCAAAAACCACCCATAACCATGAGGAAAAGAGTTTAATTTTGGTGGCGACATATACTTTTCAATCCGTTTTCACGCCCCCGGGTCTTGTGGTTTGGGTCACAAATGATTTTTCCCTTTCCTACAGCCAGCATTTCGGAATTGTTACCAGTCTGGCCGTGTGAATATTGCCATTACTACCACCAAATACATTTTAAAAATTTGGGATTCAATTCGGACACGAAAGACAAAATTGTAAAGTAAAATAAAAAAACAATAGACCTATTACGGAAACTATCAGTAGGTGAACATCCTTCAAGAAACTTCAATTCCAATAGATGCAATAGATTCTCAGCCTAAGAGCAGATAAATTGTCGGACATTACGACAAAATTTATTTTTTTTTATTTCTCATTTTTTCAAGGATCCAACTCATATAAAGCTGGTACAAAATTGTAGCTTATTCACTTAAAACTAACGATATTACAATCCAAAAAAAACGACTCAACATCACTTCTGTTCAATGTTTAGTTTGGAATGTTTAGACCAATTTAACAATGTTTATTTTCATAAATAATTTATTATAGTTTGTTAATTGTATTTTACATTCTTCCATTTATTTATTTATTATACACCTCTTTTAAACAACTTTTTCGTTTATGTTTATACCATTTTTGGTAAAAAAAAATCACAAAAGTTTTGTCATAACGAAAAGTTATAATTTTGTTCAAAAATGCTGCATATGTTTTAAAAACTAGTTGGCATATTTATGCACAATCCATAAACATCTTATAACAGAAGATCAATTCGATAAGCAAAACAACTGAATAAACAAAACCAATCCAAATAAAAGAAACCCTCCCCTAAGGTACAAAGCGTCGTTTTATTCCTTTACGCGTCGCGGAATTCGTCAGGACTTTTCCCTGACCTTTCGCTGCCCGGATGAGGGCATATTACAAGCCGGAAAAAGGGACGCTTTGATGCGTGTAAAACTGTGAACCGAATTCACCTGAGCGATCAGAGCGCTAGAGTGCCCCGCGATGGGCGAAGGACCCTAACAAAAAGGGTACTCGTTTGTGTTCGGTAGCATGGTGGAAAATGGAATTGGCGTCCCTCCCGATGTACGGATCTTTAAATTTGATTCTCACAACATGACCGGGTGATCTTCAGCATGAAGAAAAAACAACACACAAATACTTCCATACGGAAACGCTCACATGCATACAAGCACTGACTGACCTTTCTTTTTCCCACCGTCTTCGGAACACCTGAATCCGAGTGTTCCCGGTCCCGTGAATCGAAGGGACAAGTGGAATCATGCGCTTGATCCTTGGCGAGGGGCAATTAATTCCAGTTCCAGTTCCTCACGCTTACGTAGCCCTTGTACGTAACGTCGCGTCACCGCCAGGTATTGCGTTGGTGCACAGCAAGGATGGGACGAGAGCCATTAATAACAGCAAAACCGTACCGATTTTTATCCGATACCGAGTGCCGAGGATCGAGGTAGAAAAAGAAAACATTGTGGCACACCAACACAAAACCGGCCAACCGGGTCTGGAAAAGGAATTAACCGTACGGCAAGAAAACCACGCTCGAAGGTGGAACAGAACCGGGAAGCGTTCCTGATCGTGCACGGAACGGGGAGTTTTGGAAGATCTTTAACTTTCCTCACTTTCCACAGTACACACCGTGCGTAAACATCTCTTTTCGGTACAGCTCGCTATACATGTGGTTGTTTTGTTTTTTACTGCGTTCTGTCTCGCTGTATGTGTGTCTGTTTTCTTCCGTGAACTTTCCTTCTTTCTTCAGCGCTCTGGGCGCACATTACTTTTCGTTTCGTTTGGCTTCTGTTTATGCTTTTCGGTTCCGTTGGTAGAGGGTTCAGCGCAAAGATGTGTAGCAGCGTGTATGCTAAAAATATCCCAGAAATACATACATCGTAGCATGCCATGACGTGCCGCGACAACACGGCATACGTACGCGGCTGGATGTATCATTTCTTCGCTGGGACGATATGTTTTTCCATGCGTCTTACCGTCGCTACCTTTCCAACCCGGCCCCGGTCCAGTGCGTCTCGGTTCAAAGATGAAGAACGGTAGAGGCGCAGCATCCCGCCATTGGAGATCGTAGCCCGAGTACTAGAAGATAGTAAATTTCATTATTTTTATGTTAAAAATTGATTTTCCCTGCAAAGGTAAAAAAATAGCCAAATGAAACACGATTTCACATCAAGGATAATATGGAGACATGCACGGTTATAAGCGACGAACGGCATAATTAAACCTCCGAATTATTACGTGCTCCAAACTATCCCAAAATTTAGTCCATTAAAGTGGATATAATTATTGAAAAATCAATGGATCTTCACAAAGGTGTTTTATCTGTTAACACCTAAAATAGATCAACTGAAATACTTAAACAGTGATCTCATTTTTAATAAACATTTCCACCTGGGCTAGGAAAAATAACAGTCCAAACCCAAAGTAAGATTGATCCGACAACAAGTGAGTATATTAGTCGTCTTGAGACGAAACAGACGCACCGTACAAACTTGACTTCATAACCAAAGGCAAATGAGATCTAATCTAGGAAAAGGTTTATAGCAACATTTCAAACCGAAACGATATTCTAACAGATTGTAAATTCATTTGACAATGTTTACAGAACGTAAATTAACATTCAACATTCTAACTGTCCTACCTAGCACCATGCGAAAGGTTTACCCCAGTCATTCACTTGGAGAACCATAAAATGTAATTTACGATACGTTTTACATACGAACCTGTATGAGAATGAACAGCGCGCTAGAGAGACAGAAAGAGAGAGAGGGAGAAAAAGAAACAAGCTCATAAAATAATTAATAAGCATAGCAAATATTACGTTTGCCGGAAACGGATCGTTATGCAATTTCTTTCACCCAACACCCACAAGCGGCTCTTTTACCTACGTGTCTGTGTGTGTGTGTTTTTTTTTTACTTGTTTTGCACTCATCGTGTAGTGTATTTATGTTATTTTTTTCATCTCATACTGCTTTTCCGAACGTACAACCGGCAAAGGGACTGCTGCAGCACGGCGGTTCAGAAGCTGTTTGTGTACGGTGTCGGATGACGGGAAGCATCTACATAAACAGTACGCCTCATGCGTAACCCGTGCAATATGCATCGCCATCATAATTCGTCCATATGGTTGCAGATGCATTGCGCGCATTTCAATTACGCCATTCGGGATGGGTCTCGATCGTTCGTCATCGGCCGTACGTGCACCGAAAGCCTACCGGCAGCAGCGTTAATGAATGCGAAAATGCTTTATGTCTTTCTGCTAGAACCGGCGGTTTTGCGGTGTGTGCGAACCGGGGTGGGCGCCAACGGTGATTTATTTTGAAAAGGCAAAGCAATACACACCCACTTCCAGTATGTTTGATGATCCAAATTCTATGCGGTTCTGTAATTTTTGAGCTTTGACTAAAATTCTAGGAAATATTTTCATTCATCAACATTACATAGGTTATGCAACATGAGGTATTTGTTACACTACTAAAAATTCGTTTATATGACATGAGTAGAATAAATTTGGAAGACTTCAGTTGACTAGAAGCTATCTTCGTTTACGGCACACAATATTATAACCTAAGGGAAACAGGAACCTGGACCCGACAAGCTGGCTTCCAAGGGTGGAAGAACAGTATTCCAAAATTAGATCTAGCATCGATCGAGTATGCACTATTCCGTTTCCCCTCTGTAGAGCAAGATTCTTGAGGGTGGTGTCAGTGTTTATAAATCGTGTCCACTTGAAGTGTAATCGTTCGATCTCATTTAAGATAAATTTTCTTATTAATATCATTTCGTAACAAATCTTGATAAAATAATTACCAACGAGAAGATCGATTAAAGAAAAAATATTCTTGATCTCACAGAATTTTCCTTTAGAAAGCAAAATAGCCCAGTGCCATAATATTACCGGTCTTCAAGAACATCTCAGAAGATTGATAGCACGGTGCTTATTTTTGGTTTTATGTCTCAGAAAAGAACTTAGCCATGGCATTAGCCAAAATAGCATCTGATGGCATTCTTTTTTTTTCTCCCCAGTGAAAGACGACTTCAAAACTCCCAAATTCAGCAATAACGCTTTTGCTTGTTTGCTGTGCGATGATGTCATGATTATCTGTCAATGGGACGAATACGTTAAACGAACTCAACCAGTTCAGGGTCCACAGCTACTGCCTACGCCAAACAATTCATTCCGGTTTCGGTACCTTAACGGGTAAACGCAGGCATTTACGTACTTTCTGGAATCATTTACTTCCCAAAACCCTTTCCAGACACATGGGATACGTTTAAGATGGAGACAATTCATTATGAATAGCCTTCCCCCCATCACCAATACTCTCCAGGGCGGATGCAAATTCATAAATGCTTTGTGTGAAATGTCATTTTATGGAATGATCCATTAGACGGTTCGGAAAGATGCTGGCGAAGCAAGTTTTGCCTTCCTTTATCGAGCTTTATCGCTTCACCATTTATGCAACGTTTGTTTGTGTTTAAAATTTTTCGGGAAACAAAACGAGAAAGGAAATATAAAGATATAAGAAAATAAACCAATAAACCAAAAAAAAGCTGCAATATGAGCAAACGTCTTAGCCGATTGTCGATGACAGTCAGCAATACTGACAGGATCACTCCAACGCCAGTGAGAAACAAAAAAAAATCGTATGCATGAGGAGGAAACAAAACTCGAAAGCAAAAACCTAACGCTGATTTGAATTCCTAATGAGGAATCCCATTCAGGCAGGCTCCACGCACCATGCGCGCGCGCTCACTCTATTTGTACAACGCGACTTGTTTGACGTCTTGCTTAGCTGCGACATCTCCAGCGAGCGATGACGGAGCCCCGGTGGCCATCGATGTGGTACGAATTCGGGTTTTTGAAGAAGCACAGATATTGTCGCGTCTCAAGGATTGGGAAAAGATTAATAAGCTTTTGGAGCACAATGTTTGTGCACGAGCTAAGCGTATTGATCGACGGGCAGCTAGAAGCTGGATGACGGTTTTTTTTGTTGTTGTGTGTCTCGCCGATGTAAGCCCTACCGAGCTCGGCGTCATTCGGCGTTGGAAGGCCTATTTGCGTTTGTAATGTGCACCGCTTGTGGGAGACCTGGTGTGAGGGAATGTGCTGTGCTAATACAATCACACCCACAAGCATGGCCCTTGCACGACACCCGTGAGCGCGACCGATACATCTATGAGTAATGGAATGGAAAGCAATCAGAAGCACTCAAAGATTGGAGAAGGCGATCTTTTAGAAATGTAATTTTTATCCTAAGCTACCGAAAATTCTGCGGCACAAAATGTGATAATGTCTTTTTAACTTGAATATGTTTTTGATCGTCTAGAGCCAACGTCTTTGGGACATTCGATCGTCAAAGAATCATGCATTGTTGAAGCATATGTTCATTGTAGGGTAGGTCAAAACCAGATGGATATCAACAAGCGCCAAACAAGTATACGATATTGGTTTGATTGTTCTCTCCTGTTGACTGTTGACTTCATTGGTCTACTGATATTGACTTTTGAGGTTTGCTTAAAGTCGTACAGTTATAAGAATTACAGGAAGCTACAAGAGATTGTTTCTTTTTGGCTATGACGAAGACTGTTGAGTACTGTTGAGGGCTGTCCAAATATAATTCAAAGCTTCAAATGCCAATTAATGATTTAAAACGTACGACGCGATTACTTCGTTTGGAATTATTTTTCCTAAATCAGGTGATCAAGCATGGAAAGCTATCAAAACTATTATATTGTCAGAGAGATGGCGTCTCCTTTTCTCGTTCCAACTAGCCCAACAAGTCAATAATTGGGAGTGGAATTTTTGGGAACTATCTTCTAAGTGTCGATGGAAATTCTGGCATACGCCGATGTCATAGACATAATTGGCTTTCATATCTAGCAGATGAATAGTTGTCCAGGCAGCACCAACCCTCAGATCAGACATGAATGAGCTAAAACCCAAAAGTGACACTACTTGTTAACTTTGAGGATGTCCAACTTATTAGCTATTTTAGATCAGTAGTAAGCATTGTAATGATAAGCGTCAGCTATGCGGCAACTTGTCATATAACAACCTGTTTTCAAGGAAGTGTTTCCGCTCAAAAAGATCTTTGGGAGAAATTTGTAGAGTGATAATCTATATGAGCTATACGATCTTGCATTAAATTATACTTCTCAGTGATTTCAATGCTTTTCTAAGCAAGAATCCGAACGATCACATCCTACAGCATCAGCAACATTTCAAATTTACACTCTTTCCTCTAATTCTCGCTTTAAATTGTAATTAACCTTTCTCTGTTGCAACTGCACTGTCATGCAAATCGAGGAAAGTCTTCGAGCCAAGCTACGACAGTAATCCTCTAAACACGAAACGCACATTGGCACACAAGAAAGTGAACCCCCATTGTCGTTGGAAACTATGTTCCCCATTCCTTCCTCCTGTTCGCATGCAAGCGCCATCGTTAACCAAGAGAGCCGGTCGCGAAATGGGCCAACCAGCCAACACAATGATTTACCAGTGTTGCTGCACGACTGCGGAAGCGTCCAACGTGTGAGTGCGGGAAACGAACGGGTGGAACAAACGGTGTCTCATCCCCTTTTGCTCAAACCATTTCCAGTACACTCTCGATTTAAATAGCATATCTCGCTGGCGTCATCTGTAGTGGCGAATCGGTCATAAAGCGTCGCCGCACAATTTATGCAGCTTTTACTTTTGATCACTGCGCCCGCGATCCTCTTGCCGCTTCGGTCCCACGATTACACGTCAATTACATACCGGGGGCAGTCCAAAACGGGACGGAGAAGCAGCATGAGATCGAGCCGTGGTCCTAAGGCGCAACGTTGCCGGCCACTACCGTCGGCGATCTGTTGGTACAGTTGGAATGCTTCACTTTGTGCATTCCACAGGGTGATTCGTACTTTTTAATTCGCACAACGACCACCACGATGCGTACGATTCGTGCCCACGTACCCTGCGTAATGAGAGAGTTGCGCTTTTATCCACGGGTTGGTCGGTCACTGTCGGTTTTACCACTTGGTGTGGAATACTAATTCCGCTTACAAGCAGCGTCAATTTTCACTTTCTTTTGGGGAAATAAATAATAAACTTTTACAAAAAGAAAATGAACGCTTAAATATGGTTTAGTAATTATGGCATTATCAAATTGATGTTTGAGGGAGAAATTTAAGAGTTGTTCTAAACTATACTAAACCCCAACTTCAGGGTGGCATTAAAAGCAGATACACACTGTAATGTAATGTTTTCTTTACCCAACACTGCAGAGCACTGCTCAGTCAGTACATTGTATAAGATTCAAGCTGATATGTAGCGTGTCAGTGGGGTAGCGTTGTCGGTGAAAATAGGGACAATCGTCACAATTCCCATTTCTTTTCCCACATTGTGGGACATTTAGAGATCGCTTGCCGTAAATATCGGCTCTGTACGCAACGCACGCACCGATACCACCATCTATTTGAGCAGATTCACTTTCGACCGATGCTGATCTGCGCGATTAGTGTGAAGCGCAATGAAACTGATAAACACATGTCTGCAACTCATAATAGCATCGAGGAAAGCCTGCAAATGCTGGACCAATTGAACCCGCAGTTTTGAAGCGTGTGAAGTATGTCTTTTGGAATACATCAGAAATACTCCAAGCTTTACTAGAAATCACTCAGGCTAATTCCAAAGTAACGCTCCAGCATAACAAAGCTGACTTAAAATGTAGTAAACATTTTAAATGAAACGATCACTGTCACTCGGATCGTTCGGACCTGATAACATTCCGATTTGGTCAAACAAATTGTCAACTTCAACTAACAAGGGGCTTGATTTAATGGTTCAAAATTTAACGAGCAAGATATTAGAATCGAATCAGCTGTCAGTAGCGGTGCTACAGCGCTCATATACCTATTATGATTCATGGCAACCGGTTCCCTGATCTGTGTAGAGCATTCCATTTATGGCAGCAACGTGAGAGATCGCCGCACGTAATATGGGCGCGATCGTAGGACGAAAGGTTACGAAATCCCTGCGCATTCAGCGATTGCAAATGAATATTGATTACCGTTCGGGTGGGTAAGCGAAAACGAATTATATCCGGAACGAAATGCTATTAAGAATATCAATAACCGATAGATTGGGTAATTCCGGCTGGTGGTAGGGAATTAAGTTGTTACAGGCGTGTTTGGACGATTAGTTTTTGTGCTGAAATGTGATCTTTTCAGTTTTATTGCACTTTTTTCTTCACGCGCACGATTTTGTTTGCCCATTGTGAGTAAAGTTTCCTAATCATGCCTTGAACTTTTGGGAACATTCTTCGATTGTGAATTCAAGCGTTAAATTTATCTTGCCTCTTTCATTCACAGTATTTTCGGCAGCCGCACCCCTTGTATAGGGTGAGCGTGTATCTACCGATCAACTCTCTATCAGTCATGAAGATTAGTTTGAAGGTTATCGGGGTCTCGAATGCAGTTCGAGCCGCTTCTTGCAACATAAATCATCTTCCCAAAAGCCGAGATCTGCAATGTGTGAGCAGCAAACAAAAAATGCCATTTTCGCAGCAAGATCGCACTGCACGTCCCGATTGGATTCAGCACTGGACGAATGCAATCTTCCACCCACCCAGTGTGCGTATTATGAAGATTCATTCGTCCCAAATATTTCACCATGGTGGTGAATTGTGCCGGTTTAAAGATTAATTCTCGGTAATAAGATAGCCAGACAATTTATCTTAATTGCCCCGCTCTTTAAGGCAACTAAAGCAATCGAAACGGAGCAATTGTTGAAACCGAAAATGGAACAAAATGGTGTAAAAAGCCCCGGGCCGCACGCATATGCTCATCGCGGGTGGATGGTTTCATATAGGAAGACGGAGTGTGAAATGACTCACTTTGGGATGGATTTTAAGCCGCCGACCTGATTGATCCTAGGTCAGTGGAAACGTTCGGAGGCATTAAAAACGCTTTTAAAAATGTCTTCATATCCATCCGCACCCACACGTGTGTGTGTTGCAATCCGGTCATATTTACCGAATGGACACAAAGTACCGGACACATGTGGGCGACAGCTAAGTTGGTCCGATGACGCTTGGAATGGTCGTACGATTGCAATGCTGCAATTGTAACTGACAGCGAATTATCGTAATTTTATGGTGAATTTATAATGAAAAAATTTTGTTACTAAAAGTTCAGTAAAGTAAAGTAAAAAATGACACACACGACCTATATTAATCAGAACAGTAAAAAATCGTATAAAATTCAATAAACAGAATATAAAATTCGTTACAACCAAAGAAATAACAAATAAGTAGAACAACAAAAATCATAAAAAATAAATCAAAAGAAGTAAAATCAAAATAAACTAAAAAAATCCGCAAAATCATTAACTCATTTCCGATCTTTTGAACATTCCTTCGCGAATCTGTAAGAAACTTAAGCTACGCAAACATGACATATGCTGCATATGCTGTATAGTTGTTCTCTTTTACAGATCAAAAAAGACCCCTTACGCTTGTCTATGTGTGCCAAAACCGTGGTGGCGAAAACAACTCTAACATTACCCAGAAGAATGTGGTGCACATATGGTTTTCATTTTTACTGCCCATCCTCATGGCCGGCAGGGAAATCCCACGGATGCATTTGCATTAGCAGCGTGAGTTGCAGTGCTGAGTGGGAACAAAATTAGCACACTTGGTTGCTTTCGGGCAAAATGTTTGCTACAGCATATCTTAACGATAGAAGACTGACAAGCGAAACAAAACACTGCGCAAAGAAGGATTTGATGATAATCCGCTCTTGTATGTTACTGATAGCTTCAGGGATTGTGGAACAATAACGAAATAGACGCTATTCCAAATGGCATTTTTTCCCATGATGATATGAACCATTAATCAACAGCTGATTGATGAGCCGATCGGGATGCAATTTTTCACACAAACAATTGACATTTGCAGCGTACTATGATTGGGCCCATTACTACGTGTGCCCTTAAATGAGTTCCCGCTTCCCAATTGTACAATACACACGGTGATATATCACCATACTTTACGCCTCGTACAACACACACCATCTAATAGTGTTCGATCGCCGGGTGCACGATCGTTGATGCGATAAAACGATTGGAAAATTGGCCGTGGAAAAATAACGACAAGGGTATGATTGACGCAGGGAAAATATGATCGCCAGCGAGCGCGTCGACCGAATGGCGCGAAATGTCAGCCAAAGTTGGAAGTAGCCCGGCCTGGAAAGGAATGTGGGAAAACTGACCCCATTCTGGTGCGACGGAAAGTGATCGCTCTTGGGCACACGTCGGTATCGCACCCCGCTACGATTGATGGAGTGCACTCGGCCGAGCACTTGAGAGTCGCACCGGAATGCACTTGCATTTGCTGCGCTGCCTTACGGCCGGGCCGAGTGAATGGGAAGCGTAAAGCGGATCGGATTGGCCGAACTGACATGTGGAATGGCAAAGTTAATCTTGATCATTTTCTGCAACCGTCGAACGGTTGATTGCCGTTATGGTAGAAGATGGTAAGCGTGTGAAGGGGATGTAATAAAAGATCGCTAAAGAACAAGACAAAATACACGAGCGATTAATAAAAGTTTTATTCACCCGTGGCACTCACCATAAACCATTACAGTGAGCACCGGGCCTAACATGTAACCGCTATTGCGAGTTTTATTCAATTGTTGTAAAAATTCCTTCCAAATGGGTGCTTGGTTATGCAAAGCCAGCATTATTACTATCATGTAATCTCACACCAAAGCGCGCGCGTACACAAATCCTCCCAGCTGTGTGAGATCATGATCGACGATGATCTCAGCGTTCTCCTTTTTTTTTTGGTGGCCAATTATTTCACCGGACAGGGCTCGTCAAGGACGAATAATTTTATGTCTCCGAACAGTCTTCGCCACTGTAAAGGGTGAACCTGTAAATCACCAGGACGTCCTACCCCCGGGGCGTCTTCTACTGATAAGGGACAAAGTGCTGTTGAACCATGTGTCGCATGAGGTCACGATGGATTCGTTCCTTTATGTACATCGATTTTTACGACTTTTTACAAGAGTGGACCGTCTTCTCCGATAATACAGGCACGATTGCATTTCATGACACTGATTACGAAGCGATTGAAATTAGGAAAGAAGCTGCTGAATGAGGTAATCGGATAGTGATGGTGTTTAAATTTTATGTAACCATGTGTGGAGCACTTTGGGTCACAATTGGAAATAATGAATTAAGACCAAATGTGAGCGAATCGATGACCATTTATGAATATAAATTTATTATAGCAGTTGTTAATTTAATTAGGTTCACTAAGGTTATAATGCATTACGAAGCTTAATAGTCGCTTAAACATGTCTATTTTCTCAGCTATTCTCTGATTTGAATGGGATGTTCGTCAACCATAAATGTAATCTGTTTCTTCTTTAAGTTTTTTAGATGTCAAGATGTTTTTACTAATAAAATTAACAATTTATGTGACATCAACAGATTTAAATTCGCTATTAAGTTAAATTTATCGAATCGATCGTCTTGAGTTTTCTTTGTGGAAAGAAATAAAGTTAATTGCTACGTAATTTGATCACAGCATTAGTCAATTGTTTCACAGATTTCCTACGCATTTCCTTTCTATACCGCGACGAGAAGGACTTCGAAGGCTACCATATTCAACGAGCCATTCATTAAACCTTCTCCCTCGCACGCAAACTGTCAGCTAGTCAGCGCGAAACACGTTTCAAATGCCAAACGCAAATTCATTCAAGAACTGCGTGGTCGACAGGTAGCTCTCGGGCGCACGGAATATCGAGCGGGCTCACACACTTGCTACTTACACTAAGCTCGAAAGTAAAACTGGAAATTCATTCATAAAAACCACCACGTTGAACTTGATTGATCTACCCACGGCATCCGTTGGGGCGTGATTTTTTGTAATTTGCAAGCAGTTGGGAGGGATGTTTTTTCCATGCGCTTTGCTTTGTCGACTCCGCGTTTGTCGGGGGATCGATCGTAGGTGGGTTACGATTCTAAGTATCCAGAGCTCGGGCTCCACAATGCCACGCGTGTGGGTTGACTAATCGGTATCGTTTCACCATGCACGGCCTAGGCGAACACCTTGATCTGGCGCCCGCCAGCTGTTGTGTCCGGGAGGATATCCTCGGGACGTGGCCCCGTGGTTCACCTCCAAAAAAGGGTTCACCGCGTTGGAGCCGTTTGCGCCCGGGGTTTGGTTCCCACAAAAGGCTCCCAGCGGCCAGTCCAAATAAGGATGTTCGATGTTCCTTATCCCGGGACCACTGGACCAACTGGAGCCAGAACGGCAGATTGTTCGCCGTTCTAACGCTTCCTACATGCCGATCGTTAATTAAAGTCAACTGGCCGGGCCGCGGACGGGATGCCGAGTTTGGTAATGTCGTCACCGTCGACCGTTCCGCTGATCGATTAATATTCATCCTGACCATATAGAACCGCCTCGGGAGTATGCGTACCGAAGACGAATGATCAGATCGGTTTTTGCGTGGTTCGTGAGTGTTTCGTACGGCAATAAAACTGTATGCTAAATGGAGTGATTTTTGGCGATAAAGTTTAACCAGTTTGACAAGATACTGGGGGGACAGGATAAGCGAGTACGATTGTACTGGTTGAAGTGATGAAGAGATGCGGGCAGGATCTCCCATCTCTAGTATGGCCAAAGCTTAATGCATCCAATCTGTTACGCTGTCTAGTTGCATTGATGACATCGAATATTTTTAAATAGAAATCACTTCTAGCTGCGGCAATCGTCGGGCACAACCAATCTGTCTAAATCCAGCGAAACCTCTGTAATCGGTTCCCATTATTCATGATGACCGTTTTCGGGAGAAACACCAAGAAAAGCTGCTGAACACGTTTGTGAACATGACATAATACCTATGTTTAGTACATACCACCATTCCGTCCCCATTCCATCCCGGCAGCCGTGTAACTTTCCCTTTAATCGTACACCCTCCAGATGTATCCGCCTGCATGCATCAGGACGGCAAATCTTTTACCACACACCGTGCCGTTCAACAAACCCTTTCGTGGCAAAACATTTGGCGTTCCTCTGAAGTCTGAAGCATGACGAAAATTATTCGCTTAACTTGCACGCTAGGTCCCGCCTGTTCAAACACCACTTTTGGACAGTCTTAGACCTGTACCACTATGCAGAATAGGCTAACGGGCCTTGTTTGGTGAGTGGCAACTATAATCAAATTATCTGCCAGGTAATTGTCCAAGATGTTCGGTGGAAGGTTGCTTCGTAAGGGAGTGATCACCAGTGCCCGGTTAGTATCCTTCCCGTTCGGTGGCAAATAGCGCGCCATCTAGTGAAGAATGCGCCACACTAACAAAGAGAACACTAATCGCGGAAGGGAGTGAACACGCAACCGTTTAGTGTCTTCCCCGTCGTCACTCGGAAGGTGTTAATGGTGCAATCGGTTGCGTTGCAACGCATGGTACTCGTTGGTCTGGATAAATTCACCTGTTCCGACGTGGATCACCTTGAAATGGCCATTAGCGTGCACAGGTGTGCCGGGCTAATGTCAACCCACCGAACGCTGTGTGGCGTTGGCGGACGGTTCGGTAGGATTGCAAATCAACCTCTCCCGAACGCGACCGGTCCCCGGCGAAGAGTGACGGGTAGGAGGCGCATTAGAGGCCTTGATTGGTTGACAAACTTCTCTCGGTGAAGGTGGTGAAGGGGTTATCGTACGGGTTGCTGGGGTACAGGCATACAAGCGGAAAGTCAATCGGATCGGAAAGCGACACCAAATCTCAGCTGGTGACGAGGTCGAAGATGGTCGCACACGCGTAGGGTTTTGTGTAAGTTTGTAGTGGGCAAGGAACACAGAAGAAAAAAATGGCACGAACAGACAGTTTCTACCATACGGTCTCTCACATTACGTCCGGCGTACGCACATTCCGGAGCGATTGGTCAAGCATGATGATAGATCATGCCTGTGCCCAAAGGGCTGTTTGTTTAAAGCCGCGCACCATCTGTTCCATCGCGATGGCTAGGCGGCCAATGGCTAGGTTTGTCGGCGTCTTGCCATGTTTATTTCGGCGTCGGTGGGAACGGTTTCGCAATCGGACCCCGGAGTTCACAAATACTGACCGCATAGAGACGATCAGTAATGAGCCCTGATGCTCGGGAAATCGTGTCGTGCAAGTGGAGATGGGAGTAAATTTCCATTATCTGGGGTATTTCTTCAAACTCATGCAGCATATTAGACCTTCTGCTAATGATCGAAGATGATCGCACTATGATCTCCCTATTCTTCGCTAGCTAAAAATTAAACATTGCGGCAAGATGCTATTCGATCACGCTTATGTACTGTCACGAGTCTTACTGCTGTACCTGTCCCGACGGTAACGAAACAGCAGCAGTAGACTTTCTCGTAAAACTAACAAACAGTTTGAAGTTTTATCACAATCCTTATGGGGATGGTACACGATTTCATCCTCGCTCGTAAGTAACACTTGCTCCGTGATATGCAGGGCCTCGCATAACGGTGAGCCCTTTTGTGCTGTGGGGCATTCACCGAGATTGAAATGTGTGGTTCCAACAGTCAAGAGTGCCTGGGTGGGAAGACGAAAAAAAAGGGAAAGCATCTACTGCCAAACAACGGAGCAACACTGATTTGGCAATGATCGGTACGAGTGTGTGGTGACGTCCGTGTTGGGGTAGCTTTTAAACCGGGTGAACAAATTGTTTATTTACCGGTTACTCACAACGACTAATCGACATGATTTTTTCGTCTTGTTTAACTCACAGTATGGAGTTTCCCTTAACCTTCGACGGTAGATTCAACTGTTGATTACTTCACGAGTCCGCTTACGTCCGGTCCTGGTGAAAAGCTGAGTCCGGCATGTCTCGCTTTGTTTATCGAGTTATGAAAAATTGGCTCTACATTGGTGGTACCGTACAGTGTCCGAGCAGATTGGTTACTAACAAGTTCTAGTTTTCACAGCTTACAACTGCTGTGACGGACGCTGCACCATCACTTTGACAGTTGCGTTTGAGGATAATTTGTTTGCCACTGCCAAATTTGCTCCAAACGTGCAGATGTTGCCAGGTTCGAACATTGGCGTTTTGCGGCATAGGTGTACGCAAATGTACGATGTACAATTTTTTGTTGTTTTGTTTTGCATCACAGTTTGACGAAAACGTTTTCAAATCAACAAACTCGAACACATGTCTGGCCAGCATGGTTAGACTCAAGGTGTAAAGCTAATTTGAAACATTGCAAACGTCAACGGGACGGTGACATGTGTGTTTGGACATTTTGTTGTTTCGTCCTGGGCGTTTTTATACGATAATTTGAATTAAACAATGCCTCACAAGCAGACTTTTACAGTAAAGCTAAAGAAAAGCGTATTAACAGTACAGTTGCTATATTGTGAAAGATTTATATGATGCTCTTTCCCGTCAGTAACATTAATATCAGTTTGGTTTAGTAGTGTTGCCTACAAAATGTCTGCTCCTGTTGGCACACGTTGACTGGCAACGTGCATGTGGAAGGCAGGAATATAATTAAATTAATACGATGATTAATCTGATCTTAATGATGTACTTTGTAGGTGGTGATGATGCATTTCGTCGATCAATGAGTGAGAAAGATGATTTATATCGCTGCGCGTGACTCAGCCATAGTTCGGTTGAAATACTTGCTACAGTTTTCAATCTAGATCAGGGTTTCTCGCTGAAAAAATGAAGCTAGCTATCAAGAAGAATCTTACGAACAAGAAAGAGCTATTAGACAAAGTTGGAGTTAAACTTTGTTGTGTTGTTGTTTACAACTTTGTTGTAAAAAGTTGCCTTTTTTAGTCAAGGAAGGGATAAAACTTACATAAGGTCAATATGTAAGACTTGAACTGTTGATACAGCGATTAGGGATAAACAATAAATAAATTAATCATTAATTATTTAACTAACATTGCATGAACATTGAATCCATTACTCCAATTCAGCAGCAATAGTAAGAAATATAACATTTAAATGGTTAGTTTATTCGTCAAATATTTCTTAATTCACAGCTACACATACTTTACACACGCGATACATTTTATTGGTTTTATCCACTCTCGAGGGCATTAATTAAGTTCACCAAAAGGTAACATCTTAATAGATAAAATGGCCCATCCCTCATCCAATCCTGCCCAAAACGGGGGTTTGCAATAAATGGGTTTAAATATTGAACCATCTAAAGTGGATGTTTTGATGGCTCTCCCTCAAATAGCTCACTACTTCCAATTTTGGACCCATGCCACCTATCATAATCTGTCACGACCTCGCGTGTGTGCCGGTGTGAAACTGGGACGGAGCAAAACAGATTTAAGTGGCTACCGTAATGAACGTGAACCTGCTCGAGTGCGCCGAACTGAGGACAAAACGGTATGCAACAGTATGCAACAGCTAACTAGGAACTCCACTTGTCGCGTTTGCTGGTTTGCTCTTTTTGTTTGCTCCCCCTGAGGTCTGACTTACCGAACTTACCGAAGTGCCCGAAGCGTGTGAACCAATTTGCTGTGCGCTCATTAACATAAACGCTACCCTTCCTGAGATGCTCTCGAGGTCGTGAATAGCCCGATTGGGAGTGTTGGAATAAGAATTGGATACACATCAGTGCCACGCAGCAGCGGGTCGCGCATGAAGTGACCATACGGTACACCCTTCGCAATCCCTTAATGTCGATCGGTGGAGATGCAGTTAGTGTCGTTTGGTCCGATAGTCATATGGATAGGAGCACCCACCAGGAAGAAATGGAAATGAGCAACCCAATTTCAGCTTCAAATGGGATGGTAAAACAGCCGAGGACCTTCAGTCACAGGTTGGCCCGATGGTGGGCGACTATAAACAAATATTGGCCTCGTTAAAAACGCGACCAGGAATTGGCGCCTAGACCAGATACGGCTGGGGTTGAATAAACGCTGCTCGAAAGGCAGTTGCACTTCTGCGCTGCAGTCAAGGTTTATCTTTTCCTATGCCTTAATTTGACAAACTCGAATGCCGTATCCCACTCAATAATGATCAATTTGTATCGATACCCTTGGTTTTTTTTTGGAAAGCAACCTTAATGTTTCGAGTGTCGAGCGAGTGACTTGATGGGTTATTACAGATTCTAGAGCACCGCTTCGATGGTACAGGGAAGGGCCCCGGCTGTTGGTTGTAGTTTAAGAGGTTTTCACTTTGGCGTCATCGTTCAGCACGCTCGAGTAGATCGATTGACATAAACCAATATTGACAGCCATTATTCAACCGATAAAGCACTGGATGAATTTAAATGCCGGTTAGGATAAGGCGATGACGGTCAAGGGGTTGATATAGATGCTGTGGTGCTATATAAAAAAAACCTACACGAAGAATCTTACCCTTTAATGGACAGTTCCATAAAATCAAACAGATTATGCTACATTTAAGTAAACCTTGGAACATTTTTGGTGTTTTGAAGGAGTTCTTGGCCACCATGGCCGAAAAGGAGTTTTATAGAGACCCTAGGAACACAAACAAGGTTAAGGGGTCTTCAAATACTTAAAAATACTGGATTTTGTATGTTAAGTTACATTATACAAGGAATTCTTTTGAGACATTTATCGTCCAACAAGAGCGATTAAACAGTGAAAACAGAGGCGATGAACTGTTCAAGAGAGTAACATATTTATATTAAATTCGTAAATGTTTGTAAACATTTTTTGAGGTATTTGGAAATTTCATCAGTGATACTTTAGTGATAAAATAGACCAAACATTTAAAAAATCCCTAATTATATTTAAAATCAGAAAGTAGTGCTAGAAATTAAACTATCCAAACCAATTTTGTTTGCTCTTTTCATTAACTTTGTCAATCTTGATCACCGCAACCGGAACACAAGCAGCCCAGACATCCATCAAACGAAGCATTACTGGCAATTCTTACACGCATCCAACATAAAAAAGGCGTCATTAAAATCTCACCGGCCTGCCGAAATGTCCATCCGCGGCAATTGCCTTACCGATCATCGGGCAGCATGATCGTGTATGCCGTTTGAATTTAACGCTAAAATTTATGAGCCTCGTCTGTCCGATTCAATTATTTGCCGGGTGCATCGAAATCAATGTTGAGCGTGTCTACGGTGCGTCCTGTTGAATCACTATTTTGCCTGTTGATTTTCCCCACCGCTATTCGTCTGGTGCTGGGGAATTTGGGGGTTTGGAAAATCTCCGCGTGTAGATGAAAACTGTCACGGCCAGCTTCACGGCATCTTGCTCATGTCCGTCTCGATGGCCGACCCGACTGCAACCCGTACGTGTTGCGATGAAGATCGCGATCGTAAGATGATCGACTTGACCGCACCTAGAACCGCACCAGTGAGGGATGGGTTTTTGCACGTTGCAGTTTGCAGTTGGACAGCCGCACCCACTCAGGAAGGGAGGCGAGAGAACCGTAGATCAGCGGGCTGAGATCCGTTCGATCATTGGCAGGCGTCTCGACACCTGATGCACCGTACGGCACGGGCACGCCAGCGATTCGAGATGAATAGGAAACCGCGTGAGTGATTGATGACTCGGAAGTTCGCCTCGTCCGTTAGTTAATTTGTGTCTAATGATTTTGTCGCCGTACGCGCAATCTGTGCGCCATATTCTGCGGAATGTGTCATCGTGTTTTGTTTTGCTACTCCTTTAGAAATACCCATTTTTAGACGTGACTGATGTGAATTCATGCAGCGTTTACTTAAGGGATTAGGAATCAGTTAGGGAGCGAAAACCGGGGATGAAAATCATGGGATCGCGCCTTTTATTCACTAAACGTCACTTTGGGAGACGTAAGAAAAAAGGCACTCACTCATGTGGTTTGAAAAATGATGAATATTCCTTTAATACCGTTCGTTAAGAAATGTCATTCTTTTTTGCGTTTGTAGACCCTACCGGCACAGCACCATGGCGATCGTTGGTTCACGAGACAGCAGAAACAACATCGGAACAGATTCCTTCCATTTCCTACCATGCCCAGGAAACGCAGGTTCAACAGGGGTCACATCAAATGAAGCCAGAGAAGATGAACCGAATGTCGTTACGGGCGAGAGTAGCATTTAATTTTAGGTCAACCTAAATTTAGTCCACTTCCTGGCAGCTTAACAGTAAATAAGAGTAAAATAATAAATATAACCCACACGTGTCTGGTCGGGAACAGAGTTTTTGAAAGGCGGTTTTTTGTTTGCTTTCGTGTGCCTTAAGCGACGAAACTGATCGCTAATAACGATGTTTTTATTTTATTTTCCGATCATTCAGCATGAATGCTGCAAGGCATGACGAACTGATTTTCGTATTGAATATCACCAGGACAGATGGTACCGTTTACCTTTCCACGAGGCGACCTGCTTTTATCACACTATAATTCAACACCGAACTAAGTCACCGTAACACAAAAATTACTACCGTAGCAAAGCGACAACAGAGCGCGAGGGAGAAATTAGTTCATTAGAAGATGTAAAATCGAAGCATGCGGAATGTTTTCGTGGCGAGAAATATAATTCCCTCTCTCGATATGGGTGATGAAAAATGTACATTTAATTGATCACTGTTTCGATGCTGTTCCTTGAGAGACTGTTTACGACTGTGTCAACATTACCGTTTTTGTGGCCCATCAAATGGTAAAGTTGGTAAGGAAGAAACAAAAAACAGATTTAATTTTAACTACCAACATTAAAAAGCAAACAAAATAGCCAACCTTCCCATCACCGTCGTGTTGCCGTGTGTCGTGACAGTCGCATGGGTCGCGTGCACCAACGCACCACGGTGTATGAAAAATCCATTCCATTAATTTCAATCCATCACGGTTCAAATATACTTTCAAACATTCACCCAAACGCCCGTGTCTGGGAGAGTGAAAATCTTGCCTCTTCCATCAATTCGTTCACTTTCGGACGGCGCACGGGGACATTTCAGCGCGTATGATAATAAAAACCAGTAGCCGTCCGAGGGTGTACCGATCCTTCGGTGACGAAACACACGCTTGGATCGCAGTTCACCTGAACGAAATGGTTACTCCCGGCCTCGCGGCAAGGAAGCAAACATTGCTCAAGAAGTCACCGAAGTTAGTCAGTTACACTGTCGGTGTGTACAAGTAGCCGGGGTGGGTTCGCGTAGGAGTATGTGTCCCATACGTGTGCGACCCGAAAAAACCGAAACGAGTGTCTATTTTCTCGGAGACATCCGTCCCGTCCCCCAGCATCTTCCATTCGCGAAAGGACTAAATGATCTGTCACAAATCACCCCGTAATGAATGTGACCGTCTGACGATGACGGTGAACCGGGTTGCACAAAATATAAATTATACACGATGGCCATTTGAGCAGTTTCACGACGGGAGCACACAGGTTTGGACTGCGCGGTTTTGATCAGCAGGGAAGAGTCTAATTGAGTTCCTCGCACCAAAGTTTTCGGCCGAAGCCCTCAGCCCAGTTCGTGCACGGTAGGAACGAGCGTGGCTTCGTCGGGCAGGAACGTGATACTATTACTAATTAAGCCATTTGTTGCCATTTTATAAATATCACGACAAAAAGTGGAGGACACCGTGCACTATCAAAAACCCTAGTGCTGCACCATGGCAGTGTAAAGTCACGTGAAGCAATAGCCGTACTGCGGGTTGTTGAATGTTTGAAGCCACAGCCCCGTGAGTGCATCGAATGGGACCGCCGCTATAAAGTACGATGCGTATGTATGATTGCACCTGTTCACTTTCCGACTGACTACACCCAAATAGAACCCTTTCGACCATTTCGTCTGAACGGGTCGTTGACAGAGGGCACCGAAAAAAAAAAGTGCTCATAAAAAAACATAAATATTCCCATAGGTTCTAGCAAGTTGCGCATAATTTTTATGCACACCGGTTGGGTCGGTTGTTTCTTGTACGTTTCGTGATCGTGAATGGGACAAAACAGGCGCATAACGAAAGGGCGACCTTCACCGAGGCGTAACCGATGGGTTAACATTGCTGTTTTTTTAGTATATTGCAGGAAAACATGAAAGTTAGACGTTCTTGTACATGCATGAATTTTCCGTAAAGATTTTTGAATTATATATTTATTCAGAGGAATTTAGTCATTCAGAGGAATAGCATAATTTGAATTCTGAGGAATTATTACATGACACTCAAAAATGCATGAATCCTTGAAGATTTCAGACTCTTCAAAGGTTCCTGAGGATCTTCAAAGAAGTAAATGCATTACTTAATCGGTGTATTAATTCTTCCCATTGTAGAATCTTGAAGTATGGAAGAATCTTCTATTCTGAAGATTCAAGATCTTATGAATCTTTCAAGTGGTCTTGAATGTTCAGAATAGAGATTTAGAGTGATTAATTCAGATTCAAGAATCTGGTAACCTGGAACCAGGTAACGTATAACGTAGAATACGATATTGTAATTTGTTTAGTAATCTTCAGAGCACCACATAGCATTGCAGGGAACTCTTAATAGTGATGTGCGAACAGTAGTGTGCCATTTTTTTGGCATTTACTGAGCTCATTCTATGCAGACAATTTTAACATTTTAAACCATCCTATCCTACTGTGCCCAACATAAAAATATATTCGAAACACGCCTAATGTACTAAAAGCTTGATCGATGGGATCAACCGTAGGGCTACTAACTACGGCACTAAATCTCACCCAGCACCAACCACAGTCAAATTGAACCAATTTATCTACCGGCTGTGGCGCTCGGTGTCGGTTGATACGTTCGGTTGATGGATTATCTCACAGCCCCAACACCCTTTCATCTTCAGGAGGTGTATGTTTGGAATAACGCTTTTCAAAATAATGTGCATCCTGTCAGCAGTTAGTGATGATTTACGCCGGTCTAAAATGCAATCGGTGATGGAGGTATGACATTAGCGTATCTTGTTTGATGTGGAGCACCAGTTATGCCCAAACCAACATTAGTGTGTTTCGTGCAAAGTTTTCCTAAAATAAATCTTAAATGGCTTAATCTACTGGTACATGGGGGATTTATTCTGCCATTTTGAGTATGTGCTGGCTCCCAATGAATCAATTGATAATTAGAGTAAATTCATTGATTCCAAGCCCTGAATCATTCTCCTGCGCCTCGGGGCACTGTTGGTGCAACTGCAGAGACCTGGAGGATGCACTGTCATCTAGTGTACAGGGTACTCGAAGGTTAGTCCTCCACCATTGCGCACCCTTCGGTAATGATAGCTTCTCGAAACGATCGAAGACAAACGATGCCTCCCACAATAATCGGCCCCGCCGTGTGGTTTTACGATTGATCGATCGCGATTGATCGATACGGCGGCTAACGCTGTGGCTTCGTGCAGTTCTGCGAACAATTTTTACAGCCGCACAACCAGAACTTCGATTCATTCTCGTGCTGTATGTTGTGCATATGCCTCCGTATGATGATCGCGATGATGATGTTGCATCGCGCCCCGTCTGCTTCACGGTATCCGATCTGTGAAAGAAATCAATAATTGGTAGGAAAAAAGTCATGCTCTCGATCACTTTATCTCCATCAACACCGTCATCGTCACATCGCGCTGGGGCCGATTATTATTTCATACGGCTCCTTCCGACACGCGATCGATGGCGACGACGACGATTATGACGACTGGCGAAGGCGCTTACAGCCGGTCCTCCAATCCAGCCCGGTTACCGATGCGTCATCCACTTCCACCGGCGTGCTCTCGAGTCACCTTGCGTAACGCTATTAATAATTCCACTTCTAAGCATCGCATTTGGCATGCCTGGGATGGCTGCGGTACACCTACACACCGCGGCCGAGGCAAAGTGTGGCGTTTGTGGAGCGAACGTTTGAGCGGAAACGCCCACCCAAGCGATCGGGGTGCTGGTGTACTGCTGCGGATAAATAATATGTTGCGAAGGCTCAGCTTAACCTGCGCACACACACGACGATGGTGATCGATTTCTTTTATGCTAATTTCGGTGCACCGCACGCTCGGAACATGTGGCGAGTGGCGTCTCTTGATTTTGTTTGGGTGACATAGATTTGTTGCATTACCAGCATCAGCTTGATGTCACATTAAGAATGTGTCCCCGAAACACTCCGAAATGATTCAAAAGCAAGCATTATCACAACAAACATAATAAGTTGTGTCTGTAAACAAATCGAAACGCTTTTATGGACCGCCATGAGTGTAACGCATGTTTTGTGTCTAGAATACATTGATTAACATAGATGACCTATAAAGAAAGTCCTAGTCCTAAATTTGTAACCATAACTCTCTTACCTGCATCAGACGACATAAAAACTTGCCACCAATTTGGAGAAACAATTCTATTTTTGTAGAATGCAGAATGCTAAGGAATTCTGGTTGCAAAACTTTTAATTAAGGTATAGTTAACAACAATCAACTCATTAAACTAAATAAGCAGTATAAATCTTCTTGATGGCTGCCCAGAGCAATGTAATTACTAAAAGCGTAACGAAATTTGTCTATCGGTCTAGTGGCGCGTTGCTGAGGAGTAAGTGACAGGTGTCAAACAGAGAATGAACGCGCGAATTTTCAAAGACAAGGCCGTTATTGTCAATGTATTACTTTCGCGAGTGATGGGGCAATTTCGGTCCGTAAGCCCCTACGCATTGCGCACTAATTAAAAAGAATCTCAATTTAAGTCTCAAATTTGTTGTGACAACAGTGAAGAATGTGCTCCACAATTCCTACGCGAATGGAAAACATTTCAACGGCGTAATGATGCGCCTGTTGTGAAGTTTAAGCGTGTGTGTGCTGTTGTTAAAATTAATTAATCAACTCTTGGCTGTGCTTTGAGGGTTTATTGTTAGAAGAAGGATCCTTTACTGTTTGGAGATCGGGTGGAACTGATGCTACGCACTCCAACAATGCACTCCATTATGCACATCATGATGCCGCTCAGCGTCTAACTGAGACGACAGACCATGGGCGGCAATGTTTGATGATTTGATTTCACAGTTGGTGTTCGTGTTTGTTTTGCGTTGGATGCGTTACGAATGCAGCAAAGTATAGCTCCTTGGTCTAGCCTTCTGGTGTTGCGTCGTCTTTCACTAACCCATGAAAAGTTTTGTGCGGCGTGCGGATCTACTCGTATGATGAGGTCTTTTCGAATGAAATTCGGCATCTACCTATAATTCAGAGAGTACTGTGTCCAGCATGCCTTCAACGGCTTCAACATCTTCAATGGCACCTGCTGCGTTAAAGGGAGATTGTGGTTAAATCAATATTTAGCTCACCTAATGAAATGGCTGCAGATTGAGGCGTTTGCGTTCACGCCGACGACAGAAATGGACAAATTTTTGTGCTCACCCATAAGCCACATTTACCGTCCGCTTTTGGGGCACGGATTATGCAACCATTCACAGTACATTACTACCGAAACAATGGCAAACAATGGCCGGTTTAAATTTGACGGTTGAGCCGTCCAAATATAGTGACGATAATGTTTGCCTCGGTGACCGAAGGTGGACGCATTGCGTGGACTGGGTAGTTCGGATTGAGTTTTTTGTGAACTTTCTGCCTAAGCAAAGCAGTTTGTAGAGGCGTCCCAAGTGTTACCGTACAGTGTTAAAAGATGTGTTCTTTTATATTTTCGAGTAAGAGAACGTTTAGTTCATTATAGGCTCAGCTAATGTTCAGAATGGCGTAATCCTTTTTGCAAGGGGAAATCACAATACACTGTACCAAAATACACCTTACCGTTCATGTCTAAACAGCCGCCTCACTAAACGGTTAAAGTACACACCTTTCGTGAATAGCTGGGAGGCGGCCTGTATCTTTTACCATCTTTAAATTGCTAACCGGTGACATCAGACGCATGGCGTCGCTTGATCAGTTACTTTGTTTTGGAGCCTTAGCACCTGCCATGGATCGTTAGCCAGGCTCGAGAGACCATTTTTATGTAGCACGAAGTTTTCCAAAAGATTTAAGCGAGTTTTTTTTCCTAATTTTCCTGTAGTTCCTAGTCCTAGCAAGTCCTTGTAGTTTTTCAAGATTTGTTTTTGGGCGTTTAGAAACAATTTTCCTAGGAAAAGAGCCTGGCCGTTCTATTTGAATAAAAAATCGGTTTTCCTCATTTTTCTAGGGAGCAATAATTTTATACGGATTTTGCAAGAGGTTCCGCTTTGTTTCTTGGTCTTGGCCAATTTCTCTAAACAAGGAGTGTTGATTTTTTTTACTGTAATATCTGGAGCGGAGCAAATTGGGCGGACCGGGAGCAAATTGAGCATTTTGCTCATCGCTAGTGGGAGCCCCCTTAAAGTTTACCCAAAACAAGAACCACAAAGGAAATAATTTCAAGCAAATTTTACACTTTCGAGCAGCCGTTCTCATTCAAGCAGCTGTTATGATTCGAGCAAGCACGTTTCTCACTGTGAATCGGAATTTGGAAGAAGTGAGAATGAACAATGAATTTATTTATATTATCGTAGTTTGTAACATGTTAATTCTGTAAACCACGCATGAAAAACGAATTAGTAAATAAATTAATATCGATTAGTTCGAAAATTTTCAATTTCCTCCAAATGTCAAGTTATTTATTAAATGTTTTCCCTTTTTAATTTGTCCACGGCTTCATTGTTTGTTTACGTTTAGGATCCAACTCAACACGCTTTCGTATTGGATTTTCGATGGCTACACAAGAGCAGCTAGAACTATCCGGGCTTATAAAGTCCGTCCATCAACGACTACGTGAATCGGCAAAGGAACAAGATCCGGAAGCGGTATGGAAAGAACACGTTCGTGACGCAGATTTGTTAAAAAGCTACGCAGAAGCAATGCACAAATTGGCAACCTGCTACTGGGATCGGACCATGGAAGTGAGCTGCAAACGATCGAATAGTCGCATCGAATGGGTTGTTGCATCTTGTCGGTGTTACTTTCATGGAGCAACACCGCTTCTGTACCTGTTTCGCGAGAAGGATGACAAAGTTATGCAGGCAATCGATGCCGGCTACAATTACCTGCATCGTCCATACTCGATCGAACGAATAAGGCTGCTTGATGTGGGTAGCTGTTACGATCCGTTCTCATCCTTTCCAGACTTTGATGTAACGGCCATCGACATAGCACCGGCATGTTCTTCAGTGTGGCATTGTGATTTTCTAGAAGTAGCAGTGAATCAAACCATCACAAAACCGTTAACTTCAGATGAAAACCATTCCATCGAGACGTTCCCTGCTGATCATTACGATGCGATTGTTTTTAGCTTGCTGCTAGAGTATCTGCCTTCGTCCGAGCAACGATTGCGATGTTGCCAGAAGGCGTACGATTTGTTAAAATCAGAAGGAATCCTGCTCATCATAACACCAGACAGCCGACACCAGGGAGCGAATGCGAAATTGATGAAAAATTGGCGCTACACGCTTGGGCTGATGGGATTTTCGAGGATAAAAATCGAAAAGCTAGAACATGTAACGTGCATGGTGTTTCGAAAAAGCATTTTTCCAGCAGTGGGTAAAAGATGGTGTGATATACATCGAGAAGCGTATATGCAACCATTGTTGAACATTCCGCAGGACTTCAACGAACCGAAGCAGGAGGAAAAGGATGGCTGTGCTGTAGATGCGCCTCGAACGGATGAAGACGATGGAGAAATAAAGGAGGCTTTTGCTGGATTGCCTTTTGTAGGAAGTGAAAAGGAGTAATAAACCGTAATGTTTTTGTTTTTAAATGATTCTTAATTTATTGAACCATTTTAAAATGATTTTTTCCGCCTTGACAACGGTTGCCATACGGTGTCCCTTTGAAAATTTAGTTAATAGTTCTGAAAATTAAAAAACGTATTTTGAAAAAAAAGTATTATTTTCTATAATAATGCATTTGTGAACTTTTATCGATTTCAATTTGCAAATTTACAAAAACCAAATGAAAATTTTTAAAACGTTCATTTCTTTATTTTCAAACCTACTGTCAAACAAACTGTCATCTTGCAAGACCGTGGAGGTTCACATGGTGCCGTGTTGTAGTTGTTTATTGGTAGAAATTGAACGATAGTTTAGTGCAAAGAAACTACAAAAGTTGATTGCAACTTTAGTGTGATTATTACACGGAATGCTACGGATTGCTGTCGGAAGCGGCCAATGTACCGCAACGTACGCCATTTGCCATTTTACGTGAACAGTGAATGTGGCTTCTGTTTTAAAGAGAAGTTGGCAAAGTCTCCATTGATAGCGATCGAATGCCCTTAAAAGAATGTGTTCGTAAATAATACCGTGGTACAAGAATACTCCCCGCACTGAGAGATACTCGCATACCGTGTAGTGCACCGAGCTTGGAAGGATTGTGTTTTTCGGAATACTCGTCATTGATATTAACCGCAATATCTGAATCTTCATCCAGTCGATCCCAAAAAAAAAAAAAACAAATTGCTGCTGAAGATGCTTGCCTAGGCAATGCGAGAGTATAGGAGTGAACGAGCAAGCGAGTGAAGCGAGCAGAGCGGAAGACGAGAAACAAACAAAACACCACCGTCTTTATACAAGGGAAAGTGTTTTCCTTTCGGTGAACGCGAAACGTTTTTCTTTGCTGGTTGCCAAACCGAATATCGACAGCTGCAGCAGGAAAGCACGAAAAAAGGTTCCAACATTCCAATCAACACACGCCCGTGTTACGATGTCGTCACTTTCGGCGAGCGCTGAAAATTTATCCAGCGATCAGGTAATGTCGGGTGGATGCAGTTTTTTGCTTCAATCCATGTTTGTGAAGCGTTTACAAACGTTCCTACGCGAAGACCAAGATGCGCTTAATTGAAAAACAACCCGCAAGTCTGTTTTTCATTTGTTGCTTCAAATGCCTCCTTCACCCTCGTATGACCCACAAAAAAGACATGGTGAATCATAAACGGTACTGTTGTAACGCGGTACCGAACGATGAGGAATCGAGAAGGAGGAATTTGACAGCAGCAGGGTGCAGATGAATTGCCGCGTTTGTACGCTGAGGGCGCCAAGATTAATTAAGTGTGGCTTTGCTATCGTGTCTCATCGTTGCACTGTTCCATTCTTTCACAGAACAACGATGGTTCTTCGATGTGTCTCGAGTTGGCGCTGGAGGGCGAACGGCTGTGCAAATCCGGCGATTGCCGAGCGGGTGTGGCATTCTTCCAGGCTGCCATCCAGGCCGGTACGGACGATCTGCGTACACTCAGTGCCATCTACAGTCAGCTGGGGAATGCATACTTCTACCTCGGTGACTACACGAAAGCCATGCAGTACCACAAGCACGACCTTACGCTCGCACGTTCCATGAACGATCGGTTAGGTGAGGCGAAGTCATCCGGCAACTTGGGCAACACGCTCAAGGTAATGGGTCGGTTTGATGAAGCGGCCATCTTCTGTCAGCGTCATCTGGCAATAGCGCGCGTCCTGGAGGATCGACTCTCGGAGGGACGTGCTCTGTACAATCTTGGAAATGTATATCACGCCAAGGGCAAACAGCTGGGCCAGAAAGATCCGGGGGATTTTTCGGCCGAGGTGCAAGATTCGCTACTAAAGGCGGTTGACTTTTATCAGCAAAACTTGCGGCTGATGCGCGAGCTTAACGATCGTGGAGCACAAGGGCGGGCGTGTGGAAATCTCGGCAACACGTATTATCTGTTGGGTGAGTTTGAGACGGCCATCGAGCATCATCAGGAGCGGTTAAGAATAGCACGCGAGTTTGGTGATAAGGCAGCCGAACGGCGAGCGAACAGCAACCTGGGCAATTCTCACATCTTTCTCGGCCACTTTGAGCAGGCGGCTAATCATTACAAGTGAGTAGTGTGGATGTTAGTCAAGAAGATCATTTGTGTAATTTAAAACAAGAGCGGGAATATTAACGGTTTTTTTCTGTTTAGACGAAACTTTTTGTTAGCTTGCTGCGTTAAGAATATTGATTCCTGTTATCGTAAAACGTTTGTTTTCCAGGCGTACTTTATCATTAGCGATCGAGCTCACGGAACGTGCGGTAGAGGCACAGGCGTGTTACAGTCTTGGCAATACCTACACACTGTTGCGCGATTTCCCCACGGCGATCGATTATCATCAGCGGCATCTGGCAATTGCGCAGGAGCTGGGCGATCGTATCGGGGAGGCACGTGCCTGCTGGAGCCTTGGCAATGCTCACACCTCCATCGGCAATCACGAAAAAGCTCTACATTACGCCAATTCGCACTACCTGCTGGCGAAGGAGTTGGGCGATATGGTGGGCGAAAACACGGCCAGCATGAACATATCCGATCTGCGCCGAATGCTTGGCCTGCCGGAACTGTTCAACACGGATAGTGTCGGTGTAGTTGACACCGGTGCACATACCGCCACCGTAATGAAGGGACTATCCGATGGAGTCGACAGCGAAACAGGAGCCATGCACCGTAATCAGCAACCGCTGCACGGCCAAACACATGCGACAGCGGCAAAGGTAGCGTCTCTAGCGGCAAATAAACAGCATCGCTTACGTCGACAGAGCATGGAGCAGCTAGACCTAATTAAGGTATGTTTTACGATGTTTGATCGAACTCGGTAAACATTGGCCTCGGGGGGATGGGAAATGGGGTGGGGATGTGTGTGAGCGTGAGATCGTTATCGCTAATGCGGTCGGTCTCGGGGTCCATCCTACGCAAAATAACTGCCAGGCAGCTATAATCAAGGGCAAACAATGATAATCGATGGGAATATGTTGAATGCGTCTGGTGTTGGGTAGCATCATGGGAAGTGGAATTGATAGGCTCAACGCCGCGCGTTCAGCAACAGCGTTTTGATTGGTGCTGGAAGTTCGTATCGAACGGTGCAATAGGATGTCGTTTTATCATGCACTCACATATTGGTTGAGTGAAGCAAGGCAGTCCAAAAAAGAGTAATGCGGTCTTATCATACTGGTAAGATAAGAATATGTTGCCAAAATTTCCCCGGAACTTTCCCCCGAGGGTTGAAGATCATAAAAAACACGGGAACTGATAGTGAGTAAATCTATTGGATCGAGTGACTAATGTGATGGGTTTTGTTTGTAGTTAACGCCTGATGGCAAAAAGCTGGCACAGCACAACGTGCAAGAGAATCAAACGACCAATGCGCAGGTACCACCGTCCCAACCGTCGAAGGTGAAAAAGAGCGAAAACAGCTTCAAGAACAACGATGAAGATTTCTTCGATTTATTGACTCGATCGCAGAGCAAGCGTATGGACGATCAGCGCTGCACGCTGAAGGTTAGTATCGTGATGATGTTGGGATTTTCATTTGCACTTCTAATTGTTGAATTATTGCCTCTTTTTTAGTTAACGCATGCCGAAAGTGTTGATTCTGCAAGGAAACCTTTAACGCAACATAACAGCAACAACCCACCGGCGGGCAAAGAGAATAGGTTGTGTCATTAATCATTCCACTTTGGCCGTGTTCCACAAGTATTAACTGAAAGTGTCTTTCGCTCCCTAGGAACGTGCTTCTGGAAATGATTGCACATTTTCAATCGGAACGAATGGATGAACAACGAGCCCTATTACCCGGATTGAAACGAATATCACTTGGTAATGCAAACAATATGAGCCATCCTACAAATAATAACGAGTCGGCCCCAGGTTCGACTGCGAAGGAAGATCCAGTCGCTCTTGGTACACCACCGGACGATGCGTTCCTAGATATGCTGATGAGATGTCAGGTAAGTGTTTCATATAGGCTGTTATCCAGAATATACTTAAAGCACTTAAAGCTAATTGTGCGTTGCGATTAACCATGACCAAAAGGGTTCACGGATTGAGGAGCAACGGTCGGAGCTGCCAACGCCAAATATAACGCTCGATGCTGAAGCGAGCGATGTACCGGTGGTCGCACCAGCCAAGGCCACCTCGAACAGCGGCGCTACCGTTCCGGATGAGGATTTCTTTTCGCTTATCATGCGCCTCCAGGGCGGCCGTATGGAGGATCAACGTGCCACCGTTCCGCTGAACAACAATCCGAACCGCAGTGGCAACTCGGACCAGCAACACAACCATGCCAATGGCACCAATGGGAACAGTCTTAATGCGAGTGGTGGCGTAAATAATAATAACGGTTCAAATAGTAGTACTGCCAACAATGGTGCCAACGTCACCAACGGGAATGCTCCGAACAGTAGCAGTACCAGTAGCAGCGGTGCGAGTAGCGTTGGGAAAAGTTTAAAATGATTTTACTCATTCGATCGTTAGTAGCACTGTAATGGGGCATTAACGGTCACAAAACGCGGTGACAGATTGCCAACTTGATAGGTGAACCGTACCGGCTCAAATGGTAAATGATTGTGTGGCGTGTTATTAAAACACACAACGGGATAATCTTTGTCCTTTTCTAGTTTCCTTCTTTGTTGTGCGTATATAAGCAAAGCGTACAGTTCATAGTATTGGAGAATTTTAAAACTTATCCCACGATTTCATATCATTCAAATATCAAATGTGTGGCGTTGGGCGATTGACAATATTTTAATCAACATTTAATTGTTTTACGATACGGCTATTCATGGCTTTTTTTTTATTTTACCAGTAAACTGGGGTGGATTTAATGAACGAAAGACACATTGGGTGTGTTGAGAACAAGATTGTCCATTGTGAAGTTACATCGATGTACGAATGTACTGCTTTCTAGCGAATATATTTGTCCCGTCCATTTTTTAAGCACGCATTTATGTTGAAGCAAAATTGTGACATATGTTTGATTGGTAAGTTAAACTTTGTTGTTTGATTGATCAGAATATGTGAATATATTTCTTTTCCAAAAACTACTGCTGTGAAACTATCTAAACCTTTTGAACCCAAGCTGTGAAATTAGAGTTCAGAGTTCGTGAAACAAAAACTTTTTCAAATGATAAATGTAATCCAACTGAAAGGAATTTATGAGTACAATTTTTTTTTATCGGAGAGAAGTGCTTTTCTAGCTGTGGTCCAACAATTGCGATAATAGAAATATTTATTCCCGCAACGCGTTGAGAGGGGTTGAACAGATTTTTTTTCGACATTCTAGTTACATGATATCTGCACCACCATAGGGTTTCGCCTACTATTCTTTTGATTGTAGTAATTGTGCACTTGTAATGGATTTATATCATTGCAAGCTACATTGTCCCTCCCGATTTAGTGTTTAAGTAAGCAGTAGAGCAAACCCGAATGCCATTGGTAGAATATAAGAGTTAACAGGTTAGAATGGTTCGATTAGAAATTAAAGCTTGATTAGGCCTGATTTATGTTCGGTTTGGGAAGCTATCATTGCTATGTTTATTGATTTTTTTACAGATAGAGTAAAGCATCTCGCATTAAAGCTTCTCCCGAAGCAAGAAGAATAAATGAACATACAATACACTATTTAAGAGCATAAAAAATGATACAGCAAAGTCGTCGTCCCCGCGTTAGATGTGGCTTACAATGCGTGGCGCAATGCTAACGAAATCTTCCATTCCCACTTCCTATTGAAGTACCACTAGCATTGCACAACCCAGAGCAGAAAAGGGTCCTATAATCTGTGGAAGCTATCAGGCACACTCGTATTGCTACCTCCGCTTCCGATTGGGTAGAATTAAATGATATATTATCATTCCGCTAAATTCTATAGATAAGGGATCGGTGAAGGAGCAGGGAGAGAAGGAGAGGGGATCCATTCGACGATCCAGCCACTTAGTAATTAGTAACGTAACACCTTCCAAACGTAACGAAAACAAATACAAAGTGCGAACTCAACCGGTAGGAACAAAGCATTATTACTAATCAGGTATTAAAACATCTCTTAACCAAAAAACGATAACATTGGAAATCTAAACGTCCCGCCTAATATGCTCTCGAGTACGCAGCAGCGTTATCTGTTGATATATACGAAATTTATACATATTACATACCATTTATACACACTCTACCGATCCATTGCGATATCTTTAATGGTGCGTAGTGCGGATTCCAACACCCCCTCCCCACAACTCTTAGCAGCACTAGAGAGTGAGTGCGCCTGCCAAAAAAACACACACAACAATCTTTGTATCCGCATTTCTATAATGTACAATCGGCCGTCAAACGCCATATTTCAACAATTCCGTAATTGTAAAGTATAGATCGAAATGGTTTAGTGCATTCGATTGGGTAATGCCGCCCGGTCGAAGTTCATATCATTCGTCTTTAGATGGCTTTGTTGTTTGGTGGAATAGAATACAATCTGCTGTTAATTTATATTTCTACAGGTGGTACTATAGTTAGCAGTTTTTACAACAATCGTTTTGGGAGTTTTTACTTTACTGGATAGTGTTGGCATGTTCGGCATAGAATATAAAACACTGAACTATATAAATTTGGCTGAATGATAGTTTTTACTGCTGGTTTCTCTAGCGGAGGCGATTGAAACAACCGAGCAAAGGTATAGGAACGAGCAGTGACACAAATCTCCCTTACTCGAATAACAATGTTCAGCGAACGTAAACGAATCTACAGCCCATACCAATCAGAGCCCTATTTCTATCATGGACGACATTATCACGAGCTGCTAAATGAAAATAATGATAATAAAGTATCTACAATTTTCCAAATCCAAATATAATATGCGATGTAATAGAGATGAATTTATTGTGCGCGTATGGGAGACATGGGAGTACAATTTTGATAGTAAAGAAATTTTATTTATTTGCTATGGAAAGACTGGAACTTTTTAAATTAGTAACTATTTTTTGTGTTTTTTTAATTTATATTCTTTTAATCATCACTTTGCCGTATTGTCGAACATGACTTCTTTACCTATTTAAAAACTTTCTTCTGTTGTATTCTAAATATCTATATGTGTTTATTCTGCATATCTGTATATCTAACATGTCTATCTAGATTTAGCTTACTGATTTGAAAATTTATGATATCAGCAACAAAACGCTCTGTTTGAAATGTAAATATTTATTTAAATTATGAATTTATCATCACGCGCACGTACAAAAGTGGTGCGCATAAATCTCGCCTGGATATTTGAATTACCTACCTGATTTATGCTTCAATTACTTTTTCCAATCGGGTCGCTTAAAGCAAACAATAAAATTAAAACTCCACTTCCCATAGGCTTGCATGCATCGCATCTCGTTCACTTGCGACTGTCCTCCCAATGCAAACATAAGGTGTTCGCAAGATGAATGTAGAACGCCGCAAGCCAGATTTGCTGCGATGGTTTTGTGCCGGGGAAAGCGGGGGTTTGGGGTGGTAGCAGCATGATGCATCCCGCAGGCATTGATTCATTCGCTTATCACCTCGCTTGTGCATGGGTGTAGATGGGTGAAAGAAAACCAAAACGTAAAACACGGTGCACAAACCGACCAAGATTCGATACGTCACCTTTTTCCCCCATGGACGATCGTGGCCAACGGCGCTTGCATTTCGCAACAGTTTCCTTCACACAGGCATCGGCTCGAAAGCGCCCCAAACGGATAAAACAATTTACACGTATTCGAGTGGTAATATCAATATATTATGCTAAAAACACCTCACTCGCCTCCCACAAAGGCGTTCCGTTTGTGTTGGGGTGATTTGAAGTGCGCCCAACGTTCGGTTTGTGCAAGCATCGGGAAGCATCGTGGGTCTGTGGGTTGCGGGTTTGGTAAAATAAATAATAAAATCGAAATGAACCGTTTCTTTCCAACCTTGTTTCTCTTCCGAATCGATTGGAAGAGGTCGGATAGGAGCGGCAGGAGGATGGGACGGGCCGGGTTTTCAATATTTGCAAAGCGAACGCTCTGAGCGCTGGGGATCTGTCCGATGGATTATTTATCCATTTCAATTTTGGTGCGCATAACCGATCGGTGCACCATCGTAAGCGATCAACGTTTTGGAACTGTGGCGCGAATCGTTTACGTTTCCGGGACAAAAGTGATAAGATAAGTAGAAATTATGTACATTAAGGCGAAACTTGCTAATAGAGGAATGTACTGTAAACAAGTAAATGATTTAATTTTTATTTTATTTTTCTAGCGGATGATTGTTCGAAAATAGTTGCATGCTAAACTTAGTTTGGTTGTCTAGACTATTTATAAAGTTTTTTTTATAGTTAGTTATACATTTTTACAACCAAATAGCAGTGCTTTCCATACTTTTAATTAAGATTATATAATATTTTCACGTTTTATTACTTGCAATCGATCACATGAAGTTTCTTAAAGTCTCTTTGCACGTTTAAATCCCAGTACAGGGATTTTCAGTCCAAGTTGCAACACTTTAGTCTTATCTGGAATCATTTCAAGTCAAACTGGAATGTCAAACAGAGATAGCACTGTAATTCACTTTCTAGAACTTTTACAACCGAGTTTGTTCAAAGTTTCCTCGATTGCTGAAAGTAATCTAATATAGGATTGAATTTAGAATGAAAATGAGAAGGATTAATGAGCTCCCTTGACATGTTTTAGTTAAAATTGTATTGTGTAATGGTACGCAGACCGAGGTATGAGACCATGGAAACAACCTTCTCGACGATCTCCAAATTCTGTACTATCTCAGTTTTATATAACTTTAAAAGAAGTTAAAATTAAATTTAATTATAATATGTATAATGAAACGTGTTGTTTGGATTTTTCATATTTCATTTAAAATATCGTATACATATAATCGTATATATCGTATACATATAAAACAATTAAAAATCGTTGATTTTATTTTTTCCTTCTCACTATTTACCCTAATGTGTGCCGGTCGATCTACTCTAGGGGAAGTGAGCATAAGCATCAAGGAGCATATTTGCATCAGGGCTGCACCCCAGGCAATCGCACTTCATTCACACATTTCTACACACCCGAGGTTGAATGAAACGGTTGGCAAAAACAAATTTAAGCACAAGCCAAGGCATTCTCGGTTCGAAGCTGGTGGGAATCGATCGCGAGTGCTGGCAGAGGCAGTACACGAGGCTATCATAAATTTCCTCCCTCAAATAGGATTTCCCACACGGCCGGCGGGTAAAACGGTACGAAGAGCATTGTGCCCGATATGCAAATGCTGTTTGCAGGAAGAGCTGTCGAGCTGTGTGTGAAATTCATTTTGCGAGTACGAGTAACCTCTCTCGCTCGTATCCCTTCCCTTCCTCCCACCCAAACAAGGATGCCGCCATTGCACCTGACCCGGGGGATGGAAGTTGCATGCGAGATAAATTTATGATCTGTTATCGATAAATAACACCTCAATTTTCAATAAACTAGCGAACAAATTGTCGCTCTGATGAATGTTTGGTCCAACACGGGACCCAATGCAGATCTTCATGGTGGTGCACTTGAGGATGCAGTTGGTGTTGTTGTGAGTTTGTTCGATTAATTCAAGACGAATGGCCTTCCTGGAGCATGGGGTATGCACAGCACGATTCGTCTAGGATTGGAAGAGCTCACGGTGTGGGAAAGAATTCGATGTACGGTGCGCCATCTTCGCCCAGGCATGGTCTAATCGGATGTGCTCCAGCACATGGACGACAGACGCTGCGAAGATGGCTTTCCGTTCTAACGCCGCTTGTTGCCTCGTCATACTGCTGTTTCATTGTCTTAATTTGTAGAATTACGCCTCCCGGGCAACACCCTTGATTTCTGTGTGCCCTTCGCTGCTTAATCCTCGCGTTTGTTTCTCGGGTGGGCGGACAGAAACGAGCAGTCAGGAAGCTTTTTTTTGTTGGACACCTGAAAATTATCGGCTCGTGTATGATTTAAATTCTGGTGGCTTTCCTGTACCGGGTTCTTCTCGCTTTATAATACTTGGTGAACTAGCTACTGTGCAGCATGTAAGGGGAAGGTAAAAAAAATCGACCAACAATCGCCAACTCTATAATTTTCTCATTGTGTAATTTCACTTTCCACCCTTTCGTGCCACCGGTGCGGTGTGCCAAGAATGTCTTGACCAATGGCGGTGGGGAGCGAATTAATTGAATAATCGACATAATAACGATGTGAAACAATGATTGGTGCCGCACGAGGGACTCCGAGAACCAATCGATCGATTGGATGGATCGAAGGCTGACTGGTCAAGTCTGCTGCAACGGCTCGGAGTCATGCTGACTCAGCGTTATGTTTATTTCGGGAAGGTGGACCAACGCCACCGAAGACGCCAAGATCCGGCATGGCATGGGTACCTTTGGACGTGTATGCTGTTTTTTTTTTTGTTGGAAAAGAAGGAAATGCCTATCGGTACAGTGTCCGCACGAGGTCGCTGAAGCCGCTAAGACACACACGCTTAGGCAGGACAGTCTGGCGAGGCGATGAACCACCGCTACCGGAAGAGCAGTTAACCATCCCACGAGATAAATACTTCCTCGAGAGCGTGTTAATGACAGGGCAGGTAGCCGCGAAGGAACCGCACTTCCTTACCAATCATCGCTAGGGGTCTCCTTGGACTTGACTTGGCCATAAAACGGTCCAATTCCCACCATACCAGGGATGATCCCACGTATTGAAGGGCCATTTTCCCGCTAATTAGGATCATTTTGCAACTGGAATGGTTGGCGCTCGGGATGGTTTCATTCGGTGGACAGTTTTTTTTTAGAATATGTGTCCGAATTTCAGGGAACTACCCTTTTTTGCCACCGTGAGTCAGTTGCCTTGTCACAGCGTTGTTGGTGGCACGACAAACGAACTGAAGATTTCTCAGGACTGCTGTTGTGTTTGGGTCAGCGAACGATCTCCGGCTAGCCCGTGAGATAGGAATGCCGGCTGCTGCGCACGAATGATGGTTTGCGTCCCAGTTTCGGGAACTATTTTCGGTAGCATCTTTAGGCGCAAGATAAGCATCTTCGGAAATGATGTATGGCTAGCTTCCTCTGTGAACCGGCACAAAGCGGAAGGGAAGCGTTATAAATTAAGAAATCGATTTTTACCTGGTCTCCGGTCTCCTGGTGGACGGTGTCGTTTTGTTTCGTTTCTTCATACTCGGGCAGATCCTTGGTATAACAAGCATGATGTACGGGGTTCATCGCTACCGTCCGAACAGAAGCGATCGTCGTGTCACCAAACCGTGAGAGAAGGATGTCGGGATCGGTATTTCATCGGCGTAACTATTCTGTTCCTAACCGGCGGTTCGGGTTAATCGTGGCATGAAAGATAACGTCCGCCCGTAATACAACCCATTTTGTGGGACCCAGACATTGAATATTGGTTCCTCATTTCGGATACTACCGTAGTTACCAGCGCTAGCCGGTGTGCGTAGGCAACCTCGACCGGTTGTACTATTGAGTTGTTTTCATCCCATTTTGGCCGATCGACAAACGCTTGTTGCTTGTCTACGGGAGGATTTATGTAGGCTACAGCGGTTAAGGTTTGCTGATAGATTTATGGCTCTACGAAAAGCAAACAAACAAACTATTTTTAGTTTAAAATATGTTCTCCTTGCATTAGTTTACTGCTGGCAGTTGTTTTGCTTTATAAGGGACAACCGGTAGCATTAACATTCATTAGCTATTAAAATAATGTGTTATTTGGGAAAATTACTCAAATGCGTAAAGACATTGTCGACAGTTAAATGTTTCTTATCTTTTTTAGATTTACATTATTATTTAAATTATTTTTGAGTATCTTAATTAAATAATTTACTATTTAATTAATTATTCAATTGGAATTATTATTTATTGACTAATTAATATTCAACTTAATTTTTAGATAATTAATATACTTAATAGCAATACGGATTGACATTTCTTCTTGAAATTATACAACTTTTCTAAACAGTTCAATAATTCCTAATAATAGAAACAACTAATGGCTAGACTAAAGAATTATACCTGCCATGTGTTGCTCTGAAAGAATAATACTTGTCAGTCAGCCAGTTGGAGGATAAATCCCAGTGTTGGAAGAGTATCTTTACTTGGCTAAGATATCAATATATCAACCTCAATAATTTTCGAACCGCTGAAGACTACTCATAAATTTAAGTTTAAGAAGACTAAGGAAGACACTACAATTTAGACTAAACGGTGTACTGAGTGACAGACAAGTTATTAAATGACGCTTGTTGAGAAGATTGACTTGGATTGTGATGCATAAATAGCGCCTTTTCACACGCCAAGACGAAAGTAAAAGGCATTCAGAATCATTTGTGGTTAAAATGCTACTAAGATGAAGATTACGTAGACTGCATTTTTTTTTTGGATCGATAATATGGTTGCTAAAAAAAAGTTATTTAAGGAATACTCAAGAGTTGATTAATTTAATGGAATGTTTATGAATGGATTAATTGAATTTTTGAATTTTTGTATATTTACCTTTTGTATACTTACCTTTAAGCTTTGAAACTAAAATGAAGGTAATGCAACAAATTAGTTATCTCGTTCTATCATTTTGGTTTTGTAAATAACGAGTTGCTTTGCTGTATATTCCCAATTGTATCGTGCTAGTTTCAATTACCTTCTATTTCCTATTTGTACGATCATCGTTCTTTTCATCTAGTTTCCTTTTAAATCCTGACTGAATTCAATTAACTGACAGTACGCTCTTTTGTTTGAACTTATTTAAAGAAAACCAAAATAAAAGTAAATAAAACACGACTCACCGCATCTACTACGGTCGTGCCGACGTGCACGGTACCGCATAAGGATAGAAACGATCCTCCGTAAAACCATCGCGCTGCTTCTGGCACGATGGCGGCACCAAATAAGCCATCGATCCTCGGCATTCATCGGCAAGGTGACGAGGATCGCGGTGAAAAGCGTTTTCTCAAAATTGCCACCAGACCGTTGGTGATTTATGTAGTAGGAAGCCAAAAGACGGGGAAAATCCCGTAGTGAGTGGATGTGAAGCCGAAAAAAAAAACCAAGAACACGATCCGGCCACTTATTAATTTTTGTGCGCACAGTGAATGAATGCACCACCTAAAAGGAAGTAATCAAATTTGTTCAATATTAAATACTGTCAAAGTACAACTTAATGAAACTTCGGACGCGAAGTGGATTGGAAGCCGTAAATGGAATGCTCTGGAACGCACTGTTGCTGTTAAGAACTTTTTTTCTATATATTTTTGTGCTTGAAGAAAATCCAACTGCTCGCCTTATTTTTGGGGCATGGCGACCAATCCATTCCCAAAACGGGCTTCCCGGAATGCCTTAATTGCGTCAAATCAGGTCGCCATAATTTGTCATAATTTTGGGCTTCCGTTCGCTTGCGTTCGGTTTGTTCGGTGAAGGATGATATCCTTCCGATTAGGGTTCCGATTCCCGCCGGTTAGCGTGCGTTTGACTTGCCAAGGTGAAAAAGATCATCCCCTGCACCAACCGTTGTCGGCATGAAAGTGATCTGTTTTGTGCGCGTATTTGGCTGTGTTTCTTCGCCTCATCGCCACTGACACATACCTTTGGAAGCGTAGTTCAGTATGCATTCGTTCTGAAACGGGTTTGTTCTATAGTTGTAGTGTTCTGTTATTTTGCCGTTGCGTTTTGATCGCTCTTCCGTTCCTAAATCTGTGGGCTAGATTTGTGAGGAAAGAAAAAATACTTTACGTGAAATTGAATTATTCGGTATTTCGCTAATTGGTCTGGTTTTGCTTTGTTCGGTAGTGATTTTTTCGACAGATTTTCGAAATGCATGTTCCCCATTTGCTCGCTGATAATCCACTACCGTTGGGTTGATCGAAAAGTGCTTCAATTGAGGGAAGTGATTTTGGATATTAATTTTTTATTTGAATAAAATAAAATTGTTTCCTTTTTTTGGTTGGAGACTCACACCCTTCTAAACAATAATACTGTCTTAACGATCTCCAGTCACACAAGTCTCCATTTTGGATGCTTTCTTTATTGTTTCTTTATTCACTTCCTTATTCCGATTCTTCCGATCTTCCGATTTTTGTTTCCTTCCCGTACATAAACGTTCGCATTTTAGCTCGGTTTGCAATTATGTAAATAATGGGAAAGCTTCCGAGAGAAGAAAATGTAAAGAAAAATGGACGTAGCGTATACAACAAAACAAAACTGCAACAAAACCCATAAAAAAGAATTTAAAAAAGTAAAAACAAAACCAACGAAAGTGTGTAACAAATCAACGGTTAAAACTAAACAAACGCATTTTTGAAGAAGCAGCATAAAGGATGTAAATAAAATAAAAGAAAAGAAAAGTAAAGAAAAGAGAAGAAGAGAAGAATAAAAAAAAGAACGAAACACTTCACGATAACAAAGAACAAAGAGGTTTGAAGAATACAAAAGTATAGAAAGCTAAAAAAAGTGTCCGCAACAGTTCCACAGCAAACTTCGCGAGTAGACAAAATCCTCCACAGAATCCGTGTGTAATCTTCATTTGTTCTCTTTCATATTTTTTCCACCTTTTGTGTTTTCTCTTTCGGTTTGTGACGCTTTTTTTGTTTTGTTTGTTTGATGCTAAAATGCTTCTTTAGCGATTTTTATATTTTGTTGTCTTTCGTTTCTCTCTCGTGCAGTTTGCTTCCTCCATCGCGATGGTTTTAAAGCATTTTCCAATGTTGCACTCCGGCGTAGGTGGCGCAAAACCAAAAAGAAGGACGTGATCATTGTGAACGAGGCAAAAAAAAATGTTTCGACACGATCGAAATGTTCCTGCACTTCATGCGGAAATTTTATCAGCATCCCATTCGACGACGTATTCCCGTGGAACGGAAGCGCTACTTCGTACTGTGCGCTCCTGTCGCTGACCTCGAGCACACCGCATATAATTCTCTATTGTTTTTAACCGGCCTCCCATCCTCAGTGTCATCCTGATGCGGATGCGCAAAACTTCACGACCCGACCCGATCGGTCGTGGCTCACAAATCCTCGGCGCGTTTCCGATCCGATTCCGGCGTACTGACGGCAACACGAACTTGAAATCGTCCAATCGGTGGCGGATGATCACCGCCCTACCAGGAATCAAGTCGTTGCCAAAATGGGGCTCACCCGGTGGAAAAGTATTCCTTAATTGGATGCAAATTCCATATTGAATTTTTACCACGATTCACCCCGATCCTCGACAGTTATTTGCTGACGCTGATGCTGCTTCTGCTGACCTCGTCCTGGATGCGCGGACGCGCACCAAAAACATTGGAAGGGCCGGACACTAGGTCGCCCCCCCCCGGCCGTTTGCTGCATGATGTTCGATTTATGTACCACGATAACGGTAACAGTTTGGTGTGGTGTGGCTTGATTTTCGGGGAAATATTTGCACAGCATAGAACACAGTTCTGCACCTTCGCTTATCGTGCTGGTGGCATCGTTTTACCGGGAATATGCAGCAGCACGTTGCATATTTGTTGGGTATGCATTTTGCTGCCAAAATCCCAAAGGGAAAAGGAAATTCTGAAAGATAAGATCAACTGTTATCGAAGCAATAGGAAACAATGGTGTTGAGTGTTGTACGTGTGGATAGTGGTTTTGGACTTGTTACTTTATTTTTTGACTACAATGTACAATGCTACTATCTGTTCGGATTTGTTCGTTGGTACATGTTGGCGGTTAACTGCCAGTTAGTTAACAGACAAACACTGGCCAAACGTCATTCAGCCCTACGAACTACGATCTACTTTTGATTTCATTTCGCTCTTCTCAAATTGTTTCATTTTGTCTGTTACTGTTGGTGCTATAATCACATCAATATTCACACTAAATACTACGCATAATACCTGATAATACTACACAATGCTACTAGCTTGTTGCCAATTTTCCTCTGAGATTTTCTATATCCTTTAGCATCTTATCTACAACTCTCTACATGGTTTTGTATTACAGGTTTTTGTGTGTTTTGTATTTGGTTTGTTACATCTCGACCAACTCTCTAGCGACTCCACCAGAAGTATCACATTCGCATCTCAAACTCGCCGGGTATTCCAAGCGTACGACAACCATCACGTACCGCTTTCTTACATTGCACCACCGGATCCACCAGGAGTTGCATTCTATACACGCCTTTCGGGCAGTAATTATGCTCAACCTGTGTTGTATCCCTGCCTGCAGATCGTCATCCAACGTCACACAACAGCTTCAGATTCCAACCGGGACGCGTGTCCGTACGTGCGACCAACTCTGGCGACTGATTAACGGTGACGCATGTCCACGCGAACCACATGCGCACGACCACATCCATCTATCCACCGTTCCGGATAAAGCGTGGATTCGATACGAAGAATCTCAAATCCCTGCACGGCTTGGGCGGACACGAATTAAACGTTGCTTCGAAACCATTCGTTCGAGTATGCTTCAACATAAAGTAAGCCATTTTATCGGTGTCGGCTATTTGGTAAACTATTCGCAAATGGTTCTCGACCGTGTGCGAACAGGTTCCGGGCATACGGTTCAACTCCGTTTGCAGCTTCCTTTGGGGTTTGTAGCTGACGGAATGACGGTCGGGTTACTGTTGGTGAATTCCCATTAACAAGCTATAATTTGCGTATTTTATTCGAAAAATGTTAATGCAATGGATTGCATTTGTTTGACATGAAGTCCGCTTCACCCGGCCGGGTACGCACGGATTGAGGATTCAGAGTGGAGGATGTGGAAGAATTTACATGAAATTATAGTTGCGTAAAAGTGTGTTTTTTTTTGCCTTTCCCGGTTGGAAAGTACATTGCCAATACCGCATAGGAGTAAATATGCAATCAACGATAATTGTCATCGTTATGGAATATGATGACGTTGATTTTGCTCTTGGTAATGCATCTGTTAAACGTTAAGTTATCTTGAGAATTTGTGCTTGAGAATGTTGCATAATTTAGAAGAAAACAGTGCAATGCAATGTTAACTCTCTAAACAATACGAACAAAACAATACAATAGTTGTACTTTAAACCAGATCCCCTATTGCCCTTGTAAGGCTGAAATGTATTCATCTTCTTCCTTGCTTAATGCCATCCAATCATGTCCCAAGACTTCCACCCAAACGATCATTAATCATGCTTGTGCAGCTCGTTTGTCTCCAATACGAAATGCCGCGAAGAAAGCGTTACTGGGGTTTGTGCTTCGACGGCACCTGTCAGACAACGATAGTGTGAAGACATTCGCGTACCTACAGAAGGTGCTCACGCGGTACAACACCAACCGGGTACGGTCGCTGTCACCGTGATTTTTGCATCTCAATCCCACACCGGGACGACATTATTCACACTTTGTCCGTTTGTCGTGTCGTTTGTCACTAATGCTGCCTCCTTTCCCTCGTGGAGGTTGTTTGCCGATAATTGGTCTTTAATTGGATAATAAGATTTGTATCTTTTGTTGCCCCCCTCCTTCCCCAGGTCAAACCAACGGGGCAAACGATCATGTCCGAATAGAGGTAGGTTGTTTGTTTTTGAGTCGCGATCGCGGTACTCCCGTGCCGGTAATGAATATCATTAATACACTTTTCAAATCTACTGCAAAGCCAGTGACATGAATAAAATAAAAACGAAGCAACCAGGAAGGTAAAGTTCATCAGCTGTGGAAGTGCAAACCGTGTACCAGTTCATTAAAGCTACATCGTGTCATTCGCGTCCCGCTGAGTGCGTTTGTGCGCCGCAGGAAAGGGGGGGTTACACTTGGGGCGGTAGTGCATCGAAGCAAAATAATTAACCCCTCCCCGAAATGGAGAATGCACTGCTGCACCGCGAGCAGCACAACAGTTGCTGTTATGCTGCTGTACGAACTTATTGTAATTGGTGCACCTTCCCAACCATCGTTACGTTACCGTTACCGGACCGAAAACCAAACCAATCTTCGGTACGGCAGCCAGAGAAACAATCGACCAAATGAACTTACATATTTGCTACACGAACTAGGGCGATTGTAGTGTGTGTCTGTGGCGGGTTTGTGTTTTTGCATGGTAAATTAATTTGTACCACTAATTTGTACTCCGATGGGCCGCGATCGCGTTCGCATTTGTCAACAGGGGTAACAAACGATCGCAAAGTTTCGGTGTTGCCCTCGATCGGTTAAACATAAACTTCATGGCACCGGGCTAACCATCCGGAAAGGAATACGGAAGCTTCTTTGGGGATGAAGAAATGACAATTAAAAGAGTATGAAAAGGATGGATCGTTTAATTATATCGCACATCCACGCTCGTTGTTTGCGCGCGCGTTGAAGTCTTTCGTTTGACACGGCTAGACGGGTGGGTGATGAGAGAGTTGCATAATGGGCAGCAAAAAATGTTGTCCATGTTTTTACGTAACAATTTCCTCTCGTTCTACCACATTCAGTTTGACGATGGTCCGTTTAGTACCGTTTTGCACCCAATTTAATTTCATCGAAAAGAACAGTTTTTTTGTCGTTCACTAGCACTTTTCCAATTAAACCCTCTTAGTCCGGTTTGCTTCCGCCTTCCGTCACCATCATCACCAACCGACCTTGATTGGGTGTAAATGTATGCAAACAGTAGCAACAATAATGAAACATTGTGTACACGTGTTTGTTCTACGCTACGGCCGAAAAACCTACTATTAAATCAATTACGATTTACATTCTCGCTGGAAGGGGGTCACAACCGGGCGAGTGAGTGCTCGTCCACGGGGAGGCCATTTTGTTTGGGCCAACCAGTTGTGGTGGTTGTTGGGTTTACCGTTTTGCCCTTAAAATCCCCACAGTCACCTCGAGCAAACGTGCAGCATATTCACACTTTCGCTCGCACTAATCGTTTGTTGGTTTATCGTATTAATTAATTACAAGCACTGGCGCGGGGTAGCGAACTATGATTATAAGGTCGGGCACAAAAGGGAGGTAAAGAGCAGAACATATTTAACACTTTACCATCATCCGGACCAGTTGGTTGAGTGTGGTAGAATGGAAACCGTTTAGTTCTAGCAGCGCTGCACAGGGTGGGCGCGGTGAATATCGGAAAAAAGTGCAGTTGGAAAGTTTGCTTTTCATTACGAAATAGCCGGAAATGTGTGCGTTTCAGTGTTGAACTGTTGGGTATGGCATGCTCAAACACACCTATCCACCTTCAACACCGTCCTCGGATTCGGTGGCAAATTGTCCGATGCATCGTTTGCAATTTGTGTTGCACTGTTATTTCCCACCGTCCCGCTTTGCTCGTTATCGCGCTGAAACGCATTATTTTTTTACGATGCTGGTGTGAAACTGATGTTAATAACGATGACGATGAGGCTGATGCGCGGTGTCGCTCTGGATGCCGTATCGCATCCGACGGGACCAATTAGCGAGGAAAGGCAAATGCAAACAGTAAGCCACTTACTAGGCGCGTGTGGCTACAAAATTACCATTCCCGTGGCCCATTTGGTGCTGTTAACGAAGTGACAAAGTACTTGGCTATGGCGAGCGGACTCTGTGTGTATGTGATGTCTGGAGAGGCTTTGAGCGAATTCGACGACACGACACGCTACACTATCCTAGATAAACACCTCTACTAATTACAATCGGCGTTTGTGTTTTGCCGCTTTTTATGCTTCGTCCAGCAACGAGGTGCAACTTGTACCATCCAGACAGCCCATCGGTGTCCACGCACCGTCGGATGTGGACGCTTCTAGCGTCATCTCGTCCAGCAAGGGCCCATCGTCATCCAGCAGTCCCATACGGTCTCCGTCTGCCGGGCGGCGTTCGAATTGCGACTGCAGGTGGCCATTCTCGGCCGCTTCCTCAACCACAAGTCCTGAGGAAACGGCCGGCGATTGATTGCGCGACAGCTTTATCACATTCGACAGGATCATGTTCTTGATCATCAGATTGTGTCAGTACAGCTCGGCAAACGTCATGTTGTGCATCTCCTCGAGGACCTGCGTCGAGGAAAGATCGCCGATGCTGCCCGGATCGTTCGGCCCGTTGGCACTGTGGTGGTGAAGCGTGACGGCACCGATCGATGGTAGGCCGCCGAGCGTTTGGCCCGGATTGCCCATGCCCACATCCTGGCGCATTACGTTTCGGCGCCATTTTGCGCGGGCATTTTGAAACCAAACCTGGCGAAAGAAATTCGTGTTAAAATTTATCTAGTAACGGTATATTTAAAAAAAAATTGTAGGGAATGATTATCACTAAAAGTATTCTCATCTATCATCCGATACAAAGGTTCATTTTTATAGCAGAGAGCCTTAGTAGTTAGTATCGATCAGAAGTTCTTATTTCGTCTGTCAATCTTCATGCGGATCTTACGAGTCCTCAGCGGCTGACCATGCATTATTTTATCTACAACTTCGACACATACGTTCATAAATCTTGGAGTTATTGGAAACCGCATAAGTACATGCTTAACAATGGAATTACAATTTCCCTAAGACAAGCTCCTGTATATCGTGACTATAAGTACCAATAAATAGATTAAATCCTAACCTTCTAGCAGATCGCGAATTGGGGTACCAGAGGATCTTCCTGTACTTCAGAGTAAATCCGTCCCTTACACTGCAGATACACATTAGTACTAATTATTGATATCATTTGATTTCCAGAGATTCCAGAGAATCAAGACTTCAAGGAATTTTGTGGGGTTTTCGAATATAAAATCTTCCTGAGCTCTGTCATGTCTCACAAAAAAATATTTTTTTTTTTTTTTTTTTAATGAATGAATAATGAAATGAAATTTAAATAATGAATAAATGATGCTTCAAATTACTTTTCTAAAATATGAAAACAAACTCACCTGCAGCACCCGCTTTGATAGGCCCGTCTTCTGTGCCAGCTGCTTCAGGTCCTTCGCGTCCGGGTTCTGGTTGATGGCAAAGTACGACTTCATCGTGCGCAACTGATGGTGCTTGAACGAGGTTCGCATTCGCTTTGTGCGACAGTTTGGCGTTAGCGCACCGCCTGACCCGGGCGATTGGCTACCGTCGTACGTGGACAGATCCAAACTGTTCACGCTCAGCTCCTTGTGCAGAAGATCTGGTTTACGCAGGTAGTAGAAAAGACGACAGGCAGCGTGAAAATTATGATCACTTTCATGGTTGCATACGATGTATCGGCTTATAAATCGGCTTCCCTTTCTGGTCCCCGTTTGAACGGCAGGAACGTAAATTTCTTCGATACGACTAATTTTCCAACAACTCGTACTTTGTCACCCACAACATGTCCGCAAAAACGGTTGGTGAGCGAAAAACACACACTCCGCAGCTCGTCAACTGGTCCGCTTTTTATCGCTTGCACGAACGCTGCTCGCCGCGGAAATGCAAGGCGAGAAGACAACAAAACGATTTATTTCCACGCTGTCGCTCGTTGCCTCCACAGAGATGTGAGCATGTGTTTAACATATTTTCCAACAACTAACCCTAACAAAGGGAAGGGAACGGCGAAACACGCAGGGGTAACCCACTGGCATGCTGCTAAATAATTGCTGATTTGCGCGGAAAATGCAAAAATTTACGACTGCATTGACAGGCCGGCAGTAGCGGTCTCTGTTTATTGGACGCTCTCAGGGCGGTCCTCTTCCCGAGGGTGGTAAGCAAACAAACGTCCCCTTCTCCCTGACATCTCTCTTCCAACATGCAAACCCCAGTGCTTTCTCCTGTGGAGAGTTTTTGTTTTTGCTTGTTGGTTTTAATTGTTGCTCGCTTTTCACCATCCATTTGCCACGAGAAAAGCCACCCCCAGCGTATCTATTGTTTCGCACAAGAAAATTGTGTATATTTTAGGCAAAAAAAGACGAGGTGGCGAACGAAGGGGAAGAATTGAGGCAAACATACTTTACATACAAATATGTTGCATTGTGCATCTTGAGTGAAGCTTAAATTTTGCACATTGATGCATATGCAAGTAAGAAAACAGACAAAAGAGCGAGACAGAAAACATTTTCCCTCCTTCAGGGGTATGTCTTGTAAGCTTTTTTCTCCTTTATAGGGTATATTACATTTTTTTTGCGTCATTCCTTTCGTTCAATATTCCCAGAAACGGGCCAACGAACGAAAAATCTCAACCGACCGAACGGAACGAGATGCTATAACTTCGGCCCTGCCATTATAGCACTGTTCAGCATGGCGTTTTACGGGGGCGGCAAAACTGCACCTCGTAGATTTGCATTGATTGGCTGCAGCGGCATGTTTATTCGCCCCCCGGTTTTTGTTGTTGTTGTTGTTGCTTGCTCCACCGCCTGGCTGTTGTGGGGTTTTATGCTGGCGTGGTCATATTTATCGAAAATTAGCGTTGTTATGCTGCACGCTGGCTGTTAACAGAACAGAAACCCCTGCGATTGCATCTCGGGTCTCTGGGTGCTTGCTTAGCCTGTAGGAACCCTTGGAATTAGAGGGTTGATTCCTCGATGGTGGAAACATTCGGTACTGGCGGTTTGAAAACCGTTTAGCGGTGCCCTAGGTACAAAAGTTCTCGGAAAGCCAACGAAGATGATCGTTTTTGTTATAGTTTTTTTGTTTGAGCTTAACTCACACGCTGTTGGATTGGTGTTCGGCCGAGTCGAGCGAGTCGGCCCGAGTCGTTGTTTATCTTCATGAAGGTTCGAAGTGATTAGGCGCTTTTCATGTAACCGGTTCATTTTTTCTTGCTTTTTTGGGGGGAGTGAAGAACAGCACAACATGCACCAGTAGCATGCAAATGCAACAAATGCAAATGGGAGGGGCACTTGGTAGTGGCTTATTACTGCACATAGTTAAGTGCAAATGTATAGGATAAGCAGAGGGCGAAAAAAGGTCTTCTAACCCGGCACCCATTCCCCGAGCAGACGAGTGTGCAAATGCAAAATAATGATGTGTGCCACCTAGTTAGATAATCTTTGCATCGAAAGTTCCACCCAAGCGCAGTTCGTTATGGCCGAAAGGGTGTCGATTTTATGACGGGAATGGTTTTTGCTTTTAATGATTTGCAAGCATGCATAATGTTTTCGTTTTATTTCTGGGTAGCTTTTAAAATATGCTTATGAGGTTTTTTTTTTCAGAAGTTCCCACTCTTGCTCCCCAATTTTAGTCATTCCTTGGAAACTCACAGCTCCTTATCTTGTTAATATTTCAAACAGTTATTACTCATTTTAATGCTTAGCATCATTTCAAGTCTTTAATACTTTTTCAATGCAGAAATAATACTAACAACTCCCACTCGGAGTGCTTACGATCACGTCTTCATCCAAACTCACCGCTTGTCGAGATCGAGCACCGGGTACGAGCTCATATTTATTTATTTCCTTTTAATGAAGTTGTACCGTTTGCGCTCGGCTCGACCGGCCATAATTTTAGCACGATCTCCCCATTTACCCTGATGATGATGATTTCACGACCGTCGCGAGAGGATCGTGTACAGGCCGCCCACCCATCGTGGGATGCCTCCGAAAACATCCCACCAATAAGTCTCATCAGGTTGGCCGGCCAAAGATCGGGGCAACTTCCAAACCGATGCTACCGATTCATACCATCCCCATGCACCGGCGAACCGTTTTGCTACTTCCAAGAAAGCTGCCGGGGTTCGTTCTGTTTTTGCTACCGTTTTCGCTTGATTTTTTGCCATTATACTATGCCAATATTTTTGCCCGCCGCCTAGGGAAAGTCCGTTCCATGCCACTCAATGGCATTTTGATAACTTTTTTGTTTTGGGTGCTTTTGGTGTTTTTTTTGGTTGTTGTTTTCATTCCCATTGCTACCTCCCCATTTGCATCGCCGAAAGAAAAGGTGCCTATCGGTGATTTGATATATGTGGTGTCGAAATTGTGCATGCCTCCCACCGTCCAGTTTGGGGTTTTTTTGCATAACATAAAATGCATCCCGGGGCGCTCGGAAGGCACTCCGTAGCTAATTATGGCCTGAATGAAGATGCGATACACTCATCATTAGCATAATAGGAAGTATGAGTGATTTATTTTAATTTAATGATGAGAGCACCCGCTTGTTCCACCACGGACCGTGGTTCAGTTGTTTGGTTTCTGCAAGTCTTTCTTCTGCCCAGCAGAAAGTTCCCCCGTGGTTCTCTCTATTCTTGACGTGGATAGCGATCGTGCATCGTGAAGCTGATGGAGCCCAAAAGGTGGTGGGCACGCGAACAAAATCCAACGCTACGGCTCAGCAAAGCTTGCGCTTGCAGCCAAATGCTAACGAACTGGCACAGGTAGCATCCGATAGGTTCCGACATAATTTGGATGCTTTTCTTCTCGTTTTCCAAGCTAGAGACAGTATGAGGAAGCGGGAGTTCCTTCGGGGGTTCGGTTCATGACCCAAAGTGTACTCATAATTGGCCATTTGCTACTGATACGAGCGTGTCGGAACCGTGCAGGAATCGTTTGGAACTCGTAGCCTAACGAAACAAAAAAAAAAGCCAGACAACATCCGGTGATTGCGACGAGCCGATATTAAGTCAATTACTCAACACTATCGGTTTACCATGAAGCGGCAAACGGTTGAAAAACAAACTAATTAGTCATGTAAATCAGATGCATTGTTTAAGGACCTACACATGGGGTTGATTTTATTCGTTTTTAAGTGAAAATCTTATTGATGGAACCAGCGGGTGTTACATCTAATGTAGTTAAAATTAAGCTTCACGACAATTAGGTAGTGATAAGTCAATATTTAGCGGCAGTAAATCGTTTTTTTGTGTTTTATTTTCATTAGAAAAAGTTAAGATAATTAGTCTGTTATTTTTTTCTGTTCGCAGAATTGAATATATATATATTGCTGTAGGACTATTTATAGTCTTCAAGCGTCCTCAAAATATTATTCTATTCCAGCAGTTTTCGTGGACAATTCTTCGACTCTTTCTGCCATCCCCTTCAAAAAGTGGTAAAATATATTAGATATTTTTTTAAATAACAGAATATTATTATCAAATTTTACTAAATGTTGTTTTCTGTACTTCTTCAATAGTTTTAATTATTATAAATTATTTTGGATACGAAAATAAAGTTTTCTTTATGTATCGATTTGTTGTAATGCCATCAACTTCTTCTCGAGGTCCTTGCTCGCGAAACCACTCATTATATGCCCAAGCAAGGCATCAAATAGATGGAACCGCATGGCGTACCATCGTGGAATCCGCTTAGCGCGTTACCTTACAACTTAACTTTCCGATCATCCCCAAAGGATCGCCAATGGTCATCCGTCCGCAAAAGGATGTGTTGCCCTGAGGGTGAACTATTCGAACCACCGAGCCCGGCTACTGATTGCCGGAAACCAGCTCGCCTCGGGCCGTATGTTTAGCGCTCGCTAATACATCGAATACACACGCCAAAACGGTTGCCTTTAGTGCTCTGTCCTCGAGGGAACTCTCCTTTACAGTTGAGACCACATCAAATGTGCTTTTGTTGCTGGCGTCTTTTTTTGTAATTGCTCAACCAAATAGCCTGCAAAAAACCCCATGTGCTTTCAAGCAACATCCGGTGGTGTTGTAGAAATTGTCTTCATCTAGACGAGACCGGGCATAAAAAGTTTACTCACCAAGTAAGCAAGCCATCGACCCATGTTTGGCGTACGCATAGGCGGTGGGCTCCGGATATGAGCTTGGGGATTGACACGTGATTGAAATGCCAAAGAAAAATGGCAACCTCGGCAACCCGGCAATAAACCGTGCGTTGATTGCCTCCCAGGAGGATTGGCGCCACCTTGTAGATATAACCCGGCCCACGCGGGTGGCTATTGACTGGTAACTCCACTGGGACCGCTTATGGGACAGGGGGTTATGTTTTTCCCGTTAAAGTGAACCTGTGGGCCACCAAGAAGCTGGCCTTGAGCAAAAAAAAAAGTTTCGCTTGAGAAAAACTGACTCCAAAATGGACCATTTTTCCAAGCTAAAGCGAAATGTGATTCATCTCTGCTAGTAGAATTGAAAATGACACGTTCCACTCGACTTTCGGGACACGTATAGGATGTGGAAATAAAGAACAACAGAATCACATTGAAAAAATGGACACGAACGGCACGACAGTCTTGAGGGGGTTGATAGTGCAGGTCCTTGAGTACAGGTCTGTCAGACTCCGTTTGTACAAAGTTTGTCTACCCTGAGTATGTGAACAGCGCGAATGATAAGTGTATCTGCTTATACCAGGTAGAAGTTTTAATTGCAAAATCCGAACCATTTTTTAATTATGTGTAAGTTGAACTAGAATTTGTGGAGGTAGATCTGCAATCTTTCGTACTTTCTGGATCTATCTTGATCCATCAACTTGAATTTATTCTAGAGATGTCTCCATTTGTGCCATTTGTTTCGAGTTCAAGTAGAAATGGTAATGTTTTTGAAATTCTCCGTTATACCACATTTCACTTTGATGGTTTCGAGTAACACAGATAAAACGACACTCGACAGTCCAGGCGTACCGGATAAACTTCGTTGTACTGAGTAGGTGAAACCAATAAACAACGATAAATAGAGTCAGTAGATTGGTTTTCAATCTTAAAGCAGTTGCTAACAATAAAAAATAAATTTTAAAATTGTCTACATATCTACACCATGTTTGACTCTCGTGGTTGAAGATGTTTGACTCACATTCGGCACTGTTGTGCCAACCGACACCACAATGAATCGTATAAAATCTCGGTCAGTGCTTATTTTATCGCGCGCGACTTATCTTCCAAAAGTCACGTAAGTGTTGTGGCTCTTGATACAGACACTTTAGGACGTGCGGTAGGCGATCATACTGCCCGTATTTTAGCAACAACAAAAACATGCTCGAAAGGCTAAGAAACCATCCTTTCATTTAAAAAACCCTTCCTGAGAGCCACTTGAGCGTGACAGCAACAACGGCATTCGTTCGCTCACGCTCATCACGCCAACACTGTCGTACGGTAGGCGACGATCGTTCCGCTGGTGACGAAATCTGACCCCCGTGGGATGTGAACGAGTTTGCTCGAAGGACCAGAACGAGCGAAAGGGGTTTTGTTGATAAGAATAAGTGAATCGAGTGCGCCACCAGCAACCAGTGAGGTGGGCGAAAAACGTGAGCATACGCGTATACGTCGGGAAGCGTTGGTTCCGGCACGGGTTAGGGGGACCCGACTTACCTAAACGTAGAGGCGTACCAGCATCGAGTGCCTCGAGCGGCTGTGGTGGTGTCGTTTGTTGTGTCTGCATTTGAGGTGCTTGCGGTTGCGTTGCCGTTGCCTGTAGCGACGGGCAGGTGGGATGCTGCACAGAGCCGCCGGTCGGGTCTAGCAACCCCGATGGTTGCGGGGTGGCGAGTTTTCGCTTCCTGGGTCGTCCTTTCTGCGACGACTGTACCATCATACCGCCGGTCGCCGTTACGGGGAAAAACTGCGGTGAAATGGTTTCGGGTTCACTGGTTGGTGTTGGTGTGGTTGCAATGTGGCAATGTGTGAAGCAAGGTACATTACATTAGTGTTTCGGGAGGCCGCCGTTGTCCATTGTTTCGTGTAGATGGGGTTGTTTGGATTTGCGTGTGGGTTTTGTTTTTCGGTCGATTGGTCGATATTTTTAAAGACGAGGGTTTTTGTTTTGTTTCGATATGATTAATATTTGGGGGGAATGTTTGAAAATTAAATTGGTGAATTGAAGACAGGATTTAAGCAGAGTTTAAGCACAACAGTTTGGATGGTGGGAGAGATAAAGATACATGGGAAGATAAAGAAATGAGACATAAAAATCAGACAGAGATGGAAAAGAAAGTAAGATTGAAAGTGTTTCCATTAACGCTACGGCAAGATCATATTTTCCATAATCTACCACATGCGAACGATCGTACAATGTATATCAATACTCACCTTAACACTTCGGACTCATAATGATCGCCACAAAACACACGGCCGTCGCGTATCCCAGCCGTATCGCCACCGCGCAACAACTGTCCACAAACGAGGCAGGAAAAGCAGTTGACATGGAAGATGAGATCCTTCGCCCGCATTACCAGATCTGAGGCGCTGATCCCATTGCCACACCGAGCGCATCTTCGAACTGAGAAATGCCTGCAATAGGGAAACAAATTGTGGAGTTCTATAAATTTTTGTCTCCAAATTGAGCTAATTGAGCATGTGGAAAATGAGTTAAAACTTCAATATTTAGTCAACCAATTCCTTATAGATGAGTCTAGCAAACATCACGAATTCCGATACGATTTGAAATCTCAGTTTCTGCATGGGTAACATAAAGTGTAAGCGTTGCTGTTCGTTGCAGGTTTCCCTTTATGGAACGAACCGGTTGAAAGTGTTGAAAAATTTATGACCACGACCATGGACAAACTCACCCCGTTGGGTTTCTCCGGTCACTGCCACTTCCGGAAGCCAAAAGCCCAACATTCCAGTCAAAGTTCTACGCGTACAAAAAAAGGATTGAGTGAAGCAATGGTAATCGAATCGAATGATTCATGCATCCCTTAGGAAATCGATTGCAACCGAAACGCGAACGCGATCGATTGGGAAGCCAAAGTAAAAAACCTTCTTTAAGATGTCATGTTTGAAAAAAAAACATGAACGTGACCTCCGCCATGTTGGATCGAAGAGCCATTTCGAGGTACTCAGAAGCAGCTCGGGAGCTCGGAATGGTTGCCGTTGTGTGTATGTTTTCGTTTATTTTTTGGAGCAAAAACAAATCACACAAACACACACATACATAAAAAAGAACGCAACCATTTATCCCGTTTCCAACTTGCTACAAAATTCCCGATAAATCATGCATGTCCATTCAATCGTTTCCAAGGTAAAACGTCAAACGGGAGAAACAAACAAAAACTATGTATGCGACCGGGCCCGATGCCTGTCTCGTTGTCGAATATCTCTGTTGGTTTGGACCCGGTTTTCCAGCTGATATGCACTGCTGTACAGGACGACAGCGGGGAGTGTCCGAAAGAGACAGGAGGACAATTCAGATTTCCGCGAAATTTTCGCCATTGTATTCGTAACACGCTGGCGAAGCTTTCGATGGACCGTTCCGCACATTCTCTTTCCGCAATGTGCGCGCGGTTATCGTGCCACGGTGTGTTTTACGTGCATGTCGATGCTGCAATCGACATTCTTCGTCGTTCCTTGAGCCCCGAATCGGGACGACTTGTTTTGCAAACAATGGTGCCCGGTCGGGCAAATGGCCCCGCGCTGGGTGAAACGAAACCGTGAGGCACGACGCAGCGGTAAAGGGTTTTTCCTTTTTTGGACACAAACGATCGTTTCGCGAACCAGTGCCGCCGCAGCACATGATCTACATGGTTGCAAAGATGTCACCTTAGCATGTGGACAGTGTTCAGGGTATGCTTCTGTCGCAGAGCGAGCGAACTGCATCGAGCGCATCGGATGCACCCGGTGCCTTGTGGACTTCGAGATGAAGTCTAAAGTGTCCCCAACCATGGAGCACCGAAGCGTAGTATTCATGTTGTCTCTGGCAACAATCACTTCCGATGCGACCGAACGCTTCCCGGCAAGTGCTGGGACAACAAACGGTGCCAACTCGGGTCAAGCTGAATTGCAGCAGACAGGAAAGGATGACTGCCGCTGGATATTCATGCATTACTGGAAGGCTTGGAGCGGGAACGAACGAAACGAACGGCAATGCAAACGTTTTGTCGCGATTGCAATCCGGATCGAGCCAAAGGACGAAATGGTTTCGTTGTCTGCTGATTTTTTTTTCTTTGCTACCTTTTCTCTCCTACTGCACTTTGGTTGAGACTCATTCAAAAAAACGCACAAAAAAAGGAAACAAAAATGTCATGCATCGAATAAAGTGGGCATCTTCTTTTTTCCCTGTGCACGGTTGTGTCCTTTCGGTGCCTTCAACCACCGACACCGAAGCAACATTTTACCGGTATCGGATTGAATGGAATTGTGCTGCCTCGGTGCCAGTCCCGTTGGGAGTCCCTCTTGCGAGTGGCTGGTCCAATGGTTTCCAGACTCCATCTGCTCTACCGTACCGGGTGGGTTTGGGTGTCGCGAAGGTTGACATCCTGGCCCGGTTCGTACACGGCCAAACGGTGGCTGGTATGAATTTTTTAACAATTTTATTTTATTGTTTTCCAAATTTATACGGTTACGGGAATCAGCTTTTTTCGATCTGTACCACGCAAAACCGGTTGGTGGACGGCTGGTGGTGGGGGAATGGTGGTTGCGATGGTGCTGGTGGCGTAAAATCGATCGTGAAACATGACTGTCGTTGGTTGCGATGTTCACCAAATGGTTTTGGTTCTGGTAGCGTATAAAATAGGAGGGAATGTGGATAAGCGAAGGGTGAATGATTCGCACACTTTACAAAACTTTGTTCTGTTTGGTGAAGTGTTGCTGTGGTGATTGCTACCAATTTTGGGAGGCCTTTTACGAGAAGCTTTGTTTGTTAAAGTATTACTTTAAAATCTATTTTTTATCATGAAATTAGACAATTATTTTATTTCTCAATCAATTTGACAGAATTATTAAAAGGGTTTTTTTTTAACTTTTTAATGCATTTAAATCTCTTCCTGCATCATTTTCGTGCTAATTTTAAAGCGTATCAAACATGTTTATTTGGTATCAAACAACAGAGCTCATAAAATTCTTTTGGGTCATTCACAAGGCCTGCTAAGGTGTGGCAGTCATAAACTGAGACGGAGGTTGGCAACATGAGTGGCATACAGGACTCCTTAAGCGGTCGTAATTTCGCAAAAGTGGGAAGTATTTATGCGCTTTATACTTTTGACCAACACTTCAACAATTTTACGTATAATTTGACAGTGAAGTTTTCAAATTTGACTTACAATAATCAGATAAAAGTATCTTCTGTCACAAAATTAGCATATTTTCAACTTACGATTAATTTGGTCCTAATTTCAGTGGGCATTTTAAAACTACAGCGTTTGGAAGCTTAAAAAAAACTTAATAAAAACGATAATTTGTCTGTTTTTCCAATATTTTGATTAAGAAATTGTCGTTTTTTGTAATAACAGCTTACTATATTTATATTAAATGTTCAAAATACCCTCCATCCACACATACGAACACAGCATCCAGTTGAAAGTATTGCAAACAGAGCACGCATTTAGTAGCCTTTGCTCAAGCTCACTAAGAACTCACTCCCTTCCCCTGTCACATGCGATCACATGCTCGAATTTCTTGCGCTGTGCACATTGCGTGAGTAACGGCAACTATTCCACGAATGATTTAAATGGCCATGGAGCGCACGCAGCCACACGCATCCGATTGCGCGTTCCGGCGAAGCGTACGCGTACGTGGTTCGCACTATGGCACCGTCCAGGAATCCGTGCCGCACTGCACGGGAATCGTCGCCCGTCGCCATGCACATGCATACACACACACACACAAAAGAACATTCGAGAGCAATTTTATGGTAATCCCGACGCTTCCGCGAACGCGACGGCACGGTAACAACACGGTAGTAGTGCAGCACGTGCAACCGCCGGGTGGGTTGGCGAGCCGAGGTTCCAAGAGCATGGTGGCCATCCGTCTGTATGGGTGGCTTAAGCTTCTCGCACCGAAACCAGTTCAGCAGCGGCTGTCGTGGTGCGGTTTTCGCGATAATCATAGCCCATTGCTGGTTGCGCACAGTAAAAAGCGGAAACAATTGCCTACCGTGTTGCGAACCAGAGTCGGATTAATATTCAGTCATGCATTCGCCTGTTCGTGGCGTATCACCGGCGGCTCATCTCCGGAGACCTCCGGTGTGTGTGACTGCCCGGTGACTGGCGGGTAAAGGTGGGCACGGAAAGCCACAGCCCATTGCATGCAATGGGATGAAGCATAGACGGCCACCATCATGCTCTTCTGCTGCGTGATAGCATTCTCCCGACCTGGCAACCGATTTTTTTTGTTGCGTTTTTCTCTCATTTGTCACGTACCACCCTCGTATCTGGGTCACACATCTTGCGCTGTCGTCCTGCAATGGTCGTTTCATTCGTGAACCGACCGGATGCAGCTAGTGGTCGTCGCCTTGTGGCTGTTTCGTTTCGTGGATGATGATGTAGCTGCTCGATGCAGAAGCTCGTAGCACGGAGCACCGGGGCTACCTTTGTAACTCTCTCACAATTTGAAGGACTGATGAAAGATTGCGATGATGGTTCTTTCACCCTCCCCACGTGGGGTTCGGGCTGTGCCGTAATGGTGTGGGGCCACGGCTCAGCCACCCACCGGAAAGAACGGGGCGTATCGTACGTTGAAGGTGCAAATCGTTACCAGGAAACCCGCCCACGGTATCCTCACGCGATGCCCAAGAAATCATGCATGCAAATTGACGCCAAAGACACCCGGGAGCGGGGAATCGTTGGATGGTTGTCTTCCTGTGTGGTATCGTTGGACCACCAGGCGTCTCCATGGTGTTTTTGTTGAGCACCATATTACCGACTGGTTATTCCAATAGCGCTTCATTCAATGTTATAAGATATTACATTTTTCTTGAATACATCTATTTGATATGCAAAAAATGTGATACCAAATATTAAATTCCATATTATATACTAAGATGACTCACCTCTTTTATAAAAGAGCCTCAATAAACCTTCGATTGTGCTTTACCGAGTGGAAAACGATGCCATCAAATTAAAGTATATTTGTGACGGCCATTACTGAAAGGAAGGATTTTATTGCCTACACACAACATATCCTCAGTGGCAACGGGCAGTGTTGTTGCAAGCGCTTCAACAAACCACGAATCTTGTCAAATGTGATGGACGGCAAAAAGAAAGAAAGAGCTGCGAAACAGAAATAAAAAAAATGTTTGCTTTGCTCCAGCAGCAAAGGTGATCTTTCCATGCTTATTCTTTGCTTGCTTTTTTGTTTTGCTCTGTTTAATACACTCAAAACTTCCAGAACTCCCTCTGTTGCTGGAAGATCCGCAAAGGAAGAGAGACTTCTGTAGCGGTGCTGTCGCGACAAGCCAAACAACAAATAAGATATGCACATAATATATTTCCCAACGTACTCCGCAAACTTCATCTCTGCCTTCGGGATGGGTTTCGGCAAGAATGGGAAGGCAAAGTACCAAAGACCGAGTGATGGAAGCCTCGGTGTTCCATTTTCCTTTCGGATTTATTTGTACTCCAAAGTACTTCCCTCTTTCTCATGTACTCCAACGATTCAACCCCGCATACCGCACGACGCAAACAGCTATTTGCATTCTATACATTCACCCCAGGGACGCTACTCACGGAGATCCCTGTCCCGTGCAGGGCAAATCGTTTACCAGCCGGAGGAGTTGGTTTGCGTTTCGGTTGGGTGAAGAAAACTGATTGAATTGAGCTGAGGTTTGGAATGCGAAGAGCAAGCAACCGTGGGTGTGTGAGGAAAACATAAAAAAGGACGACAGGTAAAAGCATATTTTGCTTTCATTATTGTAACGGCTTCAGTTCTTACCACTGTTGAATCTCCTCATTATTTTTTTTATAGACACAAACGATATCTTCATTTCGCTGACAAGCGGTGGAGAAGGATTTCTTTTCAAGCGGCGTGCAGAAAAGTTGAGATAAGTTTGGTTTTTCTTTACTTTTTTCTTTAACGATGGTAACAAATTTTGTGATTGAATGTAGGTGGCACGTTGTCGTTTGTGGATGAATATGGGCATTGTTAAATGAACTTTATGGTGGATGTGCGCTCGAACTTGAGAATCTACAGCACGTAAGTCTGTGGAGCTTATATTTTGACCTTTGTGAAGATTATATTGTTCCATTGGCAACGTCTGTGATTTCACTTTTATTTTCATCACAAGAGAATATTTTATGAAATATGCGTGAAATTTAATAAAAAGCATAGATTTCTTGAAAGTTAGTTTCATAAACGAAATGAAAATAAATTCGACAATTAACAACCAGCATCAATATCAAATGTGTACGGAATCGACGGATTGTACGGAACTCCAAATAAATGAAATATTGGCACATTATCTTTCCCGACCGCTACACCACGTTGTTGCACAAACACAAAACAAAATGCACCTAAACGCATCATTTTGTCCAAATTATTGGTTCAAATTAAACCCACCACAGTTGCACGTTGGGCGTTCGAATTTTTTTTTGCATCGTAAAACTAAAACCGTTGCAACCGTTTTGTTTAATAAGTTCCACCCGAAAACAGCAAACAATCTCATTACTTTAAACTGTTTGATAAATTCGTCTGCATCGTTGACCAACCGCGGATCGCGCGGACGGGGTAATTACTGTTAATTGCAAGGCGCGTGCAAATGGCGCATGAAAATGCGCCCGTTAAGTAAGAAATGGCCAGAGCAAACAAAAAAAAGTCCGTTCGTTTGCTTTCGTGCTGAACGTACCTGGTCGTCGTAGCGTAGTTAAAATATTTTCCTTAATAATTGGCGCATCTTTGGCGGCGCATCTTGGGTGTAATAAGATCGACCGAAACGTACCTGTAGTAGTCGTCCTTGCAGTAAATGTTTCCTTCGCGTGAGTAACAGCTAAGTTCCGCTTCCAGGTTGTGTAGACACTTGCAGCACCGCAAACATTGGTTGTGCCAGGCACGGTCCGCCACGAGGAGGTAGTATCTGGAATGATGGAATGTGTTGGAACCAACGGACATTCGGGTAAATGGGCTAATGCGCGAGAACAACACAAACAAACGCTTCTTACCGGTCTCGGATAGAAATGCCACATCCGGCACATTTTTCCGGCGCCACCGTTTCGGCGGCAATGAGGTCCTTCAGCATGGTTCGATCGGTTGCACTTCCGCTTTGGTTTTGTCACTTTCTTTGCTGTTAATTTTGCACTTGGTAGCGGTTTTTAATTAACACACACTCGCGCACCGTTTCTTCACCTAGACTCGTTTATTAACTATCGCATGTATGCAGCAACACACGTAATGTAGGTCATTCGCTTTCGGTTTCGCAAACACAGCTGCTGTTGAAGCGATTGGAAATGAATTTGACGTAATTAGAATCATTTATTGGATATGGCGCAAAGTTGTCAGAAGAAGTGTTCTTTATGTCATAACATGGTTTGTTCATGTCATTGTAACGATATTGGACGATCCATCTCGCCAATGGTCTATCTATTTCGTCAATATGGGCATGGAATTAAATTCTATGTACACATAAATATATAGTTAGCTGGCTCCTCAGAGTAAAAAATCGTGATAAATTATTACAATATTGAAGTTCCCTTCAGCCCCACTTTAATTATAGTGCATAATAAATAGAAAAGTAAATAAATTATTGGTTACATTAACATTCAAACACTAAAGTATATAAAAGAATGAATCCAGATTAGGTTGCCTTCTTCTACGCCATCTGCCAATTACATCGAATTTGACATTAAACTCTATCCGTACTTCAAACGAATAATTTTTACAAATTATTTCGGACGTTACGGACGAAAATGATTCAACTTAATAGCGATACTCCATTTCTAATGAACCTTCCTACAATTTAACTATCCACATTTATTGATCTGCGAGCTGTCTTTGTTGAATGTTTGCTTTAGTAAATCGTACCTTCTGATGTGGATGTTCATTGTGTATCAAAATCGATAATCGAGAGCACTCGAGACGCATCGTCTCTTCGTCGCCCCATACCCAGGTTCCCAGTGGGCGAATGTTTTATTCAAACGTCACATCAGCTTGCAACATAAAATGCGTACGTTGACAATCATCGGCTGGGTTGGTGAAAATAATATGTCCACCCATTTCCCCGGAATCCCCGGCGGTTCGGGAAAAACGGTTTCGGAACGGAAAATAGATAAATCATTCACTACCTGTCACCACTGCGACTGCAGCAGTCCAGCGCACTCTTTAGGCCGACGGCGCGGTGACGGGCACATCGGCATTGATGGCGGCATCGGAAAAAGCATTCACCGCACCAAATCCCATTCACGATCCATCCGTCCGGTTGACGTGCCGACCAAACGGGGCACGGTACGTTCGATTGATCGATCGCACAATCCGATCCGTCAAAGCGAGTACAGCGAGACGATGCTTCCGACAAAGCATCCGGAGGCGTCTTTGGTGCACCAACGTCCGAAGCGGTTTGACATCGATTGAGATAATAATTGGCATTGGGGTCCGGGTTTTGCCTCTCGGTATACCAAATCGATTCCAACGGGTTCGAAACCCTTTCTTAAAGACTTATTCTTCCCCGGCGTGTATGATAAGATACACTCACGGTGACGGAACGGAACAGTGCTAGCAGGGAAAGAATGAAGTAAAAACACCAAAACCTATCAAACCCATACGATCAGTGTCGCGTTTAAATGGTTTCACATCGATTTGCGTGCCGGTGGAAGGTTAGTTCGAGTGCATGTTCACGTGCAAGTGGCAGCACGCCCATACTATCCTACCAGCTTTATCAACCGACACTTCAAATCCCCCCCCACGGAACACCGTTTAATCTAAACGCACCCGGTCCACGATGGAGCTCGTTTGTCACGTCGTAGTTACACATGGGAGTGGGAGCTTTTATTAAATTATAACGTTTAACAACACTCCTCGCTTGGCGTTTTCCGTCTCCCCAAACAGTATTTAGCGACCCGAGCAGCAGCGACGGTGAGTAGAGTAATTGAATTATCTTTTCCCACCTTGCAAACCCAGGGCAGCATCCTTTTGCAGTGCCTGAAGACGCACGAGTGGCAAGCCGTTTATGCTAATTTCATGCAAATTTCCCACACCCCGAGCGCATTGCCTGATCGTGGCAGGGCATTAATGAATGAACCGACGAACGACGACCGTCGGAACGGGGAACAACGGTAAAATGTGCACCGTGCTTATAAACACTAACACTTTGCCAACTCTGCAAGGAAAAACCGGACCGGGGCGCCATCGATCGCGAACGACGGGGTGACACACCGGGGGCGATGTGTCGAGCGCCGTTTGGCGCCAACGCCATTCGGCACGAATGGTGGACAAAACGACTTCAACGAGATGTATCTGCACCGTAAGATTAAATCAATTAAGATTGTGCAGTATCGGGAAAGAGGCGGCAACACTGGGTTGAATGTTGGGTATGGCACACCGTTTCCCATCGAGTTTCCACGCCAGGTGGCGCCTAGGAAGCTGCCATGTTTCGAACCTACGGGGTTTGACACTTGTAAATCGATGACTCTTCTGTCCAAGAACAGCAGCAACAGTCCATTGCTCGAGATCTCTTTTTATGCGTTACTTTCCCGCTTTACCACGACGCCCCTGTAGCCCGCGTAGGAAGCACCAAGAAAAACATACCACCGAAACCCGTTTTTCGGGGTGATATGTTGTGGCCAATTAAACAACAACCTTCCGAACCGGAGGGAGAAAAGGTAGGGAGAGGTAATAGGGAAGAGTGGTTGGATCTTTTCATGCTGCATCGCACGGTAGTGTACGTGTTCAATTAAAAATCATAAATTATTTGTTCTTCGTATGTTGCTGCTCTCGGGACCGCTGGGGTGTCCAGATGATAGCCACTGATTGCGGTTTGGTACGAGGAGGTTCTTTCTTATTTCCTTGCAAGATTGTTTTTGCAGAGTGTGCTGATCGATAGGGGTAAGCGATTCGGTACACAAATGACACAGCTTGAACGCTGGCCAGAAATGCATCTTTTTTAATTATGATTCATTACATTAGCATGACATGTAAATCATAGCCCGTGTATCGTTCATGTGAAACGTGATCGTTTTTTAATGGGAAGAACGGGGTTTTCTTTCTTATTTTAGACTTTCCTGCATAGCTCTTAATTTTTAACCTCGAATTACACGTGTCTGTTTCGTACAACCATTTAGTAGGCTCTCTGTTTTCTCACATAAAATCAGTTCCCATGAATTTGTCCATCATGTGTCTTCGGAATGGACGGGCAAAGAAGGAAGCTATCTCCCGTCGGTAAAAGCAACTTAGCTGAAACCGTTAATCGATCGGCAGCCACGTTTTGTTGAGGGAGGGTGGAAAACAAACTTTTCACGTGAGGTGGCATCTCGCGGTATAGACAGGCTGGATGTCGCCCCACTGAGGCTGTATAGTATGATAACACGCTAAAACATCGTTTCTGCGAGCGAAAGAGAGGAAGAGAGCCAGCAAAACGCAGGCGCATTAGGCAGCAGGGCTGTCCTTTGATTTCCTGATGGAACCGATCGGCAGACAAACATGGCGACATGGCAAGACGGCACGTTTGTTGAACCGTGGCCGTACGAGTGGAGAGCTAGCTGGCCTCTCCGAACATGTGCGCGCGAGAAAGGAAAGAAATCTTTCAGCAAGAAGCCACCAAACTCCACACACACACTTCACATGAGCTCACATGGGTAAAAGAAAAACGTTTGCAGAGCTCAGTGCATTAAAAATTCAGCATCATGAAACGTACAATTATGAAAATTAAACCATCCATTTGCAGACATTAATTAATTGATATCGTATCATTATGGAATTATAAATAAATTAAACCTGAATGCTTGGATGAGAAGAAAGGGGTTTGGTCGGCTGGAGTGGGGTCGTGGGGAGGGTGAAGAGTGTCGGGAGGGCAATTGGAGGTTAATGTAATTCTGCTTCCGGGGCCCTTACCGTCCGGTGTCGGACGTGAATAGGTGAACGTCACGACGGAACGTCACTGGTGTGAACATCGATCAATAGATGAGATTAATTGTGATAGAAAAATTTGCACAGCCATCGGTGCCAGAAGTATCTTGCATCGAGGGACAGGTTGTCTATTGTCCGAAATTGAGCATTTTGATGATCAAAATTTGATTTGGACACATACACAGATGACATATCTGAAGTATATTTTGTTAGCTCATCAGTTGAACTTTACATACAATTTTTTTTTAACTAAAATGCATGACATGATCTGTTTAAAATTAATTCATGTGAAAATACTATTTTTTACTGAATTATTAAGTAAACTTTTTTGCAATAAAATACTTTTTAAAATAAACTACTTTTTTATCTTTACAAAATACCAGATGCGTAAAGCAACTAGGGACGAATTTAGAAAAATAGAATAGTGAATAACACAATCTGTATAAATAAAATAAATTGGCTGAGATTCACAGGCCGAGGTTGATAGCTTCTAACAAGTGTTTCAAGGCATTATTTTTCTGCTTAACTAGGTTGGAATTTTATTGGAATTTCTTTGAAGGATATTTTTCAAGTTAAATTTAAAAAGAATTATTATTTGTTTCATTGTTGTCTTTGTTTCATTGTCATTATCATTTATGTTTCTATTTGTTGTCCAGAACGAGAGCACGATAGATTAATTTATGTTTTAGTATGTGTAATAAAATGTTGAATAGATTTTTTTAATTTTCGCCAAATTAGTTATCTTTCAATTCAAAAGACAAACTTAGTGTTGGGTAAATTTGATTGAGATTCAAGGATCTGAATCAATCTTTGAACTGATTGAATGATCTATAATTCTCTTCCAAAGATTCATGAATTATCTAAGATTCTTGAACCATCCAAGATTTATGACCTCCAAGGAACTTGTCCACCCCCTTCCCTATGGATTTTCAAGGGGTCTCCAAAAGGTTCGATCCACCACTGCTCTTGGGATACATAAATCTTTTGAGAGTCGATTCGTGATTTGAATGACTCCTTACTAAAAACTGACTCTTTTCAAAAGATTCACTCAGCTCAAAACTAGACAAATTCTATAGAAATTGTCTGGTTTCAACTGTATCTACGAATTGTTATCTGAAATAGTTGTTACAAAATATAAAATTGTGAACCTTAAAAGTATTTGTAGTTAGAATGAATCATCACAATGATTCAAATGATTGATTTTAGGGGAGTTCCGTAACTCTCCTCAGACAAGTCTTTTCGCACAAAACTTCTTATTTTTATAATTGATAAATATATTTCCCTGCTATTAAATTGACATGTAGGACACACAGTTGGTGAATATTAAGTGATTAATGTTTAAATAATATTATTTTCAAAATATACACAAAAGATATTACGAAATTGGACATATAAACTTCAAGTATAACGTAAAGTGTAATGTATGCTATTTTGCCTTTCAATTAACTTTTGAAAATTGTAACGTGAAGTAAAATTTTGCTCTTAAAAGAAAGTCCGTATCAGTTAAGCGAACACTATTACAAAACACGGAAATATTAATTTCCTTTGCAGTTAGGGAATTTCAGTTACGAATTTTCCCTCGAAACTGTCATTGTTTCACTTCCTTACGGAAACATCCCGACGGTAACTCAACACTTCCGACCGATTGTCGGCAAAAGATCAAACAATCAAACCGAAGGATCTTTCCGACGGAATGCCATTCCAGCTGTGATCCTTTGAAACCAAAAAAAAAAATTGCTCAAGTGCGACATGAAACACACTTCGACGCCAAGATGCACATCTGTTGGTCGAAAATATACAGTTCACCACCAGACAAAACAAGAAAGATGAAAACAAACACATTGATGGTGATTACGGGGCACCTGATAGAGATCGGCATGGGCACACGCTGAAAACAGTCAACCGACACGACACAAATGATCGTACCCATCCGGCCAGTTGGTGGTGAATTAATTAAATTCACCACATATCTTCCCGACGTGCGCTGGCATTAATGTGGCGTTTCTCCATTTTGATTGATACGATCGGTGGCGCAAACATCACACCACTGTCAGACGAGCACACAAACACGCACCCTTCCAAGCACCGGGACAAAAACACTTCACAAGGATAATTAGAACCATCGGCACCTTCCACCACTATCCACCCTTCTCAGCCCTTTTCCACAAATGCGAGATGCGGTGGTGCTTTTTGTTGTGTAAATATCGGCCACTGCGTTATCGTCTTCTTCAAGTGTGGGTGTTTAGATAACCCGACAGGCACCACCAATAATCATCACTCTCACTCAGCAGTGTGTAGTGGTGTGCCCGGCTGTCTGATGCTGTTAATTAGTATCCCCGGTAACGGTCGCGAGAGAAGACGGACCCGGGTTTTCGGATTTCGTTGCCTCTCAAGACGACGCCAAGGACGACACATCGCCTGCGGAGCGCAAGAGTGTCAGGATTGTTTGGTCTGTTTGTTGTTGTCGTCATTTCGGTTCGTGCTGCAATTCACCGAACCGGAGCGCTTTTGGCGGAACTTGCATTTGGGTCACCGAGCTAAAGGACTAAAGAAACTGGCACCAACTTTTGCAACCGTTTGAATAATTTAAACTCCACTGCACAGCAGCGCATCACTCTACCGGGTATTCGTCGGGTATCACTTCTCTACTGGATGAACGACTTCGAACTTATCACTCAGCACGACGGCAACCGTTGGCCGTGTACAGGGCTCATCTCCATACACTGGCAGAGAAAACAATGGTATTGGGATAAGTTTTTCTCCGTCAGTTTGGGCCGATTTTTCCTGCTTTGGCACCGCCGTACGCTCGGTGTTCGTGCTGTGCCACACAGACACCATGACACCTTGGGGGCCGACACACCGATGCCGAAACCGGTGCGTGCACCTTATCACTTCACGGCTGCACGGAAGAGTTCCAATTGTTGAAGAACAAGAACGGCCACACATACACGCGCTCGAACTCACGCTTTTTAGCCCGGTAATGTCAAATGCCCTCACACACCGATACGAATCGGGTTCGGGAGCTTCGGTACACCTTGGATACGGAACCAGCAAGCAACGGAAAGAAAAGCCTCCGAGCGTCTGAACCACCGCCGGTGCGCGTCACAATAAAACAAAAATGCACACAAACCGAGGGCCAAATCGGAACTACTATTTCCATGCACGTCCACGAGAGCAGAGGGACTTTTTTTATAACCATTTTTGTTATCGCCGCCGCGTCATATTCAAAACCATAACCAACCCTGGGTATTGCAACGTACCGTGCTGCTGGATGACCGGAGGTAGTAGTGTGCAAGACAGAGAGAGAGAGAGAGAGAGAGAAAAGGCTGAAGAGAAATATCATGTTTAGGAGGGTGACCGTGGGTGGTGCTTTTCCAACACGTCCACCCGATCTGCGCCACGCAATCCTGCAATCGTCTTCAACAATGGACGAGTTTTGAATACATTCGCAAGGGGAGTGTGCGTAAGTGTGTGGCCCGTACGCAAAAGGACACGTTTGAAAAACGTGGGTGAATGGGAAATAAAAGCTAACAGCACAGAAAAGAATCTCCAAAAAGAAGTGAGACTCTGTGATGATGGTGCGTGCTGGGAACTGTAGGAATATGCGAATAACACCGAGAGATGCGCGTAGGCTGGTTTGGTGAAAGATTTGTTCAAAGGGGAAGCTATTCCGTGAGAAAGAGAAGCTCACCAACGGGGTGAGTATACATTTCTCACACGTGAATGACGGCGTGATATCCTCCTCCCCCTATTGGTATTTGTCACCCCAAACGCGTTACCGGACATGCGCAGAACGTTCTGCCGATCCAAGAATGCCTGTTAAAATGATTGAAAAAGGTCGTTCTTATGAGGGAGTTCTGTAGGTTTTTTAGTAGGCCGTTTTGATTATGTGTGAGTAAATTTATTGTTCCAATGTTTCTTCATAACCATCTCAAATTCTTTATAACAGTACCGATGGGCGAGTCTTAAAGTGTACTGATAAGAATTCACCCCTATTCTTGTTCTGAGTATCACACCAATACCCACCACCATCGTATGACACAAAGAGATAGAAGATTGATTCTCTCCCTTTTTTTACAGGGTGGCAAAAAAACACATCGGAAAATCTCCCACCCATTTTCGCGCATATTCACACACACACATGCCCACAAACGCAGTGAAAATTGTTAGTATGGGAAGGCAACATTTTTCCCACCTTACCTCTGATGTTGCATGGAGCACCGACCGATTTCTAGCTCAGTGGGCACTGGGTACCCACCCTCCTCACCATGACAATCTTTGTTGTTTGATGGAAAATCACCTTCAAACAGCTTCACACGAGCAAGTGTTTGACATTGTGTCAGTCACCGTGGATGGACGCGAAAGAAAAACCTCTCGATCCGGCAACGGTGTCCGTGGATGATGTCCGTTTAGGATGTGAGACGGGATAAAGACGACTATGTTTTTCCTGTGTTAGTTTCTAGCACTTAAGCTCATTCTGGAAATGGTATCGTCAAGGTCTTGCAATTACATTTATTAATAATGATGAAGTAGAAAACAACATTTGATTTAGTTCACGTTTGCAAAGTTTATAGACAATTCATATTTCTTCCTAGAACTATGAGTATATGGATTCTTTGTTACTGGTCGTGGTCCAAGATTACTTAAGGCTCGATCGCCGAAGCAGTTTGGAGCTAGAGATAATGTAAAACAAAGTTTTAAAAGACTTGCATGGAGTACGATAGAGTTGCTCAATTCCAAAACTTAATGTGATTGGAAAGATTCAGAGAGTCAAAATCGCGTGTCCGGCAGTGTTTAAACACTTTCGAACTGCTTTAAACAAATTTTATTGGAAGACAGCTTCTTAGTGTTCCAAATCTCACATCAAATTGTAAATCATCATTAAAGATTCGCTCCTTAAATACTCTTTAGAAATTCATCTTCCATTCAATTCCTCGCCCCATCTGTCGAATAATCACAATTTTCCAAACACTCACATATCGACCATCGCCGAGTTTCCGTTTATGGATTTGTCACGAAACAAATTGTCACTCACTCATGCTCATACTGCCGCTTGCGTGTGTTCATGTGACTGTTTTTACTGTGTACCACAGTTTTCCTTTCAGAGCGTTTCCGAGGCGCAACAGAGATTGAAAAACCACCTGCTTCCTTAAACGGGGCGCTCTACACGCTTTTTGTGTCCTTCACAGAACCGTCTTCGTGGGTGAAATCGGCGCAAAGACAGAACTCCCATGGCCATGGAGTTTTGCTCGGGTCGTGTCTAAACTGCTGAGTACCAATTGGGGATGAATTTGTTGTTTGAGCACAATTAATTAAGATTCCACTAGATCTCAACTACCTTGTTTGGGGTCCCCGCTTTGGATGGACGCTTTGAGTGGACAGTTCTCACTGTTCAAAGTGAAAACAGTGCACAGTGGCAAATGTTGCAACTTTTGCAACAAAAATCGCTTCAATCATTTGCTATATGTTATTTACCGATCATCATAGGAAGATTATGTGAAATATGTCATTAAGCCATGTAGGTACACATGGCAAATATGCTCACAATGCAGGTTCAGAGCATCACACGAAATGGTTTTTTTGCTAGTTTCAATTAGGTTTTTGTGCGACCTGAGAGTCTCCAACACAATCAAGTCGTAATTGTTCTTTAAATACAACACCTGTAGCTGGTTGTGCGTAGAGCAAACAATTAGCTCCTTGTAGGCCTTCAACATGACAGCTCGTCCGACTTTGGAGATCCTTGTTTGGATCCTCACATTTCAAAGGACAGCATAATTCCTACGATGGCTAGTTAGACCTACTAATACGCTTCTCCCTTTTATAGGCAGATGCATTCTGTTGAGGTGAAAAATTTGACTAGAGAATTCCTGTCGTACGACAACCATTGCTCGATGGAATTGTTTCACTTCACTACTCGTGAGTAAGTAATTTTCCACTCGGGCACATCATTTGCTGCTGATGAGCTAAATTCCGGTGGGTTGTAAGAATGCGCTCCGCATGTTGCGACCTACAGACTTTGCAACTTTTGTTCAGTAACTATTAATTGTTTTGTTTTTCCTATACGAAGCTAATTGGCTGACGGTATACATCTAGTGAAAACACAGCTATCGGGGGTAATTTGTTTGCTGATTAGAAATGAGGTCCATTTTTTTGTTTTTGAACAATTGTTTACTGATATGTGAACTCGTATACTTTTCAATGTACAAAAATGGAACAAATTCCAAAAGGGAGTAATCAAATCCGCAAATAAATGGTATCTGATAGAGAGAGTAAACATTCCGCATTCGTTATGGTCTGTCTACACTGCAAGTTTGTAACTTTGGTTCGTTTTTTACATATTGTAAGATTGTAGGCTTGTTTTGTGAAAATTCCTATTAATTCTTGTTAAAAACCACATAAATAATTGAGGCACAAACAAGTCAATGAGCATACAATGGAATGTTAAACATTCGTTATTCATCGACAGTACTACCAAATTTAGCATAACCGACCCATCAAGCTAATTGAAACAGCCGAATAAATGTACGTCAGCCCGCCATTAATTATTGCTTCTCATTCTCCTCATTGGTAGTGATCGTCGATGAACCGCTCTCGACCAAAATTATTCAAATAGAACGTTCTATTGACAGGCTAGAATAACAATCGGTACAAATGAATTAAGGATAAGTTTTTGGTGGAAACTAGTTTTGCCAACCGGAACCTCCTCCTGCCCGAACTCGTCACCACCCTGGCCAAATACCTGGTCGGTAACTCTCTAATGGTAATCAAACAAAATGGTGCACCACTCAGCACATTTTCTCGATGGTTTGTTTCTCTAGGGAAAGCCCATAGGTTAGCGAAAAAATAAAAATAAAACATAGCAACCTTAAAAAACAAACACACGGATGCTAAGGCCCTGTGGTGGGGAGTCCGCGCCCGCGGATGAAGTCGACTTAATTCAATTACCAATTATCGCCCTCCCACCGCCGAGGGTTGACTTGTGCCAGCGAAAGGATACATTATTTATCAACCCGTTCTAAAGCCGTCAATCGCTGTTTCTAATAGGTTCGTATACGCTTATCAAGGTCCACGCAACGCGAACAAAGTGATCCGAAAGCACCGAACAGGCAATAGGGCGGATGAATATGTATTTGGCCGAGAATTCGATGAAAACATGCCACTTCCGAATTTCGGGCGCTCGCCCCCTCCGGACTGACTGACGGCCCTGACATTAGAAGAGTGATGATTTTCTTCCTGGCCTGGTCCAACGAGCTTGGCCCGTGTGTCTTTTATTTGGCGCTAATGCGTGAATTTTCCCTTCCACCGAGAAATAAAGCGAGCCACCACCGGGCTATGGCATCCTATAGTGGCGATGATTTACCGGTTCGAATGTTAGGGGTTGTTTTTTTTTTCTTCGGGGAGGTTGGAGACGAGTTGCGTGTCGACGCTAGTCCGATCATTCGATCGTGTTGTTTTTATTGTTACCTGCTTTCGGTACGAAGTCAACGGCTTCCACTGGGAAGAAAATTAATGAATGAAATCTGAGCCCTGGTGCCGGTGTACCGGTGTGGAGAATGCCGGAACACCGCAGAATTAGTTTTAGGCTTACCGTGTTGTTGTTGTGTGTGTGTTTCGGGACTCCAATGCTGACAAAGTGATCGCTTCCTTGCTTGGTTCGAGAGCAGGATGCTAAATTGGGCGATTAACTTGATGAAAACGCCATTTTGCTGCCGGTCTGGTAATGAATGATCGTCGGTACCGAACCGGCGACGGTTGAAGGTAAAATGGGAAAGGCAAACTCCACCGAACGCAAATCTTCTGTAAATTGGATGTATATCCATCGTTGTTTTTTTTTTCGGGAGGGAAGGGTGAGACCACCGATAAAATCTGCTGCTGTGATATTCGCATTTAACAGTACGAACGATCATTTGATCTCATGACTGCTGCGAGGATGACACCTTTGATTTGTTTCACTTTGAATGCGATGTTTCAATGTTCGGTGTTACGTCGTGCTTCCAGGTATTTTTTTTTGTATCCAAGATTGCTAAAGAGAAGTTAAGAAAATGGAGAAAAAGCTTTAAAAAGGTACACGAACCAACGTACAGCGTGAAGTAAGGCAAAAGGGCCACTTCATCAAAGTCGTGTTTGGTGGGATAATTGATTTAATTCGTTTCGAAAAAGCCCCTTTTGCCGGGGTCGATGTTTTACGAGTCTAACCGTCCCCGACTCTCAAGTACCAGGTGTGAGTGTGTGTGTGCCTGTCGATCGACCTGCTCTTTGGCAGGCAGCACTTACCATCCCTACAAGCAATGCGGAGCGCAGCATTTAAGCGCCCGACAACACGCCCGAACGCACCATCAATTGGCAGTAAATCGAAATTAACGGACTAAAGTACATGAAACTTAACTAAAATGAAGACTAGCACACACACACACACACACGTACACGACCATCAAGTGATGCTCTAAATGGTGCCGCGTAATCGCGGAAGCACAAAACGGTAGCATTTGCACCGTTTCACGCGGGAAAAATGTGCTTACGGGGCCGCAGTTTATATGTTTTCGGGAAATTAGTGTTTCCATTTACAACCCCGCTCTTACGAACGGTTCGTTATCATCGGCGGTTCTACACCATGAACTCGACTCGGTTGAAATAACGCTTTACCAACGCAGATCGAACGCAAGACAGGATCATCAAATAAAGTGAACAGTTTATTTAATGTGCAATGCTACCGTCAAACCGTGTGAGAGGCGCTGGCTCTCTCACTCTGACCCCGTTCCGTTCGATCGCCGTGCAGCCCTTGGGAATGTTCTCATCTTTGGGCTTCATTCTAAGTTGGAGGGTTTTTTTAAGTTTGTTGAATTTGTTCCCTCCCTGCTGTTGTCAATGGGTAAATCGCGTGCTACTTAGATATTACCTGCATGACGACAGTCGACTGCTGTTGGCACGATTCCACGGTGCTAATTAATGGATCAACAAATCGGGCATAGATAAGATAAGCGCAGTGGTGGAACAAATGGAACTAAACGGAATGGCACATGTATGTCAGCAATAGAAATGGTGCTTTATTGTGTTTGGCGGTGAACAACTGATGGATTGGTGTGAAAATTGTATGCTTGAAAGTGATGAGGTAGGTGTAGACTTACTTTGTCATTCTTGTTGTATTTATTTTCCAATGTTTATATGTTTATAATATATTTGGCCTTTTTTTCGGCTTTTTATTGATGCAATACCAAACAACAAATTATTTAACAGATTATTCCTCCTATCTGGTACACGATATGTTTAATTGCAACAAGTTGCTAATTTAAAGATTTTTAAATCATCGTTTGTTAATTTAGCATTTTATTTTCTATAATAATCATATATGACAATGTTCAAGTTTTACAAATAATGTTGCAGTACTAAAGACCATGAAAAGTTACTAAGCTTAAAACACTGTAAATTTTCTTTACGTAATCCTTCTACTGTTTTTCTTCCGAATTACGTACGTATGAAACATGTGAGAAAATTTGTGTGTTATAGAAAAGTCAGATGCAGAAAAATTTACTCGCATAATATATCTTGAGACCTGTTTGTAACAATGTGCCTAGCGAGTAACGATAACTAAGAAAAAGCAAACCTATCCATTTCGAAGTATTATAAGTGCTTTAATTTTTTTCACGAACTCCGAGAACTTAATTTAGATCTGAAATTAATGTCACGCTTCCATTTACTCATAACTCTTTTATTGATGCGAAATAATTGTTTGTTTGCTTTTGTGATGTACCACAACAAAATGAATTTAATAATACTAAACAAATTTAATACCTTTAGTTACATAGTGTCCATGTATTGGTTTTAATTTCGAAGTATTTAACAACCATTTTCCTTAATTTGAACATACAGCTCTACGACTAGAAACATTAATTTGCTGCTTCTTCCCATATAACCGTTTTTGTGCATAAGGTTTTGAAATAATATCACGTATTCGGTCCAGTGGGGCCCTTCGATCAACCATCGTGGAAGCTGTACCCTTAGCGAAACACAAAAAATAAACAGATCCCTCACGTCTGCGCCCGGTAAATGGTGGAGACTCTTTCGTTGAGCACCGCCAGCACCTCATGGTACCGTGAAATTGAACAATTAGTTCGTAATGCCACGAGCAAACGGGCGACCCAATCGCCCACAAATCGACCGTCCTTAGGCTTTTGCGATCGCGATGGCGAAAGGGAAGGTGGGTAATTTGTTTTTAATTGTAACCAGTGTCGCCCGGTGTGTTTGGTCATTTTTACACCATCAACATGGGGACCAGTGTTGCTGTGGGACGGGAACAAAAGGATCGCCCGGTTCGACATATTTGTGATTTGCAGCAGAAGCTGGCAAGCTCGGGCGTTGTTCGGTTGATTTGATGAAGTTTTTTCTTGAGTTTCTTCCCTTCCCGGAACGATCGATTGCGGGGAAGTGCTTGCTTTTTCTCATGGTCTGTGACGTTTGATGATGCGCGGCCCCATTTCTCGACGGCGGTCGCGAGATACTTCATTCCAGTTGTGACAGTTCCAGCCGCACGGGCTTTTGTTGATTCGATTACCGGCCCGCGCAGACGCGCCCGGGCGATGCGAAAGCTTGCCCCGATGCGATCGGATTCGATTGAAGAATTGCGCTTTGGCAGAGTGGCTATTATTTTGCGCGCGGTAAGTGCAGACCCCTGGTTGACAACAGACAGAAGAGAAACCTCCTCCCCTTACATCTTACCCCATTCGTTTCTTCTGCTTTGCCTTTTCAGGAGCGGAAATATTTGAAAAATGTTTCATTTTTAATTCGCCCCATCCACGATTGCAGCGATCCATCTTTACGCGAAACCGGCGTATGCATAAAAACAGCACCGCTAAGGAACACATTTTCCCGCGAGATTTTTCTTATATGTCGATCGAACCGATCGCGTGCGTGCGTGTGTTTGTGTGTGTTACGGGTCTTTGTGGCGAATTAAATCGAAAACGGGCAGACGGAACAGAAACTTCCATCCCAACCCCGAATGCAACGATCGATGAGCGGAGGGAAATAAGGAAAAAGGTCGTTTTTGTTTCCATATGTCCAGTGAAACTCGTTTTGTTCCGATCGCTGGACAAGGGCATCGCACAGAGAGACCGTGCGTCTGGAAGACCGTTTTGCCTACTTTAGCAATTTTGGATTGCATACGAGCACACTACAACACGTGTGAGGGCAGGAATAGGAGGAGAAAGAGTGAGGGTTGGTGTAGTTGTATCAACTCCTAAAATGACCAGCTGATGATTTAGTCCTCTAAACTCAAGAACAAAACGATACTGTAAAGGTTCATTTCGTAATTGATAATTTGTTTTATTTTTACAGATAATGATTTTCCTTCGTTTCGTTAATCGATGTCCTTCTGTTTAATTATTTTATTCTCATTTAGCAATATGTACTGTTCTGCAAGAAATGTAAATTTTTTTACCCATGTATTATTTTGCATTATTTTTATTTTATATTTTAAAACTTGCATAGTTATATTTACAGTACTGAACAAATTGAAATAGTTTTACTAATTAGTTTTGTTTTAAAAAAATGTCATCGGCACGTGCAAATGCATCGCAAATGCAGTTTACTTCATGCTGTTGTATCCCTTATGTTGCGCAACAATGGGAAACGCCATTGCAACATAGCAACGATTTCATTTTGCGTCCTCTGTAGATGTGTGCGTGAGCCAACGATTTGTACACGCCCCTTTTTTATTTTCCACGAAACACATGAATGTTGCACACTAGGCTTTTACGATTTCAATTTGGAATAAACACGTGATGTCGAGCATACAGTGTCGAAATGTATTTTGATGGTTTGTGTATTTTTTTTAAATAAAATTGCTAATAAATATTTTAATAATGATATTTATTTATAAATTATTAATTTTGCTGTTTGTTCTATTACTTTAGAAAAAAATAAATGTTATGTTGTTAAACAGAAAAAGGGGAAAACATCAACACTCATACAAATAAAACTTACGCTACATCTTCCTTGCCGGGCCTTTTATGGTGGTATGCATTTTATGTATTTTGCTTCTGCTGTCAATGGGCAAACTTCATTCTCTGCTCACCGGAAGAATTCAACGTTCCATACGCGTGGGAGGACGTTTTGTGTCAGCACACGCGGACGATCATAAATAAGTTGACACAAAGCCAAACTCCATCCCTGCACTGGCATGGCGGACATACACAAAGAATGCATCTTGTGCACGCGATGAAGGAAGCGACGAGCTGAGTTTTGTTACGAGTCCACGAAACACTGCCACTGCCATTCGGATTACCTTGGTAACCATGCATCGCCACCTACGGGTATGTGCGCCGGTAATGCCGTCGTAGGTGTCTACGGATGGTGGAAAAAGTTGTTCGTTCAGCTTTTTGAATCTTTATGCTGCCGTTGGAGCATTGTTTATGTTTCACATTTCCTCTGTGTGTATGAGTGCGCGCGCGCGCCCTTTTCGTACGTTTTGTGCTATAAAATCTTATGGGATCTTCCTTGCCACCGGGTGATGATGAGTTTTTGTTTTTGCATCTCCCTCTGTTGTTTTATGCACTCTTCATTTTTATGTGTCGTTTTGTTTTCAGTTTGTTTCCTTTCCACCAGCTTTGTCTTCTTTTGACATCCCCATCTCCCTTAAACCCTGTGCCATACCCCCTCCCCCCCCCCCCCCCCCCCCCCCCCCAACACGCAAAAAAGCTTACCGTATTCATTTGAATGTTCATTGTCCTCCGGTGGTAGGTAAGTGGAGCGACTTTAAATAAATGCTGACAGGTTGCGAATGATGGGTAACTTTTATTAAAGCCACACTAAAAACTACCCCATTGGGGATCACGGGGGTGTGGAACGTGCATCTGATTTCCCTCCCCTATCTGGTCGCATACTCGCCCCTCTAGATGTTGACCACCCTCACCAGAGTGGACGTTATGTTTAATGATGTCGATGCTACTACATTCACACATACAAAGCCCATCAGCTACATGAGGGCACGAGTACGAGTCACCTTTTCTGGCCACGTTGACACGAGCTGGGATATTTTCATTGCTATTACGGTTGATGTTTTGTTGTTGTCATGGCCCGGCTCCCGTCATCCACAGCAGTTCATCCCCTTACCAAGCGACACCCACGAACCGCGCACGGGATACGTACTATTCAGCGTTATAATTTATTTGTTTGCGTACGGGCTTCTTGTCCGGGTGCTGTTGCTGCTGCTTGGTTCGGTTACCAATTAAAGCTAGGCGACAAACAGCAGCAACACCCGGCATGTAAATGTAACGTTCAGTTTAAAGCTGTGTGTTTTTAGTGGGATGTGTTATCTGATGTGAGTTTTTTTGAGGGGATTGATGGGTACTTTTTGTTGTAAGCTTGGCGTTTAGTGTTTTGGTGTATCTGCTCATCACAGGAAGTACTTAAACGCAGATTTATGTTTTAATGAAATTGCTGTTACAGACATTTCCATACTAAAGCCGCAATAGGTAATGGGTTTTCGTACATTACATTATTGATGCACATGTAATTGGATTTTATGATGTAGTTTATTATCCTGTCACATTTAATGTTGTATTTTTTCCTTTAAATAATATATTCAGTAGGACTTTTAATTACATTAAGTTACTTTAATGAAATAATCTTACGTTTTTCATAATCATCGATTCCGAAGACAACTTTTGACCGTAAAGTATACAGCAAAATTATATTAACCTAGAATGTATCGTATTTTCTGTATGTTATCTAAAATGACAATTATATCCATCATCCAATATTAACGGTTTCACCTTTTTTCTTATGAATAACGACCACAAAAGTGAAATTTATTTTAATAAATCCTGCAACTCAATCAACTCATTAAAAATAGCAACATAAATTGTAAAGTTCCATGGAAGGTCTTCACTCTTCAAGGATATGCACAGACCAAAGAAAAGTTTTACGAGCACCAAACTATACCGCCAAAGAAAATTGTAATCTTCCAAGCTAAATGAAATAAAACCAGAACCTGCTAAAGGATGAAAATACAAATTGCATCGATAAGCAGAAACAAAACGAAAAAAATACCCCAAAACTATTAACTGAACCGCCCCACATATTACGCGAAAGCTCCACCAGCTAGCACGGGAAGCATACGGACCTGCGCCCGGAAAGCGGAAGCTCCTGGTCCGGAAATGGGAAACCGAGCGCGGAGTTGTGTCGTTGTTTCCTTCCTTCCGTTTTTTAGTCATTTTGCTCAACAAATGGCCTCATTAAAGTGGTGTTTACTAAAACACAAAAAAGAGAACAAAACCGACCGGTGCAAATGCACGTAAAATGCAGTGTTAGTCCGGAAGGCTAAAATTTATTTCGGACAAATCTTCCTGCTCGGTAAATGGTACCATCAGCATTTGCTCGTGCGTTTATTTTTAATGTCCCGGCTGTTTTTGCTTTAATGACAGATGCAATCGGTGGTCATTTGTAAGAACCGCGATTTAAAAACTGGTTAGAAATGTAAAATTGTATCATAAAAATGCTTCACTACAGACGCATCCTTTCATCTATTATTGCAGGTTACGTTGCAGCTTGTGTTGAGGAACAGTTTAAGCAAAGTTTAAGACATTCATTTAGTTATTTTATTCCCTCATTATACTTCCAATGAGGAGCAAATATTATTTATTTTCATGAGTAAATGTTACCAGCCCGTTCGAAATTTGTAACCCATCAAATAAATAAAACCCACAACAAAAAAGTTCACAAAAGAGAAACAGAACAGCCTGTGTGGTACGCTTCAGGTAGCAACAGCGAAATTTATTTAGTGACCAACAGAAGTGGTGTTGTCCCGGGGACGCTTATCGGGGCCCGGAATAAATTCATATTTATCGAAGCAATGTGGTGCCGCGTAGATACGGACATACGGAATTGTTTCGTTCGCATTTTATCGTTGTTTCGTTGCAGTGGCTCACGTATTAACCCATCCACCCAGCAGGAGGCTGATATGGAGGTTTGATTGTGCAACAAGATTTCCGTCATTTCCACGGGAAATTGGTTCGAGTGTGAAGGGGTCGTATCCCCGCAAAAATCATTCATCTATTAATGAAGATTGCATACGAAAAACTGCATAGCGTCGTCTAATTAAAAGCGTGCAGTCAGCGCATCTTACAGTTGTGAGTGATAGTATCGCAACATTTTATTGGTGCAAATAAAAGTGGGTCGCAAAAATGGTCCCCAGTGCGCATGCAACAAGTTTGCATCCCTTGCCAGGATGGGTTTATAATGAGGAGCCACATGTGGAGAAACAATTTTCCATAATTATATTCCTGCGTTTTTTTCTGAACGTTCGACATGCTCTAAATTTGCTTAAAGTTTGCTAACTGACTCCACTGCACTGTTGCACTGCTTCGGTTGGTTTGGCTTTACAATGCTAGATCGTAATCGGTCACCGAAGATTTTACCTTCACGTTCTTGCAACATTCTTGCCCGTGTGCGTCCGTTTTAATCATTATATTTTTATAGCACATAGTGCTGCAGCTGTTTTCCATTGCTGACGATAAGGCCTGGCAGAAAATCTGATAACACACCAAGCTCATCCTGCGGATGTACCGAGCTGCATCCGCGTTAGGGCCAAATGCATAATAAAACAGTTTGATTACCCGACGAGTCAGCGAACGGTGGTACAACGTTGGCAAATTGACTTAAAATTTGGCGCTTCGGACTATCTTATTTGCCGCCCTGGTGGTAAAGAAACAGTCGGTGTCCAATCAGCGACCAAATGGCCACTTTGCTTCCCACTATGGCTTGAGAAAGGGTGTACCCATTTTTCGTACCTTTAAGATCACGCTTTGAGATACATTTTAATTGCAGCTGTGTGTCGGTTGTAGCCCGCTGTGTGTGCAAGATGCATTAAGAACAAACGTGCACCAAGCAGTGATGGAAACGTTGCGGGCTGTAACTGTATTGGTACGCTTTGGAAAGGTAAAACAATTGTTTAGCAATAGTTTGAACACTCTGCGATGACACCAACCATTTTCATCTCAAAATTTATCTTTAGTAAAGAATACTATGAAATGAAACATGATTTAAAAGTTAAAGGGGTATATCAGATTATCGAATGATTAAAACTATCCTTGTTGATGTTGAAACACTTGTTTCACTCCTTTTTCGTCTTTTGCCATATTTCTTTTTTCAATTCTTAAAATAAGTCTTAACAATCTGGAAGGAAGTTTTAGTTATTATCTCTCAATGATTAATTATTTATATTTGTGTCTACTTATTTTGCGGACTTTTGGGTTGTTCAAAGATTTTCCGAACAAAAAAATCCGTGAATTGTTTTACATTAATGTTACCTTTAAAAACACGAATGAAGCTCAAAATATTAGTTCCATTTTTGTGCATAATTCATTTGATTGCCTAATAGATCCTTAAATAAAAAAAATTGATCTTATGTCACAGTTTTCCAGGTTGGATATTGATTGCATCGTATCACAGTTGATATGATGATGAGCGTTTAATGGATCAATTCATCGATTAATGGTCAAAATGATCTCGAAACGGTTGAGAAGACCTGTTACCTTAAACAATTTTTTAACAATTGATCTTATGCCACAGTTTTCCAGGTTGGATATTGATTGCAGCGTAATACAGTTGATATGATGATGAGCGTTTAATGGATCAATTAATCGATTAATGGTCGAAATGATCTCAAATCGATTGAGAAGACCTGTTACCTTAAACAATTTAAGCATTCTAGAACTTTTCGCTGTTTTAGACCATTGCAATATGATTCATTATTTCTTGTGCAGTGCAAGTGTAACCATCGAACACGTATACAACGCTAAATGTTAACCCTTGAGCGTAGAACAAGCAACGAAGTGATCTGCATCGACTGCTCCTGGCTCCCGGTGTTCCGATTTCATGTTTCCAGCCTCCGATCCTGAATTTAATCCAACAACAAAAACCTTCCAAGCGGGAAAAGTAATCTTGCGAACATAGCTTCTCAATTAATTTCCATTTACTCGCGATTACGCACCCGATCGCACGGACGTACGATCGCGCGCGCCTTGAGAGATCGGCCCCAGCCGAATGGCCAATTCCGGTCCGGGCGTATACATCTATCGCTGATGCAAAAAAGCCGCCGAACTGTGCTACCGGTCTGCCGGTGTATATCAAGGCCGTACGTGGATTGCCGCGGATAGCGACAGCAATAAATACTTCGGTAGCGATGCGCTTCGACGCAACCGAGTGTAACACTGCATCTGCATCATCCTCTTCACCGTCACCGAAAGACTGATTGCGGGGTGGGGGTTTGTGTCCGTTTCTTTTTTTTCGGTGGTAGTGGAATGGGAGACGAAACCGGACAATGACACGATTTCGATCCATTTCGATCGAACATCAAAGTTAGTGTCGATGTGTGAGCTGTGTTCGTAACATGAGCTGCTAACGGGTGGTGCGGGCCCGGTTGTGCTGCGCGGGTAGGTGGTGCAATGATAAAGCGTCGTTTTGCCGTCGGCCATGGTTGGGAAACTGCGAGATTGCACTCGAAACGATAAAATGCAACTTGAATGAAGGGAAAAAAATCACATACACGAAAGCGTTCGATAAAGGGTAAGCTGGCCAAAGCACGGGAAGCGATGGTTTCTGCTGTTTTTTTTTGCGAACCCTCTCAAGCCACCCGACCCGAAACTGAAGGACCAGATGATGAAGATGAATTGAGGTTGCGTTTTGTGATGATTTGTTGGCTGATTTATGTGAGATCGGTTACATCGGTAGGCAATGTAACGATTCCTTGCGATGGCAAGCACTTTGAAATTAAGGTACACTTGTTTGAATTACTTCTTCTTAAGTTGCTGGGAAATTATTAAATGCAGTTTTGTGCAGCAATGAATTACTGCAGCATGGTGGATCGGTCTGGTATGATTACACGTAATAATAATTAATATCATATTTTTTGGTTAAAATGCGTAGCTTTGCCGTTTTGAGTTACTTGATTTAGATTTTACTTATTAAACCTGATACTTCATAGCTATTCATGTTATGCCCGTTCTGCCAATTCATTATAAACAAACTCAAATACGGGTGATTTGATTTAGATACCGTATTTGATATACGTTAATTTCCAGAATTGCGAATTCTGACATTTAATAGTTCAGTGAATTCGTTGTACCAAATACGAGCAAATGATACAAAATGGTTGACGATTAATTTTATTTCTAAGAATAATGAATATTGAATTTAAAAATTTCATTACAAACAGAAGTATTTTCCACGATCTTCCTCTATATAGCAATCTTGCTGCGTTTGGTTATTAGCCCAATAATAATACCCCAAAACAGGCAACCAAACAATAAACAATAAACCATAAAAATGTCACTCGAAATAATACACTTGCGTCACTGCAATTCGGAAAAACCAGTTTTTCGGGAATTTTCCTGTCCTACGGGATTGAGAATTATGCTCCATGTCCCGGCCGGTGATTCAGACACAATTCCACTCAATTCCAACGATAGTGCCCATGGTCGAACGATGAGTATGGTTGGAACTTTGGATGCAGTTTTTGATGCATTTCGAACCAGCATTTCCGATGGCCAACGGCGGCCATTCATTTGATCGCTACCGAGCAACGTGCTCATTCACAAGTTGTATCGTAAAATTTTCATTGCATCGCGCCGGAAATTCTCCCGGGAGGAATTCATCTTGCTGTTGTGTGCGGTGTGTAAAACTTTTGTTTTGTTCTTTCCCTTTAATGGGTACCCCAGAACGAATCATCGCAGATTTATCAGTTGGTGTATGTGTTTTTTTTTTGTTTTATTTCTGTCACCTTTAGCTAGCGGGTCTAATGGCGCCAATGGATGCAACACCGGTACAGGGTTCGGTATGTAATTATGAGTGCTAATGATTATTTATGACATCATTTTACTACCAAGCGCAATACGGACCCCGGGTGCAATGAAGCGTAAGGGACCCAGTATAGGAAGAGCAGATCGTTGAGAGGACGTTAAGTAGATTTTTTTGAATAATGAATGTAATGTGACCAAATACAGTTGCGCTTGTTTAAAAATTTACAATCGTGAGTGATCGTCGGTTTGGATGTTTATCAAGTAGTATGAAGACTTATGATGTGAGTAGTCTCTTATGAAATATTTTACTCTTCATTATCGGACCACTGCAAGCTATGTAAAAATGTTCGTGTAGGTTCTGAACTTATTGATGAGAAATGTTGCTCTTCAACTATGAAGCATCAATTCCCACCTTCAAACCACACAAGCGACGGACGTGAGATACTTATCCTAGGCTAAAAGTAACAATCTTTCTCGCACACTCATACTTTATCTCTTCTGAATGACCCTACAAACCGCACCTCTTCCCATGGAAAAGGGGCGATGACAGTTTAATGCAAATGAGCCCAGCGTTGTACGTAAATACCCAGATCTTCACGCACACACTCGCAGGGCTCGCATCGCTGAGGGCTCATTCTTATTCTAATGAGGTAATTTATTAAAGTTTTTTATTAGCACCCTGTTAATTGCGGTCGGGAAGCTGTCGTCACCCAGGCTACATTCCGTTTGTTCCGGTATTGTTCTCGAAATTAGTTGCCCCGTTAATAATGTTGTAGATTTTCCGAATTTGGTTCTTTATTTACTCTCGATTGTTGGCCATGGAGTGATAAACTGGTTCCGGTTTTTTTTTCTTTTGTAGGATCGCTGCAGTTTATGGATATATTATGCGCAATTGCGCATGTTATCACTATGTTGTCTCCGGTAGCTCATATTGCGAGTGGTCATAAATCGTTTCAAAGGCTTCCGGCAAACGGGGTACATTTTTTTGATGCTGTTTTGGTATGAGTGAAATGTGCGTGGAATAATTTATAGTTCCCTTTAGGGCTCTTTGGATACAAGCTGGAGTGGATAGAAGAAAAAAAAAGGATTTATGTTTAAAATGAAACATTGCACAGAGTGTGATTTACTCGTACTGAAAAAGTGGAACGAAATAATAACTTATTAATTGCTTTAATCCTAGCCTCAATCGTTGTACAGCTACGCCACGTCTATGCCCATGCTATAAGAAAAGATAAAAACCCCATACGGAACCAATCTGCCTGCCAACATTTGATGTCTTTCTTCTGGTTTCAGTACCAAACAAACAAGATGTAGCAATCGGATCCGCCAGTCCGCGTTTCATCGCGCGTCATCAGTTTCCCGGACAACATTATTGGGCATTAGTCGGCCGAGTGAGCGTGTCAAATTTGAGCCTTTTTGTCTGATTCTTGAAATATGTACCAAAAAAAAAAAAACACCCCCCGGGAGATACGTGTTTCGAGACCCCTTAACGTTCAACTTTCTCGGCTCACGAATTAAATGATCGGGAAGCTTGCTCGGATTTGCCACGGATACGGCTTGCAATTTGATTTCTGTCAAAAGTCCGTAACCGGATATTGGAGAGGGATCGGACCGATTCGTTGGCGAGCGAAATGCGAGTGACACGAGTGGGACAAGGTTTCGGTTCACCGCCGTACCACACAGAATTCTATCCCGGTGGTAGGTATGGGCCTCACGGTCCAGAGAAGGAGAGGTTTTGTGTTCTGGAGTGATATCGGCGTAGACAATTGGGCGCGGAAGCGCCGTGTAAGGATTAAGCGATACGCCCGACAGGAATCGAAGGCACTCGAGCGCATCCGATACGGGTACGGGCCCCGAGTTGCCAACAGTTGGTGGTGGACTCGCTATGAATGGACAATGCGTTAGCGTGGATTATGAATCGAGAGCATCAGCAAGTGACGTGCAAGGAACACCTGCAAATTTGAACGTTTTATCAGGTGTGGCATCAACGTGTTCGCTGGTAGCTTGGGATGTGCTGAATGGAAATGTGTAGAGCACAAGTCGTGCAGAGCCAGCGGATGTTGAATATACTGTTGATGATTAATTGAGTAAATTTGCCAAAAGTTGACAAGTAATACAGTAAATCGTACTAAAAATGTGTAAATTTTATTAAAACTCTCCTTAACCGCATTAATTGTTGACGAACTGTGAGGAACAACAACTTGTTAACAATAACAGAGATTCAAGCTGTACCTTTTTGTAATAATAATAACGAAGAAAAGCTATCATTCTTGAGCCATATCTTTACTAACTAAAATGTAGTTTGGTTTAGTTGTAGTTGGTTTTAGAAAAACTTGCACAATTCGCACAGTTTATCCACAGCGAGGTGTGAAAACCACAAACATATTGCCATATTTTTTGCAACCTCCATTAAATTACCCAAGCTGATTGATGATTTTCCACCTCACAACAACAATGCCACGCAACGCATTTTTCGCACCTTTTCGCAACGAGATTTTTTTTTCACGACAACAACAAAAAAACACCGCCATCTTTGCGTTTTTTTTTTCCATCTGCAGTAAAGTGAAACCCATCAATCGTGATGCTAAGGCGAAATAATTTTTCATACCGCGGTTTATGCTTATACCAGTACACCGGAACTCCTGCCTGCGTGCCTGCGTGAGCTGAAAGGGAACAGGGTGTTTGTGTTATTTAGTTTTTTTTGTTACTGCTACCAACTTTTTATATCCTCTCCATACCAGTTGGTGCTGTTGCAATCCATCACCCGGTAGACTTGGCGAAAGAATTCGTCAGATGGCTAGTCAGTCTGTTGGTTTTTCTTTCTTCCAAGTTGCTGGAAGCAGGTGCCTTATTTTACGGAAAAATAATCGCCACTTCCAGCTGATTGCTACTTTTTTAGTGTCGAAAAGCTACAGAAAAATCCTTCGCTAAACTGCGAACGTTTACTTTCGATTGGAATTAAAAATATGCAGCAGCTGCGTTTAGGTTGGATTTTTTATACTATCTTAACATCGTTGTAACTAAAAGTATATAAAAAAGTTGAAACCGTTTTAAGTCGAACGGTCAAACTCACCAACCATCCTCATAATTTTGCAATACCTTTTTGCACGTGTATCGGGTCAGCTGTGATGGCTATTTACGGTGGACATAAATGGAAAACAAGCGCAGCATGTGACCGAGTGCACGATTTCCACGATAGGAAGAAAAAAAAACATACAACACACACACACGAACCATACATTATCACGCCAAAACTGATAACTGAAAAACTGATGCACTACTATGGTGCACTAACTCTACGTCCTGGCGCAGTATGCGCCTAGTGCGTTACGAATTGGACCTCACCATGCATGGTTGCGAGATGGTCGTCTGCACGCGTTTACCTCGATTGGGATAAAAATAAAAACGCACCATCGCCAACTACGATCTGCGAATCGATTGAGCAAACTGTCACTGCGTAATTCGTCTCATTTCGGTACATCCCACCCGGTACCCAGGGTGAGGGTGCAGGATGAGGTGCGTGTCAGCAATACGAGGTTCATTTTTGGGTAGCAACCAGTTTCCATTTCCAGATGTCCCGCCCGGTCCTTCCGCCACGCGCGTTCCAAGAAAGATGGCGATCGTCGTGCTGTCTGGTTGCGGGTCTCAATGAAAATGTACGCCAAAGATGGACCGATCGACGGGTATCGTCTAAACCGTCCTGTCGCAGACCTCCGACAAAACGGTGTCGTGTGTTGCACAATCGCAACCCACCGGTTAGACGATCCGCGGCACCATTTGGGAATGGAAAATGCGATTTGTTGTTTGGATTTTCCCCTGCTGCGAACACGATGGACAGCTGAAGACAGGCTAATGACTGATACGATCGATACAGGCTCGATCAGCTCGAGTCGCCCTTTTAATCCAATCAGCTAGGTGGGTTAGAATACTGGAAGGATTCTTCGGATTTAATCACTGTTCCAATCCTGCTAGCGCGTGGATCATCGTTAGCTGTTTGTTGGTACCAAATTGTTGACATATGGTCATGGTGAGTTCCGACCACGGTAGAGCACTACATCCACTGCCGGTAGGCCCTCCTGGGAAGCTTTTCTAATCTTATCGAGCCACCTTCATCACCCTTTTGCGATGAATGGTAGGAGGTCCGTAGGAATGGTACCGCTCGCGCCAGTCGACAGTCAATAATAACTGGATAACTCGCCCTCGACAGACTGTAACAAGGAGAAATAATCACTTAGTGATGGAAAATTGTAACCAAACATATTCGAGATGTTTATCGAGCCATTCATATAAATCACAATTACCGGTGTTGGACCACCGGGTTCACCCTATTGATTGGTGTATCAAACGGTGCAGAAGGATTGTAACATATGCGACATTTGTGCTGATTGTGAGTGGGAAGTGATTTGTTTGATTAGCTGGTTGGCGGATGTTTCCTTTTGCACCGCAGTCGTGTGAAGTGGTCGTGCCTGTGGTAGAAACAAGTAATAAACTATTACAAGGTTTTCCTTATTGAAACACAAAAAAAAGAAGCTGAATTGCATGTAATATTGATTCACTCGAATAAGTTTTTTAGTTATTGATAAATCATTAGTTCAAACAGCATTGCTAAGGAGCTATGTTGTCCTGAAATGTGACGAATCTAAAAACGGAAAATCGACACGCGTGAGATGTGTGAGAAAACCATAGGAAAAGAAAGCAACACTTCTCCGAACGATATGATACAGAGCGTGCGAGGAAACCGATCGTTTAAGACCACAAAAACATTTCACCCTCTCCCCTTGATCCTGAACCGTATCGTTTCCTGGCTAAGCAACGCCCTTACTTAAGGCAGACTTTCACGCCTTCTTAACCGCAAGTGATCATCCTGCTTGCAATCCATTCCTTTCTTTGCAAACACATCGATACAAACCATCCGACGGCGAGGATCGACCGAGGCGATGAAATTCGATGCTGTTCTAAGGGGGTTTCCAACGCATACAAGCGCCACATCCACACGATATTATTGCCGGTCCGGACCGACAAAACATACCAAACAGCTTACAACACCCGGTCAGGATGGTGCGGGTCGTTTGAGCATCATATTTCAAGCAAATGGTAATATTTCATAGTTTTATGAGCTGCCTTTCAAGCTGCCCCGGAACACAAGTGCCGCAGGCCTTCGCTTTGCGGATTGACGGGCGTGCTGGGTTGATGTTGGGAAAATGTGGCAAATGCTGTACATGCCCTGTGGGATGGATGGATGGTCGAAGATGCTCTGTTTGGTCTCACATTTGTGGGACGCGTCACGTCACATTTTCGATATGCTCTAATGTGGCGTTACGGTCGATTGTAGCGGACAGGATTGACGAAACTTCTTCGACTTTTAACAGCAAACGTACAGCATTCGTACAGTTTCTAAGTTGAAGTGAAGTAATTTAAAGTTCGTTAGTTAATTCCGACTTTTTTGTTCACTGAAATGTGTTTGATGGCATTATATTTAACAAAAAATATAGTGAATAAATTATGACCTCTCGAAGTTGTTGTGCCGATAGAGAAAGTAGAAAATTGTCAATCAAAAAGTGCTTTTACTTTAACAATTTTCGGGACCTTTAAACATTTAAACGTTTAATGGAATATTGTAGAAAGGTCAATGATAGCGAATGTTGAATTAAAAATGTTTGTAATTTATTTTTCATATATGTGCAATACCCTTGGCACTATTTGCTTTCTTGTTCCAGATGGAAAAGAAAGCACACCTGAGAACACAATTCCGAAGCATATCGTTTACTGAGTTGAACGCTAATAAGCTGGCTCAATGAAAGAACCGGCACTCTATCTATGCTCCGCACATCGACGGTTGACCGTGCCCACGGCGTACCGGTGCGTACCGTCACGTGAATGTGCCTGACAGATTTCCACACGTCTGCACTTTGATCTCGCGCACTCATTTCGCTTAACGAGAACAGTGACGAGCGGGTGTATCGGCCGTAGGTGTAGCTGGGGCCGTGCTGTCACACGGGTTGGAACACAAGTGCATGGGATGCTGGAAACGTTCCGGATCGTTTGTCACAGTTCAACGCCTGTAGTGGCACATGCGTTACCTTCCGTTCCCGGCACCCGCACTCCGCCGGGTGTTGGAGCTCCGACAGCTATTTCCGACGCTTTTCTTTTCTCGTCACATGTCGGAAAATTCGAACCCCGCTGTGGAAACGTTGGTTGCATACGTGTGTGCGTGGTTTTTTTGTGTGTGTTCCGTGTCAGAAAGTAAAGTGACCCGTAAAGTCCCGTCATCTCACGCCATCTGACTGACGGCTGCCGACGCTCAAGTGTCAGTTTTCCCGGAGGCGTCCATCGTACGGAGGCGGAAGATAAATAATAAATAACTTTCTAATCGAACGATGGCAACGCACCCGCACCCAGGTTTTTCGGTTGTGGAAAATTTGTTTCCTATTTATTACAGGGCTTTCGTGACATGGGTAACACTTTTTTCCGTCTGGTGAAATGTGAACGTGTTACTTCATCGATCAAATCACGGCGATCGTCATCCGGAGATCTTGACGCGAACGCAAAACCCGGTTCTCTGAGTCTGATCGAGTGATCGAGCAATTTCAGTTTCAGGATCAACGTGGAAATGATAAATTATTCACCATGCGCAACGATCCCATTCCCAGCACAAAGCAGGCAGGGGGGGGGGGGGGGGGGGGGGAACAAAAAATGTCACGGAGATTATTAAAGTTCCTTCACAACTTAAGATAGCTCCTGGCAGTTTGGAAGTGGTAGAGCGTACGACTGCAAACCTGTTGTCAGTTGTCCACACCATGGTGCGGTAAAACAGGGAAAAAGTCGTCCAATTGGCGCCCACCGACAGGCTTGTTATGTTATCGTTTCCGGCCGGGTTTATGCTATCGTTGGGAATTGGAATGCGCATTTGCGACATGTACACATATTGAAGATAATAAACTATCCATTTGGAAACAATGGACATGAGAAAATACTAGGAAAACAGATAAATAGTAATGCTTTATTGAATTATTTTTTGTTACCATTATAATTCTGTTATTTATTGTTGGTAACGATAAACCTCATAAAAAATTAGTTGTTGTGATTTTCAATATATTTAAGGAAATTGTTGAAAAATCCATCAAGTTATTCTACAGATAATTATCATACTCTCAAAAAGTTCGGTAAAGTATTTCTTCGATGTACAAAAGTAATCTATATCGGCCGTCCTACTATACTTCTATCTTAGCAAACTTCTTCAAAGTATTCCTTGATTTGAAAATAAAACAAAACATTTACCAATCCGATGCCCACGCCTATTGAAGCACACATTAAACAATAAATAATAATCGTCGATGATCAATCTATGTCCGTCCGGTCCGATTCCGCTACGATCGATGCCGGACGGTTGTAACCGATACCACTCGGCCGTCAGCCATTTGGAACGTGTAATGGTCGTAGTCCCAATCCCGATCCAACTACCTCCATTCGCACAGTCTACGAGTCCGTTGCTTTCCGTTCCGGATGGATGTCCAAACAGGACCAGGAAGAATTAAAAACACAGGGTTGGGATAAAAAAAAAAAACAGTACCGGTCTTTCCCCGGCTAAGGTACGCAGTCTGTAAGTCGACAAACGTCAACAGGCGAAACAACCTGATGCTGATCGATACGATGAAGGATCGACCGATCGATAGAACTGTCGTGTCGCCGTACATGAGAGATGAAAACGGCGCGAGAATGAACTTGTTCCCTACCCGATAAAATGGGCCCGGACTCGGACGGATGGCGAGGATCCGCGTGTACTTCCCGAGGTGCCCTGAAGTCTTGTTGCTCCTGGACATATCGTGCCATTCCTGCACACCTCACCCCTGCACGCTTACCCAGTGTATCTGAATGTATTATGAAATGCGATACGGTGTTATTTATGATTTTTAGATTGATTCGAATTGATTGGTGATGATTGTGAAGCGTCAGGTACGATTAGACCGGAGCGTTGATGGTCTTGTGGTCTATACGAGGGCGAGGTTTTACCCATGGGTACGCAACCCAGCATACAGCCGAAAAATGAATGAGTAGGCTGTGGTTGAATTGTACCAGGTGAGATGATCTTGGTTGCTGTGAGAGGACGGGATAACGTGAACACAACAGAACGTGTTTAGTGAGCTGTCAACCGATTGTCATTTCTTTTAGGCTAACATGTTAATATTTTGATAGATCCCAAAACTGTGGTGCTCTTTAGGTTTTTTTTATTTTCATCTCTTCCTGTGCTTTGTTTTGAGCGATAAAATAATGCTTACAAAAGGCTCTGTAAGAGGGAGTCACATTATGTATTTTGTTATATTCGAACACTTTTTTTATTTTGTCATTATGTTTTCCTTGTTTCCAATAATTGCGGATAAGATTAGATGTTTTAGATACATTAATTTTAGTTATGATGAATCGTAATTGTCGATAATAATCGATTATTTCCCATCCACTATTAGAACGAATCCTCTTCTCTCGCTGACTAGAGGCGCTTGTCAAATCCTTCACAAAACATATCTCACCGAATTACCGCAAGTACCATTCGCTTGCCTAAGTGCGTACGGTACGATGAAGAATAAGCCCGGAAAGGACACACCCGACCTATTTTTCTATCCCCCATGGCCACCACAACCTTAGGCTCACGCCCTTTCTTTCGTCTACATTCAATTGTACTCCAAAAACACAGCAATTCCGAACGATTGAAATGTGTTTGTGCAAGACCCTTTGGAGGAATCAAACCACTCGGTACCGAAAACGTGTCGCTACTTGAGTCTTTCAATAATCGGTTCCATCGTAGTACAGGCGGTTGTTTTCACCCTTTGTGAGAAAGGCACAGAGAGAAAAAAAACTCCATGGAGTTATAGAATTTGCGTACGGAACCAGTTCGAGGGGTTTGATATGAATCATATGTTTTTTAAGCATCTTATACCCCCGATCAGGTCGTCCTTTCCAAACCACCCACTTACACACGGTGAGTATTTTGCATCACATTAAATCGGCTTACGGGGTTAACAAAACAAGGGACAGAGAGTAAAAAAAAACGCACATGAATTCTGTTTGTAAGGCCCTTCAAAAATAGGGATGCAGCAACAACCCTTATTTTCGACCTGTGCACTGTGTTCTGCCGCATCGGGGGAAAATCGAGAAGCGTCCGCTCTGTAGCTAAGGGTTACCCTTCTACTTTCCCTCAGAATTCCGCTCCCGTTTCCCTACCGTGACGTTTTGGTGGGATTTATTTGCTAAACTTTTTGATCCTCACTCCAAACATGACTGCTGTCAGATTAGACCAGATTCTGCTGAATGATTGCTATCTTTGCCGCGCCATCCTTACGCTTCTGGTTGGTGTTGTTTAGTTAGATTGTTCAAGCATTAGCTTCCTTATTGAACTAACTACTTATCAAATGCCATATTTGTCTACCGCAAATAGCACAAATTCCAAACAAATTTGGTAGCATATGTTCGGCGCATGCGAATGAATAAATGTGACATTAAAATGCATTGATAATCCCCCATTTTATGTTTGACGATCGCTACCACACACGACTCGGAAACATTAATAACATTTTTACTTGCATGCTTACAAAACTCGCCCCACCTGGGGGCTGTGCGTTCCAAAATACGATCGCAGATCCGTTACGGCGTTACCACCCCATCGACCGTAGCGCCATACGGTTACGGACCCGTAACGAAAGCGTGCGATGCCCAACCATTATCAATTGCAATTATGCTAATAGTTTTAATGGCATTTTTGGGTGCGAAAGTTAGCTGCCCTCACGTCCTTGTGGATTCGTATTATTGCACGGATGCTTGTATGAGTGAGGGGGGGGGGGATCTGTGTTCTGTTTTTTTTGTTGCTTTTTCTCTCCTTAACTTTTTCCCCCATTTTTGGAGGCAAGTAATTATCATCCGGGTGGACAAAAAGATAACGATTAATTCTTTCATTAAAATTCTTACCGATCATTACCTTTTGTCGGTGTTGGTTTTTTCTTTCGTGTGTTAATGCTTCTTTTTATTCTCACCGTGTCTTTCCCGTGGCGCTTGGCGTAAAATATTGGATTAACGCACGAATATCGTGTATGCGCGTTTTATTATTGCGTGTGCGCATTTCGGTTGCGATGGATGAATGAAAGTGTCGTGCCGGGAATGGTTCGGAAGCGTACCGATCAACTAACCGCTGTGGGTGATGAGTGAATTAACACCGATCGGCACGAGTTTTGGGTCCGTTTTTGGGTGGGGAATTTAATGATTTTGTGTAACAATTCCAACCGGTAGAGCGTAATGGGACGGTTTTATTGCTACCGGTACCGGTTGAGAGAAGATTATGATGCTGCTCGTTTGTTTGAAATGATAATTGTATCGTGATTGTATTTCCCACATCAGTAAATTTGATTAGAATATTATATTGTTGCCAAAATTATACCGATTATTTGGATACTCATACTTAGTCTTCCAAAGGAACTTAATTTTTTATACTTCTTCGAAACTGGTAAATAACATGGCAATAATATTGTTACAAATGTATGGGAATATTCGAATATTGTTCTACTAGATCATTAAAGTCTCCTAAATGTTATTTTATTGTTTTCAAATTAATTTATTAATTTTATTTATTTTTTATCAGAAGTACATTCAAATGTATTTAACGGTTATTGGTTCTAATCCACAATGAAGTAAATTATAGCTTAAACAATAAATATAACACCATGAAGATCGAATGTTTGAACAGTAATCTAATATATATAATTTTGCTAGAACTGGACGAAAAAAATTTTAGAGCTTTGTTTCATTGCAAGCTCAAACTTTTCGCAATTGTTTTCACTAGAAAAATTACAAATTCAACTTTAATGCATTCGTCGTTTAGTCAGAAATATACCTTTCCAAAATATACTCGTCAAGTGCAAACTCAAAGTTTTATAATATGTTATAATATTTCACCAAATGGCTCTTTTTTTTGCTTTCATAGCTTAAGATTTACTATAGTTTTTGTTTTAAAATAATGATCTGATGGGAAGGACCTGGTGTATTTTAAAAACTACATTGTTATCGTTTGTCTTTCATTTTTGAGTTATGATTGGACATTTTCAGCGAAAAATTAAGGTTAAAGTTATTAAAGCTGCTAGAACTTCATTTTTAAAATATTTAAAGCCCTTTCTACTTGACTTGATTTTTTCTTAACACAGACCCCCTGATGCCTCCCCCGATGGGGCAAAATTCCTTTGCAAACCGATGCCGATAACATAATTTTCCTTCGGGCGCTTGCTATCGCGTGTTTTTCCTTTCGTTTGAAAATTTTCCCTACCCGCTGAACACCCCGGGGCGTACCGAGTTTTAAACCACCCGTGTCCTCCTCTACCCAATCACTCCCATAGTCGGATTATATCGGCTTACACCGAGCGGCACGCGGTAGAAAGCGAACAAAACGTACACCGATCCGTTGAGCTGAAATTCCGGCTCCTTGCACTCATTCCACCGAATACCGTCCCGCGGGACACACGGGACCACACCACATAACAAGCAAATCCCGACCGGTCGACTTACCGTCAGGACGTAATGCGCCCTATTGGCATATCATGTAACACGCCACTAATGAGGAGTCGGTGGCCACGTGGCATCGGCAAACGACGTTCCAACCGAGCCGACGGCCTACCAATCGAATTGTTGTCGTCATCGGGTGCGGGCAAGGATTTAAAGGAACGCGCGTTCCACTTCCGATTTCCTGCTTGCCTGCGTTGCCTGAGTTCACCCTGGAGGTCCTTGTGCAAACATTTGCGTTTGTGCGCCGATTCGGTCTGACAATCGGTGGCAAATTCCGTCCGCAATCTGGCATGCCGCCATTCAGCGACGTGGTATGTTTATCTTACCTTTTCTCCTTTTTTTGTGAGAGGAAACCGATGAGATGCTGCATGTGCGCGTCAAGATCCGGACGCGAGAATTACGCCTAAATGGGATCGGTTCGTTCCGCTCCCGACCACTGGGCCATGACTTGCCAGCTACAGCAGTCAGTACCATTCTTTGTGGGCAGCGCTTGTGGGCAGATGAACATTCCTACCTTTGGCTTGCTAGCGGCATAATAACACACGTATTGTCCGCCATTCGGAAGGTATTTTAGAAGGACGCCAACGGAACGGACGTTCCTGAAGAGAATGTCGACCGGGTAACCGGGTGTTCTGGATGCAAAATTATGCTTGATCATCAACGCCAACGCGGTTGCCGTCGCGGCCGCTACCGACAGTCCAAAAGAGCGGCCGGAACATGTGCACGATGAATGGCTTCATCCGGGGTTTAGTTGGTTCGAAATAACAGGTCAATGCGACAGTGACGCAGCGACTCAAGCGGCATGGTATTTACATGCACAATACACGCAGGTTGCCGCCGTATCTTGTGGAGACTCACGGAGTCCATGGACACAAGATCGTGGCCGTCATGTTTGCCGACGCCGGTTCGCTCTATCGCACCGGTTTCTCGGGGTATTGAACGTAAAATGCGGCCCCACACACACACACACACACTGCATGTCATAATCTTCAAAGCCAAGTAATGAATGAATATGCGGCGATCGTTTCGGTTGTATGAATGAAAGCCGATAAATTGTACCAAACGACGGATTGATGGATGCCAGACGAAATGGATGATTGGACGGATGCGTGTGTGTTTTCTTCACCTTTTGCGTTAGTTTCACTTTAACATTCTGCTCCGAATAGAAAACAAGTGAACGATCGACAGTGAACGGTAAGGAATCAACGGAATGCTTAAGTCAAATCGGAGTGGGAGAAGAATTGTCATAGAACATCATCAAGGTCAGATGTTCAGTGTTGTTTGACGAGTTGAAGGAATGTGTTTGAAGGAATAAATTGCTTAACCAAACACAAAGTAAACAATTCCAAGCTGAAAGTCACTTTTTTCGAGAATTAGTTTGCTGCAAAGTGAAATTGTGTAGACATATTCTTAAATAGTTTTCGTTTTTAACAAGGTAAAATAAGATAAATACATATTCTTAAATATCAAAATATATAAACCAATCCATCTGAGAAATGTTTTTGAAATGTTTAGTTATGCTGTTCCATAGCTACTATGATTTTCAGATAAAATATTATTTTTTTATTATTTCTTGATATGTTTCAAGTCGTAGTGGAACATGATGAAGTAAATACGGATTCTAATGGTTTCCTTAGTCAAAATCGATTATTTGTTAACCTTCCTAAAGCAGCTCCTTATTGAGCTCCACAATGTGATGTGGGTTCCACATTTACTTGTAAAACGGCCGACTTCAAACAGTCTTCTTGAAAATAAGTCATATTTCTACCATTATGGTCCGTGTGATTAGTGTGATGTATGTATTCCCACGAGACCTAATTCGAACATACGTTTCTTTATTGAGCATTACGCAAACCATTATCCTAACAATATGGCAAATAATATTATTATCATATTTATACCATTTAAAGCACTATGCGCAAGCAATGGTCAGTGGATAAATTATTTTGTCTTCCGGATAAACGCTGCAATTCGTAATAATCCCTGTGCCACATAATAAAATTATCATAGTTCATTTTTTATTGTCCGGAAAAGTGGTGTCCGATCGTGTGTCCACTCCTTAATCGTTATTTTATCGCACCCACAAAAAAAGAAACTCAATCGTCACAGTGCAACATGCGAACAAAACCACAGCCACACACAGGCACACTCCCGGCAGCAAATGAACCAAATTGAGCCATTCCATTTCCGGTGACACCGGGGCCCACAGTGAGTGACCCTTGTCGTAAATCTTTTCAACACGCACAATCGCCCCATCCACGCAACTCGCTTTCGGTAGATACGGTTAGACCAGGAAACAGTGACACGTTCAGTGAATTCATTATACTGCACGCCGGTGAGGGCGTTTTGGCGAAAACTAGCGAACGCACCTAAACGGAAACATGTGTCGACAGCACTTTTCCGGGGATCACTTAGGGAAATTCCAGCCTCTTGCCTGGGTTGACATATAGTGCGGTGTTCGGTTTTTTGCGCTTTTCCCCTGTTTTTGATGTTTTACTGGTGGAAAGGACACGGGAGCTTCGATTCGATGGAGGGGACTACATATTGATGTCCCGTTGTCGAACGGCTTGTTGTTATTTGTCATTTTGGCTAGTTAGCGAGATAACGATCGGTAGCATACAATCACGGTACGCGCTGGGTCCCGAACCGAGTGGTGTCGTGGCAGGGAAGGATTTTATATCCCTTCCATCATTTTCACCCTCTGGTGGGTGAACCGAAGGTTTCAATCGGGCGTGAATTTATGTTGTGATTTTCCGTACACGGCGTCCCTTTTTTTGTGTCCCGCATTCTAGGGTAGAATTTTCAAAACCCGTCTCAGGAGGGAAAGGACCCGCTAATGATAGGACACGGTTGATCGTCGATGTTGATAATGTCCTTTTCAATTTCCGCAATCAACAATAGAGTGCCGACAACGCCGAAGGGAAAGGATTTTATGGGCGAATTGTTGACGATGAAGTAGTATTTGGCGTGTGAGTAAGAGATGCCGTGATCGTGATAATGAATGCGGTACGAGCGAAAATGATGCTCTAACGGCTGAAGCGAATGATGGAAGGGCCAGTGCGTAACGAACGTAATGCGGATGTCAAATGGTACTTAAAGATGTTTGACTTGTTTAAAATCAAATAAAGTAATATAAACGGGAAATATTAAGTGGCAGCGTCTCACACTGCCACACAACAGTCACAACTTAATGCAATGTTTCTTAGTACAATATAGTACGTAGCATATTTATGCGGTCTTCAGTTTTTCTAAGCTAGTTTTATTAGTTGCTTTTTTTTTAAGATATTCTTTAAGTGTTTAGTTTAATATAATTTTCAAGTGTTTGGCAACTCTAAGACCTTTTTACATGGCTTCTTGTTTTCTATTCTGATCCGATCAACCAGTGTCCGATCAGAAGCGGAAGTCAATGGTTTAAGCCTACGGATCAGATATCGGTTTTTATGCTGCATCCGAAAGCCATTTCAGCAGCCAAAGGCCAAGTTCCATCCAACGAATGGCACAAAACATCGTACGAAGCTGACCAAATCGCACTCCTCTTTCTCAACTCGACCGACCTGACCGGCATGTATCGAATTCCTCTACATCGTTGTGTCTTCCGCACGGCATCACCCCAGCCCTCCAAAAAGCCTTCGCGTGTGGACAACTTATCTAAACACCATCATTCTAAAAACGATAAACTTTTATTTTATTGGTTCTGAAATCTATCCACTCGCTCGCTACAAATCCACCGAGGATCATTTCTTGGCTAGCAATGGGACCCTCGGCCGGGCGGGGGTTTACGATCCCGAGAACGATTCCCCAAGAGCCACCGCGGGATGTCATAAAACCTGGACCACGAATAGATGGACCGCGGCTGCCAGGCATCTCACAAAAGGAAGCTTCTCCCGCCTTCCTCGTCTGCCTAGCTTCCGCTGGCTCCATCCAACCGGTTGAAGATGATTCGCGGGCCTTGGGCCGGTAAGCAAATCGCAGACACGGCATCGCAACAATTCGGCTATACCTGTTGACTCCGAAATGGTGGCCATAAAACGTTCGAATACTACCCTTTCAATCGTACCGCTCGGTACTCGGTATAAATTTTATTACACCCTCGGGACGCTTCAACGCAAGATTGCAGCCGAGGTTCTGTTTCCTTCTACGGGGCCAACATCTCGCGATCGATCGAAGATTCTTCCTCGCTGCACAAACAAACCATGAACGTGCCATGAACGCCACCGAAACCGAGCCCACGGATCAATAGGTTGATCATCCGATTCGAGCATTGGAATATGATTATATGCCACTGCTGTTATTGATGTGTAACCTTTCCTGAGTACGACTCGGAACGCCTCGGGGCAGCAGACACAATGAATCGGGAAGAGGAACGCTTTGAGGGCATTGATGAACAACGGGCTTACAACGGGTTCCCAGTTCGCGTCCTCTAGGCGCCTCCGAGGGCGTCTCGTTACCATTTCGCCGCACTTTGCAGTTCGATCCGGTGTCCGGTGTCCGGGGCGATATATCTTGCTGCTAACCAAAGCGCTAAATACCGCCAAAAAGAGACGCCTCTGACCGTGGTGCAATGGTGCACAGAGAAAAAACCTTTTGGGAAGGTGGAAATTTGATCTTATGGACCATTATTCAGCAGAGGCAGACTAGAAGGCCCCTGGTAACCGGACCGAATGCAAAACTGTCCCTTTTATGTTTCACTGTTTCTTATCCACTTTTTTAACTTCGTTCTAAACCACTAAACAAGTGCCTTTTTACACGTCTTCTAGCAGGCAAAGCAGCGCCTAAGCCTAAATCAAACCTCGTTACGCATCGTATGCGGTGATCGTGTAAAGTGATTTCCCCGGCAGGCATCTTTCGCGCGCACTTGCCTGCTGTACGAGAGAAACGGGAGAGGCACAATGGCGCACAATCGTGGTGTCCAATGGCGTGTAGTGTTTCTAATTTATTACACCAGGACCACCATTTCTGTGTACCTATTCTAGAGAAAAAAAAACCCTTTTACTTAGGATGTTGGTTAACCAGTTTTGCGGAATAAAATCCAAAGCAGAGCGACATGTAGCACATTATTCATGTAGTAATGTTTTTGTTGAGCTGAATGCTTGTTTTCTAGAAATTTTAGCCCAAACGGTTCTTTATAAGTTGCATAATAAATGACTTTATCAACTGAATGAGCTATTCAATGCTGTCAGCTGTTTGTGTTGATGTTCTTCCTTTTATCTTGTTGTAAAGAAAATGAGAACGGAAGGCATTACGTTATTACCCTTGTCAATACAAAAGTGATCAAACCTCGTGGAAATTTATCACAGAAATTGATTTTACGACGACTTAATGACCAGCTGCTTATGCTTTGTGTCATACGATTTGACCAACTCTCAATTGAATGTTCTTTCATTTCTTTCGGAATACACTCAATTCGAAGTTCGTTTTTTTTTAGACACAAAAACCCCTCTATAGCGATTAATCATCCCTGAACCTCAATCCGAAGATGTCCTTCAAAAGCAAGCACCTTTGCGTCCTGCTGCACGCACATGCCTAAATATACACACCTTTCATCAACCAACGGTCCTCCCGAACCGATCACCAAACCGGTACAAGGACAAGAAAATGCCAGTCATTCAAATAATCATAACGTCCAGCGCATCCTCACGGACCCCGGATCACTCCAACTGCAAACCGCTATGTATTAATCAATGAAACAGCAAACGACTGATAACCGTTTATCTGAGATTTCCTTGAAATCGAGCACAGGGAAGGTTTGGAGTCGTTCATCTCACCTTCAAGAGACAACAAAAAAAAAACCAAACCGGACACTCCACCCTCCAGGGCCAGGCACACCAGACAGCAGCACAAATGTCATTCCGTTTTGCAGCGAAAAAGTCATTGCCGTGGAGGGTTTTCTTTTCCTTTCTTTAGTTGATTTGCGGGCCGGCGAACATTACACCGTAACGATCGATTTTCGAACAACCGATCGATTCCAACCGTCTGCCGAGCGTTCAGAGCCGGGCACAATTTCAGTAGCTTGACAATTCTATATTATTAGGTGGAAATTATGATCATTTGCGTGTCTCCACTCGACATTCATAGCTACCGCAAGTTGCCACCGCCAACACACTCCGGCGTGATCACTTGCCTTTGGTCATATGGGAGGGAAAGAGAGACAAACGAAGCATCTTTCTCTTCTTCCCCGCGTGGTAATTACTGTAATTTGAGGCATCTTTTCTTTGGCCTCCGGGTGTGCCATCTTCCGGCACCCCAGCGTTACGGAACTCGATCCCTATTTTTTGCGCAATCAAAGAAGGTGCACGACTTTTTTGCGTTCCTTACATCTTTCTCTATCTCAATCTGACTCTCTCGCTCGCTCGCCGTCTCTTTTTGCACACAAATCAATGCCGTCTGTGATGTGCGTTTGTTCAGTGTCCAAAGTTCCAATTTGAGTTTTTCGAATTTTGAATGTCTTTGTCTGGGGTTATGTGCTGTTTGAATTGCACTGTTTCTTTTTCTGCAAGCTTTTACAGTTTTTATTTCACCTTTTTTCACCAATTCTTGCCCAACATTCTAGGACCTTCGGTGGTTTTCTGTTCGTCCACTTGAAATTTTTTTTCATTATGTTCCCTTCGGATCCCTTCTGGTCTAGAGGCTTATAATTAGAAAGCGCAATATTTTGACCAATATTAACTGGGCCGAATGGAATAAGGGCAGGGGAGAAAAAAAATCATGACTCTCTGAAGAATACGAAAGTTTAAACAGTAAAAAAAAGGTAAGCGGGTGAGAAAATGTAAGGAAGATTTCGTTTTTTTACACGGGTTCGTTTTTTCCAACGGATCATTTCGTTTCATGGGGTTTTTTTTTGTTGTTGCTTTATTACGCTATACTTTTAACTGTCCGCAACTGCAGCACTGTACGTCAGTGAGCGATTTCTTTCGGTGTCTGGAAGGATGGTATGAAATGTTACAATTGAAGGCCTCCAAAAAGAAGCCGCCATTTAGGCAAAACAGACTTCACTGGCTACCGTGCTTACCCGGTGGACTGTCTGTTTTCTTCGGCGTGGTTTCGTGCTGTAGCAGCGAAAGAGCATGCAGTCGCCGGGGATCGGGAAAGAACTACTTCCCTCGAAACGAAATCGGGTGAATAAGGGGTAAAATTTTCAGATGATTTTCTGAAAGTTTTCAGATAGGGTCAAGATCAATCTTTACATATTTCCCGTCAACTTGATAAGATTTCATAAATTGTTGCAATTAGACCACTTAAATTAGAATCATCTTCTTTATCAAGAGGTCTAGGTCAGCCATTTCTGGCTTTCTGTGACTTTATTTACCCGTAGCTGGATAGTCTGTCCTGCGTACGGGCTTAAATGTAAGAATAGCCAGTAAAATATTCGTTTATTTACCCCAAAAAACGTCAATTAATAATACCAGAGGAGAACTTATCTTGGTTTAATTTTTTAACCTCTAAACTCTGCGTAGTAACAGCTTCATTTAGCAAAGTAAACATTAGTTTTCCCGCACTACATGAAGCATTCAATTATTTCTGATTAAAATCGTATTAATGCACACCCACCGGATTGCCACCGAATGGACGTTGTGCCTGCCACCTTACAAATTGGAGCAAGTTTAGTTACCAACCATACCGTCCCGTTTGATCCTGCACGTGCCAATGCACCACGTAATCGCCACCGCCTTTTTGTCACCCTTCGTGATAGGTGAGAGAGCGAAAATGCTCAACTCCCACACCCTTTTTGCTTTCCTCCGATAAACCCATCGGAAGTTGTCGTACACCCTTCGGGAGAGGATTTTTCTTCTAAGCATCCTTCGACTTTGTCCTTGTGGACAATCCACAATGGCACGGCGGGAGAAGGGCACTAGGTAGACACGTGCGAGGCAAAATAATGAGCTCACCATGTTCAGGAGTCGCCGTCACAGTCGCGGTTGGTGCGCTGGCGTGAATGGGAAACACGTGCGACAAACATAGCCTCCCGGTGAGGAGGGATCCTGTCACTTCAGCGAGCGTTTGGTTTGTTTTTTGCTTCGAGTGCTCCTTACCTGACGGATGTGTGCCGCACCGTGTTTCGGAAGTAATAAATAGGAAAAACCAACAGTTATTAAAGCTCAAGTATTTTAATGTGTGTATGTGTTTTTTTTTAATTCTCTTTCTCTTTATTTATCCTTCGCCTGTAGCCGCCATTTTCGGTCACATTCCTTTTTTTTCACTCTCGTATCCGTGGGGAAATGGAGTCCAATGAAATGAGCAGAAGTTTTTTTTTTCGAAAATGTTATCACTAGCTAAACTTGTTTTCCCTTCCAGTAGCACTTCCTTAAAACGTACATGTGTTGAGCTGTATCATACACCCTAGCTTCGCATTGATATAAATAAGAATCTTCCATTCCTTAGGATAAGCGTCCGAAGTATCTTTCGCTTCCCGAAAACAACACTCTAAGTTTCTAGTTTCCTTCTTATGCCAGAAGAAAGAAGTCTAATGTCTAATCTTAAGTATTTACTCGCTAGCTGCGCTGTACAGTGGGGTTGTGTGGGTGTGTCTATGAATTCTACCATACTACCGCAGACTTAATTCTAGTGCTCGGTCCCGACATTTTGTCGCCTCCTGAAACTGCTTGAGCATTGAATTCGGCTACCGTGAGTTGACTGTGCCGCATCTGGTAGCGCCACAGTAATTATCCTAACTCCATACTCCGCTTAGGAATAGGACCATAAAACAGACCGCGAATGATGGTGGAAAACAAAATCTTTTCCTCCAGCATTCACGATAAATTATGAGCTACTACCCATAACTGTTTGAGAGAACAGAATCTGTAGTCCTGCAATATTTATTCTCGGGCTTTTTTTTCTTGTCTTGCGTTGAGCACATCGCAATGAACCTTACAGCGTTGAAGGAGGGTCTTGATTTGCTTCATAAATTTTACATTTGTTTATCGTAGCTTGCAACACGACAGTTGCGACATGTCGGGACGGGGAAATCATTACACCGAAACGAGAAAGTTAGGCAACACCGGAAGTAAATTAGGATTTTGGCTTTAAGTTTCGATGTAACTTATGTAACTTTCAGGTAAGTGTTTGTTTTTTGTGTAACATTTGTGGTGTGGAGAATTTTGACAGGGAGACGAAAGAGACACGTTGGAATATTTGCTGATCAATCGAAGAATACATTTAGTTAATGCTTCCATTCAATGGAAATGAGTACACGAGAAAATGGCCATTTTCTTTAACAAGCGAAGAGAGCTGTAGCAACTCCGTGAATCGTTAAGTTGTACAAGAAAACAACACAATAAAACCGCAGCAGGGCCTCCAACGGCGGACAAAAATCGATTGTCTTGTTCGACCGTACACACTGAAATTGAATTTATTACACTAGAGAAACATTGACATCGGACTTGGAATCACCATTGTGGGATAATCGCCAATGCGTTTGGATTATCCTTTTTCCTTTTGGGGGTTTGGGTTTCGCCCCAAACCGTTCCCAACCCAGCGAACGCAATGGGTCCGTCAATTTGCAATTCATGAGTCCTGGAATGAAATTCTCGGAAAGGCAACGAATGCTACCGGAGATTGATCAATCAACTCCGATTCAAATCAATGAGCAACGCCACAGCGTTTCGTGAGATTATCCTTTGTGGAGCAATCCTACGCACTGGGAACTTCAGGATAGAAAAAAAAAAACACGTTTAAAAAATGGCTGTCGATCTTGGTCAATAAGCGATAGATCAACCTGAAGCGACATGGACAACCCAGCCAACAAGAACGCACCGGACGCGTTTTGTGAACTGATCATGAACATGAGAAAATCATACACAAGTATGCATACACATATAAAAGGCTGGTAATCATATGTGCATACATTATTATTAAGAATCTCTTCCACACCGACCTGAATGTGTGTGTGTGTTTGTCGGTGATGTTTTACCTAGCAAGGCCCCCCAACTATGCCGCCATTTTTTTTTTCGTCATACTCACTTTTTGTTTTCTTTTACCTCTTTTCGTTGCGTTTGTTGCTTTCCACTCACAACACACTTTTTTGTTTCTACGAGCTTGAAGCAGTTTTTCCTACCACCGATACCCCAACAGTAAACTATTCGTTTTGGATTCGCTGGTTTATAAAATGTGTACGCTTGTCTTTTTTTTTCTTCTGTTGTGTGTGTTTGCTATTCTCTTGTTCTATCTTTTGCTCATATCTCAGCGTGTATGTTGCACTGTTTGTTGTGTTTTTTTTTACTGTGCCGTGCTGTTTTGCTGTTTTTTGTACAGTTTCATACAAGTTTCATTTGTGTTTTAGTTGTTTCGTATTTTTTCCTTCTCTTCAATTCCCTACGTTTTACTGGGTGTTTAAGTTCGTTTTTTTGTGTGCGGTTTTTATACATTTTTTTGCTATAACATTTTTGCTCACTATTGCTTCCTGTGTGATGGTTTTTTTATCGTACGATGAGATTTTTCCATCATTTTGAACCCGCCTACTGAGACATGGGCGAGCAAACGCATCGCGGTCGCTTTTACCGAATGCCGGAAAGTTTTTACTCCGACAACGACTCTACTGAAAGGTGTACTGAGTGGGGCCCGGGGAAATGATGTTCGAGCATTCGGGCAAGTGGCGAAAGAATTCAACCACCGCTACAAAGCTAACGGGAGACATGCCTACTCTTTCGGTACATTCATTGCATGTTCAGGTAAGTTTCGTTTTACTGTCTCTGGTCTCCCTCATATTTGCGATGCACCAATGTGCCGTTTCTCATCCCAACGAACCGAATAATCGGTCGCCAAAAGGGAAAAGGGATCAAGAAAATAAAAACGGAAAATTTGAATATAATAACATCATTGTGTTCCACGACATGACCGTGTGCAGACACGGTAGCACACGCACGATCTTTGCGGGCACCGCAAACTGGTGAGACCACGAACGCACAACCTGTTTTTGGAGGATTTGATTTACATTTTCATCTCTTTTTTTTGCGCCTCGTTTTTGTTACCATTCACTTGGAGATACTTGGTGTTCCGATTTCTGCTGTACCACGCACACGCACACATACCAGACAAAAATGAATTTTCCATTGATTTGAGTCGCATGATTGGATTGAAATTTTGTTGCTACAGTTGCACTTGTCACACACAGAATTTTCACCAACACGCACACTAAAAGCCGTGCACTATCCGTCCACGTTTCACTGAGAGCTTGACACCGGTGTGGTCGTTTCACTGTGGCCACTGCTGGCGGGTGCCGTTCCGCCGAGCAACCGTCGAATCCAGCGCCGAAGATGCACTTGCCATTGCATTCTCGACTGTGAGTGTTGCTAGTCGAGCGACGATGGGCTGCCCGGGCCACCCATAATGTAGGAACCGGGGCTGTGCGAAACGTAACCGTCCAGATCGAGCGAACCGTCGCCCTTGTCCGAATCGATGATTTTGCCTTCCTGCTTCATCATCATTCGGCGCCATTTTGCGCGTGCGTTCTGGAACCAAACCTGATGGATTGGCGTAGTTATGGATGGATAGAGAGGAAACGGTTGGATATTAGAATTCAGCGTGAATGATGGTGCTTTGGTAAGAAAATGGTTGTTGAGATCAAACAATATTACATATTTTAAATACTTTAGTATTTTGTAAAATTCAACCATTTTCTATGAAGTTGCCTAAGGAAGATATTCAGGCACATTGAACTATATTCGGTGTAAAAGTATTGCATGAGTTGATGCTGATGCTTACCTGTAGCACACGCTTCGGCAGTCCCGTCTTCTGTGACAGCTGCTTCAGATCCTTCGCGTCCGGATTGTGGTTGATGGCGAAGTACGACTTCATCGTACGGAGCTGATGATGCTTGAAGGACGTCCGCATCCGTTTGGCCCGCGACGATGACCCAAGACCCCGGCTAAATCCCAGATCCAAATACTCGGTGTTCAGGTCTGAAAAACGAGCGAAACAGGGAAGGAGATTAAAGAAAATGGGGAATACAAAAACAGCATCACGATTGGATTAGCCACGGCACGTTCACAGCGGTATTTGCGTGTCTAGCTTTATTGCTAACTCACTCCCAGAGCACCAGAGGGCAGTGAATTGCTGCTGCGGACTCCCAGAGCACCTAGGACAGTGAATTGCTGGTGCGGATTTTTTTTTCTCGAGGTAACAAAACTTTGGACGAGAAGGAGAAGTAAAACCCCGAGCCACCCTGTCACTCTGGCCGTCTGGTGGCTACTTGTTCATTGTGTGTCGGTAGATGTAAAGGCCCGGATTTTAGTGTCGTAGTTCTCTTGTAGCTCGTCGTCCTCAACCACCATGACCCCTATGTCTAAGGGCCACTTGTGCCATCAGCGGGTGTGACTATCCCTGAACTCAATGTGAGTTTTGTAGCTGGTCAAGCACCATAAAACCGAATCGTAAGCTGACCGGCGCACCCTCTCTTGCTCACCGTTGGGTTCCAGTTGGGAAGGAAATTGTACATCGTAACCTCGGTCTCGGGATGCTGTGTCGAATAGCGTACACCGGTCATGATCTGCAGGTTGGAAGCAACTCGTTTCAGCACCATACCTCCAACCTTACTTCAAACCGGACCAGAGATAGCCTCGCAGACGTAACAACGTACACACACGAACACATAATAATCGTAAAACTAACCTATATGTCTTTATCGGGAACGTCGTGAGTGTTACGAGAACGTTAGGTTGGGACTATTTTTACTGCAGAGCAATGCAGCCGATGTAAGGTTGAGTTGGAAAAACATGGTAACTCAAGTTTAAGAAGATCTGCTAGCGTTGTTTCTAGGTAACAAAAATGGGGAAAGCCTCATCCTGAAGGTCGTCAAAATCTTTAACTAGCACAACTCACAAAAGCAGGCACGCTAGTGACGCAAAAACTTGCTATAACTTAGGAACTCCTCAGTTTTGGGCTAGCGTTTAAAAGAAAAACAATCAGCAGGTGAAACACTGGCTTTAAGTTGAAGCCTTCAAGGCACGAAATGTATGTAAGATGAGCTCCGTACACTAAACAGGTACCAAATGTTTACAACTTTGTGTCATAAAACGTGCCCCATCTTCCCACCCAACGGTGTTGGTGGAATTGGACGTAATTCTAGCAAACTGTTCCCACGCTTGAAGGTTTGGTCTGGCTGATTTTTTACTCCCATTTCCAGTTAAGATTCCTTTAACTGACCGCTTGGGTTCTTTCTGTATTTTAGATTGCTCCCGTCTTGCTCTTTAAACTGGGTTGATCTGCTCTTGTCTGAACTCGACCTCCGACCAGTAGCCCGACCGGCTACCTGATGTTACGCAAATCCATAGCTTAAGGTCGTCTAGATCAACCTCCCCGATAGGTGGGTGGGTGCGATGCTGATCGGAACTCGAGCTCCAACTTCCAGTAGCCAAGGGTGGAGAACAAAGGCCGCACATACAAAACCCGCTCTACATAACAATGTTTATAAAAAAATCATAGACCATAGCGCCGTGTTGCTTATGCCACTATTGGCCAGGGATCGATACGTAATCGCACCTTTAAAGTACCATCAGACCCAGACAAATTACAGACCTGTTCGAGGAGACGGGAACGTACCACCCCCTTGAAGTTGGGGTTTCGTGAGCCACTACAAGACGAAAAAAAACAACGGATCACTACAAAGCCGCCTGCAAGCGCATGATCTATCCGATCGGACTATTAGAATTATGCTACCGCAACGCAACGCGGTGTATATTATTTCTTCTCACTTGAAGGCAGACCGCAACACGTTAACCGGTAGCCGATGCCGTCAATAGTACGCGCCTTGCATGGAAGCTGGATGGGCCGACCAGGAGCCAACATAAACGATCGCAGGGAAGAGGGAACCCGGTGCGGTGTACACCCGCAAGCGGTACCGAGAGCCAAATAATAACCGGGTTCCAAAGGTCCAGTCGGACGCACCAGACAATGATACTGTTTTCCTCGTCGGTTCGTTTTTATACACCTTTGATATAGGTTTTTTCTTTTCGAAGTGGCGGTCAGTTTGGAGGGTTATCTTTGCTTAATATTAGTTAAGCGTTGTGTTCTTGATGCCTGCGGGCTTCTTCCATATACTTTTCTTTTCATTTGTTCATCTTTTAGCAGGTTTCGTTGTCTCGCTTTGACTCGCTCGATGAAGTTACCGAACGTATGGTATGGTTTCGCCTCCCTTTTGACCATCGACTATGGACCTTCAGGCGCCTGGAGTTGTCAAATCAAAGAAATCGGAGAATAAACCTTGGGGGAGGAGAACACGTAAACGAAGCAGAAGAGGAAGAAGAAAAGAAAAACAATAACGGACAGCCACAGGAAACAGGAAAACAGCCAAACAGCTACCACCGGAGGGCGTTAAAGTCGACGGCTTAAGCTTCTGTTTTTTTTTTTGTTTAACTGTTTTTTTCCTTAAGCCTTCTCAAATTTGGTCAACAGTTGGAAGCTCACTGATTCTGAGTAAAAGCCCAAAGGGATGATCATTTTAAGGTGGTATAGAAAATTGCGTTCACGATTTTCGTCAGTCGCAAGAAGGTGCGTAATTGTAACGGGTTGCTCGTGCCCGGAAAAAAAACATAAACTATGTTACTGGTGAGAATTGGATAAATGTCCCTTCGGGATAGAAGAAAGTGTGTCCTTTGGGTGGATTTGGGCTACAAAGTAACGTTTTGCTGTAGCGAAATTCTAATAATACTTTAAAGTTATGCAATTATACTTGGCACGACGACGCATTAAAGAAAACAACGTTGACTGAGATATTCGGCCCGAAAGTAAAACCGACCGTTTAACGAACTAATCGTTGCGTCTTGCGGAAGATGTCTGGCATCGTCTTGTAAAGGCACAAAAGAATGCCCCCGGAATGAGAAGGAGGAGCTCTCTGATTAAACAATCGAAAAACCGGTTCGTCCGTTGAATCGACGAGGGGTAACACGGTTACCCGACCAATTCGATGCACCCATCGCAAGTGGATCTTACCACACGGGTACCGGTCTCGCTTTTGCTCAAAATCAAACAGACTGACCCCGCAGCATCGTGCCTTGTTTGCCCGCTCGGCCATGCCCCCGTTCCTCAAAAGGGTTCCCCGCTTCCAGCGGATCTCGGCACGACAGTCGTTAATCATTACAAAAAACAATGGTACTGTCTGCACTTCCTCGCGAGTTTGATTTCCTTTTTATTGTTTGACTGTTTTTTTTTTTTTTTTTTGTTTTGGGATGTATTTCCACCGTCAAAAGAATAGCCACGGTGCCACAGTGCCTTTGTGTGCGGACACCGCCATCGAGGGAGTCTATCGGTCAGTAGGCAGTACAAACATAAACATTGACATAAAAACTGCCTAGCCGGCAGCCGAATGATGCCGATGGGCAAACAGATTTCATTTTCTTCCAACTTTTCTCAGCCCGATTGCCAATCAACCGTTCTGTCTGGCCCAGCGACTGGAACGTCATCGTTGGTTTTGTAGTCCTTGAAATAACAAGAACAGCATAGAAACGCACAATCCTTTCGGTCTTGTAAGAAGTGACCGAAGAATCGATCTCATATGGAGGATGGACGGTGTTGAAGGTTGTTATTAACATGTTTAACGCCAGCCCGCCAATAGGACCGCGGAGATCATAAAGGGATCGTAAAGTTCGTACAAATAATAAAACCTTCATACGAGTTCCGTTTGCAGAATCTCCTTCACGTGCTTGAACACTCCCGTTCTTTATGTTGCTGTTTTTATTACAGGTTTTTGATTAAATTTTTTTAGAATGGAATGTACAATCACGAATTGCCATTACGTACGGATTCAAAACGATGCATTTTTAAATGGAAAAACCAATAAAATGAGTGTTTTAAAAGCGAAAACGAATTTTGTTTCTCGGAACGTCTGCCATTTATGATGCGAGCTGTGAGCTGCCCGATAAGCTTTCTGTTCGTAAATATTGCTTCCCAAATCATAAAGCGATAAATTAATCTATTCTGGAGCTGCTTTTTTCCTTCGCTGGTGCTACAACAGTATCGAGGATCACGTTACAGCTCAATAACCCAAGCGGTTACAGCATAAAGACAAAAATCCAACATAAAACGTAACAGAACGTTTTACGAAATCAGGTCAGAATGCTGGGAAAGCAACTGTCGCGATCATAAATTAACCCAAAGTAATCCAATCCAGAAAAACAAAACAAACCAAAAAAAAATATATGAACAGATGACAAAAAAAACCCCTGCGCATCGTCACATCTGTGTCCTGGTGATCTTTTGGAGCGAGTGTGTGAGCTTCGAGAACGACGGAAAGTGCGTCCGATAAGAATCTTCTCTATGAACCCGATCGGGTCCTTTCGAACCGGTTGATAGCATATTCTACACCCTGCACACGCTTGCACACCGCCACCGTGCTCCGTACTGCCCGTGAAGTTCTCCAGGACCGGTGTATCTTTCCCGCGTCCACATACACCCTGAGACATAGTGACCCGCTGGGCATGCCCGTGGGCTTCGACGAGGCAGCGTCGCATCCAAGCCACGGCTTTTATTGAACCTACGACCTTTTACAATCTCTCTCTTTATGATATGTTTATTAACTTTTCGACTTCTTTACGGCCTACTGGCCCGATGAAAGAATGATCGCACGAGAAAACAACAAAACTCCCGCCAACATCCCGCGCCCTTTACCGGCAAGGCAATATAATCGTGAAACCCGGCAAAAGAAGTCAGAGAGCATCGTCGTGGAAGACACTAAAGAAAGAGGTGCGACCTCGAGACAAGACCCTGGCGGCCTTGCTGCACGGCCGGAACCCTTCCAACCGGTCGGGTCGCAGAAGGCGTGCAGCTCGCATTTGTCTATTTTTCATCCATTTCGGGTGAGTGCTAATAGAGATAAGCGATCCCGCCGACAGACAGACAGGTCCGGGTAATTCGGCCGCCGGGTATTCCTGGAAGCTGCCTAAACGCTCCCCCAGGTTATTTTTCCTGCTTTCGTTTGCCACCTTTTGAGCCGGTAGCAAACGGTTTATTCCCGTGTCCCGTGATGATGTCTCTCTAATAGACATCACAAACATTGCGGGGCAGTCGGATGTTTCATGATTTCCAGCTTCTGATAGCAGTAAAGAACTTTCGATCATCCAATTTCCGAGAAAAGGCACCAAAATATGCAAAGCAACACGGAAGCCATTTCCGGTCGGGAACATATTTGGATCTTATGGGATCTTAAAGAGATCTTAACTCTTCACTGATGATGGTCCAATTCCCTGAAGTGCCCGGAAGCTTACCACCTTTTACGTCCACGGCGATGAGACTATTTAGTCTCATCAAATCACGCCCAATTAAGCTACCGAGTGTCTTCACCAGCAGCACACCAGCTTCCAGAGAAAATTAGATCTAAATGCTAGAAATCCTATTCAACGGTTCATCCTGTACGTGGAACAGATTGGGATGGAATGAGCATATTTGGAAGTTGATCACCGAATGGCGTGTCTTAAATGGATCTCGTTTGTAAATGGCACATCATTAGCACTCGCAACTGCCACTGAGAGTTAAAATGAAACCTTTTTTCGGTAAGTAGCAATTCGCCACGAATCCCAAGAAGTATAAGCTCAGAATTCTTGCAATACATACGTCCAAGCAAAATATTTGAAGTCACATACGTCTGTTACATTGTTTTCCAATTTTCTTCTGAACCATGAATATTTACACCGTGTTAACTATCAGGTTAATCATGGCATATTAATCATCCCTGCGAAATATGCTCAGGCAGCCATGTCTTGTTTGTTGCAGTGCAAAATACGAAAAAAAAATCCTTTCATTTTTCATTCCTTCTGGCTTAGCAATTTTTTTTCTTTGTCTTGCGATACACTACTACGGATCGCAAAACGTAACAACATTCCGCGACATGACCTGTCACTCAAAAACCGAACACACACGCGGACAAACCATCTGCCTTGATGGCCGTTGGCTGCCGACAGCCATGCGGGGCAAGCAAGTCTGACACCAGTAAAAAAAGCTAGCAATAAAACGATACGGCGAAGAATTCAAACGGAAAGGTCAAGCCAGCACACACTCTATGCTCGGTACGTGCATACGGCGAGGAGTTGGAATTAAAAGCGATACAGCATAAAACAATATCTGCAAAGCCAAATGGATAAACCCTGCCGAGTTCCTCCTGTCCAGATCTTCTGGCACATCGCCATCGGTGCGGTAGCTAAAAGCTCACTGAAGCAATTACAACGATAGCCATCATGGTCGCAGCCAGGTCGCAGAGATCGCTACTTCTTGTGGTTTCCCGTTGTTGTTGCTCCCTTTTTTTCAGCCCGACCAGAGCGGCGCGAAACAGTTGCGCGAAAACCCGCCCAACGCCGGGCAGATGCCGCGTACACCATCGTATCAGCATCGTTCATCACTCCGCACAAACGTTACATACTAAATATTTATTTATTTCTGTCACCCCGGCGCTTGCCGCAAAAGTTGCTGCACCGACTCCTCTTCCACGGCAAGATGTTGGTGGTAGAAAAGCGGGGAGTCTCCGGGTCCCTGGGTAGCATCATAAATTTTCACCGAACCATGTTGCGCAGAGGCGTGCGAACAGCGATCCCCTAGTCGATCGTTCGCTGGCGGAAGGCACTGTTTTCCCTTTATCTCCCTTTCTTCACTCTATCTGTCTCTACTTGTGTCTGGGTCAAAAGCAGCTTATCTGAAGCTAAGCCAGCGATTCAAACACGCGATCATAACACACGGCGCGAAGAGATCCAGTGTAGTCGGAGTTTGAAATTAAATGAAGACGAAATAAATGAATCTATGATGCCGTGCGTGTCGCACTGGGTGGAGGAAGAAATGTATGGGAAGTGGGTAGGGGGGTAGGTTTCCGGGAGGTGAAACAACTGTATTACAAACTGCCCTGCCCTCTGTTCGCCTTTTCGCTTTACCCGAACTGGATCATAAATTCATACTTTTGCGAAATTCAAACGTTACTGATCGTTATCAGACAATGTTACATATGATACGGTGAGTTCATCAGACCTCGCAATAGTATGTTTACGCGTGATCGTACATTTCCAAAGAAAGAAAAAAAATAGCTCCCACAGCAGATGAGACATTTTGTAATGCTTTTTACTCGTTAGCTTCTTATCTGGTAACGTTGTAGCACTGTTGTATACTGAAATAAGGGAAATTCAACTTACCGAGGCTTGCCGTCATGGCTTCGATGTCTTTGGGTTTCCGCTTCCGAGGTCGTCCCTTCTGACGGGGTTGCTGCGGTAGACCGGTGACGCCATGCGGTGGGTAATAGGTGGCCGGATTCAGCTTGCCACCGCTCGTGGTCGAGTCGCTCGGGCTGAGCGGTGCACTCGGCGATGTACCGTACTGGCTCTGGTAAGGACACTGCATCGGCATGCCAGGTAGCGGTGTCGTGGCCTCAAGCGGAAGCTCAATGTGTGATCTGAAGAAGAACGAGCGAAATCCAATAAAGTCTGCTGTAGTGCGACTCGTGACGATGGAAGCATGGTTCAAATATCAGCCAACTTACCGACAGAAGACGGCCGAGTCCCGTATCGTGAAGTGGTCGCCCTTGGTGAGCGGTGTGTTGCAGACGGCGCAGGAGAAACAGCGTATATGGAACACCAGGTGCCGGGCGCGCATCACCAACTCGGAGGAACTAATCGATGCCAAGCATTTGGAGCATCGTCGCGAGCCGAATACCCTGCGGATGGAAGAGTGCCAAAGACAAACGCCTTATTAAGTAAACCATCATCGTTTCGATCCGGCAGCCGTTTATTTCCCACCAGAATTCTACAAGTTCCCCGCTTCCGATACCGTTCGTCCTCCTGATTCCGAACATTCCACCGCAAACTGAGACGCCATACCGTCCCATTAATCTTGCATAATGCTACAGAGCCCGCGAGTGAGTCGCGACTCACATTACGCGCCTCGACAACAAGTGTCCTCAGCAATCCGTCTCCGAGCCCACCGACGTCGAACCGGGAGATTCGTTTCCGAGAATTCCGAACAAACCAAACCAAAGGAAGGCACCCTTCAAAAATACCATCTTAGAATGAGCTGAATAAAGAGGAACAACTACTTCCCAAATGTTCCGACCCAAACCTTCGTTCCAGTTCGGTGGAAAAATGGAACGTTCGAAATTTATGTTGTAGGCGGTATGCAACATTTTTCGTTCTACATCGTTCGACCGAGTTTGTTTGCCGCCTTAATCATATTCCCTCCGAATTTCCCAACCGAACCCTCTCATTTGCCTACGTCACTCGGCGGTGCGAACCCGGAGATATGGGTCCATCGATGCGCGAAGAGCTTGTCATGTGCAGAGACCCAGAACTAAGGCCCGTCGACGGCACACGGATGAGTTATGATGTTGTTTAAGGCAAGGAAAATTTGGGCGTTACGAAACAGACACTGAACGGAGTGTTATGAAATGGTGAAAGATGGCGCACTCTTCATGGATATTGAAGGAGCATTTGGATTTTGTCTCCAAAGGGAACCTTATGTTTCGAATCTTCAGGAGTTTGTAGTAGCTCTTGAAGTATCTACCATGTGTTTTATGAGTTATTGGCAAAAGCCCAGTTAATTTAATGGTTGTTTTAAAATTTAATACATTAAAACAATACATGTTGTTTTGTTTTGAGTTAATATACTTGTAACTTATATTGATGTGATAAATTGTTGTAAAAAAAACAACAACTCCCAGAGTCGCGACTATTCCTCGCATCTCATATCGTAAAGTGTCTCCCTGCCGTGTACGTACCAAGCCGTGCGCGTACGTCGATCTAAAAACTGACCCCAGAAAGACTTCGGTCGTATCGCTGCTGGATACCGCATTTTATGAGTGAAATTTTATTCCAAACTTTATGTTTTCCTGAGCCCACAGCCTTCCGAGGCGACGAGGTGTCGTCCTCGATCTCAAACACGAGCACTCCTAAGCTCCGGAACAGCTGACGGACGGACAAGCAGCGGGTACTCTCGTGCCCCCGCTGGGGATGCTGATTTTATGATCTTATGATTTAATCTATATTCCTATAAAATTTGCCCACCACGCAAACCGCCAGTCCGCTTCGGCCATCACTATACGGCTCTGTGCACCTGCAGTGTGCGGACCCTTCCTACCAGTTCGCATCGCCGTCCACGGGGTTCTCCAATTGGCACACAAAATTATACGCACATTCCGCACCGTAAGAGGGTTTTTGATCTTCGCCCCCGATGACATGAATTAAAAACGGGGAAGAAACCGTTTTGCATCCCGCCTTGCTGTGACAACTGGTCCCCTAACAGTGACAACTGAACCCACCTAAAAACATTCCGCATCCAATGATGTGCAAGTTGCAATCAAAATGCAGCGAAACCCCCCTTCAACTACCTACTGAGAACTGTGAGTGAAAAGTTCGAGTGAAAGAGCACGGTACGGAGAGGAGTGGAACGAGTTGCGAGGTACAGATATTCATAAATAGAGACATAAAATATTGGGTTTTACTGTTATCGCTCGCTGGGCTCTTTAGCAAGCTTATATGGGGTATTTAATGTTTTGTTTGTGGATCGTAAAAATTTCAATAATATCGCATCCACGCATCCAACCCTGTCTTTAACGTTGTGTTGTTTGCGAAAACGAACCGCTTGGAGGAACCTAAATCAGAGCCCCATGAAGTCAGGACGGTGCGGAGAAAAGCGGAAGAGAGAGAGAGCGAGCGAACGATGGTGATGATCTTCAAGCATCGGGCATCGGTTTGGACGACGAAGGTAGCAATGATATCCCGGTACGGTACGCGCATTGCTTATCCCAAATTTATCCATCACCTGCTGGGAACGAGCATTCGTTTACGATCTTTCTCTTCGTTTCACCAGCCCAAGTGGGGAACGGTTCGGGCAGGCGAACGCGAACCCCCTCCGACAGCGATTCTGCGCAAGCTCCCGCGGATGCGTCAACGACTTTGGGGACAGCGAACGGCGTGCGAATACTTCCAGCGGGTTCATAACTCATAACTGCTCCCAGCGAGGGAATTCGATCCGCTCGGCAGCTTCCTGCCGGCAGCACTGACCCTTTGAAAGGACTGGGGAACCAGGGGAGCATGAATCCACGCTGGGAGCCACACTGGGAAATCCAACCTGATGGCTAACAAATTTCCTTATTTATGACCCTCGGTTGCATAAATCCCCTGCCACGGTACCGTGTGTCGATGGCGGTCACCAAGATTCTATCTTTGCTCGCTCTACGAGCTTAACATTGAACCTGGTCGATGATTTCAATCTTGACGACAAAAGCCCGAAGACCCGATGACCGGGTGACTGATTTAGAGGTGTCCCCAGATCTAACCGCTTGGGCAGATTTGGGGAAGATTTCCGTCCACAAAACATGTGGCCAACACACATCGTGTTTCATTCATAAATCTGCCTGTCGGCGTCACGTTCATAACGACTAGCGAGCAAGCAACGCTACGCAGTGGTTGAACATTGGTGCCGTTTCGCTAATTCATGGGTGAGAATAGAACATCTGTTAGCAGAATCCCAGACGCGACATGACCGGCTAGACACCTAGAACGTTGACAAATGGCGCTGTTTAGGTGCTCTAAATTTTCTAAAGTAAAGTCAAACACCAACGATCGATAGGAACTCGAAACAAGAAGTGAATAGACAATGTGACATGAGTGACTTGCTAACTGTCCCTGTTATTGCCAACTCAAATCGATTCGATTCCCGCCATCACAAAGTAAACTCACCCCGTTAATCATGTGTTTAATCGCCCTGTAGCTGCAATTTGGTACGGTATGATAGGTAGAAAATTATACTAAATGATTACAATCAACAAAAGAGTTCGATTGTTCAAGAAATTGACGACGATCTTTCAAACCGCAACCGCTTGCTTAAGTGTTCATCGTTATGCTTTCGCCTAAAAAATGATCCGCATATCGGTGGTGTGCTCCCTTCGCCGTAAACTAACCGATCAACGCCAGCCATCTTTAGGGTGTCATTTGTTTGTCTAACTAATTCGCATCTCGGCTGACAGTCGCTAACGTGTTTTTATTTGGTAACCGGCTTCCAGATGGTGGGAAGTTGTCCGAAGATAAAATGGCCCACGCCGTAAAGCTGTAAACATGCGCTGTTAATGTTCCGTGTGGAGAGATGCTGGACATTTCTGGTGAACTTCCAGACATTTGTGTAGAAGTTCTTGAAAATCTCGCGCGATATTCGAGTTGTCTGAGAACTTATTTTGTTGGGGATTTATATTGCAAATCTCGATACCAATTCAGATTCATTTAAAATCGGCCTACTATTCCTTTATGGAAGAAAAAACAAGGATAATTTACCATTCTATTGCATTCCGTTCCAACACTACGTGCACGATAAGCATTGCCATCATCGTTTCGACGAAAAGTGCCAGGAAAGCGCGATCATACCTCACCAAATTACGATAATGCGAGTGCTCCCAGCGCGAGTCACGCTCGTTCGTTTATCATCGTCGATAGGGCAAACGACGTTGATTAAATTATCGTCCCAAAAATCGTCCCACATCAACTCATGACGATGAAGCATATACCCCGAAAGCTACACCGTATATTAACTTTGACACTTTACCGATAGCTCGAATCACCACCACTGGGACCGGGCCAGCATTGCGTGGTGCAACGCACCGGCGGTTATAAATCGGCCGTGTCCGGAAAAAATTAATTGACCCACTTAGCACCCGGTCTACGGGCAGGAAGATCGTTGCCGTTTTCGCTACCTTTCCGTCCGATGTAAATGCAGATGCAGCAGTTGCACGTTGGACGTTTGCTCCTAACAGAGCCATTTACTTTCTCAGCTCCCAAAAAAAAAAATCCAGCACGACCACCACCGGTGAACATTTTGCCGAGCTTAAAGTAGGAGCATGAAGAACCGAAGAAAAGGCCTGAAAAAAAAACCAAACCACACATACGTACACACCGGTGGGTTTACCTTTCCACAAGAAGCCATTTCTCGTTTTTCGGTTCTTATCTTTATTAAAAGCTCAGAATACAAATGAGTAGTATCGCGCGCTGTCCTCGTATATTTCGTTGATGATCGCTCTGGGGTAGTCGGGGCGTTTTCATCGAGATCTTTTTTTGTTAATCTACCCCCAAACCGTGTGGACATTGGCTTGTTGGTTGATATGCCCGGGGACCGGGGGGACTTGGGCTGTCCACTGTCAGAACACGAAACGAAACTTACTTCGCGCTCGCTCCCACGTAACCATGCCGGTAAGTGGTCCTCACTTAGTGCACGAGAGAATGTTGGTTGTACACACATCCCGTTCCTTCCGTTGTGTGGATTGTGTTGGGCGAGTGAATGCGATTTTTTTTTGCTGCTGAAAATTTGTATTTCGTAGTTCAGTTGTTGTCGTTGTTCGCCTTTCGTCTTATTCAAATTTTTCAAATATTCATAAATTACTCGTTGATTAAATAAAATTAACATTTAATTTGCATAATTTTTCAATTTTCAACTCTTTTCTTCGCTCAGTGTGTTCAGTGTTTTGTTTACGTATTTGTTTGTTTTTCTTTCGGGTTTTTTTCACTTCCCCGATTTTTCCACATTCTTCCTTTTGCGCGTTCTTTGAGATCACTCCATTCAAAGGTGGCAAAGGTGTATTTTTTTTGGGGATTTTTACCCCTTTTTTGTTGCTCCCGTTTCGTGCTGTTGTGACTAGCGCACAGTCACTCACGACGGAAAGCTGTCAAAATCGTTTTCATTGACCGGGATTATGATTGTTTCGTGGAGAAGAAAGATAAAACCGGACAAGGAATTCAACAAGATTAATCGATTTACAGAAGGTCGTTCTTTGATTTGATTAAGTTTTCTTATCTTCGACCAAAAAATAAAAACTGAATCAGTGATGGAATGCAGAAAGGGACAATAAGCGACGAACTTTTGCACATTAGAAGATTTTTAAAGTTTAACACAAACGATGCTCGACCCACCCCCATTGGGTCATCGTTTCATTATCCTCAGTAAAACAGCGAGTGGCGTAAACAAATCATCACATCATCTGCCTACAAAGCAAACAACGTAAATCGTTTCCCATGGGTGCATGTATGCATTTGCATTTTGCACATCATATTTTGACAATCGTGAAATTCAGTTTGCATCGTTTGCCGGTTCACGATGACTCGAGTTTGTGTGTGTGTGTGATTTTTTGTCGTGTTCGTGGAAATTTTCACTTAGCCGTAGACAGGGTGCAGATTTTTCGCCCCACTGCATCCGTAACTCGTTTGATGGGTTGGTAGCTTTTCCGTGGAATTCTGTTGCATTGTTATGCCGTTGCGTGCGTAAGTGGCTTGACGTCAATTTTTCGGCTAAATTAACATTCACAATGATATACAAACCAAATCACAAAAGTGTGTTAGTGTCGGTATCTTTGGAGCTAGCAAGAGCCAAAAAATCGTCGCTTGGTTCTCGGGCTCAGTTCGCCGACGAAATTCCTTGAAAGCGCCTCTCTGATGAGACTCATTTGCATGCCTCAGTTACTGCAGGATGAGCCAGCAGTTATTGTGTTATTTATGCAATCAAAAAGTATTTGCGTAAAATATTTAAACAATTAAACTTGATTTTCCATTAAAAGTGACAAAAACTCCCCTACAATTCTGTATGCTTGTCACTAAATAATCAAGGCAATACCGAAAATCTGCGATCAAACACAACCAACATAAGGGCGTGAAAAATTAAGCATCTTTAGCTCGTACTCATCACGCACCGCCGTCAGCTCGCGGATGATAAGGTCCCAATCCCAAGAATGTGACGCCACATCGCTGCCAAACAAGGAATGGCATTTTTATTTGTTATTCCGATGAAAAATTTGCTCTGATTCTCAGAACACGACATTAAATCCATCTCGCACCGCGTCAAACCGATGGCACCCATCGCACAAACCGGCCAATTCGCTGGCTGTTTTAAGTTTTTTTTTTTCAACTGTTTTCTGGTTCAGTTTCCACGGCGTTTGGTTTGTCTTTTTTTGCAATGATTTATATGCTGCCACATGTGACCGTTTTCGTAAGAAACTGTTTTACCTCGTACGTTTCGTAGTCTTGTGTGTTTTTTTTAGGTAAAATTTGTATGTTCAACATATTGTCGTCATTTTCCATCCTTCCTTGCTTCACGGTCAGGAAAATTGCATCGCTGCAATGTTTTTGGGTGATATTTTATCACCCCAGGCCCTAGGTTGGCATGAAGACCGGTAAAGCCGGAGCCTGCGATTGGTCGGAGGCATGGCGATTATTGTGCCAAGCCCACGGGACACGATGCACTGGGATCAAATTTCCACCAGACGCATGGTACATTAGTCCCATACACGGTAAGGTTGAAACACATCGCTCAAGACACCGAAACCGAAAGCAGCTTCAGTGCCTTCACGGTGAGGAAATTTATCATTCCCCCCACATTCGTCCCTCACATTCCACCTTCTCCCGAACGGAGGAAGGAGAAGGGTGGCGAACTGTAAAATATGATATCTAAATTGAGATATCCGTAAATCATGTACCCGTTCACGGAAGACGAATGTCTCGGGTACGGCCATTCATCATAATCCCATTCGCGGCACCGCATGGCGGGACGTTTGGAGGTATGAGAGATTCGTTCCGGTTTTGGAACACACCGGCATCGAACCAAACGGTGGACGGTCGAGCGGACGCGTTAAGGCGACAAACGGTTAGGATGGCAGAGATTCGGATCCAAGAAGATCCGGGCCGGACCAACAACTTGTACGTACAAGCCGCCATTCGTTGTTGCCTCTTTTTTCCCTCCTTGCGTACTGGGCGTCCTCTGGCTCTTATTGGTTGCTCAGCTCAGTAGGGCCGTCTCTCCACCCAACACCGGCTCAAGTCCAACTTTAACTGACTGACTGACGGGCAGAATGGCCACAGTCGCTTAACTCATTTCGCTACGGCACAGATTAGTTACTTTGAGTAGTTTTTTTTCTGTTACTCGGATTTCATTCTGCAACGTTTTTATTCATTTCACTCCGTGCGAGGAATGATTTATTTGTCGTAAATTTAAGCTTTATGACTTTCGGAAATGTGCCCAAGATGCGTTTAAATGCTCGCACATCGTCTGCGCTTGGTAGGTGATAGGTACCCGTGGTGGGGTTTTACGCTGCTTTGAAGTAAGTTTGTGTTCTGCTACACTAGAAGCCGTGGTACGATCATTTAAAATGGCTTTTGCTTGAGCTTGCGCTATTTGATCTTTGAATTCATCGCTAGTAAAATGGCTCATTATACGAATTTATAGGACAGTTTCACAAAACTACGCACTTTACGATCATATTTTATCCTCCAAACTGCACATCAAGCTCTTCGTTCAAGTACACAAGAAAAGGCAACTTGATTCATGTATAAAAACAGAACAACCTAAAAACAGTTCTGCTTGATAGATTGACATTAATATACCAATGTATGTGCCGACCGAGGCCTGATCCAACCATCGGCAGTGAAACAAAAATACACAATTTTTTATTCCAACTTCCTTGAAAATCATTCACCCAACACAACATCACCAATATCCCGTGACCGTTGGCTATTGGCCAAGTCAATTCCGAGCCGTGAATCACAACCGCCAAATGCAACAGCTTTACGATGACACCGACGCGAATTCATATTCACGATACAATAAAAAAACACAGCCAGCCAGAACATCCAGAATTTATGGTTCAATGCGCGCGCGCGCCTGTACTCAATCGTTTACGATCACTAAATGGCCTATGAATAGGTTTTATTGCTACCGAAGTCATACGTGTGTAAGCATGTGAGCAAAAAAATAATATCGATACGATTTAAGCTTGCGAGAATGATGCAACTGAAACCAACGTGCGACTCAAGGTACAGGTGTAGTAATTCTTGCTAGTAAACCAAGGTTTCCGATGCTATAATAACTGCATCGAATCAGAACCACGACTGATTTTACTGGGGAGCTTTATATCAATCTGTCAAACTCCTAGAAACGTCATCCAGTGCTGTAAATAAATCTCCTCACTAAAGTTTGCTCTTAAAAATGCAGCTTGACCTCATAAAAAAGATCTTCTCATGCGTGTAAAGCTTAACCTTGTAACAAAACCCTTCTAAGCGACACGTTGTTACACGATCACATCTGGCTGTTAGAGAGTTCAAACATCACCCACAACGGGAAGATCGTCCGGACGAATTTCTCGGAATGGAAATCTAAACCCATTGGTCACTATACGTGACGTAGAGCTAGAAATCTACCAGAACTCTAAGACACTTTATCACTGGACACTATCGCTATCGTTACTCGATCTACAAAACAATCCAACACCAAATGCACTAAGCTTGAGTCGGCTTGAGTTCCCAAAAAGAAATGAAAGAAAAAAAACCCACAAGTCATGTGGCAGTGTGTGATCGCAAGATTTTGTGTCTATTTCGTTGATTTCCGAGTGCTGTAGAGATCACTCACGCGCAATAATAACCGTAAATTATTTCCCTAAACGATTCCTTAACCACCAGACCGAGCATTTCCCTCAGGGTTGGCAGAAGCGGGCATTATTCTTCCTTCTTCTGATATCAAGCACCCTTCTGTTTCGCCTAACGCTTTCGTACGCTATGGACCACATCGATCTCTTGGCCGGTGAGGTGGCCTGCCCCACCCGGTGAGACACGCGCGTCCGAACACAAATCACCATTAGCAGCGTTGTACGCGGCGGTCCACAACCATGCGAGAACAACTTGCCCCCAAACGCTCGGGGCTCCCAACGTATTCGGGGGGGGAGAAGATCTAAAATTAAGATATTTTTTATTGATTTTCTTATAAAACGATAATAAAAAGAAACAGAATCTCTTCTAGGGGACAGGTATCACTGGACCTGCCAGAAGATCACGCAGAGCCCTGGCCGGAAGGGTGTTCGGTGCCGGACGGGAAGGATTGAAACAAGCGCTGGGAATGGAAAGCGCCCGCGATGGTGTAGACCGATAGCGATGATATCTGTCGCACCGGCAACAACGGGGTATACATAGTGGAAGGTTGCTGTTACTGCTGCTGCTGCTGATGGGAAACTGATAAACGCTAAACAACTCACTAAAACGACACAACCCCTTGTGGCTACAAGGCGTATGATCGCCAGCTTCTGCTGTTCGGTCTTCCCAGCAAAAGCGAAGATGGGTCCAACACGACAGAAAAGAAGGCCATGTATTTCTTTGCCCAGTTACCCGATTCGAACAAGCGACAAGCTGTTCGTGGTGAAGCCAAAACGGCCAGCTAATGTTCCCTTCGCTAGCTGAAGATCGTACGGGAGGACCCAAAATGTCACACGCCGCTATTGGCGTCGATTATAAAAATGAACACTATATTGAATTATAAATGAGCTTTATTGAATCATTCTGGTCTAATGTAGACGAACGGAATAGTGTATCGTTTTTCGACCATTTTAGTGATACGGCATTCAAACTTCAAGCTTCTGAGTGAAGAAAGAGTGAGTTATACGATATTGAGGTTTTGTGAGCTCTGCTCCTTTGACAATACGACGGGAGCAGTCACGAGAGCGGATCTTCATGTCGTCACATAATGGTAGCCTCTATATTGCCCATCGCCACAAACACAACACGTTCCCAAGCAATAGTCTCTGCCGGACACTGTCCGAGTAACTCGCCAGTCGTTCAAATCCCGCTGTACCAATTCAGCAACTGGACGGTAAAATGTCTGATTTACGGCCAAACCTTCAGCACGAAATCGTAAGGACCTGCATCACCATACGGGACGTCTACGAGCTCGTTTTCATTCGCTTCTCCTGTCAGCCTGTCGACGAGTGGCTTAATTTATTGGGTGATTCACTCCGTTCCCTTCGGTGGTGTACCGTTGCACAGGGTGAACCCGTTTTCCAGATTGTTGCTCCCCGATGGCTGTTGGCTCGAGGAAATGCGATACCATTTTGAAGCACTTTGTTGTCCCGGACCGGGGGCAAGGTCGTTGTCAACTCGCTGCCCGATCCGGGTGAATTCCGATCGTGAGCTCCGAAAACACGTCACCGACATCAAAACGCATACATAACGAAACATGCCACTCGGTTTGACACGTCGATGAGACCAAGTGTGTCGGGAAGCGGTGGATGAGAATTTTATGCGTCACCAAACAGAATGCTACGGTGGACGTATATCTAGCACCGAAAATCTGGTGGATGCTTATCCGAAAGTGTACGCATTCGGTATGAGAAGTAAACATAAAACGTGTCTTTCCCTTCGTAAGGATAAAATCGTCAGCAATAATCAGCACGGATTTTCTGCGCTGCCGAAGCTGCAGCAGCATAAATCATACTTTTTTAAATCCTCGTAATCTTCAACGATTCATCCTCGAGTTGATACGGTGTGCTGATGATGTCCGGCATTCACATGCGCTTGTAAACCATCTCTACATGCTCACCGTGCACGGCAATGCACCGCCATCCTCCGTGGATGATATATATTAACACGTGTTGTATTATTTTTGCGTACTTGTACAAGCCTTTTTTGCCTGTTTAAGGCGATGATCTTCCCCCAAGAACCGGATGATACCTGCGGCACAGAATGCGCACCGGGGAACCCGATAAGGATCTAACCGGCCGCAAGATATCCGATTACGATTTCAAAATATCGTTCGCGGCGCCGTTACGCGTTGTCTGTCGCCGGTTGTACCGGGACGACAAACGGACACTTGCCCACGACGGAACGGAGTACGCGTACGCCCACCGGTACGACCCGTTCGCGTCCCGAGGCCGATGCGGGTTTGCGACGTTCTCGATATGTGCATCGTCAGCTTTATGGAGTGCAGTTTATTGCCGCTGCGAGCGAAACGTGCTGATTATGCAAATAATACAACAACCAACGACCAGTTGCAAACTATGTCCTCCAGAGTGAAATGACGCGCTCTGCCTAAAACTAGCCACGCAAGAGAATTATGAATGATGGTCCAAATACGTTCAAGGGTCATAAAAAAATATAACCACACCAGCTATAAATTTCGAACGCTCGCCTGGTGGATGGTGTAAAATGTTCTTAATCCGGTTTTGAAGGGAAAAAGAATCTCATAACCATCGAATGACGAATAAACTTGCAACTCTTGCAAACTCAGTTTGACATGAAATACATATGGAAACCTTTCGCTTGAATAGGATTATGCCCTCGAGCAATCCGAAACACCAGGAACCGACCGTTATCGAAACCGCACTTTACAACACTTTTTTGTACTAAAATTGAGTCATTTTTTCAGTACAATTCCCATACGATTTGAACAGGCAAAGCTGTTTGGAAACCAGTCATTTCAAGCTCTACAGTCTGCTTGTCCAGGGAAGCAAAATCCCACCCGAAATCATGCGTGACAGTGTTTATCCTTAAACAAATACCGTAATTATCGAATTTATTCAATCGACCCCTGGAGAATCGAACAAACCCATCGGTGTGCCCATGGTCTGCAGTGTATCTGCGAAACGTGTACACGGGGTGGTACCGATGACGGCTTGTACGAGTGATTCACAGCAAGACCCCCCATCGAGTACCGGTGTTTACCCGGCGGAAGTTGGAACCGGAACCCGAAGCCCTCAGCAGCGCAGAATTTCGCGTCGGTATCTTTCACCGGACAACCCACAAACAATGGATTACAATAACAGGAAAATATGTTTTTCAAGCTGCACCGCACACCAAACACAGGCCGCGCGTTGATTGACACGACGCGGCGTCTGTGTGTCTTCCCCTGTGCAGTAATTGAGATATAGCATAAACAAGCGACACTCCCGATACCGGCGCATTATCACAGCGGGAGTTCCGTGAGGGAAAGTCCTCGGGGTCACGAGGGGTAAACCCTTCGGTTCAAGCGGATGCGGAACACCAGGAATCCTGCAGTGTCGACCGAGAATGGGCGGGAAACGGCGTCTCGATACGCTACGACGATGTGACAAATACCGGGAGGCTACAAATAAGGGACCGCCAAGGGCTGGGAAAAACACGACCTCCGTACATTTGCGGTACTGCCATAGGTAGTCTGTTGCCGGAGGCGATAGTTTTGAGCATCGTTTGCTTCTTGCGTTCTGAGCTCCGCCCGAAATCGAGCAGTAGACGCGAGCCTTCCCAAGGTTACCCAATCCTGACGTCGTCTACTGCTGTAGATTCGTTGTTGTTCAATCTACCCGAAGAACCTGGTGAGGAAAAGAAAGTAGCATACAGGGATATCCTCAAGGGTCAACTGGCGACCTATATTTTTCGCTTCACACACAAAAAATCTGCCATATTTCAACCGCTTAATCGTAAAGGGATTGATGGTATCGCTTCATTCCGAAACCGGCCCAACATTGCGAGAACACCGGAACGAAAACCGCCCCGAAGAAGTGATAATTCTTACTCACCCTTAATGACTGGTAATGAGATTCATGTCAATAATTCTCCCTTTTGTCCCGGAATGGACATTTTTAACAAAAGATTTCGCTACCAAGATAGTGTCCGGATCCCGCGAGATTCCAACAATGGTAGTAATCCTATAAATTCTAATATACATCAGCATCAGCATTTTTCACCGCCCCAGGGTTAAATTGTCGCCAAAACCACAAAAGGTGAAGAATGAAAACGCACAAATATTCCCAACGTGTGATTCGGCCCAAAAGAAGGACGCGCAGGACCGTGAGCAAAAATTTAAATAAATATCCGATTTATCCGAAGCCCACCTGCCTGATACCGGGTGGTTTGCTGGTGCCGGGACGCGCATCAAGCGGCAGCAATCCACCGCAGCAGCTCGCCACCGAAAGGAGTGAAGCGATTTCCTGTCAACGCCTAATCTTCGAACACTAATCTCTACTTTGCGCACGCTGTTGAACGATGTCTGCTAAACTTCCTTCTGGCTTGTTTTTTCTTTTCTTAAGCGAATCGGTCGGGTTTGGACCTTATCGGACCACCGGATCACGATTGGTTTTGGAATGTTTGATGCCTTAAAATAAAGTCACTCGCAAAAATACTGAAGCCCGCGCACAGGGACGGTAAGTTAGTAAAATTGAATCATCAATTAATGACACATTGATGTCCTCTGCTTGCTGATCATCGATACTGATGAAAGATCGTGCGGGTATTTATCACTAAACAACGATCCTTTTGTGTCTATATTTTGCTGTGCAGGTCGTGTGAAAATTTATAAGACTGCATATTCGTGGAGATATGAAGATTCTGCTACATTACCTTATCGCTATTATGCTTCTTCAAAATAGGACACATTTGCATATTTTTCCAATAAGCAAGTCTTTTGCTGACGCATATTGAGCTAAAATATGAACCATTTGAATTAATACTGATACAAATATACGGATGAAGCTACGAATTTATTTCCCATATATCAGTACAATTTCTGCTCCTCTCGTCACAGTTTTCCAAAAATGTATCTCCTCATCACAACCATTCAGTTACAAATCGTACACTTTGTCGCGCATAATCATAACTGTCATTAAATTAGCACAAAATTCCTCAAACACACCAAAACGACACCGCACCAGGTGAGGTGATGGTGCCTGTAGACTCGTGGGCTAGGCGTCCGTGAAAGCAGTAATCTCGCTCGCGGGCGGTGATTTGATCAAATCTTTATGGGTCTAATAAAACTTAACCAGCCCATTTACCGACGCCGATGATCTCTCGGAAACCATCTCTCAAACCAGCAACAACGAAAAAACACATCACGACCATCGCAACGACCGTTCGTATCGTGGGACGGAAAAAGGCGCCAGCATGGGGGCATAGATTGAAAGCACTATTGCGGCCGCCAAGTTATTGAGACTGGAGACTGGAATAACGGGCGCACGGTACTCGTGGAAATCACGTGGAACTCCTTCCTAGTTTCACCGAAAACAAAATCTTACTGCTCTGAAAGTCTTATGATCTTGGACTGTGCGTGAGCACCAAAACGACTGCATCTCATAAACCGCCGAGATGAACCTCATAAAACTTCCCGCCGGAATTGGATCGGTTGTTGCCGCCAATATCGGCCATCGGTTTGGCCAATGGATTGAATGTCGTTCCCACCATGTCTAGTACCTGGAGGACGAGAGGACTTATCTTTGCATAATTTATAATACAACAGCTTACCCTTCCAGATCGATACGGAGTCCTAGCTGGTTTAAGTCTTGTCTTGTAAAACTCGTGTCACCACAACCGCAGTGTCCTGTCCCGCTTCGTTGTCCTCCCATAGGTACCCTTTAATTAAGTTGTCAGCTCGACTGTTGCTAAAAAGCAACTTCTCCTTCTCGTGTTTCTTGCTTCGATTTGTCCAAGTGCTTTTGCCATTCGATCGTTCTTTACATGCCTGCACAGAACCTTTCGCAAGGCGGATCGAAACCGTACGGAAACACCTGACGGGTTCCTATTAATTACGGAGCTGATGTGCCGTGAAATGCGACGACGACGATGATGATGTAAAACTATTAAAAACAATCTTCACCATACAACTGTCACGAAGGGAAATTCTAACACAAACGATATATCCTTCATCGTTTACATATCAACGATGTTTGGCTTCTAATAATAAACTTCCTATTGATTCGGAACCTTACCCCTCAAAAGCAAATATTGCCGTAAGATACCTGAGAATGTTTACACCTTTGGCAAGATATATTTACCTCCTGCATACACCTTATACCCGCTACTCCCTCAACGTCCTTTCCAATCATCCACTTCAACGATTGGATAGGGTTTGACATCGTTTTGATTGCACCGACCAGTCCGGGGTTTGCGATGACATGCAAAAGAACGACTTTTTCTTTCATTGCCAGCTGCTCCGGTTCACACAAACGCACAAATACGCCTCCCCCCTTCCCCTGGAGTTCCACCTTTTTCTCTCCTCCACGTACAAGATACCTTCTTATCAACCTGTCATCGTGAGCGAAGTAATAGTCCCGGGGCACGTCCAGTAACGGTCACTTTGGCGCTCGATGTGTCACGGCTCGTGGGCTACATTTTGACAGAAAAATCAATCATATCGAGAAATGTCGCCGCGACTCCATTTATCATCCGCCCGTCCATATATCTGGTGCTGGTGCGGAAAGATACGGGGAGAAATAAAGCCTAACGGCTGGTGGTTTAAATATCCTTCGTCCACTTGTGTTTTACGCTTGGTTGTAAGATTTGGAATCTTTTTTTTTGCATTATTATGACATCAATCCCATTGGAAGCATTCAGCAGAAGGAGCTCGTAGCAGTCGGAATGAAGGAACGCTGAACGAACGACGTCCGTACATCATAAAGCTGTTAAAAGGCCATGAATCACACAACTGATACGCGTACGGGTTCGTGTACGGGAGTGTTCATCATCATCGCCGTCGATCTTAAAAGCAACGATTGTGCTGCCTGCTGTAGTAGAGGAGCCATACCAAACCATTAACTTTGCGAACATCTTCATTGAAGTGCAGAAATAAAGATCAACTCCATGCGTACGTATTGGGTGACAAAATGTGCACGGCATCTCAGTCATCCTAGAAATGATGATGGTTGGTTTAATGGTGCAAGAAGTAGGTTTGAGTTTTACGAGCTAAGTGTTTTATCACGTGGAAATCACAAACAGTCGAGCGCACAGAACTTCGCCCGAAGCCTTACAAGGACTCGGAGTGCGATGGATTGGTTTTTTGTTTTATAAATTCCATGCTTCATATGTTTCCTCTAAAAGTCGCTATGTATAGCTCCATTTTTTCTGATTCTACCATTACCTAGAACAGCGAACCGTAAGACGCCCCGATGCGAGTAACTTCGCAACGCACCTGAAAGCAATCACCCATAGGCTCGAAAGTCGCTCGGGCACGCATAAAGTACTTCCTCTAATAAATGCTTGCATGTTTTACGCAAGATTAACATCTAAGCGGATAGCAACCGCTGCGGGACAGACTACCAGGAACTCGTTGTACGTGTGGACGCCCTTCCGCACAGCTGCAGCGCGGCTTCTCCACGTCATTCTGGCTCTGCTCGTTGTTTTTTTTTATGCTTCACAGCGGAGCTGACAGGTTCGGGGCGCTTCCAAAAAGTGTATAAATTTTACTGCCACCACTGAATGGTATAGAGGAAGACTTGCGCCTGTCCATCATGAGGCTAGTGAGCGGGTTGCATCTGTAGATGGGCGCTCTTGTGGTGCGTGCTGATGTCTCGCTCGAGCGTCTCGAGGTCATGAGGCTTCCATGATATCCACCTGCGACGAAATGGATCGGTTTTTCGAGTTCTCGTTGTTGACAAGTCACGAAAACGTTTAACCATGTAAGAGGATATCTTTCTTTTTACAATTGTATTATTTCCTCAAACTTCTTGAGTACCAAGAAGAAAAGTTCGTTGCAAATAGACACTCTCAAGATAATGATTTGAACATTGTATGATGCTTTAACCTGACCTATTCTTTTTAGCTGCTCTTTAACCCTAGACCACATCTACAGGGAACCGAAACAACCCTCGCAATTATATGATTGTACAGTCGCCATATACATACACACCTTCGAAAACCACTGACCGCAAGACGCTACATTTATTGATACCCAACAATGGTACCGCGGAATAACAAATATCATAAATGGGGAGGAACAAAACCCAAAAACGGAAAACTCATCCACCATTCAACCCTCCGGGGCATATCCGTCCGACGGGGCGCCACGGGTATTTCTTTTTTTTTCGTCTCAATATTTCGTTTCATTTCAACACTGCTGCATCGGCGCTGCATCCGGAATGCACACAGCCGGAGCTTATTACACCAAGAGCTGCCGGCGATTCTGCGTTTTATGGTAACTTTCGAAACGTCCGCTGTGTAACTCGTAACTCGCCGTGGCCATAAAATAGAAGCCCTCAGAAACGAATAACCAAAAATACAACCGAATATCTTTATGAACAGTAAACCCAACAGAATGAACCGTTGACTTTATGGCGGGTCAGTCCCTTCGCGACCACCGAAGCCCTTCAAATAAACCTCCCAGAAAAGGGGTTTGCGCAGTTTTCTGTACGGCGCTTCACGAACGCCACGATTCAGCTTTGGCCCTGTTCACCATTTCGTAACCGTTCGACATAACCAAGCTTGCGCAGGAATATGAGGAACCCCCCGGGACGTCCCGGTGAGTGTGGCCCGGAGGGGACGTGATCGCACCGAAGGTTTCCTATCCGTTTGCCGACTTTCGTTATCACACGCACAAAATCAATCGCACAAGTCAAATTATCATTTCAACATTCAATTATATGGTCGGGTTCGTCCTCTTCGGGAACCGTTATGGAGTTGTGCATGCAGCCGGACGTCCACTGATGTCCACAAAGAACGATCCGTCCGGACAGTCAGACAGGACAGGCAAACTGCCGATGATGATGCTGATGACGGTTGATTATGATTATTATCATTATTTGTTATGTGGATGACGATAGGTTTCAATCGGCCGGTGAGGCGATCTTCTCCACGTTGCACATTTTATCACTGTGTTCTTTGAATGTCACTGCCTGATGAGTACCTTTCCGGGTCTGTCTGAACGCGTTAAATATGACAATTTCGATCGACTAGAGAATACTATAAGAAATCGGAATTCTGATCATGAAAAGTCCGTTTTCATGTGTATCGTTCATGTTGAAGTCATGGGCCAATGAAAGTCTACCGGAAGTACAAAAAATGCTCCTGCTTCATTCAGAACTGAAAGAGTTCTGCAACACCATCCAGAATCTGTTATATTGAACTGTTTTTTTTAGTTTTATCTTATCTTACACGAGTTACTTACATTTTTTTTTGCATTTTGGGAAGAATATTTCATGCATACCAGACACATGCAAGACACAATATGAACCATCAAACGGAAGTATATGTCGTGGCCTACATAATCCCACAACCTGCCTATGAAAAACACCCAACAAAGCAGAGCAAGATGAAGGCGTATCTACAGTAGACGCAAAAAAAAAACAGAAAAAAAGAGCCTAAACCTTTTAGGCTCATTTCACGCACGGTGACTTATCTGACTTTCTGATGAGCCCGCGGGACCTGACCGATGGGGGGTTGCTTTATAAGCCCAAACCACACAGACCGGACCAATCCATCAATTGGCGCCCCATCACGTGGGGTCGCACCCACGCCTAAAATTACTAAATGACTTATTAAGTCAAAGCCGGTGCGTTAATTCATTGTGATCTTCTGTTTATTTTTTTCCCCCGCTGTTGCTGTCGGTTGTTTGATGCTCACCTCACGCATTATCTTACCGGCACGGTTTGCTCTTCAGACAAAGCCGGGCCGTCTGGTCAGTGGGCCGGTAAGTCATTTGCGGGTGACGATTTCACCACGAAATCGCGGACAGCGCTAATGTGCTTTAATGCAACATTAGCAAATCACCCCATTCGTAAGCAGTCCGGGGTGTGTGTATGTTTCTGCCTTTTTATGTATGTGATTTATTTGAAAGCAAAACAGTTTTTTCTGTGAGGAATTGAGGTAATTTTTCGTTTTCTAATAAGTCAGCTATATTACGCAGCTATTACGGCGGCGAACGAAAGTCCAGCCTGCTAATCGGCAAGTTGATAGGGTGAAATGATGGCAAAGGCAGGTCAAAAGTCTTCTTAGTTTAATGAAGACATTTTCACATACGTGGCATAATTTGGTTATCAGCTTGAAGGGTAAATTGGAAATCATAATTAATTAAGCAATGGAATGATTTGAACAGTAGCATATGCAGGAGATTTTTCCAAAATAAAACCATTAAGTATTAGGTTTTTTTCTACTATCTACAAATCAATTTAACCCGGAAGGCGAGATAATCGAATAAAACGAAACGATTTCTCTTCGGGTTCTTTGGGTGAACTAAAGTTGGGCAATGAACATATTAAGAGCTCACCCACGCCGCTAACATGTCAGAAAACATTCTGCTCGCTTTAATAGCCTTGTAATTTGTTCCGTTCTGAGGGCAAAGGCACCAAAAAGAAATAATCTCGGCAACGAAACACATTCAAAACCATGCATAGCGTCTCCCCGAATGTCTCCTCTGCTAAAACCCCTAACACAGTTTCCTTTCTTCGAGTAAGACAAATCACATAAATTTTCGAACCATTTTGTCGCCAAAAGAAACAGTGTAAAATATCCACTTTCATACCACTCTTAGCATCGTTCTCGGTGCTCAAATCTTCGCGAAACCACACCAATTCCAAGTCCAAGGTGGTTTGAAATATTATTTATTAATATTTGTCGTAATTTATGATGATGGAAAATGTTACCCCGACAACCGGAGCTCGCTCATAAGCCGCGAGCCGATGCACAAGTTGCACAATACACTTGGCAAGAAGAAAGAGAACAAAAACAAAACATCCTTGCAGAAAAACATGCATCTCGCGACAAGGTTTAAAACAATCGTAAAAGAAGAATGTTTCATCCAGTGCAGCATAATCCATAGGGTTCATATAGGGAGTCACAGTCACCTTTCCGTGGTTGATTATTTTACGCGCGCTTTTTTCTTGCTTTGCTTTTACGTTTTCTTCTTGCTGTAAACCGGTCTGCAAAAAAAAGAGTTCAACCTGCGTCAAATACTTGTTATAGCGCCGGGCCAACCGTAGAACAGCAAGTGCGACACATACCGAACTACGGCACGACGACGGCGACGACGACGTTAACAGGATTGAAAGATTTAACCTGCAAGATTCGAAAAACCGCTCATCTGCACCTGTACCGAGCGGTCTGCTAATCTTGAACCGTGCTCAAAGCCAACAACCGACCCCGAGGGTGGCTGAGCGGAGACCCACAACGAGGAAAATGATATTTAAATCAAGATAAATTAAATTTATCTAACTCTTTTATTTATATCCCATGTAGCTACACATGTTCGAAGATTGTGGCCCGGGATAGGGCGAAACGCGTTTCTTGCTGCCTTTCGCGGCGAGAGTGCAGGGTCGAAGCGTGTTACCGTGTCGCCTGCATGCGGGGACGCGCGATATTCAAGATGCTTTTTGGAAGATAAAATATGAACACCGCACAGAACAGTTCTTCTGGGCGGCATGGGGCTATAACCTTTTACCTGGTAAAAGTTGTGCCCACATTTTCACGTTCACTCTCGGCACCGCGAGTCCGTGGGTACTCGACGGGGAACGTCTTTTTCTATAGTGCCCGAACCCCGTTACATCCAGCAAACCTTCTCGGACAGTGGGTAGCAAAATACGCTTCGCAGCAGTAGGAACCATTGTCTGCCGTGACCTGTGACGGACCGGATGACAGGTTCTCCCCGGTGGTGGATACATGCGGCCACCATCGCCACCGTTAAAACGTTTAGCATAAACAGCAAGCCGCGTTTAGAGAAGACGAAATGCTCTCGCACCCTCCGGGAGTCATCCAGAAGCAGTCAACCGGAGCAGTTCCTAAGCGGTCGCTTCGAAGATATGCGCGCGCACATCTTTGTACATCTTCATTGCGCTGGAACATTGGGTGGGTGCGCACGCGAACGCAAACAACCTAAAGGCGCACAGACGTACCACCAACTCGGGGGTGCCACCATTTGGCACAAAACGTTGTATTTAAAATCAATAATAAAATACCCCTGCACAGCCGTAAAACTGTTCGCTCGCAGCTTGTACCCTGGCAATGGTGGCGCTCTGTAACTTTTGTGGCGTTTTGGGACGGGTAAAAAAGAAACCAACGCTCTGCTCTACACTTCTTGCTTGGGTATGTTTTCGTTTATGATAATTCGCTCACTGTTTGAATTTCAAAGCAGCAAAACTATTAAACCACAAGCTCAGACAGTGAGAAAACCGTACGCGGCTGAAGAAAGAACGCTCTCCAAGGCGTAGTCTTCTAAACCCCCAGCAGCGGTTGGGACAGAGCGTCACCGGTTCAGACACGAGCGTACAAAGGGAACGATCATGAATGAACCTTTTATTCCTAACCCCACGTGCAGCATCTTTTTTGCAGTTGGCGTAGTAGTTTTATTTCATGCATTGAAATGAACCGAATTGGAGTAAAACCCAGTTACTAAAACGCATCGTAGTAATATTTCACCAACTCATTCACGACCTCGATCCCGGGTCGTGTAACTGTGTCTGACGTTTGGCAAGTTGCCAGCAATTTCAAGCAAGAATAAAAAAAACATCGGAAGCATTTATGAAGCAACGAATGCGGGACGCTACCGACGCACAGCTGGGAAAAGGCCATAAACGCTCCCCGGAAGCGTGTAAGTTTGCCGAAAAGAAAATGCATTGTATTCGTGCTGGAAGAAAAACGAGGTTTATCGTCATGGGGTTTCGAGCAAATCTCGTTCTGTACACACGGTTAAACAAGAGGTTGAAATTAATAAGCTCTCATGTAAGTTTGCGAACTTCACTAAGCGAGTAAACTACATTTTGGCGGTAAAAAATCAAGGAGTTACTTGTTTGAACGTAACGAGCTGCTATGGATTTCAGGTTTACCAGACCACAGGTCGAAGGATGAAGAATGTAAACAATCCAGGGTTCATCAAGATATGTACATGGAGATGGGCTTCAATCTAGCGTCCGATAGGCAACATCTCCACAACTCTTGGATCATTTTCCAAAAAATACTGAGATAGCACAGGTTTGAACAAGCCGCGGAAAACCTTGGGTTGGATATTGACGGCACAAAACGAAAATGATGATGAAACTATCAGTGGTCTTGTTAACAAATCCGCACCGAAACAAGGGTCCTATACTGAAAGGTGATCGAATTTGTGGTCAGAAGATCCTATCGATAAAAACAACGTTGTTGGGAAATACCCTAGAGTGCCCGCTCTCCAGGCTCTAGGCTCTCAACCGATGATTCTATAGTCTGAAGAACTCTAATTTTGCAACAAACTAGACTCAACAGGTTCTGGTGGGTTGATCTTGTTATTCAAATAACACCAGGCGACCTAGCTTGTAAAGTTGCCAAAGAACAAACAAGGCGTGAGAGTCCCAAATTGAATTAGAAAGAATGATATTCAGTCATCCTCCAGAAAATCCACACTACCAGAATGGCACACGACTAATTAACAAAAAATGACATCACCATGCTCACCATACAATTTAATTTAATTATGAATTAAGATTTACCGCAAAACATTTACGCCCGTACACACAGCATTCGTAAATATGCAACTAAATACTCCACTATTGTGTCAATTTCACGCTAGATGTCATGTTAATACTCCGAATCGAGTAAGTGCCAACATGAAGTGCTCTTTCAGCATTCCGAAATTTTCTTGGGAGTAACGGTTGTTCTCAACTGCTGGAGGGTCGATCTCCACCATACGAATGGATGTGTCAGGAGGAACGTTGCACTCGCTTTACGCTTGATCAAACCCGGTGCACGGTGCCAACCACTACCGTGTATCAACCTCGGGAATGTCGGTTAGTAATTGAACAATTACCGGAGCAAATAAATGAAACCTAATGAAATAATTGCTCCCAGTCGGCAGGTCAGGTAAGTGCCGCATGCAACGCTACTAGCACTGGCAGCCCGATAATTGGTGCATAGTGTCAAAGGCCCTTCACCTGGTTCATTGCTGGTTGGTTGAGAAGATCAACCGTAACCCTGGAAGAGAGAACATTGGAACAGTTTCCAGCTGTATGAAATGTCAAGGTCATGCAGAGCGTACACAGTAACGACATGGTACTAGTAAGCTGTTGAACTTTAGTTGGAAATTGGTTCAAAATTATCCATTTGCGTTTTTGGAAATGATCGGCCGCTGTTTTATGGAGGCAAATTTTCCCTTATGATCGAAGCTTCCTTCTGTTCTAGTTATGCATAGTAGTCGCAAAATCATGGAGAATAGAAGGAAGTAGTCATTAATGTGTTAATTTAAATACAAATTAAGTTCGCCTATTTCCGTTTTACGTTTCACTGCATTTTTAGCCTTCTGGATACCAACATTCAAAGAAGCTTTAGCGCGAGCTCAACTTTATCTAACAACATTTGCAACCCGCGAAAAAAAACAACCGTTACATCTTCAATCAGTCACTTTACCGAAATATTTATTTAACACCTACCGTGCTGGCAGCCATGAACAACCGAGCTGTCAAATAAAATTTGCAATCACGGCTAATTGGAATTTGTATCAAACGAACACTTAACCTAATTCATGCCGCTCCAATTTTGGCAGTATTCCAGCCAGCCCGCTTTGTGGCTTTTGGCAATTCTATCTATAATTAATCACTCCCATTAAGCGTAATGGTTATCGCCTGGCCTATGTGGAGAGCACATCGACAGGTCTTGGGTGTTACGCTGGGGTTGTCTTTTTGTTTTCCACGGTTCACATCCGGCTATCAGTAGCCACGCACAGAGACCTCGGTGCTAGGAGCCCCCAAATCTTAATTGGTCTCGAAATTAGCTAATCGACACCGAACTCCAACGGTACAGGCGAATGGTAACGAATTCACCGAATCCGGCTCTGGGCTCCGTGAATAGGTAATCGGTGGGGTCATGAATACTTATCAGCCAGATGAAATGCGCATCTCCTGCAACCCAGAAGCAAGCCTTCGAAAATCGGTCGGCTTGACAACTTTACTTCGGCGCCGGAGGTTCGAGGGTGCGTGTGTGCGTTCCCTTCAAGGCGCCTGTCAACTGTTATCATTTTGGCACTCAACCGTAGTCGTGCCGTGCGAGGATCGTCCGTTGTCTTCTTCTACGGCCGGTCAGGCGTGAAAGTCACGCGCCAAGCGTTGATTGGATGTCACTGGACGAGTAATTAGTGCAGTAATTTATGAGATCTCGATTCACGCCGGGGTCTCGCGGATCGATCGAAGTCTGAAGCGTTTGGCTCTCAACGCGCAAAGGCACTCGACTGGGAGCTTCCGAGTGCAATTTTTCATTCCATTCTCGGGTCGACAATGGTATGGCAAACCGAGACCAGGGCTAGACCGCTCTAGATTCAACCACACCGCCGTCCATTCGAGCGTCGCTTCACCTAATCGCGACGAGGAAATCAGAAAATAACAAATATTAATAACAAACAAAAAGCCACCACCAGCGCCGGTACGCAACCGTTGGTAGGTTCTCCGTCGCTTTAATTACCTTTAGATCGCGGGAACGAGAAAGTAGCGGACACTCGGGGGAACGTACCGCGAACAAATAATAACACAGCTAATGCTTTAATAACAACAAACAACAATCTGTCGCACCCGCGGACCGTGTCGTGCCCGTCCACCGGGTGTCCACTGTGTACATATAATCAAATTTGTCACCCTAATTATCACATCGTAGCACGCGCGGGCTACAGCATACCAGCCCGCATATCCAGCCAGACACGGAACAACCAACCTGCGCGGCCAAGCTCCAGGAAGAAGTAAAAAAAAATCTCGGTGAAAATTATGTGCCAATTGGCCCACCCCGGTGGTTTCATTCCCGAAGCACAATGATTATCGCGCCTGATGATGATGGTTATGAGATCGTTCGCCGGGCTGTAATGATTCCCGCGGTACCCGATGTTGATTAAGTGAAACCACATCACTGGGCCTTGGGGCTACTGGAAGATCGCATTCCTACTGGCGAGAAATTATTATTCCCGCTAGAAAGGTTTTCCTTCGTTTATTACCACTCTCAAGTTAGCGCAGCACCAGACAGGTACACTCGTTATGATTATTTGATAAGTAAAGCATGATTATGAAGCTCCGATAACAGTGAACTCCACGTCCGTTTGTCAGGATTAACGAGAAAAGTTTATTCGCCCTCACAGGAATTGAAGGGTACCGGATGGGGCTTTAAAGGTTGATAAAACGACCAGAGGCCGGGCAAAGCAAACGGAACAAGATCGATGCGTTTTGATTGAGCACTGGCACAGGCTAACATTAAGACAGAGGACTCAGGTGCTTCCTTCTTGTGTCGGATAAATTGACCCGATAAGCGCCAAATAACGTGCTCGAAAAATATGTGATGAATTCATTCCAATTCTAACGAGCACACGTGGTGGTGGTTGATGATCTCGCTGATGCCTCAACTAACAACTCAATGTCTCAGATAGTGTATCATCATCCATTCTTAACGGCAGCTCGGAATGGTGCGTTTTCCAGCGGTGTAATTATCTCATAATCATAAACAAATCATAAACAATAATTTTTAAATATTATACTTGCTGTTGTACAGTACGTAGCTAGATCTTCCCGAAACGATATAGCATTATGCTTTAATTATTTTAATAACCGAACCTTTTTTTTTGCTCTCCTTAACGCTACCATTTCTAAGCGAGTGCAACGAACCACAGGTGTAATTAATTTTCGTATTATTCTCGCCGACAAATGAACGCTTTCTTCGGCTCCACCGCAAGCGACGCGAGTGACCGAAAACCGATACCGAACCATCGTCAAGATGCACCGAAACCGATAACGCTTGCTGCCGTCTTCGGGGAGTTTCTTATTTTAAGACACCGAGCGGGGAGAAAATTGGGATCTCTGGAATTTATCTGGGCCTCTGTTGCAAGTGCAGCAGAAATGTTCTGCTTGCGTACTGCACTACCGCCACAGGAACGGTTGTTTTATGCTTCTATTATTTTCGGGATCTTTGCTTCCCAACTCAGTAGCGGCAACGTGTTTATCCCGCCTCTGGGGGAGAATTTTCCCAGGTGGAGTGGAGTAAGCCCATGAATTATGGAAACCAACCAAGGGGCACCCTCTCTGGCAGAAGGGCGGTCCCATCGATCTATCGATGTCCGGAGATGATCCGTCCCAGTCGGCAAACCCATGCCCACACATACAAACAGGAAGCTTTCCGTCACGAGTGCATACGAGAGTTCCCGTCCCGGTAGTGTAATGGTAGTCGAAGAATGTCTAATTGCTGCATTAAAATGCAATCGCAAGATACCGGGCGGCCAGGGCCTGTAGTAAGCCGCTTGCTGAATTATGTATTTATAGCTTGTTAGACCACGATCTTAACGACTCGTTTTACTCCCTTTAATGGTCATTCATCCCACGTGTGTCCACACCGGAGGGCGAGCGGCAAACTATGTTGATTGGTTGGCGCGTTCCGACCAGCCGGTTCAGACTCACCTCCAGCCCACACCGTTAATGAGCATCCAATCGAACGAACGCACGAGGCTCGGTGACTTTGGAAGCTAATCTCAATGAAATGCACTTCGGCACCGATACTGACTGGGAGACAGAGAGCTTTTGTTATTGTTGTTTTCGAGCGGATATAAATTAAATGCACCCTCAGCGCAGGTTGGAATCTAAGCCACCCAAAAAAAAAAGGGAAGACCGTACCGCAAGAACGCGATATCAATTTTAATAGCTATTTTATTGTTGTACTTTCGGAGGTTAAGCGATTTGAAATTGTAATTTCTACATCACTGGGCTGCCCTCGTTGCTTATCGCGCGCCTGGAAGGCCTTCGTCTTCCGTTTCGCTTTATAAAAAAATACCAACTAAATGGCCTTTATTGGATAAACATTGTTCCCGGAGCTTCCGGTGTTGATTGTTGGTTCTGTAACTTAGTTTTAGTTCACTCGGTTTCACATCGGACAAAACAAAAAAAACGACTCCATTTAAATGGCTGTATTTTCATTTCGGTACAAATGAGCAAATGAAATTAAAGCACATCTTAATCGAATGGTAGTACAATTGAAATGTATCAGAAATTTGGAGTCAGCTACAGAATGATTTGTGAAGATGCTAAGAAGAAAAAAGGCTACCGACATATATTTTCTTTAATAAGTGTATGTTTGATTAATATTAATACAGTTTTGATAGTTATAATTTCTCACATTTGCAATACAAAATTTGATAAATCAATGTTCATGACATAATAATAATCTTAAAGGTGAGATGTACAGACTGTAAGAAGATTATATTATATCCGACGAATTTTAGGAATCAAAAAACATAACATTGTTTAAAAAAAACCGCGTTCAAACATTGAAAATAAGCGTTTTGCAAGTGGATAAGTACGCTTTTAGATATGTGATATGAGAGCTAATGTCAGGCAGACATGTCGGTCGGTGATTTTCGTATATCTCCCCTGCAACAAGATAATATTTAATTTGAATTATTTTTAATTTAATGCTGGACAGATAATATATTTCTTTACAAATGTCAATCTTTAGAACGGCATATTAACCAGCTCGCTCGAAACAAACAGTAGACTCTGCTCCTGGCTTAACCCATTTCGCAACACCTTTTGAATGCGTTAGTAGCGTTTCAAATTTTAACGCCCTGCAACAGTGGTGTATTATTTATGAGGTTTCACCCCCAAAAAACAGCAGTTGAATTTACAAAACAACTGTCCGAGTTCTTCCATCTTCATCATAGCAAATAGCAAAACAAACGGAATTTATGCGACCGCGCTGAAGGAAAGAATGGAATTCATGTCAATATCAATTTAGCTTGTAGCCTGTTGCTTGTTGCGAAACATCCGTACATTTCTATTCGGAAGTTGCTACTGGTTTCTAGTTTGTTATCTTAAACATCTTCTCTGTTTTGCTTTATGCAACATTTTGTGTAGTTAATTCTGTTGTGCGTGCTTAATATTAATAATCATCACAAAACATCAAACGGAAGCAGCAGAATACACAAGAGCGCGACCTTCTTTTCCAGTGTGGTCTAGTGAGGTCGTCTCACCTAATGGTCGTTGGCTGGAAGGAAAGATGCTTAGTGAAATGGGCTCACATTATAATTCAAATCCACAACAGAATATATGAAACGTGTCACACATATCATTACCATCGTTAAAACTTGAAATGAATAGTGCAGTGGTTGTAACACTCGCACATACAGATCTCGTTTGCCACGTTAGTGACAATAAAATATTAATATTATGTTACCCAACTCGCACATTACCGTACCGTTGTTGATTGTTTTAAATCGGCTCAAAATATCTCTCAAGATCATCGTCGAATTAGTGAAACAAAGCACAACAACTATTAACGAACAGCGGATGGGACGTGACATAATGATCATGTCCACCTGTATCCGCCATGTTTCACCGTTAAATCATTGCTTCCGCTTCTGTGCGAAGTAGCAAACGAGGCGTGATTTTTCTAATATTTCGGTTTTGTTGTACGTTTTTTCTGTTATACTTTCGATCAATGGCTGACAAAACAGTGGCTGGTCAAAATAATACAGTGGCGTACGACCGGTAGCTAACTTCGGTGCTCGGTGTAGCGGCTGGTTTCGTGCTAGAAAATTAATAATCCACCCCAAGAGTAGACTCACTAAGCGGCCCGGTCGCAGCCGCAAAAAAAAACACCAAAATCTACCACCCCATAACCGCACCACCATCGGGGAAAAGGGACGTCTAATGGGCGTAAGAAATAGTTTTCTTACAGTTCAGTGCACCAGAAAATCACTTAATCGTGCGTCCGTGCTCGCTGCTCCGCATGTTCGTTGTCGGTTAAATGAAAAGAAAGAAGAAGAGTAAGAAGAGCGAAAGAAATAGGAGGGAGCAGAAAATGAATGTTTCCAAAAAAACGGCCAAACATCACGCCCGAACGCAATAGAGAACCATTCGAAAACTATGGCATGATGAATGGCCATATACCGAAACCATTTGTTTCCAATTTGCACTGGAATTGCGTTAACGGGTGTCAGCGTTTGTTGGCCGCAGTATGTGTTTGCCGAAATGTTTCTCGGATGGAAATTGCACCTTTTTTAACCTGCGTTTGAATAATTGCCTCAGAAAAAAGGTATCGTTGAAATAGCTACCGAAGTACGGAAGGATTATGCCATTTCGTAGGAGAAAACCCTTTCCAACCTCTATAACCAGACCACACCCTAGAGGGTGGATCTGAGGGATATCTGTTGGTTAACGTTAAGTTCGGTATGCATCTTTTAAAATTTGAATTTACAAATTTTAGACACCTTCGTTAGCATGTCGTTAGTATTCGGAAATAGAAATCGTTTGAATATTTCAACACCTCACACGTAGCGTCGAAAATATCTGCTTGAAATAAGAAAGCGTTTCATGCCCAACTGGGTTGAATAAGATTAATGTATAAAAAGCGTTATTTTAGCCGAAGTTTTTCTGATCGTCTGATATTTTCCTTTCTTAGTTGCAGTCAAAATAGTGTTAAAACAAATTATTTAACGATGAACATGTTCATGATCAGCTCTGCGACATAGCACGATTTTCTGAGCATTGAATCTTTCACAATTCCAACAACAGCACCCCAATGCAGTGACCCACAGAACACTGATAACAAGCGATAATAAGTGCATTTACGCGACGCAGCGACTAATTGCGGCTCATTACAAATTAATCTGCCCTCTCGAGGGATCCCGACTATAACTGTCAGTCAAAACATCGCCCTCGAATCGAACTATGGATCAAGAATCTCATTTAGTTTACTGTTACCATCGGTATGATTGACAGTTCCGGCGTCTATCGCATGTTAAACACAAATTGTTCAGACAAGCGACACGACCTGGAACAATTGCATCGATTCATTTCAGTAGTGCACTCACCAGACAAAGCTGATACATTGCCGACACTCAGCCCAAGTTGGTGTTTGATGGCGTGCTTTCCTCGCTGATTTGATAGCACAACAGATAAAGCCTTTCGACTGCATTCTTTTAGTGCAGTGCATTAGAATGCACTCCGAATGCATTAATGAGCAGTTTCACCACCCGGTGCGGGGACTGTTTTATTACACTCTCCAAACAGGTCGTGTTGACATAAATTCCCATATTCACAAGCGCTCGAAATATAAACGAGTGCGACAAAACCAGTCCACCAGTGATTTGGAACCGATCGCCATAAAACAACCCACCTTTAATACGATCGCACAACACATCTTGTCCCGGACACCGAATCGCACCTACTCCATAAGCGATCGAACGATCTCATTTAAATACGATCGATGAATACTCTGAGCCGATCGGAGGAAAAGTCGTTAAATTTTCTTGGCGCCATGCAAACATGCGTCCCAAACCATTCTGTGATTAATGCAGTAGTTTTTGGTGGGAACAAGTCGAAAGGTTGCACCCTGAAAGCCACGTATTTCACGGTCTTTTCCTGGTTTGATTACGACTTTAGGCGGACGTTGCCAACCAAAATGAAAACCGAACTTGATCAACAATAGAATAAATCATTATCACCCCAGTGCTAAATGGCTATTAAAATTACGGTACTATTACAAAAGGACCTTTTTGGAGCTCCCGGTAAAAGAATACCCACTCGAAATGAAGTCATGACGTGTGGCTTTTTCTTTTGTCCACATTCGGAAGGATCGCTCATCATCGTGTACAAAAAAAAAACGTCAAAGCAACATGCTCTGAGAACTCAATCGTAACGTGCCCTCCTATTGTTCAAAATCATTTATGTGAGCGTATGTGAGAAGAAGAGCTCTCTGCTTGTGCCTTTAACAGGGCGCCACAGTGCAAGAAGGTCACCATCAGCAGTAGGGCCCATTATATTTTCCCCTTAGTTTTGATAAATGAAACATAAATTATCGACCACCGCGGGTTTGCTCGGTAGGGTGCGATCCTACGCACGCAGATACCGGAAGGCGGATAGCAACAAAACACAAAACACTAGAAACGGGTCATAGAATACCCTTCGCCCTAGCAACAACTGGAAACACAGCGGAATGTGCCACAGGACATGCCGGGACAGGTGCATGCCTTTACCTGGGGTGGTTTCTTACACCAGTATTGAAATCGTAACGCATCGGAGCGTATAGAAATGGCCTAGAAAAATAGGTGAACTAGGTTCATCTCCAGTTGCCTAGGCCAGATCGTCGACCGATAGCGAAAGATAGCACCGCCGCAGGAGCCACAGCGCATCGAAACGATCTGTTAAGGTCCTGGGTAAGTGAACGGACGCGAAAGCGAACACGCAACCGTGGTGTCATAAATTATTTAAAAATGACAGTAACCGGTGGATGAATTATAATGTCATATCAATCGCTACCTCTTGCAAACAGTGACATTCGGTTCACTCAATGCTCGGTGGCGTTTAACAAGGATCTCTTCAGGAATGTTTTCTTCCATTCACTCGATCGTGTACACATCTTTTGCATTCCTTCATAGCCCTTACAGAAAAAGAAACTTGTAACATGTAACAAAACGTATCATTTCTATAGCTACAAAAACTCGCCTTATCAAGGTGCTAATATGTAAAATCGTGTCACGAATATTAAGTTGTACGTTGTACGTCAGTTATAAAACTGGAAGCAAAAAAAACAGAACAAGAAACGGGATTACATCTACTACTCCCATTTACACATCATGTTGCAAGTTCATTTGCAAAAACTCGCTGCTTGCACTTCCAGGGTTTCCATGTTCGATTTAGCATATCTGTTGTAAATTCATATCGTGCGTTTGATGTGCTATTACAAAAGCAATTTATCATTCCTTTTGTATATTATTTTTTTCCTTCTGTGCCATTTTTTGTTTTTGGTATTTGCGTGAGGTTTTACTCCGTTTTTTCTCGCTTGCATTATCATGTTACATTCCGAACAGTCCGGCCGCTACTGCCGGCGAGTAATTTCTTTCCCTTTCTTCCTCTTTCGCACGCTGTACCATCTTCTACTCATGGTGCTCTCATATGCATACCTTTGAATGGCAGTTCATACCGAGTTCTTCATGCGCTGGCTCAACATTGTTGTGCGCGATCCGTGGTATTACACACGCTCTTATCGAACACTGCCGGTGTATCATTTAGGAGGTAAGTATCATTGAGCCAGTGTTACCTCAACACGATAGACGTTGTTCACAAACGCGTGTAATCTGCATTGGGGTGCACGAAGAAAAACAGGGATACGCACAGCAGTGCGCGCATGGTTAAGGAAAACCGCTCCATATCCATACGTTCTCTGCTGAATGTGTTGCTTCAGACGTGTGGTGAAAAAAATACACTCACACATACGGTGCAAAAGCCGATCAATTAATATTTATGATCACCGATCCGCGATCGGTGCTATGTAAAACACGTGTTCGACAGCTATTTAAATTCTGACGCAAAACGCCATGCACGTTGGCGGGTCGGAAGCTAGTGAGATCGTACCCCGATGCTACTATACTCCTCTGTTTAATTTGCAACTCCAACACAACAAACACAGCAGGAAAGCTTTAGCTTAGCTTGCGGAAACAAACGACTACAACGATTCCGCAAGCGAGGAACCCGTTTAACTTTATTCTTTTTTAGCAAAAGATTTTTTAGTACCAACTTCACTAAAATGTGATTAATTTACCAATGATGCTCTTCTGAGGTAGCCCCGTACTAGGTGATAGAACTTCTTGCAACTTCAAACATTTGATGTAAACATTCTCCGCCAGGCCAGTGCATAATGGTGAGAAGTCGTTACGGTTGTCAGCGTTCGGTGTGAGCCATGTTTCATGGCTGGTTTGGTAGAGAAGTTTGTCGGTGTATCATATTTTGCTTTATTTATGAACTGGATTTTAATGTATCGCCACGTTGTACAAATCGCAGCTGACCAGAGTTAACGGGTGATTGTAGAATTGTTTATAATTTTTAATGTGTTAGAAATATATTCATAGCCCAGCTCACTACAGCTCGTACCATACTGCACTAGCCTTGATGATGCTTCATTCACTCGCATATAAAATAAACTTTTCAGAGATTAAAAATAACATCTGCAAACGATCATCATCAGCAATGGAACGTCTTTCCAGTGATAAAAAAAAACGTAAAATCAAACGAAGTCGCGGCTTTCGCGTACCGGATTCATTTTACACTCCCGAAAACCAGATCGTCGATGGGAACCGTGCGCAAAGTGCAATAAAAGTGTAAAGTAATAAATTTCGGCAAAAATTTATTGCCACACTTTCGTCGCCCAATGCCGCAGTTCAGTCCACGGTTGGTACTACCAAGAACTCCCACAGGCAGACGAACGGTCGGTACTGCTGATTGCTATTATTTATGGCACGCACTGCTGATATGGGTAAGAAGACTCAGCCGTGAAAAATCGGAAAGCTAGTATCGCTTCGCAAACAAATTGGAAAGCTCACCGACTGCGATGAGTACAGTTGGTGTCGAATATTTTTCGAAATTTTAATATAAAATATATGTGAATTAGAGACGCTCATGTGTAACGAAAAAATATCACAATGAAGCATCCAAACCCAAGATAAAAAAAACTTTCCATGGGAAGGCACACGATGTCCCTTCATGCGATGTATAATGTGATGGGTTTTATGCTCGCCAATAATATTTTTTACAACCTAATAGTCCTGCCTCGGGCATACTAAACAACGAGCGTAATCGCATGCATCACACATTTCGTCTCAGCCGCGCATCTGACAAATCTTGGCATCTTGCTGTTCTTATCCTGTTATAATGCTATGCTCTTTTGAACAACCGACGCTGATCATTCGCGTCGATCGCGCAAGTTGGCAACATTTTTCCGGGTTATATAATTTTATTTGCGCATCGCTTCCCGGACGAGCTCAACGGTTTTGATCGAATACCCCAAGACGGAAGATTAAAGCGCATCGTCTCGATTGGTCACGGTTTGATGTACGCCGGAACGTGTATTTCTATTTCTTTAACTTTTTTTTTGCTTGATCACATAAGAACTCGTAATATTCTTAGACTGTCGTATTGTCTTCTTGCCATAGGTATGTTTTATTTAAAATGATTTCTAGCCACATGCCGCTTATTTCCCAAGACTTCACCAGACAGTGTGAATTTCGTAAAAAAAAGCACAATAAAATTCTCATCATGTTTTGTCACTACTGGGAAGCAATTGATAATCCCTCACAAACTTCTTCACAATCACAATCGACCCAGTTACCAAGCGTTACAAAAATTGTTTATAAACTTGTTAATTGTTTTGCAAATACTTTGCGACATCCGTTCACCCAACGTCTTTGATGTGGTACAATAATTTACCGTCTTTTGATAGCACCCGCTTGGTTATCTTCAGGAACCGGCTGGGCAATGGTTTTGTTTTTGCAAACCATTCTAACGGAGCGTAGCGCACAAACGCACGAGCGGCAGTGTCGCTGCCCCAAACGATAAGAAACACTGACCACCGGTCATGTGACCCAAACAGACGTCTGTTTCTATTGTCCGTACCGAAAGCGTCTAGCCGGATTGATTCAATTTATTTCACACTTCAATACGCAAGCTATTGCAGCATGCGGCAGAAGATCACCGATCGATAACCTTGGCGGTTCGAGCTGAATAGAAAGGGGTCTTATCACTCGTTCTTTTGCGGTTGCAGCAGTAGAATAGCATTTTTTTTTTCATTTCCTGTAGTTATGTCTCCCGCTGGTTCTTATCTATGACCATAAATCATAGCGTATACCGTGCAAACTTCGCAAAAGAAATAAATCTTACCAAATTTAGACACAGGAAAACATCGAGGATTGAGTAAAAATCTTCCACAAAATTAGTTGCACACTATCAAATGTATTTGTTTATGTGGATCATTTCATCATGTCAACACACGCTTCTTCATTGAGCTGCATTCAAAAGCGACATATCGTTCTTTTAAACTTTTTATGACAAAATTGAGTCTATACTTGGTATCAACGAAACAACATCAAAAAAGTCGTTAGCGAGGACGCGCTCGACCTTGAAACGGTTCGTGACGTAGCATACATCATGCAACGCACGCAGCCCCAAACGCACTGCCAAGTTGAGACCCCCAGGAGGGCCTATTCCTCATCATCATCATCCCCACAGACTAATCCGTCGGACAATTAGACCCACCCTATCGCTTCTGCGATGCGTTACCGTGGGCTGGTAATTTATGCTAAATGCCCATCCCTCTAGCTCCGACTCATCGCCCACTCTCTTCCCCAGTTTTACCCAGCCCGTGGCATCACACTCACCTGTAGTAGTCTGTTTTGCAGTAGATATTGCCATCGCGTGAAAAGCAGGAATTGGCACCTTCGAGGGTTTGCCGGCAGATGCAACATTGTAGACAGCTAGCGTGCCACTTGCGCTCCACAGCTGACAGGTAGAAGCGATCCTGCGAACGAAATTCAACACCAGAAATACATAAGGACAACGGACGGAAAGTGAAAACAATTTTCTCACTAGCAAACACTCTCCCTCGCCGGGCACTCAACTGAAACGTCCGCTAATCAGTCCCAAAACTGCAATAGAAAGATTACGCAATTTTGCCAACACTTTGGCAAAAGTGCATAATTACTGCACTGTCCCTGTAGGTGATCATGCGTGCGCTTGGTGTGCGAAATGTTAGCAGTGAAATGGTTTTTCGTGGTTTAGTTTCAGCACAAGTTTTACTGAACACCCGCTAGCACACGGTAGCATCATTGTATTCAAAATGCAACTCTTTGTTGCTACCGAAAATTGGACACTCACAAATTTTAGCACGCTTACAAAACGCAGCGAGATGGAGGAAAAAACATGCACACAAAAACTGAAATAACCAAACAAAATCGTGCACAAGCTTGCGGCATGCGGATCGGTTTCCCTTTGCAGAACCGACGCCCGAAGTGTAGATTAAAAATTGGTCAATTATCGGCTCTTGACCGGTTGGTTAGTTTGGTATTTTAAACTGAAATAATAAAAGAATTTCAATATTACACTTCGTAATGGTCCGGAAACACCGACCGTATAACCTCAACCACATCCAAATCCTACTGACAGCTGACTGATCCATTCGGGAAAGTTTTCTTTGATGGTAACGTATCAATAACGATACATCTGGGAGGTGTTATGATTTTCAAACCTGATTCGCAACCATCAAAACAATGAATGTGTGCAGAAAAACCGGGCAAATCAATGCAAATGACTGCCGGCCGGTTAATGCGGTTAATTTAATGCAACAGATTTTGCTTCACTGCCGATTTTAGCACTTAATAAATCCATTCGAAAATGAACTCGACACAACAAAAACAGATAATTGATACACAAACAATGATGAAATTAAATTTTGATTCCCATCTTCTTCGACCCTTTTTACTAATTGACGTATGTTTGTCGTTTTGCGTTAGGTTTAATTTGACTTTGTAGCTTGTTTCGCCTCTCTCCATATTCTAACGAGTGCGGTTACGAGATGTATTGAGTTTCGAAGAAGGTATAAAGAAAGAAAAATTAATGGCAAACCACAACCATTGTAACAAGGTGCTGAATGCGAGAAATCCTTCGGAACAGATCGGATCAGATTGACAACAGATGTAGCAGATGTACTGTGTGGTAATGATTGAATTTGAACTGTAAATAATTGCAGTTATGTTAAGAAATGTTAAGATTGTGTGTTTCATAGGGACTCCGAGTACTCACAATTGCTGAGAATGTAAAACCTGATGCGAATTTTATCAATTTGAATTAAACTTTAAACCGAATGAATAATACATTCTTCAAAAGTTCAAACATCTTCACTGCTACTGAGTCATTCGGTTTAAATCAATAATGTCTTTTTTCGACTCGCGAGCAAATGCGAGAAAGATTCTTAGGTGCACAGATAATGTGAAGTATCTTGTATCCTAATATTCATTAAATTTGAATCAGGCTCTAAAATATCACAAGTTCCTATGATGATCTTAAGATATTCATGAATTGAAGAGTCGACTCATGATTCGAAAAACGTCCTGCAGTAGATTCATATGAATGACTATCCTCACCAGAATCATTGAGCACAACACTATTATTGCAAGATATTGAAACGTCGATCGAAGGAATCGTTCTATAATTCCCAGAGAGTGTCAGACTCCACCTACCTGAATCGGCATATCACAGCCCGCACACTCGTCCAGCCCGGTCGGCGGTAACTCGTTGGAAGATTCCGGACTGCTCGGACCGCCCGGTGGTTCCGATTTGAGCTGGATACAGCTATTCAGCACGCTGGAGCTGTCCGAGCAGTCGCTCCGGTTGAGATCGGCATAGTAATTTGGTCTGTCCGCTATCAGCCGATCGGGTGACTCGAAACTGTTTGACAAAAAGAAGATATACAATTATGGTTGCTTGCTACAACACTTGATGCGCGCTGGATCTCACCTGTGGCAGCTGTCCGCGTAAAGATGGTTGACACCTAGCAAACCGTTGCCGCCGGCCACTTTCAGGCTGTGTTCGCACGTATCCGTGCAGGAGATGCAGGTCCGATGGTTGAGGTTGTTGTTGTTGCTGTTGAGCTGGCATGCATTCGACAGGTCCGGGCTTCGCTCTCGCGGCGGGCCCAGAAACCGAGCACTCGGGTGCTGTGGAGTAAAGAGAGCAAACATTCTATTCAAAACTTTTCTTCAATGTTGCATTTTAAGGCAGATTAGCTGCCCAACAAAAAAAATCCAACAGAACAACTAATAAAAAGATAAAAGGGGTAATGCTTAGCCGGGCTTACGTCCGGCTGTCCACTTTGATCTTTGATTATGTCAATTAAGCGTCATATATGCGAAAACAATAAATGTTGGAGCGCATGCATAATGCGTTCCCAAGCAGGACCACCCTTGCTTTGATGAATGTGCGAATTTGAATGAGGGCAGAGTGCAACAAAAGTATCGTCCCTTTTGTATCCTGACTTCTCTTGCGAGGGGAGTTTTGTTTGTGGTTGGTTTTAGTTACGTTGTTTCCTTCTGCTTTAAGAGTTTTTGCATTTTTGCGCACCAATAAAAGGTTTTTAAACCATTTTTTGTTGCCATATTTTTGAACATTTTTGCAAAAAGTGTAAGAAAAATCTTTTGCGCTAAGCTACAAAAAAAGCAGACGATCTGTTCAACCCCAACGCCACCAGACCGTCAACGGCAAACAGAATTAAAATAATTGTACATTTACAAATCCACAACTCAGACAAGCAATACGCAAGGGACCGAGAAAATGTTTTTGCAAATCTGCTGTCCCTTTTTTTTATTTATGCCACCACCTTGAAGGTGATTCATTTTTCTCTTTCACACTTCTCGTCACCCTCCCACCCATTCTTTCTCTACGACCGCTGTAATTCCATTCCCAGTGCGTTGCAAAATGCACACAGAAATGCAGATGCAACTGCACGGACGGAAAATCGGAATCGGAATGAACGAGCTGAAGGTAAAGAAATACAATTGCAGCGCACAGAATAAATATAAGCAAACTGACGCGTCTGGCATCCTTTGCCCTGTCTGCCCATGAGCTGCTGCATTCGATTGGAGATGTATTTTCTTTTCTTTTTTTCCTTGCATACATCGCCTTCGGGGTGTGCTTTCATGCCTTTCATGCACTTTGAAAAGCGTCTGGTTTTTTTTTGGCATTTGTAGATAATATAAAAATTTCATGCTCCAATGAACCTTCTCGTAAACATACACACACACACGGTCTGAACTGTTTATACATTCGCATTCATAATTTTCCGACAGTTCCATTTCGGCTGGTAGGAGAATGAAATCCGAGCGAAACAGAGAATAAAAATGCTACTAAAAGTGTTTGAAGAAACGAATGGAAAACTCGAGACAGGAAAAAATGTACCCCTTTTCCACCGAATTTTGTTAGATAAGATAAGGAAATGATGCCCGTACTATGCTCAAATATGAGGTTTTAAAATTTTCGCCTTAAAGCTACCGAAAATATTTACCGCACTCAACCGTATCATGGTGAAAAGATAGGTCAACTCATAACTTCCAGCGCAAAGTTTCTCCTGACGTTTTTATATTTATTTATACAGAATATAAAATGGTCTTCCCATGTTCTACTTGCAGATGCAAATAAACGTAATGTGTCGGACATGGAAAAAAGAGCCTTGAAATAATGTTTCAAAATAGAACGCAATCAAAGTTTAAAGTGTTCTAAATTCAGCTATCGGCATACAACAAGACACAAATAAAAGACTAAAAAAAAGACAAAACCACACAACACGTGGCGATAGGCGACCACAAACAAACGTTTCCCAAACAACGACTTCAAAGCATGCCGCAACCCTTGAGGACAATCCTTCAATAGCGATCAAAACGGGACAAAAAATCGATTTTTCGTTTAATAACATCACGCATATTTTCGACTAAAGAAGGGCAAAAGCGTGACAGATAAGTTTTGTAAATAGTACGTAATTCGAACGTGGATCAGTCATCAATTCATTAAGCATTCTAATGAAACCCTTAATCAATTGGTTCGTAATTTGTTGTTCAATCAATCGCTCCCGACTGGTAGGAAGTTGTAGTTTGTGGGTAAAACTGTGTGTTTTTATAGCACGCTTACTACGCACGAATAAGTGTTTCAGTGCCCTGCGTGATGACATCGGTCGGCGCAGCTCTCACTTGACCTGGTACAATCATCATTCCGTTGGTGCGTTATCGTTCGCGGCATAGGAAAATACTGACCTATGGTTTCCGACGTTGTCTTTTCTACAAAAACACTAGCACTCGTCTCCTATAATACGACCATGCAAGGCAGAGGACACACGCCTCTGATGTTGATAACGATGATTTATGCAAGTTTGATAGTAGTGTGTTTACTTTGGCGGTGGAATTGTTTTTCTCAACCAGCGAAAGTTCTACGGAAATTTATTTTCATCTCATTGTGCCCTCGCATCGCATCGCCATGAGTCGAATGAAGATTACAAACCTTTTTCGAACATTCAGTAATATCTCTTTAGCGCTTGTTCACCACAATGTTTTATCACTTTACAGCTGATAAGCGACAAGTCTAGTTTTTCATCCTTTCATACAAACGCTTAGCAATCCTTCCCAGTGAAGGTACGATTATCGGACGACATTTCGTGTCACTGATTATGTAGTCCGATATATCACAAACACGCATTTCTCATGCATGTCATACAAATTACCATGCCGGCACTCAACCGTCACCCCCGGCACAAACCTGTACCGAAAAGCACTTGCCGTAGCAGCACATGCCACAACTCGTCAGCAAACGATATCGTTCGGATCCGGCCATCGATCGTCAATTAATAACCGCAACCTGTCAAGCATTCATTTTCCCACCCCATCGGCATGTGTTCCGCCCCATTCGAATGGACTTCCGAGTACGAGTTTTGAGTTTGACAAGCGCAAATTAGTGTCACCAGTACGTCACCGCGAACATTTCCATGCACTTTCTTTCACTACACATTGCGACTAAAATCAAAGTCTTAATATTGTAACGGTGAGTGCGCAATATGGAACTCCATCAGCTAACTAAGATAAATCCAATGTTACAAAACAACTAATTGAAGAATAAAAGAACTATAATTGAGAAAATTATCTGAGTTTCATAAGTATTTACTCATAATTTCGGTAAGATTTAAGTTTCTCCGGGGATTGTACAGGACATTTCTACGTGGAAAAGTAGCGAAATCTGGAACTCCAAGTGTTACGTTGACTCTCATGATGTTGAATAGTGTCGATAGTAACTTAAATATATCAGAAATTCGAAGATAATCTACAACACATGAATTCTCCCACCGCGCACAGAGGCCAACATCAGACAAGCATTAGCAGATTGATGTTTGGAGCCATGCCGACCAAGAGTTTAATTGTGCCTTGTTTTCATACAGAGCTTCCGCTTGGGAAAGGAAAGAATCTTGTTCCGAAACTCCCATCCCCGGGCAGATTGATGGCTTCTAATGTGTCAACCTTTTCTTGCTCTTTTATTGGAAGATTTTCCGTAACTCCACACCGAGTAGCAATTCTCAAACACGAAACATCTGTTACTGCTGCTGCGCTACACCATGCCCAAATTCTCCGTTGCTGGCGAGCGTCCCTCAAAAGATGAGACATGAAAAATGGGTCTCTCTGTTTCTGTCTAGGCGCCTATTTGCCTTTTCCGCCCGCGGTAAGAACGGAAAAACAAACACTTTTCTGCCGTTGCTCGTCCCGGACTTGTCTACATTTCCTTTGCTTCCCTGGTTTTTCCCCCCACGACCGAAACAACCGGAAGCGGAACATGAAATATCACCCCATCCAGTACAATCCATATTTATATAAATAATTAAATGACACTTCACAAATATTTGTCTAACTGTCTCGGGTTTAGTGACGCGCTTGTTTGTGCATTTTTATATGCTCGTGCTCATGCGCCCGTATCGGCAGGTTTTGTATCCTTTACTCCTTGGGGCATAGTGGTAGGTGCAACAAATCAAAGTTAAATAAGGGGTGTCCAAATGTGATTATTCACTTTTCGTTCATCCTTCCGCCCGCAAGCCTGTCTGTCCACCAGATTTAGTCCAAATGCCGCGAGATCGCGCAAAATGAGGTATGGTGTTTTTTTTTCTCCCTAACTTAAGCCAGCAGCTATACTGCCGGACGGTTTATAGCCGCCACTAATGAGTGGGGCCAAGTTTTTTGATCGGTCGATTTATGCAGTGTGCAACATTGTTAACGGTGATGTTACACCGCACGGTGGTGTTATAAGAACGGTGTTTAAATAAAGCAAAACAATAGACACAAACTATCCGCCACTAGCTTTTAGGACAATGGGCTGAAGGAGCGGATATTATCGTTTTTATTGCAATTTTGCATTGATTTACAGTGTGTGCCATCCGTGTGCGAAATTGTAAATGCCGTGTGCATGTACTGTTAATAACTGTGCATTATATGTTTGGTTTATTTGTTAAAACACACTAAAAACCCGCAACCAAATCTCATTCATTACTTAGTATTCAAATAAAAGCACTAAAATCACTCGTCCCCACAATCCTTGCAGAGTAGTGTTCTTCACGTTTGCCACCGTTTCTTCCCGTCTCACGCTCATCCCGCCGCTCACGATCATCTAGACATCGTAAATTCACACAGACACGAGCGTGAGCGCGCGCTCGCTTACCGCGAAAGATTGTAATAAATCTAGCGGGAACGATATAAATCACAATTTTATTTCTCGTTACTGTCACGCGTGTTGTATCACATGTGGACGTACAGTGACAGCTTTAAAATGGCTCTTTATGTACTCCCCGTCGAGCATGCACATACCTTCGCGATTTGGGTTCCGTTGCATTCTTTGGTGCTCTGGAATAGTGCAGCATAAATAATGCTCGGATGGATGATTTCTAGCCAAACTTGCCTAGTGTAATTATAACATCTCAAGATGCACGCTTTAACGCTACCAGTCGTTTTTAAACGAAAATAATTTTTTCAGATGATATCATTTGAACAGTACCTAGATATGACATTCATCGACCTATGTAAATGTGCATTTGTGTGAAAAATGAAATGCACTGTTGGAATCGGAAATAACTTAAGTTCTTGCCACTTCTATGAGTCCAGCTATAATTTGAAAATATTTTTATTTAACACATTGTGAACTATGAAGAGAAAATATAAGAATGTTGATGTTGACAGGACATTCAGACAGGACGAGCCTGGTCCTTCTAGTGATTAATTTTTTCAACTTATTTTATGGAAATAGCGAATTTCTTATAATAATGCTTCTTTACTTCGTTCCACGATAAGAAAAAAATCCTGCCATTTTCGAGAGATTACTGCACACGTTACTCAATAAAGGTGCTTCGTTTTTGATTCGAAGTTTTTATATCACCTTACTTTATCATCTCTCTTCCCTGAACTGCATCCGCCTGAATCGAATGCATACCGAAACTGTTACAAAAGTTTCTCGCGTCGCGTAAATTATCATTATTTCTCACTCGGGCGAGCAAAACGCTCGCTTCTTAGCAGCAACAGCAGCAGCGGTTTTCGCACTCAATTTGGCTCACCGTTGCACCGCCGTTCCATTGCTCCGTGTAAGCAACGGAACGTCGCCAAGCAATCGATTCACCATTCGCATCACGACCACATCGATTATGGACCCCATTCCCAGGGTTTCGTGTTTCGAACGCACTTACGCAACATCGATCGGTCGGTGTGTAAGGATCGGTCGCACCGGGTGTGTAACGATGGTCGATCATATTGCTCTCGATTTTTGTACTTTTCTCTTTCCTTAAGTTATATTTTACGTACGCAGCTTTTTTTCTCTAACTCGCCAACTTGTCTTAAGGGTTTGTTTCCTTAAAGCTTAGCTTGAGTTGACCGTTTCGGTTAAGGGCGCTTTCCACACATACATACACACACGCACACCGAAAACCCTCTCCATGCTTGGCCTAGTTTTCGTTGCATCGCTCGCTTGCAGTATGCACAACCGGAGGAAGCCTCGACACAGGAGACACATTTGGTCACACGGCGCAACAAACGTGATTCGTGTACGTTTTCCGAGTTTTCCGAGCAAAAACCATCGATCAATCAAACGCCCGGGGGTTTCGTGTCGAGTACGATCGACCGATTTGTACACCGTCGCCGGGTCCCATTCGATCGATCATCACCAAAATCGATCCATATCGGTTTACCCCTTCCTCTCCCGCTCTCCAATTACCCTTTCCTCACACTTCCTACCAGAGGTGAGCGAATCTAAAGGGCATCCATGCCATCGAGGATAAGCATCGAGCTGAGCTTATCAACGTTTATGGTCAACCGGTACACACCAAAGGTGCACATGAAATGCATGTATGTTTTTTTCTTCTTTTATGTTTCCCTTACAGTAAACTCCAAGCCAATGCAATTGGGTAAGGCTAGATAAATTGATCTTATGGGGTGCAAAAAGAAACACAACCTCGCCTCACTGCAAACGGTACATACATGGACGAAAATCCGATCATGGCCACGATTGCGATTGAGCAAAGCTATGTGTTAAGAAGAAGACCAAACAAACACACATAAACTGCCATCAAAAATGTACCGCCAAAGGGTGACTTGCGCAATCGCATTAATCGCATAGCTTTAAACGATCCCTCTGTCTTGTGAACAGTGCGAAGGCCCGCTACAATCGTTCCTCCAGTGGGGCATTTTCGATTGCACTTGCACTGCATCCACGAATAAGATGCGTAAAATGGCAAGGATGCACACAACCGGGATGCGCAATTGCTTGCGGTCCACTGCCGAACAAATAAACAAACGCGCGCGCGTTAACAGACCCGAACCCTTCGCCACTTACACTGGTATGGAATTGTACGCACATTTTCCTCTGCGCGCCATTTCTCCAAACGAACCGCGGCGAGCGATGCGCGAAGATGACGGCCACGCGCCGTCAACTTTCCATCGACTGTTTCCCGGGGAAATTATCCGACGCGGACCCGATCTACGCACGGGCACACGGATAAATCTGATGCTGGCAGCAGGCGCAGCAACAAGGCGGGAAGGAAAAACAAACAAGGGAAAACCCACACCCTATCTAAAAACATACTTGTAGAATTGAGAAAAAAACAACAACTTCAAGTCATCAGATTTCAAACTTACTCCCGAATTCAGCCTCCAATTTCAGCTGGTGTGCGCACAGACACAAAATTTACGCAATTAGACAGGACTCAATCGTGGAAAGCCCGGGAGTACTGGGAGCTCGAAAGGGAAGTGAAGTGGCGATTTTCCACGATAATTAGCGGTGCGTTCGCTTTGCGCTAGAACTTCGCTAGAACGGCGAGACGCTGCGAGTGAGCTGGAAAATCTTGATCGCTACTGGTGATTATGTTGGTGATTTTCCCTGGTGATGAAGAGAACGGAGCAGGGAGCAGATGGGAGGGAAAACTATGAAAATGAAGAATGAACATTTCGATGATCCGTTGTGTTTGCCATCATCTACACCCATCGGATCCACTTTCCGCCTTCCAGACTGACAGGTTCCAAGATCTATGTTGACGATCGTGGCGTAAGGAAAAGTATTGTTCACGGCTTTAGAAAACAGAGTAAAACGTTTATAATCCGGGGCCAAATTTACTGGCAGGTAAATTATAAATAAATAACTATTTACATGAATGTCAGGTTGATTTGAAAAATTTGAGTTTAAATAACAAAGTTTTATCGGTTTAATAATAACAACAATTATTAACTTTAAATTAAAAAATATTGTGGTCAGTTCTTGTAGTATCCAGTGTTGAAATAGTCTATTTGGATATATTTCAGACAAATGTACTTGTTGGTGACATGTTTATCGAAGAAAACTGTCTAATCAAATGTTTTCAGTATTGTAGTTAAATATTTCCAAAATCATCTTACTACGAGACAATGGTTTAAATACACAAATTGTGTATGTGTTAATGTTCCTTCTCTAACTTCAAATGTTGGGCATACTTAGCTTACTGTAGGGTCGGTAAACCGAAGAAATCGATCAACCGGTCCGAAATTATCCGAATAAGTAACGTTCTACCGCGTGCTATTTCCATAACTAATATTTAAAACTACTATTTTCTTCGACCTTTCAATAATACGACTAATTGAAACAAATAATCTTCGAGTTGTAAACAATTTACCAAACAAGCAGTATAATCGAACGATTGACTTTTGTTTGCTGCTTACCGTACGATTGCCGCTAAATTACCGTTTTGGATTAATCTAAACGACATCCCATAACCGCAATGTGCGTCGCATTGGTTTAAGAAAACACACATTTGAAGTGTGTACCGCACCGGCAAACCGTTTGAAGGATTGAATTTTTATTTGATTTTTCCCGACAGCTGCCACGATTAGATAAGGAGCCCGGGATTTCGGGATTTAGAGGATTGAAAGTGTGACATGATAGGTTTTATGGTCTATTGCGTTGTTTTTGCAGGCAAAATACAAAAGAAACAAAAAACATTTCCATATTCAATTTCTGTCACTGTCAAGCTATCAATTAATTTGCTACCGGCTCGAAGCCATTTCAAGGTTATTTAAAACCATGCGCTGCAGTAAGCATGTAAGCGATAGGAATTAATCTAGAAAAATACAGGACCATGCACAAAAAAGCAAACTAGAGTGTTGGAAAGAAAATGTAAACAAAACAAAACAACAAAACTTTGTAAAAAGCCGATCGTGACGATCGTTTGGAGCTCGTCTAAAATCTTTCGCGCCCTCTGGGTGGATTCAAATGCTTTTTTTTTCTATCGAGCGAGGTTCCATCAAGCGGCAAATGTGAAGCGACGGCTGCCTGCGGCAAACCGAATATTTTCAATCCTAATACGTGTGCAACGAATCTTTGATCATGATTTAGATTGCTGCTATTTCGGGAAATTCGGAAGCAGTATCCCATATTTCACCGGCACCGGGTCCGATGTCCCCAGCAAAGTCAAAGGTTGGGCCCCACGAACCATTCCGCCAGTGGCTGCAGCGTTATCATTCTCAGTTGCCAAGGGTGGATACCGATGGTTGCAATGTCGCCATCACGAGCACATTGCTGACATTTAATTAGTGCACCGAGTGCCAAAGTGTGGAATGTGAAACAGTCACAACCAAATCTGCGCCTAGCGCACTGCAAACGTACTTCACCCAGAACCTTTGGCAATCTGTGACACTCTGTCTTTTTTGGGTTTGCTCCCCCAGCAAAAGGAAAGGTCTATCGAGATTAAGCAGGAAGCAAAGATTTTTTGAGTGAGGAATTGTATAAGATTAATCGAGTTTCCGGTATGGAAAAGATTGAATAGTTAAAATGTTCATGGAATAATTATTTGCATTTTAAGCATTTGTGTGTAATCTATCGTTTATACTAATATCGTTATTTTTATTTTTTTAATTATGACAAAGAATATTATTTTTTTAAAATCCATTAACTTTAATTATATTTTAAATGATCTTTTGACCATCTTTTACCAGTCCAACTGTATTTTATGTACACTCGTTGTGTTATATTTATTTGCAATTGTTAGACCTTTAAGTTCAGGTCGTTATTTAAATCAGTTTCTTATTTTCAAAATATGTGCAAGGAATACGCAACAGTACAACACTCCTGAATTTCTTCGACAGACTCAAAACGTCTTTCCTATATTTGACTATACTTGACATTCCTTTCGCATAGCTGAAATAAAAATTAAACTTGAATTCGGGAGAAACGTTTCCAATGGGAATAAGTACCGGTTCTGGCGTCCGAAACACCTTCCGTTTTTTCCAACAAACTAACCAGACTCCACAGCCCAAGCTTATCCAGTTCTGGAGGTAATCCTGTATGTTTATTTTATTGTTTATCTGTAACTTGATGGGTAATTCCTATCTTAGCTATACAACCATTGGGTTAAACAGTACTAGGACTAGTACACTTAATAGGAGCACTTAACGAAAATAATTGAGATGCTATAATCTAGAGTATTCGAAGTATCTCATTTGTTTAATCTCGTTAGTCGCAATTGTAGCGAAGTAAAATGGATTATCTTCTTCCTAATTATCTTGCGATTTGCTGATAACTGGATTATTAACTCTCTTAACCGGAGGTTCAATTTACACTGGGTATTATTTCAGCATCGATCGATTTTTGTTCAGATGTGTTAGCAAGTATAGCTATGAGCAAAACGTGAAGTAAATTGAAGAAATTAAATTGAAGGATACAACAATATTGTTATTTTTCGCTTAATCGCTACAAGTACACACTTTTGTTTTGCTCTGTGCCTATCACAAAAACAGTAGCACTATGCGGAATAATTTTGTGGATTATAAAATTAATTGTGTTATCCTCAAATTTGAATTCACCATTCGATGATTCATTTTCCAAATTATTACTAACTCTCGTTCTGAAATTTGTCCCCATTAACATAATCCAAATTCTCCACTCTTCATTTTATTTCACCGTAGCGAAGGAAACATTTTACCATCTTATTACACAACAATCGCGAAAGCAGTTCATTGATAACTGCCGTCGGACCAAAAAAACGACCAATTAAATACTCTTTAACCTTTTGTTCAACACACGCTTTTGCTGTCCTTGATATGAAAACGCACTCTTTTTTCGTGTTTGCTGCTTGTCTCTCAACATTATTGCACAACCTCCAAACCAACCCTGATAACGCTACACCGAGATGACGTACCATCACCCAGACAGGGAGCATCATTGCCTAGGTCAGAAATATTTCGCCCTTATGCTGCTCATTGTTTCGTTGAAGAAATTATCACTCTCAAACCATGGCACTTCGTTAGGTCCATCCTTCCTGTTCAAATGAACCGTTTTATTTTTATTTTGCTCGGTGCAGATAATAGGGCCCCATCCGGCATGTTTTAACACCCCATCCATGTGAAATCAAATTGCCATATTTTTTGTTGGGATTATCAGGTCCGACATTTTGGGGCTGCACTTGAGCTGAGGTGAGACATAGACGCTGACCTCTACGTTCTTGAAGCTGTTCGCAATGGTTTGAAAACAAACCACCCTGGAGACTATTGTGGTTCATCGCGTAATGTCTTAATTTGTGGCAAGTTGTCGCTGGAATGGCACAATCTAGTTGTAAGAAGACGCATCAAGGGGGAATTGTTCTAAAAGACAACACAAACAACACCCAAACAAACGATTCACATCCGGCAGGAAATGGGATTCCAAGAACTGATTAACGGCTTTATCAACTAAATAAAATATTATATTTATTTGCACTTCCACTTCCTAGCCGTCTGCAGGGTTCAAATGGCAGAGAACTAGAGCATCAGCATCAGCCGGATGAATATTTGACATAAGGTTATCAAATGGAGCGTATTATGTAGGGTCAAGGCCCAGGTCCTTACTGCCTAGTGAATTTTTGATGTTTTAGCAATATTATAATATTGCCGACGGAAACCCGGATGGAGCGAGACTTCTTTTTCCAAACGGTAATTACAATGAAAAGTTCCTTTTCTTATCAACCCAATTATCGTGACTGGTTTGTTGAAGGTGTAGAATAGAGAGTTTTACTCACCCAATGCATTACAGGGCGCTCCTCCGTGCACACGCCCATGTGAGAGATCGGTGACTGGTTGATGCTGTTGACCGGTACTACACCCAGCGGGGTCCTCGCACCGGGCACCCCGTGTTCTGCCGTGTGCAACGTCACCGTAGCCACCGTGTCGCACGTATTCACGAAACGGTCCCGCACCGGCACAGGCTGCCCAGGTTGGTTCCCAGTAATTTCCTTTGGGATATTCCGAAAACGATTCGGACGTACGATAATGGCCTACCAGGTTCGTGATCGTGATTAGACACAGGCCTTCCTTTCGGACACTAATGTAAGCTGTTTTACAACGCTAGCTTCGCATGACTGTGGTCTAATTCTTGAAGAATTTCGCTCTATTCCAGAAGGACTCTTCAGAACGTCAGCGAATAACACATTCCTGAACGCTCTCGCATTTGCACTGACCACAGGACACTCTTCGATGGAAATACCCTTGCTGACATCTAAAATTTGTTCAACGCACTCACACTCATTTTAAACTAAACTCCAATATTTAATGCAGTTGACAGTTCATAGATCGTACCCTGTTGCTTCTGGCGACACATCGAAGGAACCATGGGACACCTTCCTATCAATGTCACGCACGCGGGTGCTTAAAATCACGACATTAAAGCGATTGAAAACATCCGTAGTTCACCTTGGAACGAAAGGACTCAGAACTCTGGAGGTTCGTGCTGAAAATTCTTCCTTTCATCAACACACTGCCACACCTGCACTGTCACACTTACACATCCACACAAATTCGATTGATTGGTTATTTTTTCCTTCTGCTACTATGATCCTATGATTCGGCCGTTATCAGTATGCACTCCCAACACGGCACACCGACATGGACACGGAAAAGTGTATGCGTGAGCGAACGCAACAGCAGACACTTGTCGTAGGAATGCAAACACACCGCGCACACAGGGATAACTGCTGGCTCCCGGGTTGACTGCTTGCCACCGTTACGGGGAGGATGGTTACGGGCATCGCACGTTATAGTGACCCACCAAAGCAACAGGACACACCATTAGAAGCAAAACCAAACCAAAGCCAACAACGTGTACAAGCTCTCTCTCTTCGATCAATACACACGTGAACACATCAGGGGTAAATTATCACTGTACGGAAGGAACAAATAAAACGCACGACGCAGCAAAAAAAGACACAAATCGTCCGCGACACCGGCACAAAATCTCGCGAAATTCACACGACAACCGGGAAACACTTTTGCGGCTGATGACAGTGACGACAACGAGCTGTTTGTTTTCTGACCGACGGGCGCGGGCGCATGCGTTGTTGCGGCGTTGGTTTCCGTTCGACTGGCGCGACGTGAATGCCGAGACCGCGAAAAAGCGCTTTTCAAAAACATATGGCGAACGAGCGAGACGAAGCAAATAGAAGGCGTGGCCTACGCATTTCATTGTAGAAAAAAGAGGAAAAACAGGGGGAATGCGACCAAAACGGAAAAGAAGCGCAAGTTGTTGTCGCACAGGGTGGCTCATAAACATTGTCGTGGTAGTGTAAAGCGGGGAAAATTGGAATTTTCTCTTGTGACAGAGAAATCCTTCGACTATCTTTAAATCATCTTTGTTTGAGTATCATTCCATATCGTCCCATAAAAATTATATTCCTTTAGTAGAACGTTTGAAAAAAAGCAATATTTTATAGCAAGACAGCAGCAGTCACAATAGCATGAATGAAATTTTCTTTTTATTATCTGGCTGTTTGCGTGTTTCTTGGAGCATCTGTTTTCCCCTTTCACATGATTTGTCTCTCTTTTTCTCTTCACTTTACCTCATTATCTTTCTCGTTCTTTCGGTCTCTCTCACTTCTCCAGCTTCACGTTTATATACTTACCCTTCATATAAGAAGCAACCGTTAATGTTTTTATGTATGTTATCTCTTCGCGTGTCGCGTTCTTGCGTTTCGCGCTCTCGCGAGTGCGCCTCTTGCGACCTTTTCGCGCGTATACGGAGCGAGTATTTCGTTTTTTTTTTGTTTCCTTACTGTCCATATTCTTTTGGGGGCTCCGGCGGTAACATCTTCGGCCGTGCGCGCATCACGTCAGCATCCCGCACTGGATGCAGCTTTCTCGTTGGACGATCATGCCGAACGATCGTCGTCCATCAACCGGCTCAAAGCCGACACAAATGCGTATACTTGCGACCGGTAGTAGCAACCGAGGCAATTTATAAAATGAGATAAAACGTGTTTTTTCGCTTCGACTATCGCCGTTTGTTTCTCACTGTCTTATTCTGATATTAGTCCGTGTGTATTCTATTTTGTGTGTATTTTTCGTGTGTAGTTTTTTGTGAGACGTTTCAAATAAATGATTTGTTGATTGTGTTTTCTCTTCGTTAAAGTTCTTTATCTTTAAGATCTTAAAACATTATAGCCGTTTTTATTTGATTATGGTATTACGATTAATTTAGCAGGTTCCATCAATAATTTTATAATTGATTTGGATAAAAATTATCAACAAAAACTACTTACCTTCGTAAATAGATGAAATATTAGTTTAACTTTAATTTCAACTAACCCGAAAAAAGTATATTTACAGGCTTATTGAATCAATTATTGAGTACTATGAAAAAAGGTAAACTATTGTAAGACAAATTATTGAAAAACGTGACAACGATTTTCAAGAAGATTTGATTATTTCTATTTTTGTTTTATGTTATAACTTGGGTTTTCATTATTTTACATCTTGTTTTATATATTATCAAGTGACATAAGTACTGAATCTAATTTATTTTTTGAAACAACATTGTTTATGATACATTGTATCAAGTCGATAATCAAACATCAATCACAACAGAGAACGTTGCTGTGCTACGTCACAGCACAAAACCCCAGTAAGATGCCTTTCATGAGACTTCCCTAACGAAGGTCTTTCGATGAAATGTGACGTAAAATTTGATACCATTCCTTCGGCTACCGTATACGAAGCGCCGACAATCCGATCGCATAACATCCGTGCTAATGATCAACGGTACACCAGCAGCCAAAATGAAATTCCACCAAATAATTCCACTGCCGGTGACAATGCAAGACTTTTGTCGGTTTTTTCATTTTATTTTATTCGCATGAAACCTAATGCGTTGAAGAAGCAACAACAAATAAACAAACAGACAAACGAGAAAAAAACAACCGTTGGACTTTGCATTTTCCCGAGCCATCATCAAACGACGATAAATATTGTACCAATGACACCGATGGACGAGATTGAATGGACCGGAATTGAGTTTAAGGAAGGTGGAACAAGGGCGAGACAGAGAGTAACAAGCAATATTTCAGCCGAAGAAAAAATAGGAAACAAAAAACTATACTAACAGACATAGATGGTTGAAATCCAGTCCATCACACTCCGCTCCGAAATCCCCACGAGAAACGGTTCGAAGCTTAGATTCCAGTACATAAATATGTTCCGTTTCCGAGCGACCAACAAACAATCGGCCACTTCCTACAACAGCAGGTTCGTAATTTATACTTCTAATTTTGTGCCACCGGAGATCGCACGACAGCAGTAGACGATGGAGGCGCTAATAAAGCCGCAGAATACGATCGCCACCTTTTCGGAGTCGAAGGCCTCCCCGATGGTGGGAGGAACCGGCCAAACATTGTCACTCGCCGGACACCAGCAAACTCCCAACCAATCAAACGGTGGAACAAGAATGTCACAAATGTTGCAAATATTAATGTTTCCCCCGGTCTGTGGTCAAGATGGTTGAAGGAGGTGAAAGAACAGAAACAAATCTCATCACACTGTCCAATGTGAGGATCACTCAGGAAGACAACGGAATGGAATGACTTCATTTGGTATCCATCTTTATGTTCAACCCGCGGAAGTCCGCTCCAACTCCTACGTGCGAACCAGCCAAAATATGCATAAATTCAAGACGATGATGTTGATGATGATGGGAGTCCACGATAGATTTAGGCAATTTTCTCAAGCTCCAAAAATTCCACCTCAGCCGAACCGAACAGCTACTTACTATTGCGTTCATCGATCGTGCCCCGATCGGGTGTCTGAGATATCGCTGTCATTCCAGAACATGCTGCTGTCCGAATGCGTCCGTTGGTGGTTCCCGTTTTCCTAAACCGGGATAAAGCGATACAAAATATATGGAAATTCGGTGGCATCGTTATATCTTAATGACGCATTGGGCGCAGGAAACATTGTGAGATATCAAAGTTGCTTCCAACCGCAGTGAGTAGATATATGTGGGAAGTGTACGTGCTCCTTCCAAGCCCTTCGATCGTTATGGGGTTATAGAGCAACTAGTAGGGACTGCACCACGCTTTAACACAAAAGAGGGTTTATGAAGCCAACCACACGGCTTGTAGGCACAGCAGCACCCGAAATTGCTTGTTATTGGTTGACAGAAATGATTATGAATGCGTTCTCCGATGTGTCGACAGATGAACAAATGTTTGAACCTGGTTCTTGGGATTTCGGTTGAGGGAATTCCAACAACCAATTTTCGATCACCAATTTCAGATTATTCAGGAATGCAATAGGGGTGAGAAATGGAGCTCAAGCCTACCTCACAACGTGAAAATGAGTAGCAGGTGAATCAAGGGAACTCACATCAACTTCAATAGGTTGCACTATTTTATACTGGGATATTCTATTCAATAAAATTAATAAGATCGGGGTCTGTTCGTAAATGGTGAAAGGTCTTACAGATTACGTACGCCATAACATTAATTTGCTTTTATAAAATGTGTTCAAGCACCCATCAATGTTAAAAAAAGTTATCATGGATCTTGGAGTCTTGGGAAATAAATTTTAGATGAATTAATACAAATGAGACATAAATTCCGTTCGAAGGCTATTCACCAGCAGAAGATAAAGGTATATTTTCAACAAAGCGAACAGGTGTCTACAAATCTTTGTATAATATTAAATAACGCACGAGCATAACAATAATACAAATGAAATTTGATTCAAATACTGTGACATTTAGTATCGTTACTACTGTAGCTTAAGTTCCATTTCGTTAGATATTCTTAATTTACATTTATTTTATTTACTCCAATATGACGGCATTTGTATTATTAAAATAGTGTTGAGTTTTTACAAATTTTACAATTTTACATTTCCTTATTGCAAAGTGCCTTATCTCGGGCATACTCGGTTGAAGTTCTGCTATCTTTCTGCTATCATATCTGCTTTACATTTAAAATTCATTTAGAACATTTAGCCAATGTATTAGGCGTTGTTGCTAGCAAGAACATTATCAAATAAGAAGAATGTAGAGATTAAATCATGTTTTTCTCCATTCCAACAGCTCAATCATTCGCCCATAGCGAAAAATAAACCTGAAACTGTTTCAAAAGCCCTCAGCATCACGGTCAGCTCCAGTTTCGGCTGCTGCAAAGGAAAAATGACGGGAATTAAAGCGAAAAAAAAAACATCACACCAACACACATCAAAACAATAAACGCTAAGTGCGAAAAAACTTTATGCGATCCTGCAAGCGCAAATGAAATGTGGCTCCTATTACACATTGCAAATCCATGTGCAACGCCTCCGCGAAACACGTGAATCACGAAACCGGTACCGGTGCCCTATCGGTGTTTGAAAAATAATTATTAACAAAAAAATAATACTCTCAATCACTTCCCGACAATATCGACCCACTCGCAACGTGCACTGCTCGTGTAAGTATTTTTCCAATTTTGTTTATAAATCCGCTGGGAAACACTCATGAAAGGGAGCCTGAGCTCGAGTTGGAATTTTCCGTTCGAGCACCCACGGGAAAAAGGGTGGTCAGGTCACCGCAAACATCATGTAGCGTTCACACTTTGAGGTTGCTTTTTTATATACTACACCGCCTTCCGTGCGTTGTTTTAACGCGTTTCGCTCGAAACCCTTAGGCGGTGCCACCATTCAAAACGGTGGCATAAAAGGATTAAACCTCAGTTTCGCGCACACGTGGGAGGAATTGGCGAGAAGCACGGTTGCGCGTGTTAAGTGCGGTCGAGGAGTTTTATTGATTCCGCGGAACCCGTAAACCGACGTTCAACCCCGACGTGTGTCGCGGCCAGAACACGGCCATGATTTATAGCACTTCATCAACGTACCCCGTTGGGTGCTGATGGGTTATCTCTCACGTTCACGTGGGCTTGCACAACCGTCCCCTGCGTTCTCAGCGGCCAGAATTCTGTACGGCCTTTTCAGGTGTCATCGCCAAGCCGTAAGTTCTGCGGGGCCTATGGGGGCCGTAAATACGGCGATGGATGGCGGCCGAAGGGAAAAAAAGGTATAAAACGAACCGTACAACCCATCGATCCAATCGGCTAGGTGACGATTGATTGCCGATTGATCTTGTCCTTGCGTTCCGGGAAGCCACGTTCGAATGCTATCGGTCACGATCTATTGATGCTTCCGAAAAGTGATGGAATTGTGAAGTGTCGTCGGTACGGTGTGCTGTGAATGATACTCGAGTAGGGAATTAAATAGAGAAAAAAAGCAAAAAAAACATTATAAATTGTACATATTACTCAAGAAAACTTTGTTTACTATGAACTAAACATGTAAAAAACTTCTCGAAAAATACAACACTGTACTTATACTAGTACAACAACAATGGCTGCAATTGTACTACTAATTTGAAAAAATAAATAAATTTAAACAAAAATAAAAGTAAATAAAAATGTTAAATTGAAAATATTAAAATCCCTTTACGCTTTAACGACTCATCAGCAAATTTAAAAGTCAACTAGCAGCCCTTTACTTTCCTATGTAAACTTTTTAACAATAATACTCTTAACTGACATTTTAACAACGTCGCATCATAATGATTGATTGACAGCATCAAAACAGGACGACAGAGTAAATCAAAATGGGATACAAAAACTCATCAAAACGACCTCAAAACCCTCTACACGGTCTTGTGTGGGAGAGTTATGTAGGAAAACTATACACCTTTCTTGGATAGTTATTCTTTGTTTTTCCGCTTGATTAAAACCCATTTTCCAAAGAGGGAGATTTTTCCATTTTTTTTCTCTATCTCAAAAGCCTCCAAATCCTGTGTGCCGTAAAAGAGAAAAAGGATAAAAAAGAACTTTTACCCTAAGCCACACGGGAGAACAACACATTCGGAACACGATTTGTGGAGTGATTTGTAAATATCATAAAAACGGAAAGGTGAGCACGTGGCGCGCCAAATTCGCGCATTACTTTCGTCCCGTCCGCACAGTTCCGCATTTCCGCCTTAACGAAGGGTCTTTTCCGGGTTTGGCTAGTATTTTTTCCGATTTATTAAAGCCAAAATAAGGGCTAAAGGGAGCGTGGAAAACATAACAAACCGATACCTTTTTTTTTATTTCACCCGGGACGGATCTGTTACGGTCCGGTGGGAAAACGTGCTACTTGGATGTGTGTTGTTCTAATGTTTCCGGATAAAGAACTCGACGAGTTTTTTTTTACCGCTCCGCGTTTTGCGTTTTTCACCTTCTCATGGAAAGATTCCCCTATGGAGCATGTAGGTGCACGTACGGTACACCAAACATCACTAAATGGCTTTTGATGATGTGCTTAATTGTTGCATAAACAATAGAGCGGTACCGGTCCTGGTGCACGTATTATGTGAAGGGCACGTGGCGACAGAGTGAGCCATGTACCATGCAACCCTCCCGTACAAACGATATTCGCAGTAGCTTCATTTCCGTTGCGGAAATGGAGTGGAAACTGTAGTTCTCTACCCCCTAATCAGATTCTACAGTGCATTCCAATGGGACAAGGTATGTTAAAAGGACCGACCGGAGTTTTATCAAGCGATAAAAGGAGTGATGGCTCAATTCCGACTCTTTTCCGGATCACCATGGAAACAAAGCGATAATCTGCATAATGCAAAAAACCCAAATGTTTGTGGTCGAAACAGTGTGAGAAAAAAGTAGTGGCTGAATTTATTCTGGTTATATACCGTACCCACAGTTTACATAGGGATTTAGGAAGAGATTTTTCCATTTTTGAACAAAGCTCCGAAGTGTTTCTTTTAAAACGTTGACAATTTTACTATTTACTACAAAAATCTCCTAAAAAATACAATCCTACCTTAATAATCCTTTAATTAACCAAATCATAGAAAAACACGTGTCACATATTTGGAGTAACGTATTCTTTCAACATAAAACATAATTAACGGGGTGGCCTCCAGCGTTAAAAAAAGATTAACCAATTAAAATACAATTATTATTTATAAAGAATTATGTCAATATATATGGTAATAATTATTGTTAAAAAATGTCCGCCATTATAATATCATTTTTTCATCGTTAACATTTGCAAATTAATGTCACGATAATTTCACCGCCGTATATAAAAAAAACGGCATTGGAGAAATTAAACGGTCACTCAAAACCACCATACTCATAAATCATCATCCTTCATCGACGTATTGAGCGTTGGGGAGTAAAATAAAACAAAACGCGCCTTTAGCAATCGGCACGCCAGTTCTCCAACTCCCGTGTATCCTGACTTCATTACTCTCTGTTTCCTACTAGAAATGGCTAGTTTCTGTAGGAGAGTAGATTCTTCTCGGTTTTCGTTGTGATTTACGACCCTTTAAATTACCTTAATCGCTTGTTGTACAAGCCGTCGTAATAAAACACTTTTGATAACCATCCGAACGGGGTAACGGTCGGCCGATCGGCAGCAAAGCGGTTGGACTCATTTCCATACCAACATCAACTCACAAAACACACCGGGCCACGGTGGACATTGAGCTCAAACAAAACGCAGCACATTAAACAATCTAAATGTTGCCTTTTCGCCTGGGAATCGCCGTACAGGGTGAGAAAGGATGCCTTAAAAGAGTGGATCAAGACGTTACATACTTAAACGTGCGATTAATTCTCGTGTCCACTACGCCTTTCTTGATCGACGTGGACGTGCTTGAAAATGTATTCTCAACCCAGCAAACCCGGCACAATTTTAGCAAACGGTAACTACCATTTTCCTATACCTTTTCTCACGGGGTGCCCGTGGCCTGTTCGTTAACTTTAGGACGTTTTTATACGGTTTTTCTACCGATTCGTTTGAATTTTTTTCCCCCTGACGAAACTTTCCCATCGATAGCTCTCCAAACGTCAAGCTGGAGCAGGAGCTCCCCTTCTAACCGTACATTTCTGCACCCGTTGCATAAGGGGATGGCATCAACAGCATCGAAACAAAAGCGAAACAAATCGCTTCACAAACGCAACCCGCAAACAGCTTCCAAACTTTAGCCTCCCCCCGCCCAGAGACGGAGATAGAGAAAGAGCGAGCCTTTAAAAATGTCAACCGGTTGGTAGTGCTGGGCAAAACATGCGACGAGTTGCGCACCGAAGACGAAAAACACTCATAAAAGTCGGCAGTTTGAAAAACTATCCACCTGTTTTACGATCGGTAATAAATATTAAAGCATTTACTTTTATCTCGAAAAGGGGGGGGGGGAACTCATCAGGGTGGGGGAACGAAAAGGGACAAAAGGGAGGGAAGAGATCCAATTGGGAACGAGACGGCTTCTCGTGCGTAGAGCTCTCCAAAGCCTTCCAAAACCCATTTCCTTCGCGTTGGGATGTGAGATTCTTGCAAGATTCCCAATGCGCAATGTGATGCTGCGCCGAAAATATCTGCCACAAACGCGTCTCAAGAACTGGAAAGATGAAAAACGATGCTCTTTCGCTTCTCTTTCGAGTCTCCCTCCCGTAAAAGAAAAGGTATCTCAAAAGGGAATCGTATAAAATATATAATACAATTAAACTCATGTTCTTTCTCAACTTCTGGCTGCAAGTCAGCCGACCTGCGTCCATCTTTTTGGAGGACATCAACCCGATCTTCGGGCGTTTTTTTATTCTCAATGCCGCAATGCATCTTCCCATTCGCGATCATTTTGATCGAATGATCGTTACACGATGCATTCTCAAGCAGATTGACTTTTGGTTGCGATTCCAAAAAAAAAACAGCTCACTAGATTTCAATCATCCACCAGAACCTTCAGTCCAGACACGGAACCTTCAGTGCAAGGATCTCCGCGACAACGCAAGCAACAGCGACCTAGTGGGCGGTGCAGTAGGGCGCGTATCGCAGTAATCCATCTTCATCAGCCGGGCGTGTAGTTGTCAAAATATCAAAACACTAGACAATTTATAACTCTTTGCCACCTCGCTCGATTAGCTTCAACGGCCATTATCCTCACCGCGCACCGGATGGATTGACCGACGGACACACGGCGGTGGTTTTAATTGCGAATTAAATATCTTTGCGTTGAAATGCGCTCGGCAAATCCGCGATCACACCTCCCGCAGGCAAACGGTTGACATGGGAAGGGGGCGGTGGAGCAGCCGGTGGGACCGGTGGGGGACCTCAAAATGAAACATTAAAATGAAAAATGACCCACCACCATCACCCGATCTGTAACGTTCCGATATGTTTGAGATGTTCCGCGTTACCGCGACGCACCTAAAGGACGCTCGCTAAGGATGAGATGTGACTACCCTGTTGGGGATCCTTCTAAATGGTGCGTGCCTGCCGGGGGGAGATTGGTGGGGAGCAGTGGACTATTAAAAGTTTACACATTGCTACCGACGAATAATAGACTCGTTTGTGCAACAACCTCAACGGGAGCCGGAAGTGTGACCAAAGCCAACGCTAAACACGCTTACCATAACGCGCCAGTTTGTTTTCGTACGGATGGTGTGTGTGTGTGTGTTCACTGTGTTGTCGAGACGGATTTTTCACGTTCGATGTGCATGATACAGCGAAGAAAGAGAAGAGTGTACAGGGAGCAGGTGTGTACAGAATTTCCCCCGATGCTACCGGGCTCTGGGTGTATGTGAGTCGGCACGGTGCCAACTACTCATTAGTGCATTTTCCGAGCCGGTAAATTCCATGGAAATGTCAAACCCAACCCCACCCGGGTTGGGAGTTTCACCCTTCACCGGTGGAGGATTCGGCGTTCTGCATCGGGATGGAAAAGGGTTGGGAAAACCGGAGTGCAATAGTGTGTTTGGTGTGGAAAGATGGGGTGAACTGGTTGACGTAAGGTGACGTGCTGTGTCGGTCTCCGGGATTGTGTGTGAGATGCAACTCTCACTGCGTCTGCCAGACCGTCAATCAGACCGGCTGCTAGGCAGACGGATGGACGGATGGATTGATGGAAGGATTCTAGCACGCACGTGCTTTTGTGATGACGGCTTCACACTGGGCATCGGTGGTGAGAAATATTGGATTGTAAAGCGACAAGGAACCGGGGATATTCGGTATAATCTTTGAAGTGATTAGTAGTGGGAAGTTTTGCTCACATGATAGTATAAAAAAGCAAACTATAAATATACTAAAAAAGGATAAAAAGAGTCAGACAACAGAGTTATGCCACTTGACACTAATTATATTCAGCAAGATTTAGTAATCAGTTCTTAGATTTTTTGTTACTAGTTTGCGAATTACACAATATACTCTGTTGCTTATATGTCGAGTTTATGTAACACTTCTTTCTGTTTGTTATTTAAAAACAATCTAATTTCTACGTTGATTTCGGCAATTAGAGTAAATTTTTACCAAAATTAATGTTTTTAATACCAAAATGTAACATACTTTTGGTAAACCTTGAAATTTTACAAATACAAACTTCAATTCCACATGCAAAATTACACGAATTGTCAAAATTTTGGGATTCGCGTATCTCGAATTCGCGTAACTCGAGTGTCGCGTAACTCGGGAAAAGACTGTAGTCTGAAAAGATTACCCAATTCTTCGCTACAATGTGCGATTTGTGCCAATATTTGGCCATTTAGTCGACATGGCATGGTTCAATGAGAGATATTGTCATCTGCTGACAGCATAGTTTCATTCCAGACAAACTCCTCTGTTGTCTCCTATTTTGCTAAGAGATAATCAACTGTTTAAACGATTGGTGATGAATAGCGCTTCAGTTTAATTAAAAGAGTATCATAGATCTTCATCTACGGACCAATCCCCCGTAAGCAGGACTGGAGTATGGAGGACTGGAGTACCTCTTGAGTTTGTTGTGCCGATAAAATAAAGATGAAAAAGATCTCCATAATTTAAAAATATTCAGTCAAGGCTCAGTGCATAATCACATGTAGTTTGAAATTAAAATCGTTCACAAATTTGAGGATATTAATTTTTACGTAAATCAGTAAACAAAGCTGTTCGATGCCATTTCCATCTTACAGTTTCTCAGCAAGCGTAGGTAATGTTCGCTAACACACCTTTCAGCACGTACACACTTCTAATAATGCGCTGACATCGGTCGGTTTGTCATTTGACCGTCAATTCTCTTTCGACAGAAAGCCGGCTGACATCTTCATCTTCGCTCTGGCGCACATGAGCGCCCGAGAACCGGCCCACGCGGCGCGTAATGCGATGCATCTGTCCACAAGGGATGCATCTCTCGTCCTCATCCATGCATGGCGTTGCCGATGGCTCCAACACCGTCCCTTTTTGTGCGAATCCAACGTAATGCTGCTTCAATTTTCGCTGCCTAGACCATCGGACCGCTCGCTAGCCTGGGGTCGTTTTCGTCGCCAACGGTCTCAGCTGGGCCCGCTTCATGCACTCCCCGTCCTTCTCACGGGCATCCTGAATTGCATTCGGTGGAGTTCACATTTAATGGTGCTCGTTGCGTATTTTCAATGTGCAATGTTTTGTCTTTAACGGCCTCACATTAAAATCTTGCAGCCACACAATATTCCGCTCCTCAACCCATGGACCGAATGGCAATTTTGTGGACTTCGGATTCGCGTTTGGTGGATTTGTGTTTACGGCCCGCATGTTGCGTCGTCCAACTTACGCCCGTTTCCTTTTGTCGAACCCCGGTAGCCCCGGTTAACGGGACGATCATTTCGATGAGGATCACTTTGGCCATGTAAAGGAATTGAAATATGAACATGGGATGGTTTGGTTTTTCTTTCCAATGCAGTTTTTCTGCGACCCGTTGACGACCGCAGAAATATTAGCTACTGTGGTCGTTAAACGGGGACGCGGACTATTGAGCGGTTGGACAGGGGGCACTTAAATAGGTAGCAGGTACTGGCCGTTCGATCTGAACATTTGGATCACTTGTGGCTCCTTCGGGCGTTTGGCGCGAAGCTTAAACAGAAAGGAATGTTCAAGTGAAGTTGTTTAATGCAAGCTTTGCTTGTAAGCTGTCCTGCGGAGGCTACCGCTTCCTTGCGTCAAGAACACAATGAGACACTTAAAGTAAAATAAGTTGATCGTAAAAAAGAAAATAACATGAACATGAAATTTTTGGAGAAAATCCAATTTTGTTTCGTACGACTGATTCCTTGTGAAACGGTTATCGCTTTCTGCTTTAGTATACTATAAAAATATAATGAAATAATTATGGCATAATTATACAAACCTCAGCGACACAACCAGAGAATGAAATTAAATTTTGGAAAAGTATTAAACAGATCATTATGACGAAAAGTTCTCCTTAGCTTCCTTCTCCGTAGCACAACTGTCCTAAAGTGGTTTTGAGACATTTAATAATATAAACTATGAAAGTAAATAACATTAATAACATACTAAATATTAGCTGAATAAAAGGTTTAAACGTGTGTCTTTGTATTCTCCTTTAACGTAAACTTGCCCGTAATTTTGTTGTATGTTCATAAATAAGGCCGTTTTAACACTGTATTCATGTTAAAGCCATGTAGTTATAATTACTACCTTTGCAAGCTTGTTATCATGCAACGCTCGGTTGGCACAATTCGAATGCGTTGAGTGTTGATTATAAGATTGCTAATCTTCAACGTTTTTTCACATTGCAAATCATCGTTTTAAATAAATAAAAAATGGCCGTTATCCTTCATGTTATTTCATTTTTTCTTGGCTGTGTCACTTATCTTCAGGGCTTATTTTGAATCTAGCAACTATCTTTAGCACCGATAGTAACATCGGTTCAAGGTGATAGTGAATAAATGACAGTTCCGTGGAGGGTCCGTCCAACTAATCGTCAAGATCAGCGCAGTATTTAAGTGGTATTGATTCCTGTATGAGATGCAATTACAGCTCCCATTTGCTTCATTTTGCATGTATCGACTTTAAGTTGTACTCAAAACGCAGCACACTGATGATTGCACAGAAAAAAACAGTATTATTGCTTTTAAATGGGTTTTCTTCTCTTTTAAAGGATATTTTTGCGCAATGTTTTCGTAAGTAATTGTCTTGGTGTGTGTCTCATGCTACGTTTAATCTGATTAAATTCAGTTGATTCACACTGCACGATCACTTCCCGTAAGTCATAATGATCACACACAATAACCGATTTGCGATGAACCGTCATTTACGATGTGCCAATTTGCATTGACCACTGGTATTGACTCGCTCGGCTGATGTTTTCCACGCCCCACGACTTTGCCGCTGCTCCAATTAATCGAGCTCGGTGTCTTGCTGCAGGTCGAATGCTTCATTAGGATATCCTCACTGATATGTGTGTTTCCAACGTAAAGCCGATATGTTCAGCATTAAAACGTGGTAAATCATCAAAGGCTTAGGAGTGGCCACTTGAGCCTATAACAATCGGCTTACGATTATGGAGAGAAATAGAGAGAGAAAAGGAAAATCAAGTTCTGTTAGCACAGGAGTGGTCCAACACGGCAACCAAGGTTTTGCAGATGCTCATTTAAAAGAATTTCTTGGTAGCCGGAAGATTATGGTACGCAAATCAGAAGGCAACTAGAGACTGCACCACATGCGGTCAGAAGTTTTATTTCTTTTAAATAAATAAAAAGAACCTGTTTACCATTACTTGAAGCTTACTTTTGATATACGTAATCGTTTGAAATATTTTGTTTGCTTTTAAATTGTTTGAATATTAAATCTGCTTATATCTCGGATGTGTTTTTTCTCTCTTTGTATAATGTTAATTAATATTCTTAAAAACATATTCAACGGCAATGAATTCAAATATAAATTATAGCTACCATAAAACATAAATTATAGCAAACTATAACTTATAACAACTCATTTTTATGGAATGGACCTACTGTGTACGATCAGAATTTGTCCACACAATAAACCACTGTGAAACAATCCCATTCACTACAGTTAAAAATTATAAAATTGGAAATGTGTTTACAATTTTGTTCTGAAAATGTGTTAATGTGTGCTAACAATGTAAACTATTGGACATGTTGGATATCAATTCATATAATAATATTTGCATTGTATATAATATTTGTGTGTATTGCGGTTTGCATACATTTTGGGGCCAAAGCCAAATTTCGATTCGCTCCTACAAACAGTTGTTCAACGTGTTATGTAAAATGCCATCTAATTATTAGTATTAATTAGTTTCAAACAGATTTTGCGAAAAACAATATGATTATTGTTTCCTTTAACAATTCGAAGCGAAGAAGACCGTTTAAAGATAGATTAAAGCGTGATGTGCAAACTAAACACCGTTTGCTAAATTTTCCACCAGCAGGTGTTAAAAACTCATCATCCCAGGAGAATACGACTCAGTTCCGTGTCGATCTAGAGCTGGATATTGGCTGTATGCACGGTACGTCATCAACTTTCCGCCGACAGTGTGCTGCTGGTGATCACCGATCCCAAGCAATCCACGATCGACCCATGCGTTCCAATATTGATTTAATACATTGTTCTAAAATCGAACGCCAACAAAACGTGCGCAGAAGTTTGAACTGGACCGCCAAAAAGTGGTCTCCGCATCGTGGTCACACCAAACAGACAGGCAATGCAAAATTGTCCTCCCAGGCGAGTTGGAGGTGCGACTAAGAGGCCGCATACAACACTCGTATATTGGTAGAAACTGTTATCACATTCTCCCAAACCACCACCAATGGTCTGATACGAGTGTGAGTTGCTACTGAGCTGCGCACATTCACCCATCCCGCTTTTGTCGATGCGCGATGTATTTCGGTGAGCAAACCGCAAAGCACGACGAACCACACGGCCACGATTGGAGCGACACACGATGTGGAATATAAAAATTATATCAGAACCCAACGCACCCTTTATTGTCGTTCCGCAGTCAGCTGAGTGTGGTTCGTGCCAGTGATTTGCGCCATGCGTGTGAAACAAGTGCAAGTGAACAGTTGCAACAGATCGGTAGAATAATAGGCCGGTGGTCGAAAACACCCCTGAACGGTTTAAGTTCTTCAACAGTAAAAAGAGGGAAGGTGGAACAATTAGCACGTGTGATAAATTCCGTGTGCAGTGATCATGTGCAATTGTTGATCGTGAAGGTCGTGTTTCGGTGTTCCGGTACCTTCCAAAAAACAAAAAGTCGCTGCCTGCGGCTTGTCTTATCTTCTCCAATATAGCGTCACCAATTTAAACGCTCACAACGCCGATAATGACCACCTACATTGAAGTGAACATACACTCGGAACCGGAAGATGATGATCACGATATGACGGATCTCGAGCTGCAGCAGTATACCAGCCGGCAGCATCTGCTACAAAGCATCACAAGCGTAAGCGAACGCATGGGCGCGGGGAGCATATACCCCGGGGGTCACTATCTAATCGCGCGGTAGTTAAAATGTCTGAACGATCATAACGTGTCATCGCTCATATTGAAGAGTGTGAAGTGATAATAGTCTCCAATCCCTATCCATGTGTACCCTGCGCTGAACGATTGGCAAGTGATAAGCAACTGATAGTGCCATATGCGTTGGGGCTTAACAAAAACAATGGATTGCCTCCCCAATCGTGAAAGGTTTTAGCGTGCTTGTTTACGTATCTTACTCCTTTGCTTGCACGATACGAGGCTGTTTGGAATGGGGCTACAAAACGGACCAACGATAATGAACCATCATTCCAAATGTCACTCTTATGTACACCGAATACTATTTTGTTGCCCTTTTTGTGGTTGGAATGGTAAAGAGAGGCCGAAAAGCGTGTAGGAATTTTCATAAAAGCCGATTGTAGCGAGTGGTATTACCGCTTTGCAGTCGCGGTGTGCCACCCTTTTGTTTTGAGTTCTATTTTGAAGTGTTACCATGTGCGTTCCATTGTAATGGTTCTGCGACCATGTGCAGGTTGATGGGGTTGGGCGATTAGTTAGACCTAGTTAAGTTGTAACAACGAATTTTTGCCTCAACCACATTCAACACAGTGAAAACACCAAACTGATGTTGAGTGTTACGGACTTGAAACCGCAATAAACCCTCCTGTTGCTGTCTTTCGCTTCAAGATAAGCGAATGTTCAGATCTTCTATATGTGAGACATTACATACTTCAATCGAATTGGTGCTTTACGTCGAGTTGATTCCATGTAAGCTGTTAATCTCCCAGTTTACTACTAGCATCCGCTTTCAACAACTGCACAGCTTCAAACTTCACGAGACTGCTGATGGTCCGAGGATCCCATTTTGAAATACAACCCGGTGACGCTCTTGTTTGCAAATTGGTAAACAGAAGATCCAACAAAATAAAGCAAGACGCTTCAACATTCGTCACACTTGCCATCAAACGACCTCACACACTGCTTTGGCGCAGAAAAAGTGCCAAAATTATCACCAATTTCGAATAGCGGGCTGTGTAACAGGGAAATCATACGAAACTCGTCGTTGGTAACAGTTCACACGCATCTTTCTCTTGATTTATCATCATTAAAGAAGGGAAGAAGATGGACACGACTAAAAGAAAACGCTATTCGAATGTCCATGGAGATTAATTTACAAGTTGGGGTGATCGATACTGCCTATATGTACCATGATCGAACCAGATCGTCTAAAAACGTACTTCGGTTGTTACAAAAACAAGCCCACGGCCAACAATTAATCTTGACCGTCACCTACAAATTGTGCTCTGTTACAAATATCTGGTTGGATCCGGAAATTGGAAAATATGCCGTACAGCACACATCGTGTTTGGAAGTGTCAATAATTTCCCACACACAACTCACGCGTCTAGACACCGATGTGTGTCTCGAGGTTTAATCCAGTGCTAATTGCCCAGCCCATTGCGAGTGACGTCCAGATAGAGAGATGATGCGGATGCTTCAGCTACTCGAATCAATGAGATCTAGTTCCAACAATCGTTGCTCCTCTGATAGTATTAACCGATAAATTAGCGTTTCGCGCCGGATGTTATGAAAACCAATATATCTCGCGTATTCAACCAGTTTAATCGCAATTGTAGGAACTTCAGAACACGGGGATTCCACCCCTTAAATGCGTCATCCGGGGAAATTGATCTCAATGCTGATTATTCATCCATCTATCTCTGCAGCTTTCCAATCCTGCCTGCCTTTTCACAACTGCATCGTCCAAATCGTCCACCGAAACATATGGCAAGGCGGAGAAACGGAAGCTCATGTGGGCCACATTGTTTACGGTAGTGTTTATGGTAAGATACAGGGCAAATCTGACGCTTACGAAACCATAAGCCATACAATACTTTGTCTCGAATATTATTTTCCCAACTTAAATCTTAGACGGCAGAATTTGTCGGAGGTTATCTGTCCGGTAGCTTAGCGATCATGACGGATGCTGCTCACCTGCTTTCGGATTGTATTAGCTTCGTGATAGCGATCATCTCGATCTGGATGTCCAACCGACCGGCGGATGCGCGGATGTCTTTTGGCTACCGGCGAGTGGAGGTCCTCGGAGCATTACTATCAATCTTTGGTATCTGGGCATTGACGGCCGTGCTAGTGGTAATGTCCGCCAATCGATTGATCGAAGGTAACTACGAGATTGATGCTGATACGATGATCATTGTGGCAATACTGGGCGTTGTAATGAATATAGCGTAAGTTACGATATTCATTTTTACCATAAGCAAGATCTCATAATAATCGTGTTCACGTCTTCCAGAACGGCCTTTATTCTTCACGGATCATGCAGCGTTGTTGCTCACGGCCACAGCCATGGGCATGGGCATAGTCACGGGCACGGACATTCGCATGGCCACTCACACGGGCACAGTCACATTTCCCGGGCGCGTTCAAAAACTCCTCAGCTCACAATGGCCCGACTATCACTGTCGCGTTCCTGTTCACCGCTGCCCCGAATGCTTCGCACCCAGTCCTGCGATGAGAAAAAGTGTGAAAAGCTGGAGCAACTCATCATTCCCAACTATCCGCCCAGCCCACAGACGGGCAGTCCACTTTCATCGCATCACAACAGTCGGCACAATTCGTTCGCATTAACCAGTGATCAAAGTCAGCGCCCTAATCTGGACACAATACTCAACAATGCGCGGCTCAAGCTGCACAAGGAAAGCCTACGCCATCGGATGAGCATTGATGCGGGGTTAAATTCGCCAGATCTAATAAGCTCGAGCAAGCTGGCATACTCTCGCATTAGCACCGATCCGGAATCGTCCACCCGAGCGCATAGTGAAGATGAGACACACAGTGAACGAGCGGATCATTCTTCCTCGGAGAACCATTCTCATTCTAATGAGCACCAGTGCACGGAAGCGGATCAGGATGATAGCAGTAATCTTAATGTCCGTGCCGCCATTATTCATGTGATCGGTGACTTTATACAAAGCATCGGTGTGTTGGTAGCTGCAATAGTTATCAAATTTGCGGTAAGATTGGTCGGAACTAGTTTATCGAACATCTGTTTTACTTACCGCTTTTCTTCCCCGCCTCATCTACAGCCCCATTTGAAGCTGTTCGATCCGATCTGTACGTTCGTGTTTTCCTTGATCGTGCTGGTAACGACGGTACGGATCTTCCGCGATTCGATGCGCATTCTTGTGGACGCTGTACCGGTCGACATCTCGCTGGAACGACTCTCCTCCGAGCTGTCGTACATTGAAGGTGTTAAAACGGTGCACGATCTGCGAGTGTGGAGCGTTTCAACTAGCTGGAACGTGATGACTGTGCATCTCATGATCGGTAAGATGACGTTTTTATGCAGTCACCACTCATTCTCACACTCGATCATTTTCGTTCCACACCAGATCCGTTAGCGAACGCTTCGGAAATTCTTGCCTCAGCAGACCACATCGCACGGAACGACTTCCGCATCAAGCACAGTACGGTACAGATCGAGAAGATGCACTTCTGAGCGCATGTTGGCGAACGACCCCGAACGTATACAACTGTGATTACACAGCCTCTGCCGTCCGTGAGAAGCGATCATCAGACTTGCCGCATGTATGTCGCTGTGCTAGTTTTTAAACCAACCAGTCAACCAGAAATACGCTAAATGTAATGCTATGAGAGAGTTAGGATCTACGTGGGAAACTATACTGTTACTAAAAGAAGAAACTTTTAAAATAAAAGCTCTTGCTATTTGCAAGCGCAGAACCGTAAGCAAGAGACATTGGAACCATATTTGGTTGAACGATTTATTCCAATCAATTCGAGTGTTTTCTGTTTTACTTTTGACGCGCTTTCGGACGCCATATGTTTTTGTTGACATCTACACATAAGCAAGAAGGAACCGTTTATATACTTCACGTTAAATAGATTTCGCGCCCACTTCGTTCGTTCCAGTTGTGTCCGCATGTGTGAGCGTCGCAAACAGCACCATCTGCATATTAAAAGCACCAGCTATTGAAAGCTGCACAGAGCTTTTGAATTCGGCAATTACCTAATCCTACGCGTGATCTTCCACCCAGTGGAGTGTGTTTTGTTACATTAAAAATGTGTGTGAAAAGTTTGTGGCGCCCGCTTGTGCTCGCTTGTCTGCTGTGTGTTTGTGTGTATTTAATGATTTAATATGTGTTTAACATTGGTGGTATTGTTGTTTTCTCTTCTGTTCTTCCCCTTTTTCAAATTCTATTACAACTCTGATTAACACTTCTCCATTATCGTGTTCTTAGTGTTTGTTTAATTCATTTTATCCTACCATTGAATGTTTTATCGTGTTTTTTGCTTACATATAATAAGTATGTCTTACAACTGACTACGACTCTTGTTATTCTCAAATTGCTGTAAAATCTGTGCAAAAAACTGCCCAAATCGAAAAATAAACGCAAAGAAGCGCACTAAACAATCGCTTCTGGGTTTTTTTTTTGCTGTTGCTTTTGTTCTCTTACGTACCGAACATTAATTGTTTTGTTTCTCGTTGTTGTCATCTTTTTCATACATCACGCACGCTCCTGGCATGGTATGTGGTAGGTTTACGACATAAATTCCCACTCCGTAGTATCGGAACACCACGCTGGGATGATGCATATTGAGTGCGCACTGTACTTGTATAATTGTAATGACTTTTGTGTTGCTTTATTTTCCATTCTTCCGCTAGATTAGTGCGATTTGAGCCGCTTCAAAATATATTTGTTTGCTTGTAATGCGTGTATATTTGCTCTATGCATGCATGTTCCTCCTCTATTTATCGCCCGTGGAGCGATAGAATACGTGTTGAATGTTAATGCATGAAATAAAAGAACATATAACTGATCAAAAACCTGATCACGATACAAAAGTAAAGAGGAAAAATTCAATTATTCGATTGTGTCGCATACCATCAATGCAAAACGTGACGGATGATAAACGAACGAAAAAGCATACATTATTTTTTGTACTCATGAATGCTACGCGCAACAATGCTTTCTATAATTTTCAAGAACGATATCGATAAGGCACTCGCTCAGTGGATAAATTTTCGCTGACGCTGTTCATGTGTGTGTTTGGGTGTATGTATTCGATTTTGGTTTCTGTTTCGTCTTTTTTCAGCACGCACGGCTTCGAAAATAATGTGTCTCCGTTTTCCATTTTCTCTCTCTACCTGCTATCACGATTTGCATAACAAAAAGTAATAATGATTTTCATTTACAAAATAGATCAGCGAGCAAGCAAAAGAGAAAGAAATCGAAAACTCATAAACGTTAGCATTCGCAGTGTAAGCACTATATCTGGAGGTAAGCAATATTAAGCAACAATCTCATAGAACGAGGGTATTTCACTACTGTAAAATGATTGGAGGAAGCTATTTCTCGCAAACGAAAAGGCATTTTAAGCTCGTATGAATAATGTGTATCTATTCAGAAGAGGACCAATCCTCTATGCAACTGAACAGCCATTCTGGAAAAAAGGCATGTGTTACAACACCACCTTCGTCTAATTCTTCTATCCGATGTAGCAATGCAAAAAGCAACTCAAGGTGGAATGGGATATCTTCCCATTTCCATTCCAACCAGAAGTAAGCAACAGACACGCCTAAACAGTAGTAATAGAGTAGTTATAATAATAGTTATTAGCAATAGATAAATGATTTTCGATTATCGTTTGTTAATAAATAGAGATTCTTCTCATCTTACGTTTCGATTTGTTTGTTGTTTTTCCTTGCTTCATTCATGTACAATGTAGTATAAATGGATTTATTTTTGTTAATAGTTCGCAACGGAAGCGAGGATTCTCTTTAAAAATAATAGTTAACACGTGCGTACGACAGGAGAAGATGGGGAGCGGATGATAACATACCCTAAATAATCTTCTACAGCAGCTTTATATGTACTACATGAGCTTGTCTTTGAGAGTGTGTTTGTTGTTACCTTTTGCTGCTTAGTTAGCCCCTTTCCTTTCTTTACTTGCTATCGTTTGTAACCACAAAAAAAACTTCTTCTCTTTCACCTTGCGTGCGTTCGTTTGTATTCCGCTCTTTAACTTGAACTGCAACCCATTCATTAATGGCATATTGATGTTGTATATCTGCCTTTACGTTAATCATTTCGCACTCGCGTTCTAAATCGTTCTCCATCCAGTATGCAGTACATTGTCTGAGAGTTGGTGAATTCATTCGAAGTTTTATAAAATCAATTCATGACATTTTATATGTAAAAATAGTACTTACAATAACAAGAGTAATAATCTAGTTATAATATTCGATCATAAAAAAAAACTGTATAAAACAATCACAATTTGTGTACGTTCTCTCTCTTTCGCTACAGTTTTGTCTTGGTTCAGATTTTCTGTTTTGCTGCTTGGGTCAACGACAATTAACCCGTCGCTTCTGGTGGAAATGGAAAAGATTCCACAACCTTGCCAGTATTGACCAGTGTGGAGGGCAAAATTTTCCTACTAGCGATCCGAGAACCAGCCCGTACAATGATGGGTTGATGAGGTGATTAAGTCATAGTCGGGCGTTTTAGTGGCGAACATCCGAAGCATATCGTTCGGCGTGAAACTTAACGAAAATGTCAATCATAAATTCAGTTCTGTGTAGTAAATTTACAAAATAAACAACTCGTTCACCTAGTCAATTTTGCTCACGTAGTGATCTTGTCCCATCTTACGTCCGCTGATTATTTCGGCTTCTTCCATATAGATGATGCTATTCCTCTTTGAATGAGCAGCACTTTTGTCAGGTATTAGTGTGAGTGTGATGGAACAAGCTTAAAGCAATCGTACTGATGCACGAGATCAACTCGTATCGACCAGCGGCGAAGATGCGGTCACTACTGAAGTAGTGCAGTTCGTGTTGTCATCACCGTTCTGTGCTGGCTGTTCCTCACCCGATGGAGCAAATATTTCCACAGCCGCCTGCTGTTGGCTGTGGGCCAGCTTCTGCTTACGTTTCATTTCCATTAGCTGCTTCCGCTGTGCTTCACGTTTCGCAGCCGCCAGCGCGGCGGACGCCTTTTTGGCTTCGACACCGTTGCTGCCGTCTGTCACGGTGGAACCACCGTTTGATGCGTTTGTCTGCGTTTTGTACGGACGCTTCACCAACTTTGTACGGGGTGGTGCTGTGCCATTGCGAGCTTGCGCCAGCGGTGGACTCTTTGGAATTGGCTTCTACAATGAATGAAACCAAGATGGAAATGAATCAAATTTGTCTCTCTCTCTACCGTGGGCTCCACATTTGCGAAGCATTTCAATACCGGCCGAACCGGCCGAACCGGCACATTCGGCATTCTACTTACCCTCCAACCATTTTTCCGGAACGAATCAATTTCGTCAAAGCTGGCATCAACGTTGTTTACCTGTAGCATCACCATGTCCCAGAATCCTCTTAAATCTTCACCCGTCGTTTGGAACTTTTCGTCCGGTGATTGGTTCAGATTTGTGTAACACAAGTCTAAAAGTAGAATAATAAAAAATGAATAAGAAATTAGTGTTACTACAAGACGTATACTGTATATTGATTAGATTCGTATAACACTAATTTATAATCTTCTTCATAGCTTCACACTGTTTTCCTATAAGCTTTATTATATGCTAAACAAAACAAACACATTCCAATCACCTTCGGTGGTTGTAATGAATGCGAAAAAGCATAGCGTAAAAGATGGTCACGAACAGGGAGGACAAATATAAGAAGGAAATGATTGTAGATTCGACACAAGCAATCAACAAGCGCTGTTTGTTTTGATGGTGATGGCCATCGCCTTTCATTACCCAACTATTTACGGAACGATGGAATTTTTCGTTTTAGCTTTGCTTTAAACGGTTTATGCCTTCTTGGCGACAATACTTTGGTAGGGAATACGAGTGTGTGAAATATCGAATATTGACCGTATTGCCAAGATCGATTGGAATCTTATTCTAAAGTATAATACCTATTAGTCTGCATACATTTCCTTCCCCAAACAGTGAAAGGATACCTTATCCCGGGTATAACAGGCCCAAGTACTAGTAACAAAAAATGATAAAGAAGCGTTTTGCTCAAATGTTTATAATCTATCTTATCAATTGCAACGTCATGTACGACGTAACGTACAAAATTACGTATAATTGTTCGTAATGTTTCTTATCAGAAACAAGTGTTAATCTATCGATCGTTATCCATAAAGCTCAAACAATCATTTCTAGGCACGTGACCAGGAAAAAATGTCTAACTGTAATTAAACGCAGGGTTTAATTCTTAGAAGAGTACTAGAGAACTAAACCTTTAATAAAACGTTCTCAAAACAAACCGGTGTCTTTCCCACACTTTGTAAATATCACCAAATACTAACCTTCAAATTGTTTCATTTTTTGCGAGCATAGCAGACGCGCCTTGCCAACGGCAGCGAGGATGTATCCGTTTATGTCCTCTCCCAGCACAACACCGTCAGCCTAAAATTAAAACCAAAACTAATCAGCTGCCAAACGAAATGTTCCTCTGAATGGGATGCGGAGTGAAAAAATAACAAAAATATACGCCGCAAACGCAACCGTATTGAGTTGCGCGATACAGGTGACAGATATGAAAATAGAGAACACCTAGGGTTATGTTCTCAGGTAGGAGGAAATGCGTAATGAAAAGTGTCACGTTGTGATGTGAAATGATTATTATAAGTTATCACCGCCGCATGCATCTCAAAACACTTTTTACCACAGCTTACCACAAGCACCTTTACACACTCTGTACCGTACCTTTAACTGATTAATTTCACCCTCCAAAACGTCAGCCATTGTTCGAAGCCGTTTCTGTTCGGTTTTCAAGATGCGCAGGAAATGGTTGCCGTCTAGAACGGTGTTATTGTTGCTAGCATTGCCGTTGCTGCCATTCGTGGTTGCTTCGGATAAGGACGTTGATGCTGGTGGTTTGCCATTTGATTGCATATTCTCTTCCGCTGCGGCCATCGTCAGCTTCACGACGGGCGCACTATCCACTGCGGTCGTACTGGTGCCGCCGTTCACGGTGCGCATACTGTCCACTGTAACCAGCTGGGTGTTACTATCACAATTTACAATTTCACCACTGCCCGATTTATCAACAATGCCGTTTTCCACCGTCGTCGTACACACTGCAACCGGTACGTTTGCTAACCCTTCACTAGCGTTATTATTGCTGTGGTTGCTTAGTCCGGTACCGTTCTGCTCACCGTTTTCGTTCACACTCGTGGCGACGGTAGTCGCATTCTGCTCGTCAGGTACGGTTGTGGTGACGGTGGCAATGGCGGCGCTATTGCCATCGGAAGTCGACATACGACCAACACCGTTACCGTCAAAGTTAACCGACGATGACACTACTACCAGCGAGTGTTGCTGCTTCGACTCTACTATCACCGTTGATGACGATACCGACGACGACGACACGCTGTCAGAACGGTAGCACTGTGACGTTTCGTGATGCTGCTCTGTTGCGTCAGTATGCTTTAGCTCTGCGGAGCGCGTACTAGTGTTACTATGGTGACGGTTGCTTGTTTTCAGCGCATCTTCCTTCTGTTCGTGCTCAGTATGCCGCCCATTGCTCGGCAACGGTCCCTTTCCGTTGGTAGTGGTGGAGCGTGTAGTATGTGAATCTAGTTGAGCAGTTTTCATCACCGATCGCTGCGTACCATCATCGGACGGATTCTTGCGGAGATCTTGCATCTGTTCTTCCCGCGATAGACTAAGCTGTTCAAAGTGATCGATGTAACTATTGCCATTCGATTGCTGATGCCGTTTCGATACCTTGTGTAGCAGCAGATTCGCATTTTCTTCTGCAGCGTTTCCATTTGCATGCGTCACATTGCCATTGCTGTTTAAGGAGATGTGTGTATTACCACTACCGGTTACCGTACGATTTGGAGACGATTTCGGTACTTTTTTCGGTGAGAAAATTTGCAACTGTGCGCGAAACTCTGGTCGTAGATGTCGCAACACTGGTAACGAATCAACATCCGCATCCTCACCGACGTGTCCTTCGCCGTTGATTTGTCTGTTTTCATCCACAGAAACAAACGCAGAACCATTGGTACCAGCTCCATTCGTCACATGCAGACCACCGGCTCCGTTTGCTACACCGTTCCGGGCTGCACCATTCCCAATCGATTGATGTGCCATCTTTAACGGCGTTCCACCATTGTTTTCATTCGCGATGTTATTGAGGTACTTTCGTTCGCTACTGCTGTAGTTCTGTTTGTTGAGCACCACCACATCACTCGCACCATACAACTTTTCGACACGTTGCTGAATGAAACTCTTCTTCGGTGTCATCAACTGCGTTTGAGCATCGTCCCGTGCGTGACTGCTGATTTGTGACTGCGAGGAAATAACCTTCGTTCGCATGCTACTCACAAAACTGCCATTTCCATTGTACAAACCGATTGCGGCCGCATTATCAGTCATATCGGCACCACCGGGAGGTGAAATGATTGAACCATTCAATCCTCGGATCCTACCACCACCGGCACCATTTGCCACACCCGCACCGTTCATTTTGAGCATTCGATTACCACCGATTCCTGCTGTACTGCCGCTGTTGTAATTGTTGTTATTGTTGATGGTGTTGTTCATGCTAACGTAGCTCAGGGTGGGAGCCGTCAGTAGATGTCCACCCGTTCCGGAGTCGGTACGGTTGTAATGCAGCGTGGCAATTATAGGACGGCTGGGGGAAACTTCGCGCGACTTGTTAATGTCCTGGCGGAGTTTCGAATCGTATGTCGTCAGGTTGGAGTACCCATTGACACAGCAGGCTAGGTTCAGATAGCTCGGTTTCTTGTTCGTGGCTGCGGTTGGCGAACTGTCACCACCAAGCAGGGGTTGTTGCTGCTGCGCCTGTTGTGAATTGGGGGCTGTGGTCGTCGTCAGCACGGTACTGATGTGACCAGTTACCGGATCCAGAACGCTCGTGACGGCCTGACAGTTAATTACCGGTAACATACAACGCTCCTTGATGCCGGCCGTAAATTCGCGTGTAATGTCCTTGCCGGAAATTGGCGTTAAGAAATTTAGCTCTCCGGAGGTATCTGCGAGGTGAGATAAAAAGAGATATAAAAAAGTTAGTACACATTAAGAGAATTAATCAAAAATATTAGAGAAAAATGTCTCGATTACAACATTAAAACATATACATAATAAACCAACATGAAACATCTCTATCGATTACAGGGACAGACGGTCCAGAACCTACCTCAAGGCATTTACGAATCGATTTACAGGTTCAATATCAAACTAAGAAAATCAATACACACTTTCATGCGAAACACTTGGCACGTAAATTTTGCGCCACACGCCAGACGGCAGTCAACTGATATCTTTACGGCTACCGGGGTAATGGTTAAAGGCCATTAAAATACTTTCCAGAAGGACATGCACAACAAAAGCGTGTCGTAAATATCGTAGCCAGAGGTCCTGCACGCGTCAGTGTGTTTCGCGCTGTTCGATTCAAGTGGGTGTCAAGGTGGCAGATTTGCTCATTTGCCTCCGGACTCCGTGTTCCAGGGTCGATGTTATTGTAATACATTCCTTTACAATGCCATCGAGCTTCGCCAAGGTCTGCACGTGGCTCGGTCATGAAAGTGATGGTTTTATACAATATTGAAGCACACATTAGCTTTTAATTACTTTCCCACGCAAGCATGTCAGGGAATGTTCCTTTAGAACGTTAGACACATTCTTGCGAATGAATGATTAGACTACTGCTACTACTGGACAACATAAATAATCGTCTTTCATAAAATAGCCCATCATTGCGCTCATGCGGTGTCCGGTACTTGCCCGTCGCTCAATCTGTCATTGTACTGTAGATAAAATACTTGTGCTATTGCTCGCCACAAAATCACTTTGATAAACGAGTCTTTCTTAAGATCGATCATACAAACACCATCTCTCTTTTGCTGTTTATCGCCTGTTTTTAAGTGTGTGGAGTTGTTCATGACCGATAAACTTCAAGAGTGTTAAGCGTGTTAAATTGATGGCCAGATTGGTAACATATTATCATTTTCAATTCTCACTTGACGTGAGATGTATCACTACATCATTTGAGCATTTGTATCATTTGAAGAGGTGATTTAATGAAAGCGTTATGTTGATAAATAAATAATTATACGATAATTCAACATATTATTAAACAATTAATTGGATTTATACAATTGAAAAGTTTAGGTAAAATGAAATGCTTCAAACTTATCGACATACACACCACATCAACCCTTATCAGTATAATGTTGCCAAACACAAACCAGCCTTACTTTCCAAACATGCTGCTCTTATCATTCAAATGTTTAACTTTTTTTTTAGAATCTCTTATAGTAAAACATGATTAATTCAATTTCTCGTAGTAACGCATTTTCTCTCTCCACAGCGTCGCTCCTCAGACAACAAGGAACCACAATCAGCGTTTCATGAACATTGCATGGCGGGCCTACACCCATAAACACGAGAGAGATAGCGCACACAAAAACATCGATCGGCAGTGGTAAACGGGTACGATAACTCGCTGTTTGCTACGTTAGCCACTGTCGCGCTCAGACTGCGTATCGAATGTAAGCATTATGTTTACACAAGAGGTAACCTTCACATGTTGCTTGGTGTGCTAAAGTAACATGATAACAACTACACCGCCCTACAACAGTAATCCACCAACATCAACACAACAAACGAAGCGATGCACTGGTAACTTCCCTTTTTTTATCAGGGTCTATCTCATACCAAACACAACATGAAACCAATCGTGGTTATAGGCTAGTATTGAAGAGAGAAATTGCCTTGTTCGCTGAACAGATGAGTCACCGCAACGAACAACAAATTAAATATTTGTATAGCCATTTGCAATACAGAACATCTTGCGGCTACTGTCTAGACTTTTAAATAACACTGTAAACTAACATACTGTTAGCTAACATACAGCTTCTTGCTACGCCGTCCGTCGATGATCGTTTACAAATTCAAGAGTTCGTTCATCGCTTTCTAAGTTGGTTGTAAATTAGCATCACTAGCAAATCTCCACCGTCATTTAATCCATATCCGCCCACATTGTAGCCGATTCGAAATGCAATCGCCGCAATGAGTAGGTGTTGACTGCAGCCAGCCAAGCCATTTATACAGCACAACAGAGTACACGCACGTAGGAAGCCAACTAATGACGACTTTTGAGAAGCATCTAGACATTTCATTCTCTTTTCTGTAGACATCTGGGTATAATGGAGCTAAATATTGCTATTCTCACAGAGGTATTCAGGTTCACACTTTAGCAACTCCTTTAGGAACCTTTCTACAACTTCACCGAAAGATGAATAAAGTATTAAACATGAGAATGCGACATTTAAAACTTCATTCACACTTTGTATCCACACTAAATAGTAAGCTAGACTTGAGGACTTGAGATTTATTGCAAGATATTCTACAAAAATGCGCCACTCTTTATGCACTTTCGGCTCAGATAATGATTGCTTATTACCCAGCAACATGCAATCAGATCACGGGTTTGACCGTATAGCGAAGGAAGTTCCTTCCAGCTGAGCTACTAGAAACCTTTTTGCGACACAACCACGCGCACGTTGCGTCAGCGGACAGCTATGCGTGACGCGTTGTTCTCCTTGCAGCGCACGCCACATGCGAACTGGTTTCCCGGCCACCGATACACTCACACCAATTCAAACTATCAAACAATTTGCGACGCATTCCACTTTACCATACGCGCACAGCGCGATTTGCATGCGGTGTGTTGTTGCACATTTGCAATTTATTTATCTTCTATTCAACTCAATCTCATCACGCCTGTTAACCTACTTGTTTGATACAACCTCGGGCGATGTCGATCACTTTGTAGCAGCACTTGATGGAACAACAACAGTACCGAATCGTGATAAGAAGACTACTCCACTTTCAATTTCAACCTTTATCAACACACATGAAATGATGCTGTTAAACCCACACTAAACACCATTCCCCCAACGTTGTGAGTAAACAGCGCGTTGACTGTTCGATGAAAAGCCAAAACAGCGGTTTTACTAGGGCGGTGCGCGATCACTCGGCACCGAAATCAACACGACCGTTCGGACCGACTGCCGAACGCACATTGGAGCAGCTTGTCCGATGGTGCGCGGCACTAGGAAGCCCTCTCTCCCTAGTACCGCACACTAACGCATCGCGCGAGGCACGCGATCGTGTTGTAGTGGTGTGTTGGGGCCTTAGCCATCACCACGCGAAAGACTGCAGCCGCATCCGCCAGACACTTCTTTCCCAGCTCCCTCCCTCGGTTCCTCGAACACCTCCCAGAAGCGCCTTTTTTGACTGCTCTTCTATGACGCAATGTCACACGGAGGCGCCCGTACAAGGGATTAAGCACGATGGAGGGAAATGGTCCAGAGTCCATCCCAGAGTGTTTACCTTGAAGGGGTTGTTGGGTGCATTACCTACCCACTCGCGTCGTATGACCGGCCAGTAATGCGGCGTGCAGTATCCCGCGAACAGCATCAGAAGGCGTCGGCGTCGGACATTTGTATACACCAACGCACACACACACTCACGCGTATATTGCCGGCGCAATGTGCGCGCAGACACGGGCGCGACACTCACGCACATATTCGGCGGCGACTAGTAATCGGAGGAGTGACACACCGTGAGGAGGTTGTATTGCCTAGGGCTTCATCGAGGGTCGAGTGGGTGATGCACTGGATTAAAGCGATTCCATCCACGGATGGATTGAGCGAACGACCGTTTCCCATGCGTTGAGCCGTACAGCCGAAGTACATTGTGCTAGTGGAAAGTGGACTAGTAGACTAAACGTATTACAGAGATATGTGCAACCGGACACCGATAGGAGGGCTTTAATTACGTTAGATCCGTTGACTGGATGCACCGAAGCTGAGCATTAGACGACTGTCTATTTCCAATAGAAATAGGAAAGGGTAAAGTTTTGTAGCATTCGTATAACTTCAAATGGACTGTAACTGCATTGAAGCTATTGCTTAAAATATTCAAAAGTAGCAGTAACATTAATTATCTTGCTAGTTTTGCGTGCTTGTTTTTTTGTGATTGCATTTTCCCATTCAGTTCAGGAAGCAGCTGGTGTGAACTCTGCTAATGATGCCTCGGCACGCCCTTCTAGTTCATTAAAAACACATTAAGTATTTCAGTGCAAAAATAACGGAATACCTGTAGAATGAATATACATCACTCAGCTGGGGTATTAATTACCCAATATTTAATACTAGCTTATTTCCTTATTTTTTAAAATATCACCAAGAACGAAATCTCCAAATGAAAATAAATAGCTCATCTTGAAGGCCCTTTAAATTCTTCCACAAAACCCAATCCGAATTTCCAGTTCTTTCGAGCCGCTCGCTCGAAATATTTCAATTCTTATTTGCATAACACGCTTTGCTGACACTTCCTTCGATAAACACAATGTCTCGAACAGAACCCATCGTACAGGTTTGTTTGTCCTTGAGATTTCAGGGGCAAATACTCAAGATGCGTGCATAATTAAATCCATCTAACCAGCACATTACGGGTGGAAGAAAACCAAAATATACGACTATCTGACACGATAGGAAAGCGAACTCCAACTCACATCCAAGACCGGACAATTGAGGAGGACTAAAACAAAAAGACTCCATCCTTTGAAGGTTGAATGCTCAAACGCCCACAAATTTCTTCAACCCGAACAGCATTTATTCGACATGCCATAAAACAATCCTTCATCGTCACCAAAGTCGCAACAGGTCAAAATAGGAAGGAAACCTAATTTCATCCCCATTTGCATGCGAGGCACCATGGTTCATGGTTCCATGATTTCGGGGACCGCCAAAATAGAACCTTCGTTTGGTGAGCGCCATTAATGGTGAAAGGTTTTTCCACACAAATGAAGGTAAAGCGATTTGTTGTCGAGCTTTAGTCAATGGTACAGTGTCGGTACAAATAACCAATTGGAAAGAAATATCATCAAAAAAGCAAAAGTCAGAACTCCTCACGGTAACGAAAGGCGTAAAAAACTAAATTTCCGTTTGACATTGACCTTCGCCTACAGTTGGAAAGGGGTTTTGTGGATGTATTGTCAACATTTTTTCAGCCATTCTGAATTTCCCTCAAAAGAAAAAAAAAGCCAAACGAAACAATAACAAATGTTCACCCTCCACCGATTCATATGTATACGTGTATGTCACGCATTTTAAATGCCGGCCTTAACTGAGCCAGTAAGAGTCAAACAAATCCATACCGGGGTAGGAATACATATTGAAAAAAGAAATCAATCCCACATACTCCACCACAAAAGCGTGCGATCACGCGGTGCTTTTACCAAAGGTGTGCGCACACGATGACGGTACACGGTCGTAATGCTGTTTCCGGTCCACATGACGCTGAGGGCTAAAGGAGAAGAAGAATGATAAATGGTGTGGTATACGCTAACACTGTCCCAATCTAGCTTTTTTATGCGACTGACTATATGCTGACTGTATGCGTGGGATGTATCGCATTCACTTCCATTTCTAATGTAGCAAGTGTTTTGTTCCTATCCTTCCCCGACTCCCCTCCGGGGCGGTGCGGACCAATTCCTCAATTCAACAGCAATAACAAACGATCGTTGCCGTCTTTACGATGGTGAACCAATTTTTGGCAATCGGTACCATATTCGCCGGAGACATTTTTATATGATGTTTGTGTTTGCGATTGTCAACATTCGGCAGTGTGCGCCCCATTGATTTATCATCGTATGTATCTCACACACCCGCGCCTCTGTTGGAGCGACCGGTTTGGTTGGTAGAAAATTCAATGTCACCCCTACCGACAAACAACCGGGCCACAATTGTCCACGCGAAGTTGCTTGCCGGTTACATCCTTATCGGGGGATGAGATTCGACGACCGCCAACAAAACCAATTTCGCCCGTCGATAAATGTTACGTTTTGCCGCTGCTTTTGAACGAAACCGGCCCCAGCACATTTGGTCACCATACGACCGTGAAGAAATGGTTTCCTGCTTACTCCGGAATCGAAAATGGTCCGTCCACCACCCACGGGGTTTACGAGTTTGTGAACAGAAATACTCTAAGTGGCGTAAGCAAGTGAGCTTAAGAATGCCATAAACTATGATTTGTGGTTCACACTATTATAGCTTTATGTCAATTAAACTATAAAACTTCAAAAATAGATTAAGACGGGAATGACCATAGCTGTTAAGAGCAACAAACAACAAGTGCAGAACCGATAAGTTTGCGACAAACAAACGCCATGAACTCATAAGCGCTTATTCACATAGTTTAGCCTGTTTCAGAATAGTTCTTTTGATTGGCGTATTATGGAGGAAAAAAAAGATCTTGTACAGTGCAAGAAACATGTGACAGGATCTCATACCTCAATGAGGATCTCATTGCCTCAATCAATCAACTCTTCAACAAAGTTCGATTTCCATTTTGTATTGTCTATTCCCTCGCATTCACATTGCGAACCAGAGAAGAACCAATTTTAATGGTTCATAGTGCTAATCATGATCTTATTTCTGGATTTACTACTATGTTGACAGGTTGTTTCATACTCGGAGCCTTGATTATTCCTGCTAGACTTGTGATTCCCTTTCTCTGGTTGCCTTGTTTTGTGTAGATTTATTGATTCTTGTTTGTCTTTGGATGATTGGTGGATTATTTACTCACTGGATGGTGGATCACTGTATTATTATCCAACTATATTTCAGTCTTCGGAATCCAATTAAGTACTCCTTATATGTTGCGATAATTGAGGAATGTGCCTACTGATACCTTGTACGCTCGATACGTTATAAATCTTCCCATTTCCCATCTCACCTGAAAAATCGGTCGAATCAGCGTCTACGTCAAGCGAGCAACTACCGATGGAATCTACACTTCTATCCATATTCCAACCGCGGGGACAGAAGAGTAGATCGCCACGCTGTCTCAGCTTCTCGCGGTACTTGCCGCTAACGATCTGGCCCGTGCTGCTGCCGGTATCCGGTATCGGCAAGTAGATAGACCGTAGATATTAATGACAACACACCGCTCCGATGACCAGTTCGTACCGTGCCGTGTACTTCGCCGTCGTTGCAGGAACGAAGTTGCACGACGTGGCCAAATTAGGATGCATATATGTATAAAACGGCCCACTGCTGTCGTCTGTACCAATCTTATCTCACCATTTATTATTCACAAACACCAAACATACACTCATACGGATTATCATGTGTAACACACGCACATACTATTTTGCACTTTCGTGGTTAAATTGCATAAAACTTTACGAGATTATGCAGTAACAAATTATCTACCCTCGGATGGGGAAAAATCGAGAGCACAACAACTCTGTTCACAAAAAAAATCACTCGACACACTAAATATCTAAAGAAGTAGGACGAGAAAATTAGTGTTTAAAATGCATTTTTAGAAAAAACGGAAGTCAATTACAAATTAAACTCTTAGACACACAAACAGAGAAAGCGGTAGGAAGAAGGCAACCTGCTGAAATATTAAAATCCACTTCACTTGTGACAGACTGCAGCTGTTTCAGAGAACTCAACACGCAAACCGTCCTTCTGTGGGCCGGCCAACGACGCCGCTTGGGGCTATTTAATTCCCTCCCAAAATGGCGTTCCACTTGTGGGGTCGCCACTCGGAGCACGGATAGAATCCCTACTAGAACTCAAATAAAACTCAATCCCACCGGATATAGGATTTAGAGCACCACTGAGAAACGGTGAAGGTTCCTTTCCTGCTTGGGTACTAGAAGGGGTTCTTTTTTGTGTCGACTTGTAGATATAGCACACATTCCAGTAGCGTTATGCCCCTTGGGGAGAGCATGCCGACGACATTTGCACAAGCCCTCCCAAGAGTGAACTCAATATCCGTTCCGAAATATCTATGCGGCAGTGTCCGATGATCCGCAATGTTCTAGGTATAGAGTGAAGAATCCATGCATGCCCGCAAAGGGAAATAGTGACACCACTGCAGTATGTCTTCTGATGCAGGCACTAGAGCTCAAATAGAACCTTTCGCAGTTTGTTAATTTGACGGAACATTCTACGACGAATCGTGTGGTGGCTGCTGTTCCACGTTCTGCGTTCTACGTTGTTTCTAAATCTGGAAATAAAAGAAAAAGAAAAGAAATAGTGCACACATTAGTGAGGAGTCGTTTGATGCTTCGGTTGGATGGAAGGTAGAGAAACATTAGCGCTAGTAGTTGCACGCGCCAAGGCAATAGGGAATCGACCGGGAGGAAAAATCATTATAATTTAAACGAAGGAAAAACTGTCACGACAAAACCGGTGGGACTCCCGGGAACTCGGGGAACTCGGGGTGTATTTCTTCGTTGCTTTCGTTTTGTCGGCTAACGAAGGAAATCTAATGATAGAGTGGTGTTTCCCTCTGCCGGTGACAAGACAGAGCAAAATTGCCGACGAAAGTTGAAGATTCTGAGACGGTGCATACAAACAGTTCTTCCACCAAATGCATAGCACACGGCAGAGCATACACGTGCGTGACTCGCGCCGGCACACCTCAGACGTGCGGTGAAAATTTCCTACAATGAGGTAGATCATCCCAAAAGTTAGAAAGCTTAAGCTTAAGCCGGTATGTGTCAAATAATCGAGCAGATTTCGAGCGGCGAATCGGTAACGGGTTGCATCAATCACATATGGACATAGATTTTTGACATAAAGAATGACATTAGGTATTCTGTACCGAGAATTTCAGGATATTAATTTTTTTATTTTAGTTTAAAATTGTATCTACATTTTTTATATACATAGATACTTATAATAATTAACCTTATTTATATCTCAGTCAAATGAGCCGTCTCAACAAGAAAAGCCGGTTCAAAAACCTTTATGAGCATATTAATCCTACTCGGTATTTACATGTCTTTCAAAAGATTGGTTCAAGCATGTTCAAACCGTTTTTTATACTCATACTTATGGGAATACGTAAATACAAGCTAAGAAATTTCCTCAAGTATCGTGAGTCAAAAACAATTTTATGTGATTTATAAAGGATGAAATTCCTTTATTTCAACATTAAAAAAAAACATTCAACTTAAAAAATTATCAATTGTTGAGTCGAGCGAAGAACTCAAGAATTCAATCCGATGCTGACAACTAACCCGGCACCCGTCACGCCACAAGTTAAAAAAAATCAATGGATCATTGCATATATCAATGCATATCTCATTCGCTCTTTCGTTCTCTTTCGTTTAAATACTGTGTTTAAAGAAACATCCTTTTTGTGATCCTAGCGACAACATGTAAGTAAAAGCAATTAGGTTGTTAATTTAATTTAATTTAAAATTAATTTTGAAAATCTCTTTAAAATACCGGTTGAAAACTGTTGAGGACCGCGTGGCAACTGATACCCAAGAAAAACAGTTAAAAACACTCTCGAATCGCGCGCGGTAAAAAGTTTGGATACATACAAAATAACTTCCAATGATAAAACAACAGTACTCATCGAAAACTGCATTGTTAGCGCTGGAATCAGGTAGCAGGCATTGAAAGGGTAAGTTTTGCAGCAAAAATGTGAAATGGTGAATGCACCACACAGAAAATGATCGAAGAGTGTACCGAAAAACGATGTTACCATGGAAACGTTACGGCGTTACGATACTACTAACTACAATTTGTATAGCGATGGCGGTGATACAGGCGTTAACCATTGGCATCACCTTTAGTCGAGTGATGCGGTGCTGAACGTGTAAAACATAGCAAGCGAACGCAACGTTCTATAGTAAAGTTGTGTTCAAAGTAGGCGGTGTAGTTGGTATGCGATCCGTATGTAGCTAAATCTGGTGTATAAATAAAAGGAGAAATCACATGCATGTCGCATTTTCGAGTGTTTAGTGTGTTAACTGACAAACGTTCGAGTTTGAAGCATGATCCTTAGAACGACGTTGCGAATATATCCGAAGCATTTTACTGTATCAACGATGAAGAACATAGCAAGTGGAAGACACTGATACGGCCGGACTCGAAGAATATAATCCAGATCATGACGGTCATGGTGCGGCACTAAAAAAACTTTTTTAAACAGTGATTGACCATCGAAGCAGCCTATAATGCTGATAGATTGATAAGAGCTGAACGAATTATTTGCTGGCTTCCCGTCAGTATGGTTATGACGTTCTCATTACGAGCGATGATTGCTGTACCATGAGTAAGCCAAGTCGAGAAGTATAAGGAACGGACGTTCATGGCTTTGAAGAGAAGAACTATAACGAACTAACTGGCAACGCTTAGAGTACGGAGGTTTCGTTGAACATGTATTTCCATACACCTTGCGCTGTCGTGTGAAAACTTCTTTGAATCGTTCCCCTCGTGCTATAGCCGTATTAAGGAAGGACACCAATCAAAGAAGCATACTTCAGCCAAAGAAATTGTATAGCACTCTCAAGCATCCCATTTTTCAAAACTGACATTCCAAATGTTGCAGGTAATTAAGATCTCTGTTTATTCTTAACAGCACATGCTTAATTTTAAAGCAGTCGGTGAATCTCGAATCTAACAGAATACCAGGGGGTCTTTTATATAAAATTCCATGTACAACGGTATACCGCAACGGGTTTAATTAAAGTAAAGGACTACAAAATGTTAGTTACTCTAGATCGCTTAGTTTGGGTTCCGTGTTGTTGAAGTTTGACATCAAGCGGTAAAAATGTATAAATGCACGAAACAGTTCCATGAAGTAGAAAGTAATACATCACCATATTTTTTAAAAGGATAGAAGCTACGAGGGTGAGCTAAATTAAATGTATGCTATTATAATCGAGAGAAACAATCGGAGGACGCAAACTTCGGTTCTGTTTTAAAGCATAATTTATGTTTCGTGTTATTTTCAAGGCAATATTTAAGTGATGTTAAGACTTTGTAAACTGTGAACTGGAAAACTGCAAGTAAATTGAAATAATAATTTACCTTTTTTTTAACTGATTTTTTTATAAAAATAATTATTGTTAAACTCCAAAACACCAGAAATTAAAAAAAAAACTTATTAATTATGCGTATTTATGTATTTTTTTTCCTTTTTTAACATCCTAAGCCTATGGGAAATATGGCCTAACCTACTTTAAACCTGCTAGAAAAATGCTTTGTTTTGATATTTGTCGAGCAGCTGTCGAGCACTTTCATAAGCAAAACAATCTAACCATCGATTCCCAGGCTTATCTGGCTTGGCAGTTTGTATGGGAAGCTGTAAGCTTATAAGCCTGGAAACGTCAAAACGCATACAAAAAACTGGCTTATCCCGTGATCTACCCCAATTTTAGAACCATTTCCCAACCCTGCCCAGTTCCTCCTACCGTACACATCCAGTCCGGTGGAACGTGGCAAAGAGGCCCATCACATCAGTACGGGACCAAGACAAGATATACCGAATGTGATTATCTGTGCACTTCACTCAACTCTCAAGCGAAAGATCACATCTATACGCTTCTCTTCCAACGCTTCCGATCCACACGCGTTGCATTACAACGGGGCATTGTGTGTGCATTGTCGGAATCCCATTGCGAGCAACCTTTGAAATCGGATAGCCGGATGGGTGGTACCATGTCTTTTTTCCTTACCATCAGAATGTCATCTTTTGTTCTTGTTTTGGGGACGGAGGCGAAAGGTCATTTGTAACCTCCATTTGCCGAACGTACATTCGGATGGCGCTGGTGGAAGCTGGTGGATACATAATGAAAAATCGGTACACAATCTACCGAGTGCGCGAAAGGTCAATTAAACGTCAGGGTTTTATCATAACCTTTCGTTAATAAAAGCCTTGCTTTCAGTTACATCTTTCTTTGAACAGGGGGTAGAGGATTAAATTTGTATCAGGAAAAAACCCGTAGTAGATCTTTTTTTTTAAACTCAAATCCCTACGCACAAATAGTAAATGAAAAAAAAACACACGAAAAATAAATACTCATGCAGCACTAAAACCACGTAACGCACCAGAAAAACACACAGGTACTTAAAAATAGACTATTCTATTTCGGGCGCCTTCTAATGCAACTGCACTCTGTGTTGCAGTCGATGCTTATCCGAAAAAGCGGGATGAAGAACATTTTATACCCCATGGGAGACGAATACGGTCGAATGAAAAATGCACTACACGGTGTGGTAGACCGCGTCCGTGTCTCTTCTTGCTATGGGATGCTGTGTAGCCGAAAGCAAAATGTCAATGCAGTTCGATGCATTGTGAGCCTAAGGGTAAGAGCATATCATAGAACGATGTTAAAGAATGATTTGGGACGTCGAAAAGAGATTAATTATGTAAAGTTAAGATTCATCTGAAAGATTTGGACTTCGAATTACACAAGGTGTTCTGTCTAAAATATATATATCTGTCATACTTTATTTATAAACTTAAAATTCAACTTCAATTCATGTATATTTTTTGTGTTACAAAAGTCACATTCAATCCTTAACAAACATATAGCCAATGGTAACAAAAGCATCTTTCTTTTATACGGGAACTCTTGAAACTGATATCAAGTGTTCCGGAGTGCTTATTTGCGTCTCATCGTGAGTGGAGACAATCGAAAGTCGAAACCAATTTGTCAATTTGGGTGACACTTCCCACCACACGAGAACGCTAACGCAGACGACAAACTCGCCGGTGACGCCATCTAAGTGTCCGAGTAAATCCCAACCAGGTGACCGAACAAGACGATGATGATCTCATAAGACCTTCACGTACAAACATGTCCATTGCATCACGGTGGAAGGAATTCTGAATATTAGTTATACAAATTTCAACTCTAGCACTAGTTGCCACAGCCATTGCAGTTAGGTTTGAAATAACTTTCGCATGACGTGTCAGGAAAAAGCGTAACCTATTTGGGCACTCTCTTGCGGTGTTCTTACTCTCTTCACCAGTTCACCTTACGTAGGATGCATCCGTGGATTGAGATTTCACTTTCAAATTATGCAAACGCCCACTCGCCATCTCCTTTTACGCCGTAAATGCCGGCCACGGGTCATTCACTTCTTCCCACTGCTGGACTCTATTCCACATGACTCACACACAGCCATGCATCAAGCAGTTTATGTCCAAAAACAACATGTGCTTTCAACGTGCCACAACAGCGAAGGCGGAACACGGTGGCTCCAAACCTAAAATCCAATCATCACGAGGCCGGCTTTCTTCACACCTATCATCCCACGTGCACAACACAATCGCATCCCAAATGCACCCAATAATGCTACGGGGGGAGTTCTTCGCGGCTTCTAAATAATATTTGGCCGTAAAAGCCTTTTCTGGCGTACTGAAAGAATCAGTGTTGATGATGGTAAATCTATGTTTCATTTTCATCCTACGCAGTGGCATATATTATTATAAATTTGGGCTTATTGCGGTAACTTATATTCTTTGTTGTTTCAATTGTTTGCCTCTGTTGATGCTGTTGGCAGTCTATGTAGGGTCACGAGAAACATTCCCTCTCAATATGCATTTCCTACCTTGTAGGGGTAACAACTTTCACAAACTCCATTTTTGCAATAAAATTAAAAAAATCAACACAACAAGGATGTTCCGATATGGAACAAACGTAATGAAACATATTATGTCCAGCTGAGAGAAAGCGATTTATGATGTAGCAATAATGCAATATGGGATATAAGTTGGCGCACAACAGCCAACGCATTATAGTGGTGGATGAGTTATCTCTTTGACAAACAGAACTGTAAATGTTAATCTTGGGGTTTTTTTTTGATATACATTTCGAGACCCAAAAAAAGCCTGTGAAACATGCGGAATTAAGGGCCCATCTACAGTTTAACATTAATTCAATCTACATCTCACTAATTGGATGGTTATTATACTGATCTATAGTAGATAGCACGGCTTTGATGTTGGTGGGTCAATTAAAACACAATAATTAACAATTAGTTAACTACCACTTACTTAAAGTTGCATATTTAAAAACTATTCTCCAGAATCGCAAATATCTGTTTTCGTCGACTGTAACTCACGATGAACCGATTGTCGTACTTTTAATTAACGAGACAAAATTTATTGCAATGCCGAGCACCTTCATCTATGTTCCGCTTAACTGTCATTTACAAACAATTTAATTTGCGTAACATTAAAATGCGCCTCAATGTTTCGGCGACGAAGGCAATGCATAATTCATCTGACCCATCCGGAACCGCACTCATCCTTTCCAAGCGGAATACACTGTTTTGAATCTTTTCCGGACACTAGAAACAGACAGAGAACGAAAAACAATCAATTGAATAATTTTAACGCCACCCCTTGAGAAAGGCAATTAAGGCAAATTGCAAACAGTGTTAAAAAGACACACACACACAGAAGGAAAACAAATCGATGCAAACATGGGCTGCACAGCATTGAGTGAAAGTTTTGATGAAAATATGTTAATTAAAGATCATTAAAGTAAGTGAAAAGGAGAGCAAAGGTAGCGAACACACGGGACGGCACTGTATCAGGGTGCACGTTTTACTACTCTCAGTCACACAAAAACACGCCGGTGTCGGAACTTTTTTTTTGCGTGAAGTTTGTTTCTTTACACCTATTCATAGTGAGTGGCCAATTTCACACCGACCAAGATATGTTCACTCTTCTTTTTTTTGTAATTATGTGCGCCCCTTCGCATTGGGAGAGAGGAAGAAATTTGATCAAAAAATTCGTGCCGCATGTAAATTGCTAGTGGCAAATCTGTTTATTTACCTACAATAGGAAGCGTAGGATTAGTATTAACACTTTTAAAATTGGAAGATTAGCATGATGATGTAAACGTACAGAAGGTGAGATGCCTTCTCTTTTCAATGCAACTTTGCTAGGAGCAGATAGAATTCAACATTAGGCTTGTCTGTACTATCAACGGAGAACTTCTGTATTATAATAATCTGAATATCGAGTGTACTGAGGCATAGAGTTCACAGCATATGATTACTGTCAATCATCATCTGTTTAAGTCAGTTGATGGCACGCCACACATCCAACAACACATCGTGGAGCCTCCGTCGCCAACAACCGTCGTTGACACATATTTCATCACATTTCATAATTGCTCAACGATTCCCTTGAGATCGCCTTTATAATCGATATTCAGTTGAACAACATTAGCCTCCATCAGTGATCGACATCGCCTGGAAAAAAAACACACTTGACTGTGGCTCTATTCTTGGAACTTTCTACTCCAACATGGTTTGAAGACCCCAAATCTTGAAGTAGACCCACTCTAGGGAAAAATAAAACCATCGTTATTCCTATTTTTAATGCTGTCCTCCTAAGAAGTGGTGGTACCTTTTTGCCGAATTCTCTTTCTCCATCGACAGTGATGTCGTCGACTTTTAAGCATTTCCAGACTAATTTGAGCATTCCCTTACCCAAAATGTCCTATGTGCTTACGGAGATCTAGGGGGACTGGAGGATACATTGATAGAGGCACAAATGGATTTATACTCGTGTGTCCGTCGTAACAAACACGTGTTCCGTGTCAAGGGGTGAATATAATCGCTCCAGGGAAATACAACTTCGTCCAGAAATAGTGAGTCATCTTCAATGGAATGCTGGCGAAGGGATGACCCGACGTCCGCAGACACTGTCGCTTACACGTATCTCGATCAACACTCCAGAAACACATTGATAGCGAGAAGTGGAACCCATCACCTACCACGTAGAACTGGGATGAAACAATGTCAAGATTTACGTTGCTCTTAAACGTGTCTTCTTTCACATGAATAGATCAACCTTTGAAGCAACCTGACCGTGAACGAACGAAAGCACCTCCCCCGGTTGGCTAGGCGATGAGTGCGCTGTGTACACTACAAACATACGCCAATTTCACTTTTTTTTTCACGCACGTCACTAACATTGATCATGCTACCTGAAGCAAAAAAAAAACAAGACGATCCCGGAAAAAACTTACCGCAATAAACGAAAGCAGCATACAACAACCACAGCAGACATTATCGATCGATTTGATAAGCTAGAAATCCGAAAAAAAGGGGAAAAACACACGCAATCGTTCCACTTTCTCTAGTACCCAAATCGAACGCATACGCATAAACGCGTGTCTTTCCGCACAATGCAATTGTGCTTCACTCGATTGGTTCGCAGTTTTTTTTTCTTCGCCTGATCAACCCACGCTATACCTTCGACGGCGTGCGCATAAGTCACGTCACACAGCCGGACAGTTATAATGACGGTTTGTACTTCTGGAGGGTTTCCCTAAAAAAACCGTCCCAGAAGCTCAAGCAAACCGTACACCACAACCGAGTAATAATGATTGCCAGGCACAAAACATGCCAAAGCCGAACCGAACAAAGAGAGAGAGCAGAAGCATAGGAATGTAAAACTTCCGGGCGAAAGTTGACACTGTTGGCTGGCGGGCGATCATCATCCGCTTGTTTGTGTTGCGAACCGTGTACAACTTCGGTGCCAAAGTTCAACGACATAAATGAGACTTCAAATATTATATCTACAGGAATTGGTAGAAATACCATCAGCTATACAGTTACTCAAAATTTGCTGGCCGCATTATTTGACATTCAAAGTCAAATTGTTTTCAAAATTGGATTACAAATCTGACATTCCTGAGCGCATCAGAACACACTTTACTCCTTGGTTTGCGGTCACATTCTTTGACAAACCGAAAAGCTTAATCGAATTAGCTATTGTATTCGGACAACTCAACCTCCAAAGAAGCCATTCGCTGCAATGTAAACGATCTTTTACAATGTTTCTATTTAAAAAACCGCGGTGAAATTAAATAAAAAGATTTAAAATCTAAGCAACATGACCACGAATTTTGGGAACTCAACAAACGCATGCATTTGCTTTGGAATGGAAATCGTTTGTTGGTAAATTAAATTGATTTAAAGCATCTATTACGATGATTTTTTTTTCTCCACCTTTTACATTAGCATAAACTGTTTACGAGCAAACTCTTCTATTTCTCGAGAAGAAAGTTGGGCCTGTTTATTTCAGCAGTCTGTGTGTTTAAAGACTTCAAACTCATAAAACTTAAATTCATTCGAAATCTCACACCAAACCCTAACCTCAATGTGGTATAAACTGGCTAACTATAAACATAATGGAAATGGTTGTGAAAAGTAAACTATATTCGCTTACCAAACGTCACACGCGCACATGAAAAGTCTAATTTCCTGTCCTTTCACAAAACTGTCCCACAATAAACACCCAGACGCATACCCCAGGAAAGTGACCTCACAACGGTGGTTGCTGCAGGGAAAGAATACCCGTATGGATCGGATGGTTGGTTTCGTATTTTGGATTAATTTTACCTTCAACTCCCATTTCCACTCTCAACAGTGAAAAAAAAAAAAAAAAAAATCAAAACCCATTCTTGCCATTTCGCCATAGAATAGTGCTGAGCCGGTATTGGTGCTAACCCGTTTCAATCTCCGCGTATCTGCTCTAGATCTAGACAGTTGCACCACGCGTGGCTACGGTCGGGTGTGTACTACTTTTTTGCAGTAGCAGCAACGGTGGGAAAAACCGTTGACAAAATGGCTCCAACGAATCGTTCTTCCTCACACACACACACACACAGCAGGTACAACACCGGGCGCTGTGTCATTGCACCAACGGTTGTGTCACCATAATTCCTTCGACACGGTAATTTAGGAGATCGGTGATACCTTCCCACCCATAAACCGTACGGCTGTCTGGAGCAAGTCTACCGGCACCCAACAGCAGCAGCCTGCAGTACATTCGGACATTGCCCAACAAAACTTTAGCCAGAGAACGAATGGAGGAAGTAAGGATTTATGCCATTTGGCGACTATTTCGAATGGTGCCAGACAGAGTTGGTTGGAGGTTTGGACGGTCGATGTAACAGCATCAACCACCGTGACCGGAAATGACAAAAGTTGGAAAACGAAAATTGGCAAACATTCACCTTTCTTGAGCATCGAGATGACACAATTGAGGTTCTCGAAATTCTGAGTGCTGTAACATTTCACCGTGAAACGTGGAAAAATCTTTCTCAAATATTTGAACTCGTCTAACCTACTTCATCCGATTAGGCTAGTAATGATAGTGGCGCTTACAACAGAAGCGACTCCGTTTGTTCCATACTAAAAGTTACGTTTGTTTGATCAATGCTGTTTGACTGTGAAGTGGAGTGTTGTTTGATCAAGATCTCCTCTGTGGCATTTATTTTGGACCAGCTTTCGACACGTCTCTACCAAATGCAGCGTTGTTTGTTTACCCAGCCATCCACTAACTTCATGTTTTCGAAAGCGAGAGTACATTCCACAATGTCGCATCCACGCACTAACCAAACACAGTGAGGTGGCGGCAACCATACGCGTCCAATCAATGAAACCATTTGCTTCAAAACGACAGCCGCACGCGACAATTTATGCAATCACATGAATCTTCTTACACGCGAAGTGCCAAGTGCGCTCGTTGCCCTTATTGGTGCCCACAGAAGAAGAAGGCAGAATCAAACCGAACGTGCACAAAATGATGCCCATTTCGAGATGTGCGAGAGGATCGCGCGATCAGCAGGCGGAATAGTTGGGTTGCATCATTGCTTGCCGCACGGAATCTCCCGCAGCCTAAGTATTACGGTGGCATTAACATATGCCGGGTGTCGGTACGATGTATATTCCGAAGATCTTCAGACGCGAATGCCACGGAGGAGGACGCCACGGCTGGAGGGGGAGAGTCGTGATCACACCACATGACACTAATTTGTACAATTTGTTGCCACTAATTGATGGACTATCAGCAGCCATCAATCTGTACTCATGTGCTGTTGTTGCAGTGTTGCGAATCATGTCTAAAGGGTTGTGTTGTTTATGATCTTCTAGAAGTAGTAAGTTGTGTTTGAGATAGTGCTGTAGGCAATTCTACGGCAACTGAAATTACTTTATTCTCACTTGAAATTACTATCAACTCTACTACCAAAGCTCAATATAAAAACAACAACAGGAAGACACTATTTCGCTTTAACACGATCAATCAAGTGCGTTAGCATAAATGATCGTTCCTAATTGGAGGCGGATGAGGCAGTTAGAAACACTGGAACACTGGAGAATACGACACGGCCCGACCAATTTCGCCACTCAAGCGACACTAATCAAGCGAAACGACCTCTTGACTCCGTGATTAGCGTAATTAGAGGAACCTCCCGAAGAAGTCCCGGTAATCCACCCTTCTCCAGTACACGATTTAATTCACGCTGTCTCCGTAAAACGTTTACCCAGTTTGTGTCTGTGTGTCATTAGCGTTGTGCAGTTCGTTTCCTTCCTTCTCCGCTACTACTCCCGGCGGGGATTTGCACAGGGAAAAGACTTTTACTACTGCTGCCGTACAGGTGTTATTGGTGCTGTTTCCTCTTGCTCGATTACCTAATTCGGGTGATGACTGGGCGGCTGATTTGAGGGCGGACACATTATTACGGCATGAAGAGTTCATGTTGCCCGCCGGTGGTGAAGGTAGCCGCGGATGTCGTGTGTGGGGGTACAACCCGATACTGATCCATCCATTTGCGAGTCGATCATGCGAAGCCACGAGTAGGAAGTCAGTGGAAACTCTCCAACATGAACAGGGGAAATAAAAATGAAACCCAAAACAAAACAAACACTGATAGTGAAACATTCGTTCTACACGCGAAACGATCGCATGCCTTCCCCATTATGCAAAGATGTTATATTTCCTGTATCTTCGCAAAAAAAAAGAACTCCAAACAGAGGTGTGCGGTTATATTTGCTCTTTAAAGCATATTTCCAACAGTTATAAAATACGTCCGTTCAGTATAGCAACTTACTAATACTAAAGAGCACAGAATATATGCGCCAAACGTTGATCAATTCTAATCAACTTGATAGTGATGATTATGATGCAATTTCTATAACCTTCATTCATAAGTAAAATAAAAAATATGACGCATAAACTAATTAGTAATAGCAAAATTATCCTAAAGAGCTCAGAAATCCCTCAGCTCAGAAAGCCTTTTATGAGTCTTCATCAACAGTTGAAGATGCACTTTTAATACTGCACTGTGGTAATAAAGATTAAAAATAGCTTTCCATTTCGATCTAATTAACTTAAAGACCCTTTCAACTCGTAAAATGAGTTTGCTCGACTATTAAACTACTTCCCAAACTTCCATGACCGAAAGATTTTCGCTCCCCCCTCTTCGAGAAGTCACCAACATTTAGTTCCGCTGCTTTGCGCTGTAAACTAGCCGCAATAAGCTAGCTAATCAGCGCACCAAGCCCACGAAGCATCATCAGAGTGAGATAGAAAAAAGATACACACATTACACTTAGTACGATGCCCAATCAGCCGTACTGAGGGGGGCTACTGGAGCACAATCCGCTACGCCACGGATCAGAGGCTAATAAAACGCAATATACGATGCACAGCAAACAATACACCGCGGATATCGCCATGCGTCTTAATCTGGGTTTCGATGACGCAGATGACTCATTAAACCGTGACTGCATTTCCCGGGAACGTCATTGGGTGAGAAGTTTCCCCCTTTCTTTTCTCCTTCAACACGCACACAACCCACAGCTGAAGAAAATTAATACATTTTATTTTTCTATTTCACCATTTCGGGTTTCATCTACAAATAATGGTTTGGCTCTGGGTGAGAATTCCACGTAATCACCAAACTCATTTCCTAGGTTTGCCACTTGCGACTACGGAAAGCAACAATCTCTCGGCGGTGATATGATCATCAGCTCCAAAAAAAAAACACACAGTAAGCTAGTTTTCCACCAAAGAAGTTGAAGCAAATTAAACGAACTTTTTACCCTGTTATCGGACCGTTACAAGTTGTATCGGACAAATTTCATTAGATGAAAAATTAATTGGAATGAAGAAAAAACCAAACTGATTCAAACTATTTTCTTCCCCACCATACTATTCATGCTGTCTATTCCAGAAAAAAAAGTTATTAACAAGATCATCGAGGCTTTAAATAGATTTTCCTCTCCAAAATTAGTGAATGTACGGAAGAGATCGATCGGGGGATTCGCAGACATCTCAGAGATCATATCATGTAAGTTTGACACACCCACCACATACATAGCTCCAAAATGCAGTTTCCCACCCCCACCGGGAATGCACATTTTGACGCGTTTCGTCATCGTTTCCTCGAACAAATTATGGGAAAGTGAAAGGTGACGAAAAGAGATTGCGTATGGTGCTAGTGTGTGTGTTGATGCTATTTCCTTTCTTTTCGCCCAATAACATGGAGACGTTTGCTGTTGTTAATATGAGGCCTTCGTTTGGAATATTCTGTGTTTCGTTTGACGAATCGAAACCTTGCGACAAAACGTTACGAGCACATGTCAGCAGACCGATCAAATAGAAAGTAATGTTTTCACCGTAGGCATGTTTCCCATTAACTCAATCTAAACTCAATTTGCATCAATAAATCTTTTCTTCTCTGTGACTGAGGCCAGGAAAACTTCACCCTTGCCGCGAATGCGTTTCCCACAACCTTGGGCTTGTTTTTTTCAGCTCTGCGTGGTCTCTTCCGCCATCCAATTGCTTTCTCACCGCGCGCAAGAGCTGTTTACAGTTAACCGGTGCTATAGCAATTAACACACAACAGAAATTATGCACCACTTTAGTGTACGTTGTCTGTAATTCTGGTTTGATCTTGCATTCGAAAGTATGTCCTGAACTACGCCGTGCTCCGGTAGCCCGTTAGAGTCCGATTTCGATTGAAGTGCAAGGGAAAAACATCAAAATATTAGTTTAGCTGCACGGCTGAAAGTGCAGTGGAAGTTGTGGTGGTGAAAAATTAGCGACAGCTGAACGTAAATGCCGAACGTATTTTCCCATGATCAGCATCAATGAACCAGCATCGGATCGATTTCACTTTATTGTAATGAATGGAAACGAAAACGAAAATCTATTCCAATGAACTAGCTCACTTCACATCACGCATGGTGAAACAATAAAAAAGTAAAGACAAATGGTTGAAATTAAGGCATTCACATACCTCAAAAACTTGATCAGCATAAAATCATAAAGTATCGGATTATGAACGATATCTAATTAAGTGCTTATGGTCACAACCAATCGTATCATTGTTCGTAGAAAAGAGAATTTTTCTTCATTTAAATAAAAAGAAACAATTTTAAAGATCTGTATCTTGCTTTTTATAGTTATTACTATAGAGTAAATGTGGTAAAGTCATGCAATAACAATTTCCGAATTGTTTAACTTCAAAAAAATATTGGAATTGTGAGGAATCCGGCAAGGCAAAATAGCAATCTGGGGTTTCTTCGCTACCTTCTGCTTATTGCAACGAGCGTAAACTCTTCATTTAATGTCAACAACGAACGCGAGCAATGATATTAATGCGTTTGAATAAATCTCAGGCAATTTTAAAACGAAAATTCGCTCTTCATATCTCTCAGCAGTAGAATACGGCACGTTTGCAATCCAAGACTTGGTACGTGACAATATTTTCGGCGTAATCCATTTATGGCAAACGACAGCAAATGGAGGGAAGTGTTGCCAAAAGCGTACCGCACCAACAGTGTATTCCCTTCATACACCCACCACCGTGTGCTCGTGGCTGTCGTACGACGAAAAATTATTCACTTGCAGCAGTACGAAGTAGTGGTACGTGTTCCCTAAACGGGCGACAGTTCTGCGATGGAAATCGCACATTTACATCGTTTCCTTATTGCTGTAATGCAGCCAATTTGCAACAAAATGCCTGCTAGCTCCAGGTCTGCATCTGATTGCATCTGGTTGTAACCGTAAATGGATTGGAGCACTAATATCAGCTGCACTGCGACAGCAATTCCTACGTTGTACAGATTTAACAACCGTTGGGCGTTGTTGTTATCGTCTAGTCAGGAAATTGTGTTTGTTGTTTTAATTAAACGATTGCTGATTGTATGCCTCGAGCTCGATAATTCCATACATTATCAGGAAGTTTCAAAAATACGTCTGCCATGTTCGTAGTGCATGTAGTAAATGGTCGATTAAAAATATTATTTTAATTCATTTCTATTTGTTATACCTATTGAAACATTGCTGAAAGTCAGCGCTTGACTGAAGAACGTTTAAAATTCAAACAACCCTCCCGAACAGCAAAGACAGCCTTCTGAAACGAAATTACCATTTAAGCTACCAATCCTACCGGTCTATTTTGTTGATTTTTTCTATTTTGCACCATTTTGCAGTGGTACATGCTAATAGTGCTCACCAAATGCATGCAGTCATCAGTTGTATTTGCTTTGTCAAAACTGGGTCGCGACCTTTCTCATCGGTGCTTGTCTGATTTGTGCACATTTCTATTGCAATGTTATATCCGCGCGGTTGCAAAGGAATGCCCAAATAAACGTTCGAAACACAACACTGTCATCGATTGTTCACACCTATCCACCTTGAACTGTGCTTACCATACCGGCAGGAACATTTCATAATCATACTAACTGTTAGAGCTTTTGAAGTTGTGTATAATTAATCTTTTTTTCTCTTCTTTCTTGCAGCCAATTATAATGTCTACAGACTACGTCAGCTAAAGTAATAAAAATAAAACGATTACATTAGCATAACTTCAATCGCATACTCATCACGCCTCGTTCCTTTCAACATTCCAAGACATCCTATCCGGCAATACGTTTGATCTACCATCATCATTATGCACTTGCAGTTAGAATGCAATTATGATAAATATTCGTAAGAACTGGGTATGAACAGTGTGAATGGGGCGTTTGTTTCATAAGCCCATCGCATTGAAAGAATCGTAGAGGCTTGCCTAACTCCTCTGCGTTGTTCTGCGCTCACAAACATCTAAATCATTGGAAGCTATTTCTGCATTGGATGTAGTCACAGTAGCAAAATTCACTTAATCCAACCTAACACATTTACATATGTGCTCGTGCACATACGAGTAGATAGCAATTTAAATCGCCTTACGGCACACACACACACTCTGCTGTGTGCCGATGAATGTTTAATGAAGTAATTGACTAGGTGTAGCTCAGCCTTTGCGACTGAATGTTGTCTCCGGTGGCCTATGATAACGATGCAAGGAAGCAAATGCATTCAATTGCCTCGGGTGTTTCTACTGGGTTTTTGTAGAGTTGTGCTCATAAAAACAGATTTATCGTTTCCATTTTATTTGTTTATCATTTTACACTTTTTATTACAAACCGAACTGTTGTAAGCTTATTGTAAATAAACAAATAAAATATAATTCTCTAACGTCTAATAATCAAAATTGCCTTTTTACTACACATCTAAAAAGGGGTACAACATTTTAGATAAACTTTTATCTCGCATAGGAATGTACGATCGTGTCAAACTTAACGATCGTTTAAACGAATAAGATGAAACAATAAGACGAAAGGGAGGTTGCGAAAAATTCATTCATCGATTAAGCTCTTCAAGAAAAAACCATAAATATATACATTTATTTTTATTTTAAAACAAAAAACCCGCAACATCCAACACGTCCGGCTTCAATTGCCATGATTCATTAATCCACCATCCACCAACCAACCCAGAAGTAACGGTGTGTATCGGAAGCACCGATGGGAATGATCACGTGAAGTTTGGCTTTATTTTTGTCTCCACTTCACGCCATAATGCACACAAAATGACACATCCCCTCACGCCCCACGAAAGAATTCGCGTAACCAAAAAAACTGAGTGAACGCGTCTCGTTGGTGTTAAACGTTGCGAGACGAAGATCGCAATCAAGGAAATGTCAATAAACTTTGACCGGCGTTCCAGGGTGCGCGGTCGAAACCGACGAGAAGGGGTGTTGTTGGGTGACCAGCGGACGTATTGTTGCGTACAAAAAAAACACACAATTTCAAATTTTAATCAAAACAAACAAAATACGGAACACCATTGATACGTAAGTGACGAACTGCACAGCGCGAAGAATCGAATCATGGCAGCTGGACGAAGAGAAGAGGGCAATTTTTGACTCTTTGGGAACAAGACAGATACAAAATCCAACCCAAAACAAAAAACACGTTAAATGGTGTCGCGAAGAGATGATTAAATGCAAGAATACTCCCCCCAGGTTCGTCTGAATCGAGGTGATATTTTTAAACATATCGTTTGTGTGTTGTCGCACCAGTGATTAGTGTTGGGTAAAGTGCTGGTGTGCGCACAGTGCGCACAGCACACCTTACTGTGCGCACAGCACAGCACAGTGCTTGAAGTGTGCGCACAGTGCTCGCCTCAAGCACTGTGCGCACAGTGCTCGCCTGAAACACTGTGCGTACAGTGCTCGCCTGAAACACTGTGCGCACAGTGCTCGCCTCAAGCACTGCGAGCACAGTGCTCGCTTTAAGCACTGTAGAGGGCTCTTCCGTACCATGACTATCAGGCCACTAGTTTTTTGAGAATAACTCAAAAAGTTGAAGAGATAGACGAACATGATGTTCTACAAAGTTATTAGGAATAAAAAAAACGCGTATTTTCACGCACTACAACACGTGGGGAGTCGTGCCAATTATTGATAATTTTTTTACTTTGCTCCAAAACTTATCCATAATTCTATACATAGTAAGAATCAATTTTGTTTAAAGCATTTTATGACGTCACAAATTTGTTGTTGGAATTGTTGGCGTTAGATATATTGCGGTGTTAGTGTACGGAAACGGTTGGTGCGAATTAATTCGGGAAAAAAAAATTGCTTTGCTTCTTTTCCCTTCTCTTTCCACGATGTTCGTTGCTCGCGACTGATTCTACAGCTGATCTGAGGTGTTTGTTCTGTTTGTGTGGATCGTGTGTGTGATGTGTGGCGTTCGTGGAAGATCGCCCTTAGGTGTGAGTCACAGCTGTAGAATCAGTCGCGAGCAACGAACATCGTGGAAAGAGAAGGGAAAAGAAGCAAAGCAATTTTTTTTTTCCCGAATTAATTCGCACCAACCGTTTCCGTACACTAACACCGCAATATATCTAACGCCAACAATTCCAACAACAAATTTGTGACGTCATAAAATGCTTTAAACAAAATTGATTCTTACTATGTATAGAATTATGGATAAGTTTTGGAGCAAAGTAAAAAAAATATCAATAATTGGCACGACTCCCCACGTGTTGTAGTGCGTGAAAATACGCGTTTTTTTGATTCCTAATAACTTTGTAGAACATCATGTTCGTCTATCTCTTCAACTTTTTGAGTTATTCTCAAAAAACTAGTGGCCTGATAGTCATGGTACGGAACAGCCCTCTACAGTGCTTAAAGCGAGCACTGTGCTCGCAGTGCTTGAGGCGAGCACTGTGCGCACAGTGTTTCAGGCGAGCACTGTGCGCACAGTGTTTCAGGCGAGCACTGTGCGCACAGTGTTTCAGGCGAGCACTGTGCGCACAGTGTTTCAGGCGAGCACTGTGCGCACAGTGCGCACAGCACACCTTGGTGTGAGTGCGTGTGCGCACAGCACACTGAATTTTGCTGCTTTACCCAACACTACCAGTGATACATGTGCTCGCAATTTTTTGCCGTTAGACTGGCTGACGACTAGAGAGGTGTCTTATGGTTATTTGTCTCGCAAACCATTGAAACGGATTGAATGTCAAGTTATTCTTCATTAACGAAGAGAAGAAAGAGGTATTGCAAAATTATAAAAATAGCAAATCGAACAGAAACTACGATGGATGTTATATTGCTGATACTAGATAGGTAATAAATAGACATAAATATTCCTTTTTATTAAGTTAACTTTTTGCATTCCAACATAAAGCTCATTATCTTTGTCTATACGCCATTTTTTCCTCACACAACACTTCTCTCGTTTTGTATTACTTATTCCTACATCTTGTTGCTTCGCAGCACAGTCAGAGCAGAACTCAGTCGTGCGGAATATCTTGAACCAGTGTTTCCGCCTTGCTGGGCACAACAATCTAGCCGGCAAGCAAATAATAAGCCACCGGTCCAAACCACCCTCCAGCGTAACCCGCTGACTAGACGTGCGATTGATTCGCTTACGGGGCAGCAAAGAACATTAATACGAACTAACGGCACGGCCAGCATGAATGCGTCAGTCACTAGAGAACTGCTACTTTGCCGGTGGGGCGCAGGTGTGCGCGGTGGTCTAATGGTAGATTGGATCATAAATTTATTAAAGAGAATCACCCCATTTGGGTTGATCGCAGTTGCTTCTACTGCCTGTCAGAAGCTCTCTATCTTCTATGACTAGACAGGAGAGAAACGTACAGTGAACTCTTGCAATGCTTCAATAATCTATGAAAAGGAATTAAATATACAATCTATTTAAATATTGGATTATATCAACAATCTCCTTCAAGAAATAATAAAAATGAAATAATCAAAAGAGCGTTTATTTCCAAATTAAATATACAAAGCAGTAGTGTCTATCAGTTCCTACTACACAACTAATATTCCACAGTGTAAAGCTGCGTAACTTCTTCCAGAAATGCTGCTAGAAAGATCATAAAGGAAGAAGATTGTTCCACCTGGTGCGGATCGTTCCATTCGACTGATCAACGATCGATATGTAGAACATTACGCTTCGCAAAACTTCAGCTAACTTACGTCATCAGTAACAGTAAAAAAAATAAGACAATAAACCATCCAATGCCGCAACCACCCTACGGACTTAAATACTCTCAAAAATAAATTAGAATTCAATGTTGAATCTGCGAAACAGTACAGTAAGAATTAGTCAAGAACAAGTGTGTAAAAGTACAATTTAATTAAACACACAATCGATTCAAATTGTAAGTACATAAAACATAATGTGAACGGAAAATACTCCACTAGTTCAAGACGATACTTGACCGTGAATTCACCGTGACTTCCAACGTGCAATTGAATTGTTTTGTGGAGCACACGTTTGGTTAGGTTTGGTAGTATAAACTAACCCAAACGATAGTCTACTTTGAAATAAAAGTCTCCCGTGTCTCGCCTATTGTTCCGCGTTACGGTTCAGCGAGCGGTCTCTCGGTTGCAAACCATCTTCTGGACCTAGGATAAGCAACGATTGGCGATGTTATTTCGCATATGGGGGATGTTTTGCTGTTTGTTTACCGTATGCAAATGAGTTATTTTAAGTAAAACATTTTGCACCATGGAATTCTTGAATAAGAAACATATTTCGGTTTCATTTTTATATCAGATCTACCAGGTGCATGATTTCACGGTTTGTTTAAATTATGCCAATTTGAAAACAGGGTTAAGTAAGGAGGATAAGGATTAAGCTATATATCTGGAGGCAACTCACAAAGAGTTAAAAAGAAGTATACCAACTTGTGCTCGAACTATGACAAACAGACAACTCCCAGTGATCGTGAGGTCTCAGACCTCTCCTTCGACAGTAGACACGATGTTTCGCTTTTTGCTCTCCAAGATCTCAAGATCAAGGGAAGTAACCGACCGAGTTCCTTCCATTCGCAGCAGCAAACGAACGATGAGACTTGTTACATGAAGGTGAATCAACCGGGAACTGGAAAAGCAAACCGGCAAATCGAGAAAATCGGTAGGAATTCCGTGGACCCCCTAACGGGATACTTCTAATGTTATGTTAGTTACCCACCCCCATCATCCGAAGCGGGTTTCCACCATCCTCCAATTGAACTCGCTCGCTTCGCTAGTGTTTGGCAAAAGGTGCATCCATTACGGAAAGCGAAGAGAAGATTTTTCTTTACTTCAGTTACGTTACGGGCGAAGAGGATCTGTTGGGTTGGGCGAGCTTGTATACCCTTCCTGCCTACGCATTCGGGTTGGGTGTTGCGCTTTAGTTCACCCGACTTCCTCTCTTCTCGTCTTCCATTTCTAATTTTTCCCACACCAATGAAAACCTCTTGGCCCCTCTCTCTTGGGTGGTGTGGATTGAATTGATTGGGGTGCTATTGGGGGGATACATTCCCCGGGTGCTTTTTTGCAAAACCACAATTTGCAACCATCGGATACAGACACATTTGCAAACACCATTCTTCTGGGGCAAGAGTTGCTTTTTCAGCTCCTCATCCCAACAACACAACTAAACCGCAAATTATTTCGCAATATTCCAAACCGGGTCATGGAGTTGGGTCTAACAAAATCGCAAAACTTCACTCGTCCGGACAAAGTTGGCTTATCGACCCCTTATGGATAATTTAGAACGTGCACATCCCGCAATAACCCTTCGCAACATTAATTATCAAGTGGTTTTTTTGTAACGCTTTTCAAGTTCCTTGTCTATTTGCTAGAATTAAGCTGGAGGCACGAACTTTATTCTTTTCTGGCACAACACGGAGAGCCTCCGCTGACACCTAGATTTGTGCCGTTCACAACAGTCCAATACAAACACCGATACGCAGGTGCAGAAAATAAAGCCTTGACCTGGGCTGGTTCTATGAAAACGACTGCACAGTACTACTGCGTCCGGGGATGTTGTGGTCGATGCAGGTAAAACTGCATTATGCTTTAACCTCCCACACACGAATACTAGTGCGCCAGTAGCACGTGGAAAGAATAATTCAGTCGGTTTCATTTGCATTCTTTGGTGCATTGAGTTTTCTAACGTGACTTCTGTAGCTTTTCAATGCTATAATGTCCAAATTATCCAAATTTGAATAATAAAATTAAATAATTCCTTATTTAGAGATTCGTACAGTAGTTCATGAATTCCGCGAATTTAATGTTTGATTGAGCTATGCCATTCGTGTATGATGACGGCTAATTAGTTCGTTAAACTTTAAATATGATGTCCAGCAGAGTGCTTCAAGAGTGCTCAACCCCCTGTGGCACGCAGGGCACCTTAATACACACCTTGCTGTGTTCATAAACATGCAATCGAACATCGAACAAACCCGAAGGTCCACAAAACTCACCTAAAACAAGGTGAAAAAGGGCAATTTTAGTATGTTGCCGGTTTCCTTTTACATCCGGCCAACCATACCCACACCGTTCCCTTGTTCCCTTTCTATGTTTACCGACTGTACCGAGCACGCAGCACTCCACAGAAAGGAAGTTTGTATGCAAAGGTAAACAAAATATGGCTTCGACGTTTGATAAATAAACAAACTAATCACCATTAGCGGGGTGGTTCGATTTCCTGGATAATTTCGGTCCAACCTTACATGGGCTTTGTCTGACATTGTCCGATGCACCTTCTATTTAGCTAAAATAGTGAAATTTTTGTTTTTTTTCGGTTCAATTTGGAGTACAAAATGAAAATAAAAAGTAAATTTCCACTTACCACGTGTTGTTGCCTTTATTAAGCATAGCAACCAATAACTGTTCCAAAACCTGTACCAACAAAGGCAGCCTTGCTTGGATGGATGTTGGATTGATGTTCCTTTGTTTTGCCAATTTTCGTCCGAGAATCCCTCGCCAGACAACACACTGTACGCCAAATCCTGTTTTTCATTGTTTTTCTTTTTTCACCCCATGCGCGCACACACACGTAGAACCACTCCTGCGAAATGACATACCAGAGCACGCAGCGTCACTTACACACAGTCACACCTTCTATGTTTTCGATGTTGCTGATTTCGATAGCAGGCTATGGATAAAATTCATCCCCCAATTGCTCTCCGCACCGAAACAAGGTCACTGCACCGTGGGAAGGGTGTTCACAGTACAAAATCATTGGCTAGTTGCCGATGATGACGCTGATGATGATGAATGGGCGACTGCGATTCGCAAAGACGCACACAGCAAAGGCAACTTTCGGAACACCACGAATTTAACCAGCAGGTAACCTACTTTCGTCGATGTTGAATTTTGGGAACGCTTTCCTTTCACCGATGGGAGTCCGCGTGTCGCTTCTGCTTTCGTTTCTGCCACATAGAAGCAACGCTGAGATAGAAGGCGGAAGAATGGGGATTGCTGTTGGATTATGCTCTATGTATGCTGCTGCTGCCTCCTATACCAGCGGAACTTTACAGAGAGAACTCGCCCTGAGGAGGAAGTTCACACTTCCACCTTTCACATGCCAATTGCTGCCTAAATCTCGCCTAACTAGCGGATGTCCAAATTCCAAAGCACTCCCACATTGAACGTACGGAGAATGGTGTATCGTTTTGTTCCACTATATGCCACACAGCAGCAACATATCTTTCAACGCCAACGTCATCACTGTTTTTTCACCAAGCCTAATTTTTCGCGAAATTATCGTTCTTTGCTTTTCATGCGAACGTAATACGCGGAGAAGCAGCAGTTTCCAAAACTGATGCAACAGGGTGAAAAACACCAAACACGGGGAACTAAATTCAGCACACAGTTGTTAATTAAACCTTTTACTCTAATAATAACACGTACGAGATTCAGCTCCAGCTGCAGCTACTGCAATTCACACGCAAATTTGAGTCGAGATTTTTTGTAAGCGAAGAAAATCGAAACACTTGCGATAAATTTACAGGAAACAAACTGGCTTGTTCAACCTGACGTTTCTCCGAAGCGATTTGACGTTTGGAATGCTGGCGCAGCATGCAATGGAATTGCAATTGTGACCGAATGTGGGTTGAAAAGTTCGACTGTGCTATGTTTTGTCCATGTTGTGTGGGTTCTCTTTCCAACTGTACGAAAGAAGTTCCGCCCGACAGTCAGGCTGGATCATGTAGTACAAAATGACAGTAGCGCGCAATGCGAAATAAGAAGATTCTAAATTGATATTTTAATATGAATAAATAGTGCCCAAAAACAGGCTAATAAAACAGCTTAATTCAAATCGTTTTCGTGGTGCTAAATTAATCGTACTCTTTTGTGTGCGTTTTTACACCTTATTGCATTTTGTTTATGTTGCTCTCCAACGTCAATGTAGCATGTAGCGAGAGCCCGTAGAAGTACAAAACACCACACAATAACCCCCGGCTCTGTATACATCAATCAGCCGTTTTTTGTGTATGCGAGAGAGGCTATTTATTTACTCTTTTGCAAAAATTTTCCCTACCGTAACGAAAACGGAGGAACACAACCTCCGTGCGTGATTAGTGAACTGATTATCCCTGGCCGTGTTTTTCGAGGGTTTAAGGTGTGATCGGTGTAGCACGGGAAGTGGGAAAAACATCCAAAAACCTTGGAATCAGTGCACATTTTCTGCCCAATATGTCTGATACGGTTATCGATCTGGTTAACGATTCCGAAACGGAGGATGTGATAATGATCGAGGATCAGCCGGAAACCAGCGTACCGAAGGTGGAGCGGGAATCGATGGATACCAATGAGCCGGAAGTTGCGGAAGATCAGGACTCTGATGATGTAGAATTTGTGCCAGTGAATATCCAAATGTGAGTATTAAATCGATCGACCTGCCTTTTTCTTCTCTTGCGTTAATATGCGTACAGCGCGGTGCAAAATTTATGGTTATGAATGCGTGCTCCGATACCTTTCCATGTGAGCTTTCTTGCACAGCGTGTAGGATGAGTCAAACTATTGGGATGACGCTGATGATGAATCTTCCTTTTTGCAAAGAAGAATTAAACAAATCAATACTGAAGCTGCAACATCATCATCTGCCGCTATTGAACTGAACAAGAAACGGTGGCCAAGGTGATTTATTTTTATGTTGCACCCTACAAAGCCTACCTACTCCTACAGTCGTCTCCGCCCGTCGCGTGGCACACCTCTATTGCCGTCACACAATCTCATTTGGCCTCAGGTTTCGAGGGCAATAGAATTACGCACTGAGGTAGAAACAATAACGAGCATCTCCGAAGTGGTCCAATTCTCGGTTCCATTGTGTAGAGTAAAACAGTACAGTAGGTCTGCATTAACCCGAATATTGAAACGAATCTATCCGCCAATACTCTGTGTATGCAATTAGTGAAATGCAAAAGGAGGACAATTTCAATAGAAAAAAGATTTAGCATGGTAACCGTATCGTAAGTGTGCTCTTTATCTTTAGAATTCATTTTATCTGCGCCTTCGTTTTTTGCGGCGCAAACAATTTCCTGTTGCGGTTACTACAATCCTATCTTCATCTTAAAATGTACTCAATTCCACAGTTCTGGATGTTATAATGCATGTTACTTATTTCACTATCAGGCGCTCAATTATACTGTTTAACAAATTTATTAATAAAGTAATTCCGATTCATTCTTACACGATTGCTGCGACCCTGTTTGCTGTCGTGCTTCATGAATCGAAGCAAAAAGTGAAAAATTAAACAATTCTTAATTTCATGGGAAACGTAACAAAACGATAATGTTCTTTTTTTCTTCAACACCCTCTCTACGTCACACGATCGTTGAGGTACTGAAGGGTGTGCTTAAGCTTAATTGCCAGACTGTGTCAACTTAAACAAGAGAATTGCATGTGTAGCATGCAGACCGTTGCCCTGGAATACGCAAGGCATGCTGTTGTCTTCCACCATAACTTAAATATGTACCGGAACGTGTAGGATGAGCTGTGCTCGATCATCAAAGCGGGCCGCACAGATCGAACATCGATAATCGGATCTGCCGGTGTCAGTGTCTTGTGAGGTAGTGGTGGTTCTGTCCGCGTACACACAACCATCATCCGGATCGTTTTCTTCGTCCATCATTGCTCTGTCCTCTTGCTTTTCTACACCTGCTAATTCCACCATATGCAATGATTCTGTATACGCTTTGGTAGAGGTAAAGTTATCCTGGTGATGGAAAATGTCCTCATGGCAACTGCTATCACCACTACTATTACTGTTGTGCGTGGCATCCGGTGGCAAACCATCGTTCAGCAACATTGCAGCCAACCGCTCGGAATTACCCGGTGTATCACTCACAGCGTTAACCGAATCCGTCGCTTCCAATTTCACAACCGTTCCCGATGTGGTGTCATTTTCGTTGCTTGGTTCCGTTCCCGTTGCACTCGCTTCGTAGGCCTGCTTCAGGAAGTTGACCTCACGTTCTAGTTGACGGCGTGTAAGTCGCTGGCTACGCAACACTGCTGGTGGTGTTTCTTGGATCACTTTCTTAACCTTCTGCTCGACCGGTTTTTGCTGCGGCTGTCGGCCCGAAGCAGCCTTTTTGTTTTTCGCCTTAGATTTTCCTTTCGACACTGCTTTTTGCTTCCGTTGGTTGAATTCTTTCCCACCTTGTTGTGGCTGCCCGTTGTTGTTGGTACGTCTAGTTGAGGGGGTAGACAACACGTTCCTGGATGGAGCACTCTTTAGCGGTGATCGTAGAATTTCTTCCAGATCGTGCACGGTGTCACTGTTAAACCGATCCGTGTACTTATTCTTGTGCGATATTTCCATCAACAGCTGATGGTTAAAGTCATCTTCCGAAGCGCTAAATGAGACAGTACTTTTGCGAGGTTGGCCGTAGCCACGTCTGCATCCATCATCCACCATTGGCTCATCCATCGGATCGTCTGTGTTCCCATCGTCCAGCAAGGGAAAGCTTACGGAAGAGATCCGGTGCGAGGGTATCTCAGGCAGCAGCGAATTACTCTTTCGACTACGGAAAAATGCTTCCATTACGTTCGTGATCGTGCTGCCGGTACTGTGTGGTGAGGAGTGATCCTCACAATCCTTCATCTTGCCCGCTGCATCAGGAGAATCTTTACTGGTGTATGAAATCGTACGCTTGCGAGATGTCTTTTTTCTAGCCGAAACTACTTTCGCCCTTGACGCGTTTGTGCGACAACTGCTTGGTCCAGCCTTTTGCTTTGACTTTGCTTGGGGCGGTTTATCATGGGTGGAATTTGAAGGTTCGTCTTGCTGTCCATGAAGCAACACGATATTGCTTAACAGGTTAATACCATTTTCGTCCAACATATCGTGCGATGAATGGGATGGTTTCGAAACACTCGATCCTCCCAGAACCCGACGGCCACCGTACTCGAGATTAGGTTCCCGTTTAGTCTTGTGTGTACCATCCGGAAGGGGCAAAACTATTGAGGGTTTGGGTTCGTGACGCTGCTGCCTGGCAGTCTCCGTAGTGCCGCTGCTCTCTTCGAACCCAGTTTCATTCCCCTCGTCTTCAGCGTCTTCTTGGGACTTATTCTTTTGCTTACGTCGGCCACTCTGCAACCGTTCCAGCTCGTGCGGTTTCAACTTCCGCCGTCGTTTGTACTTCCTCGGAAATGTTGGTGGTTCACGCTTCATTGCCGTGTTCATGTCGCTGTGTTTAATTAGATGCTGTACCAGATCATCCGTGGTAGAAAATGGAGAACTACACACAGTGCAATAGAACGGCTGATCCGGTGAACCACGCTTTGCGTCCTCTTGTGAATGATGCGCACGGATGTGTTCTCGCAAAACCACCCGCTGATTGAACGCCTTCGGACAGACGGGACAGGCGTAAGGTTTTTCCCCGGTATGTATCCTTTCATGCTTCCGCAATGTGCCACCATCGGCAAAGGCTTTCCAGCAAAACCGACAAGCGTACGGCCGTTCACCGGTATGGATGCGCATATGAATTTGCTGCGACGATCGAGAACCAAACGTTTTACCACACTCATGGCACGGATATTCGTTCGATTTTGTGTGCGAATGACGATGGTTCATGAGCGTACGACCGTCGGGGAACTCTTGGTTGCACACTTCGCACCGGACCGTCTTGTTCCGGTGCGATTCCATATGGCGCTTGAGTCGTGTCATGTGATGGAACGTTTTGCCACACTGCGAACAGGAATGGGTCCGTTCCCGTGAATGATCCCACGCGTGCTTCATCAGCGTCGTTTGACTTTTGCACCGCTTGCCGCAGATGGCACACGACGTTGCGGTCAGTTCGCTCCGATGGCGCTCCTGTACGTGCTGCTTAATGGTGGCTTCGTCGAGGAATCTTTCGCCACACAGCTGACACTCGTGTGGTTCGTAGCGAGTGGTGTGTGATTCGGAGTGTTCCAACAATTCCATTCCGCTCTCGAACGTTTCTCCACACTCTCGACACGACAGCGCGGTTGGCTGGGTGTGCGTTTCGGGATCACTAGAGCGATTCTCGTAGTGCTCGATCGAGTAGTCAAGATCGCCGAAGTCTTCTTCTTCTATTTCCTGATCCGAAACGTCCTCGTCGAGATCATCACCGTAAGCGACGTTTTTCGAGGATGTTTGCACCAATTCTTGTTTGACGGCCACATTATGAGGCAATGCATTAACAGTGGAGCTGGTAGCCATACCGTGCTTTTGCTGCGTATGATTTAGTATGTGTTCCAGTTGGTAGAAAACAGCATTGCATTTATCACAATTATAGCGATTCCCGGTGTCCACCGATGTTCCGCCCGAGTCATACGCTTCATGATTCGGCACCCATTCGAATTTGCTTTCATTGATCACGGTTTCGCTGGTTGTATTGATTTGCTGATGCACCCGGCTTACGTGAAGTTGTAGCTGCGGCCAAGCATAGAATTGCGCAAAACAATAATCGCACTTGTGGCTCGGCTTGTTTGTATGGGTGCGAGAATGGGCCATCAACGCTTTTTCTCTTCCGAACGATATACCGCACTGTTGACATACGAACGGTTTGCGTTCATCGACTATTGGAAACACTGTACCAACCGATTCAGTTGTGGTATCTTGTGAATTTTCGATTGGTTCTTTTTTAATATGACGATTGGCGGGCATGCTAGTCCGTGATGCTCCAGTCGATCGCACCTGAGTTGTTTGGATTTTGGCCGACAGTGCTGGTTTTGTTCGTGCCGTTCGCAAATCGGAAGAAACAGTTTGTCGCTTTCCTGTCATTCTCTTCCCTGTCCCAGCTGCAGAAAAAGATGAGCTTGAATAATCCACATCGATAATAGATTGGTGATCGACCCCCGTTGGGCCGTTGCCGAAGGATGTGCGATCCATGGGGTCTTCATGCTCGTAGGAATTCGCCGAAGAAACACCATAATTCGTGGTCGAAATCAACTGCCTAGGTGGTTGCAAATTGTAGCTCACCATCGGGTCCTGTATGTACAGATCTTCATCCTCACTCGAATGCCTTGGGCGATGTTTAATGTGACCGACTGCAAGTTCCGGTAAATCATCTAGCATAGAAGAAAACAAACAGGACAGTGAAAAATTAGTGAAATGATATCATGGATGTGGTCAGTCTCTGTTTCACGTACAATCTAAATCCTGATCACCACGGAGAGATAAATCATCCTGTTCGTTCACGGCGTACGCGTGCTGCTTGAGATGATTGATGAGGTCCGTCCGTCGACCGTACTGAGCACCGCACAGATTACACACATGCGGCCGATCGTTCGAGTGTGCCATCAGGTGGTTCTGCAGGCTAGCCTTCTTGCGAAATCTCCGGCTGCAGAAATCGCACGGATACGGGCGGGACAGTGTGTACTGGTCCTGGTCGAGTGGAACCGGAATCTCATCCTCGACCGCGATCGTATTCAAACCAAGCTGATCGACTGTCACCTGCACACATTCTTCGCCTTGCGCTTGTACCCAATCGTCCGTAATAACTTCCTCTGTCACTTGACACTCTTCCGCGTAGTCGGCCTGGAGTTGCGGTGTTTGTTCCACGGTTTCCGATACTGGCCCGGAATCAACATACCCATCCAGTTCAAGATGACTTTGTTCCGTTGACTGCAAGGCATTGGTCGGGAGATGGTTTATTTTGTTAGTATCCACCACCGATGGCGGCATAACATCGGAAGATGTCATGTAGATTAAATTTTCCGGTGGAATTTGATCAATGTTCTGTATCGATCGTTCGTCCACGAGATACTCCCGGCCGTCAGGTGTTTGTAGTAGAATAGAATCATTCAACATAGTTCCCTGGTTGACCGTCGTTCGGTGAACCGGTTGTTGCTGCTGCTGCTGCGGTTGGTGGCTTTTTGTCACAGTCAGATTTGAATTATCGATCGCCGTGCCGTACTGCAGCGTACCATCGTTGTTGGCCACCGCACCTTGGCCGGGGATGGTTATAATCTTCACGTTTGGTCGCGCCTTTGTAACATATTTTAGTGTTGAAATGCTTCCTCCACCATTGTTTTGGCTGGCGCTGGTGCCAACCCTAGTCGTCTGCTCGGCTGTTGTCACTTTCCAGACCGGGAACGCGTTGTGGTTCATCGTTTTGACGGTTCCACCCGCTGTAGAAGTAAGGACGGAATTTGTATGAATTACTCAACACAAAAAAGACGTAGCAAGAACGTATCGTAATTTTCATTGCCGCTTTGCATTACGATAAAATGACAGTTTCCCAAGCTTTGGCACTTGCGCACACGCTTCGTGGGAGATAAAATGTTTGCGACCGTACGCCACCAGGGGGCGCTAGCTGCTCGCTCAATGTTGCCTGATCCAGGGCGATGTGTTGTTTCATGCTGCGGCCAAACCCCATGAAGCAGTATCGCTTTTGTTTGGTAGCGCAAACTTAGGTTATGGTTAACATTTTTGAGGTTATTGCAATAATATCCGACATCAAAACAAAACTCTGTATCAGCTGATTCGTGTACACAAACCGCTGGTACTAGGCGCGCGCGGAAGGAAACGCAAACGGGGTGCGGTAACGCGTGCGAAGAGGATTCCGCACTTTTTGATGGACCAAATTAACGCGATGAATGCGCCATTTTAGAAAAAAAGTTCTACTTTGTTATCGCTTTGCTGATTTGCCGGGATGATCAATGTTCCTTACAATAAGCCAGCGAACGGACCGACTCAAATTTCGTTTCCAGTTGGTCACATAATTACGGTGTTGAATATTGTGATGCCTACTTTCAAGGGTATCATTCGTAGCCGCGAATGTTTTGTCACGAATATCACTTCACGTTTAGTCCTTCTTCTTCCAACCAACAAATATTGAAGGCCAATTGTGAGCGGCTGGATCGATTCGACGGTGTCTTTCGCGCACAGTTTCACATCTTCTTCGTGATTTGCTCGTTGTGAAATATTCTTTTGGAAGTAAGAAATAAAAACATATACCGTGTAAACTAACTAAAAAACAATTGCAAATGCTAAAAGAGAAAAGCTAGACTGATTTCTTTTGGTTGCCCTTCACTTTGACAGCCAACGAGCAGATTGGATTAGTTCGGATCTATCGTTCCGGATTGGACGGCCATCACTAGCTCCGTGAAGGATGTGGTGAGCAGGTTGGATCATTCGCACTTGCATCTTTTGAGCATCTTGATAGCATAAATGAAAACGATTCATAGCGATTTGTAAAACAAATACTTCTTTTTCCAAAATTGTATTATTTCGTTTCATAACTTGAACTAATAACCCGTTTTTACGTTGGGTAAAAATTCGCTCGTGTGGGTAATGACTGCTATCTGTCGCCGTTAGTAATCATTACTGTCAAACCGCTAAACCCATGACCCAGCCTGACCGTTTATCATTCTGCCCTCGGATTTGGCTCGTGGTGGTGTGAAATTGGTTGCTATTTGGAAACAAATTCCCTACTTGAACAAAAAGCGACGGTAAAATTTTGTTTTCGTTGGCAAACAATTTCCACCGGCGCAGACAAGGGACAGAATCAGTGCAAATCTTTCCATTTTGGTCCCTGGCTAAGCAGCGATTGTGAGAAAGGTTCAACCCCTTCGCCATTGTTGTGCTCGATACGCGTTGTTCAATGGAGGAAGTGACGATCGAAAGGTGTGTATTGCGTCGATTAATATTGTCCAAAGTGCAACATTTTGGTGAAGGTTTCTTGAAAACTCCCGCGCGGTGAATGGCATGTAGTTTTAATTATAGCATTTATATAGCAGGCAGTAAAATTGTGTCGCAAATATCGTTCGATACCATTCTCACCTCCCCTTGACACTCCTTCCACTACACCTGCTGTTTGCATCATACAACTAGACTACCAACCTATCACTAGGTTCCTCCCCCACCCCCGTTCAAATCAACCATCGAATGTTTTAGCGATGTGAATATTTATAACTGAGCTTCTGGTTCAGGTGCACATCCGTTTGAAAAGCGAGAGAGTCAAAACAGGGGTCGTATTACGTTTACTAGGTGTGACCTTTACGAATGGCATGAATGTGAAGTTTTAATGCTTCGTTTTTTCCTTTTTCCGTTTATGTCGTGATAGGTTGGCGGAGGAAAAGAAGAATTCCGGAAACGATGAATACAAATCGAAACGGTACGAAGCTGCTCTCCGGCTCTATTCGGAAGCGATACACCTCAGCCCCGAAACGGCCGCTTACTATGGCAACCGATCCGCCTGCTACATGATGCTCGGTGACTATCGGGCGGCACTGAACGATGTAAAAACGGCTATCAGCATCGACGAAAAGTACGAAAAGGGATACATCCGGATGGCCAAATGTTCTCTAATGCTCGGTAAGTGATATGAATGAACAGTCTGGAAGAATGATTGCAATAAAAAAACTGCTTTGCAGGCGACGTGATTGGAACGGAGCAAGCAATCCGAAAGTTCTTGACTCTGGATCCATCGAACACGGCGCTAAGGGAAGAGATTGCTAGCCTGAAACAGCTGCGCGATTTGAACGAGAAAGCGGCAAACTGTTACGATAGGAAGGACTATCGCACCTGTCTGTATCATTGCGATAATGCGATCAAGATAGCGCCCGGAAGCTTACAGAACAAGCTGCTAAAAGCAGAATGCTTAGCCATGTTGGAACGCTTCGAAGAGGCCTGCAACATTGCGATCACGATCATGCAATCGCACAGCACCAACGCAGATGCGATTTACGTGCGTGGATTGACGCTCTACTACAGTGACAATCTGGAGAAAGGATTGTTACATTTCGAGCGTGCACTGATGCTCGATCCGGATCACAAAAAGGCGAAAGCGATGCGCCAGAAGGCGAAACAGCTGAAGGAAAAGAAAGAATCGGGTAATGAGTTGTTCAAGACGGGCAAGTACCGGGAAGCGCTTACCACCTACTCGGAAGCTCTGGAACTAGATCCGCAAAACAAGGACATTAACAGCAAGCTGTACTATAACCGCGCTCTGGTAAACTCAAAGCTTGGCAATTTGCGGGAAGCCATAAACGATTGTTCAAGCGCCCTTACGCTGAACGAGAAGTACATGAAAGCACTGCTACAACGCGCCAAACTGCACTACAACATGGAGAACTTCGAGGAAGCGGTAAAAGATTACGAAAAAGCATTAAAGCACGATCGTACGCAGGATGTGAAAAATCTGCTAAGGGATGCCAAGTTCCAGCTGAAGAAATCGAAGCGCAAGGATTACTACAAGATACTGGGCGTTACGAAGCAAGCGACGGAGGATGAAATTAAGAAGGCATACCGCAAACGAGCACTGGTACACCATCCCGATCGGCACGCAAACTCGACAGACGAGGAAAAGAAGGAGCAGGAGCGCAAGTTTAAGGAGCTGGGCGAAGCGTACACGGTGCTGTCCGACCCGATGAAGAAATCCCGCTACGACAGCGGTCAAGATCTGGAAGAGATGAACCATAGCGGTAAGTAGTTGGGAAAGTTGTTGCGGCACAATTGCAATGTATCCCTTTTGTTTTATCCGTATAATCGCGCCTCTCTCACCCTCTCTTCCAGCTGATATTGATCCGCAGCAGATCTATAGGCAATTCTTCTTCCCGTCCGATTACGGGTTCGGCGGATTCCAAGGCGGTGGCGGTGGCAATAGCTCAAACTTTTCGTTCCATTTCGGTTAAGAGGATGGTTTTGGTTGTTGGCACCTGGTATAGTAGTGCAGCAGCAAATGTTAAATGTGTAAGCGCGTATATTGTAACCCAAGCTAAACGTAATCCCGTGCATAAAACCGTCTGCCGATCTGTTCCCTCACTTCATTCTCCGTCCGTCACGGAATACGGAATTCGCACAAGGAAGTAAAAAAGATTTATTTATAGGCGCTCTACGCAACATTCGTCATTCACACTTCCTTGTCCATTGCAGACTTTAGTAACACATAAAACAAAAAGTAAATGTCTCCTCTGGATAACGAAAACTTTGCAATCGGAAGGCATAATATTTTTTCGTATCTAATATACATCAGTTGTGTTATACACAGAGTTGGTTTTGTGACTCGCTTTTGATACTGGAACACCTCACGCATTAAACAGAATGTAATTGATGGCGTTTTATTTTCCTCTTTTTTACATAAAACGCCGAACAAAACTGTTGTAATTTTTGTGTGATGCTATATAAATTATCTGTTCTTATTTTGTGTGTAGAAAATATGATTATTTGTAGATTGTTCAAATCATTTGGACGTTTCCTTGCGCCAACTTTTCATTGTGATTTTTTAAAATAATGAATAAAAGCATAACACCATTTTCCTTTTGCATTCACTATGCGGAATTGGTGAATATTGGGGTGCCATGATTCTTGTTTGGAATTTTGGTTTACCTAGAGAATAATTTGTTCTAAAGGATGTTCATCTTTGTGGTACTAGAACTTTGAAATGGATGATCTTTTAGGTCTGTCTTCCTTGCCTTTTTATTTGAGCCTTGAGCCTTGAGCCTTGAGGGCCGGATAGTCAGTTCTACGGTATGGTCCGGATACGTTTTGGTATGAGAACCGGACCCATTTAAGAATGATAACGTCACTAAAAAGTCGATTTTGTAATAATGCAACCACCCTGTAATTTGTTTTATTTATTACGAATTTGTTTCTTTACTTTTCAATGCTTGGATTTGTACATAATAATTTATGCTGGTACGACAAACAATTAGAATCTTACTCATCCGTCTATTCATACTACATGTGACTTAGGCAGGACCGTAACATAAACAAATATTGTAATCCAATTCAGAAACCAACACTTGCATACAGATACAACAATTTAGAGATGAAATTAATCGAGTTAAAATGGTGTACCGGGCAATTGGGTGATGTTAAGAATAAACAAAAAGGACAAAATGCACTTATTGCAACCGTACAAAAAAACTTTGTGCAAAAGAAATGCTGTCCATACATGCAGGTGTACGAATATCTGAAAGAAACCGCTCACCCAACTTTAATTGCAGACTAAATTATAGACGAAACATATCTTTGTATTGTAAGTTTTGTTTGCCGGAAGATTGTTTTGTGTTTTATTTCGTTTTTTAAATATTAACACCTCTCGTATAGTCAAATCACGTGTGTCTTTTAATGGTCAATAGTGTACAATTGAGTGTGAATGCTAACCATTACGTTATATCAAACATCTCATTACGATAATCATGGCACAAGTGTGTTGCGTGCACGTGAAGAACAATACATAACTGGAACGTTTCCGTATGGTGATTTTATGTTTTGAAGCCCGTGTCTACCATTTTGTACGCGGGATACACACAGCCATGTTGGTCACTTCCAGCGACGCCTTGTTCGCTATACGAGAACTCAAAAGTACACGATATTGCTTTAAGTTAAGGATGCAACAGGAAGTACACAGTTTTGGTTTGCTCACTGTAGCTCACTTTTATCATTATATTATTGTAACATTGTTAAAACTGTAAGTAGCGAACGTGTTGTTTTTTTTTTGGTACAGGCAGCGACGAAACAGCGGGTATCCGTGTCCTATGCTGGTCCCCGTTTCGGTAGTGTATGCGGTGTTGCATCATATTCTAGATTAAAAATGGGCAAAATCGTCCATAAAGGTACAAAAGTTTACAAACAACGCTCGTAACGCTTTTAAAACAACTCTCCTGCACCCAAATAACGCACCAAAAAATGGATGAAAGTTATTGAATATAAAAGAATCGTTATGTACGAAAGGTTATAAAACCAGAATTTAGCTAACACAAAACCCCATCACGCAATGTGGAATATCAGCCCCTACGTGGGCGAAAGATTTCCTAGCCAAGAATGAAGCAATGTTCCGTTCGCAGGACGTTTTTTTCTGGTTTGCACCATTCTGTTTAACTATCACGATTTTGTCTAACAATAAGTTCACTGAACTAGAGCACTATAAACTACCGTTTTGCTTTTGCCTACGTATCACGCACTAATCACTAGTGAAGGTTGCTAAATAGGAGCTAATAATACTGCTGCAAATTGCGCGGAGTGTAATTGGTTCGATTGCTATAACACACACTACCCAGTGTCCTCACTCATCACTTTGCGTCTATATGGCTTGTAATCTATGCTACCAACACCCTCGCATGCGGGTTGTCTAGACTTGTTCTACCGACGGCTTCTTCTCTAACTACCTTTATACTGCATCACTGCCTATACTACGTTGTTGTGTTGTAGAAAATTGTGTCACTAAGTAGTGTTGTGAAAAACAACTCCCGGGGGATTTTCCTTCTTGGTAAAATACTTAACTACACGGAGCGTTACGATCTCCCGGTGGAGACGAATGCTGGCAGTTTGTCTGACTTCACCACATCATCGTGTGTTGCCGAATCCGGATCCGTTTTTCAATGGGGTATCGCCAGCTATAACCATTCGTAGCTGTAATTTTGAAATGTGTTAGCAAACAACGCAAACCAACCAGAAGTTCTGTTGTGTCCACTTTTCTTACCTGGCACGCTGTGAATGTCGCATGAGGAAGTTGTTCAAGTTAGTAACTTAGTGTATACAAATGAGGAATTGATGAAGAAACTCTTACCTTACGATGGTTAAACTGATTGTAACGGTTATGGGATTTTCTCACAGCCTCTATTACAGCTTCTCTGATCCTACCGACATCCATATGGTCCTCCCAGGCCACTAAAGTGTCAGAGAAGTATCGATTTTAAAGACATAAAGTCATCGACCTAAGCCTTATTGAATAGAATCCTTTGCTGCAGATATTCGATGTGTTAGACCAAACGCCGGTGGCTCACCACCAAGGAACCGGCCCAGGTTTTACACGATCAATTATCAGATATGAGGCACTCTGCCACACTTACCAGCCATACAATCTGTGAACAGCAGCAACGTTTTCAGTGGTCGCTTGTTATACTTTGGCGAGATGCCATCGTAATTGTAGTGGATCAGCAGCCTGTCCGCGAACAACCGTTGATATGTGTCACTGAGCGAGGTATCGTGTGTTTTGAGCCGCCGAAGGATGTTAATCTGAAAATTTGAATTGATGTTCTTGAAGATATCGCGTTAAAATGCCCTATCGACCAGATCTTACATAGCGTTCCCTTGCAGTGTCGCTTGACCGGACCAATCGTTCCAACTGTTCCAGCTGTTCGATCGTTTCGATGGGGAATTTAACGCTCTCGATATCTTCCATTTGCTCTTCGCCCGCAGCGCATGGGTTCAGAAGCTCCGCTGGCAGGAGTATTACCTCTTCAACATCTTCTGTCTCGCTAACGGTAGCTAGTTAGGAGAGGAAAATAGAGATCCGTCTTAAAAACATAGAAGTTATTATTGTTTTAAACTACTTACTGTCCGTTTCGTCCATGAGAAGTACTACGGGTGCGGGAGAAAGTCTACTGGTGCTTTCACTATCATCCGGATCTGGTGGTGGTTTCCGCTTTGGAATACACGCATCGTCTGGTTCATCCAGCCCAGAGGATGATCCTTGATGATTACCATTGCATTCCACATCCCTATCTTGTTGTTGCATTGGTGATTCCTCCTCAGCTTCTGTTAGTCCGTTCTGCAGCGTTGATCCCATCTCTGCTTCATCCTCCGTCACAGGGACAGCTTCAGTACCGAGCTGGTCCGCCTCTATCACCGTCCGACTGTCGGAGCTACTTGATGCGCTTGCCTCAGCGATAACGACCGAAGGAATTGGGTACGCCAACGGAGCAACAACTTCCTCGACAGTACCAACCCCGTCCGGCTCATCTGTTGATCCAGTTGACTCTGTGTCGGGTTTATCACCCGCCACAGAACTAACGTCCTCCTGGAGCGGTTTCCTGGTGAACAGTAGCCGTTGTTTGTGAAGGCGATTGAATCGATAGATCTCGTTACTACGCAAACATTTCGTGCGAAACAGCAGGAACTCATCCAACTTCAGCGCACAGTCTTCGCAGATGGGTGACGGGAAGTCGAAATCCTTGGAGAGCTAAAGCGGAAATGCATACTCTCGTAAGTTTGGTGCAATTTCTCCCACCTGATAAGGATGTGATTGATTTACCATTATTGCCGTACATTCGAATATTTTCTCCACAAGCGTATCGGTTGTTTCCTTGCTGTTTTCCGACTGGAAGATTGACTGTACGATTTCCGACTTATCCGACAGGCACAGGCGACATTTGCGCTCCAGGTTAGGGATCAGATGTTTTCTGGCAGAAATGGAGCGACACTGTTAGCTCAGGTAAACTAGAAGCTGCTCACGCCTTATAGCGGGCTGGTGCTTACTTGAAGATACTTCGTAACTTTGCCATCCGGAAGCAGGCGACACGATGTGTAAGCGGTGTACGTAATCAAAACTGGCGATGCACTCGATGAAGTGTACAAAAACGCAAGTCAACTGGTTGGTTGTCCGGTTGTTACGGAAAAAAAAGAAACACACTGCAAGGATCTTTGGATGGGAAAAACCTAAACCATAAAAGCGAACAAACAAATCACTGAACAGGATATTCTTGGGTGTTTGCTGGAGTTGGATGTAAAACTATGCACAAAACACAAAACTCGAGCTGGAAGAACTGACACACCAAGCACTGCTGGAAAAGTGTGTTAGTGTGTTTGCCTATAATTTTTCCATTTTTATTTCCCCCAAACGCCACTCGCTATCCTTTTCCGTCTCGTGGTGGGCATTCCAACTGTCCACGCAAGGACGACGTGTAGTTTGACAGTTGAAAACTGATGTCCTGTTTCGGTCACACTAATTGGATGACGACGGTGGGGGACGAAAACGCACATGTTTACTAGATGGATCGGAGCATTTTCGGAGCAGAAAATGGCACACAAATTTTGGAGAGTGGTAACGCGAAAGGTGAGCACGAAACACATCGTGAGCTGTGAGAGGCTAACGTGGCGGTTTGGTGAAGATTTCATCGGGTTTCATTTCCACAGCGGTGCACATTGGTTTAAGGGCGCGCGTGAAACGTGATTGTGATGCGAGCTGTAATTTCAGCAGGTACGCAATGGACGCAATGGGGCGGCTGCCCTACGCCCCGTATCAACCTTTGCCGGTATGTTCTGGAACCGTTTCACGGTGTACCTTTCTTTGGGTATATCGGCCTGTTTCGTTTTGCGCTCGACGTAGATGGGGAATTTCTTCTTTGCCGGTTTGGACCGTTCCGAAACTGTGCGTTTGTCGCGAAAGTCTTGCGCTTCTACCTGCCAAATGCGTGCGTACGAGAAGTCCAGCAAACAGTCCATCGAGGGATCACCTTCCTTTTGTAAAATTTGGGGATAGACGAACACTAGGGTTAAATTTGGGGCGATATGATACGCATCGAGCGTTAACTTACCCTATCGTACGATGGGCGGAACGGTTCCTTCAAAAGACTATCACGATGCGCAATTAGGTTGTTCTTAGGACGTGCCAGATACGCCTTGGACCATTCGTAACGTGTCGGTGTAGGGAAGGAGTTAGTTTTACTTATCTTACAGCTCGCCATTATTACACACCCTGTAGTAGTTTATTTTTTATTAAAAGCACACGCAATTAATATATAAAAGACAAAATTAAAAAAAAAGAGCGCGCGCTATTACTTCCGCGAAGTTTCCGAATGACGAATGATAAAAGTCGTCAGCAAGGGTGGTGATGGATGTAAATTACCACAGTTTGCTAGGATATGTGATCTGCATCTGTAGCTACAGAAATCTCACATTCAATGAACGAGGTCTTAATAACTTACTTATCTGACGCTATAATCACTTCGCGGCCTTGGTCTCCTGCAGGAGTCCTTTAAACTGCTCACGGCCGAATGCCTTCCATTTCCAAACCATTATCCCGGCCTTTCTGGCCGACGCATCAACGCCATCACTCCATTTCAATTTGAGCCTACCACGCTTCCTCTGTTCATGTGGACGACCTAAAACAACTTTACGGGCAGGGTCGTCTGGCGTTATTCTCATGACGTGACAAACCCAACAGAACCTAACGTGTCTAATCCGCAGTATGACAGTAAGTTCGCCGTACATAGAGCTCCTCAATTTTTCTTTCTCGCATAGAGTGCCAAAAATCCTTCTAAGCATCTTCCTTTTTAACGTGGCTAAGAGGGTTATGTGAGTTTTGAACCAAGTCCATGTCACAGAGGCATATGTGTGTACTGGAACTGTATAGGTTCCATTTAGTCCTGTATATACCATCCTTCGTCGCGACAAATGTTTTCAGTAGAGAAGTTTCCTCAGACTGTAGAATGACCGGTTGGAGCACCCACGCGCGTATTTCAACATCAACGACTGTTTACCCAAGATAGGTGAAATTTTGGACGACTTTGAAAGAGCGCTCACTTATTACCTATTACCACCTAGTACGTAACCTCTGTGTAAGTGAGGATTTTTTAACAAGCTTGCTGGTGGTGCCACCATCAAATTGGTTTTTGCCTCGTTAATCTTCAACCCAAGGTTTTCTGTCGTCTTCTCAAACCTTTGGTAAGCTTCCGCTTAGTAGGAGAGTAGTAAACTAATGACTAATGTCTATGTCTTCAGAATCTGGATTGACTTGTAGCAGAGGTCTACAAACTACGACCCACGGGCCACATGCGGCCCTCAAGAGCCTCCAGTGCGGCCCACGACGCTATCACAGTTGTCACTATTTTAAGAAATTGTCTAATTATAAACACTTGTATCATTGTTTGACTGTTCAAATATTAACTACAGTAATAGTCAGTAACATTAAATACCAGAAATTGTGAAAAATAGTCATCTCGAGCGTAACATCTGTGTAAATAACTTGCAAGAAAATGTGTTAGCGGCCCCCAGGCTATCGTAGTTTAAAGCAATGCGGCCCGGGTGCTGAAAAGTTTGGAGACCCCTGACTTATAGAAGATGGTCTCCGAAGTTTCCACCTCCGAGTCGCGGATTGTCTGCTCTAGAGCGCTAGGTAGAAGAAAGGTCACCAAGAACAATATTCATGAATCATGTTCATATTCTCATTACTAATCGTCATCCTGTCTCTTCTATAATTGTATTTCGTATCAGGGGCTTTTTATAGTGTAAACATGCGGTGTCCAATCCAACCGTAAGCCATTGTCAGCTTTCCATTCGATTGCATTCATAAGTGCATCCATCCTGTTCCCACCGTTGATGTGATCAAGGGTTGACCTTATACATCAATTACATCACGTCAGCATCACGTCCACACGGCGGTGACAATCATTCATGACGTGACCACATGTAAGCAGTGCAAATGAAACTATCCTTTCCGCACGATACATACCATCCCATCCGGTTTCATTAGACATCTCCCAACCCGACACGCCGTGTTCTGTGGCATTCTTTCCTGTTATCCTTTCTCAGCCGATGCTTCAAGGACGATAGTGCAGTAAAACGGACGGTGCGATGATTAAAATCTGTTAGCCCTTTACTACACTGAACCAACCACCATCCATTGAAGGGGCAGGGCGCATGTGTCTCGGATCTTTCTCAGCATCACCCGTCTTTCGTGCAACGGCCACGGTACGAAGAAAGAAGGCAACATTGCCGCCGGTAATAGACCAACTAATTTGATCCAACCGTAAGACTAGCGACCAACAGCCAACACTCGGGCACACATTTCGAGCGCTAGTATTTAGAGTGGTCCATGTCGTGGGATCATACATTCAGCCGTGGCGTCCACCAGATGCTGCTCCTTCGGGGCTTTATTACATCCGGTTCCAATCCGGACAAAGAGGAACCATCTATCTACCCGCCGGCACTAATCATCAGGCAGAAGAGAAATTAAATAACACCTTCAATTCAGTGTCCCCAATGGGACAGCAGCGGGCAGAAATTACCACTCGGGGAGGGAAAAAAACATCAGTGAAACAACTAATCGAATAATTGTCTTCTGAGCGGAAAGCTGGGAAAGCCGTATCCAGCTGCTGGGATTTAAGCATATCTCGCCATGCTAAATCAACTCGTCGCGACTGCATCGCTGTAATTCGTGGTTGAACATCACCGTTGTAATTAAAACTTTCCCGCCCTAGATGGTCATTTGCGATAACTCCGTTCGGTGGTTGTCCAAAATTGGACACAGATTGTGGCCATGGTTTTTGAGCGTAGTTCGTCTAACTAAGCGCGGTGGCATTAATTAAAATTTCATGTTTGATTTTGTGAAAACTTCCAACCTCACCAACCTTTGGCGGGTTGCAGACGGTTGGCCGTTTCCGGGTTTGCCCCGAAGCTTCCGGTGCTGTTAAGGAGCTTGTTGGTTTGGCTGTTTCATTTACCTTTCGCGGTCGCGGTCTGTGGGACAACTGCCGAAAATATGGGACATGGGGCTGGCGATCCTGTGCTGGAAGGGAACTGTTTGTACAAACCGGGCAAAATTGACAATGACAAAGTAATGACTTCGCGGGAGTTAGGAAGGGCAGAAGGATCGCAACCTCAACACTTTGGTGCGCTGTGGTTTTCCACTTGAGCGGATTAGTGTCAGTCATTGTGGCCACGAAAGGACGCCCACATTGTAGGTTCTTTATTTATATTTTGAAGTCTTAAACCGTAACCCCTGCAATGTTACATAATTCAGCTTATGAACTGATTTTTCATTCTGTGATTTAAAGTTATAAGACATTTTGACCAAACACTTATGACCTATCAATAAAATAAATGTCCTACTGTATACGCGATAAAACCCATCCGAGTAATTGATTATGGATATTATCTATTGCAATTCCAAGAGACTACAGTGACTTCGTAAGACGTTCAGATTTGCCGGAAGTACGCGACACCACAACTCAACACCCCGCACAAACCAAAACAAAGGCAGAAACACAAACAGAAAGTCATCGCTCACTTCCAGCTTTTCGGGACATTATCCCATAAATAAAGAAATCATGACTACCCATCGTGGATCGTGCTGAGCTGAGCGACTCCCCGTTAGACCAGTGATGGGACGAAATTGGCAAATTGGTAATGTGAAGCGCGCGCGTCCACCGAATGCCTGTTGCTGCTACGGTTGGGGCTGTGCGTTTCATTAAGCACTCTGCCCGAGCATACTTCAGTGGATCGGTTGATAAGTGCTGAACCTTGGGCAGGAAGGTGCGTTAAACGTGAAGCGTCCCGAGGATGGCCAATTGAAGTAAATCAAAGAGCAGAGCAGAGGCAAAACCGGTAGTTTACATCATAAATGGATTAGATAATAAAGTTACATGTGTGTGAGTAATGGAGTATACCTAAACGGCGATTTAAAGGTAAAGCGGTAAAGAATTTAAATAAATCCCCTAACCATGCTAATCACTCAAACCATGCACATTATGTCAATGCGCTAGTACAATCGAGTACCTTCACTCTCAAAACAATTGACCGTGTCAATTGAGGCAAAGCAAATCAGGGCAACGCAGTTGCTGTGCGGTAGGTTCAGTTCCGATTCGAAAATTACCACCACAAACATTGCCCATTGAAAAAGGCCAAGGTCACAGCCACGAAGCGGATGTGTATGTCCGTGGCAGTGACATGTCCTCTTGCGTGGTGCATGTAGAGACTCTTCATTGAGTGCACACACACACATACGCAAGGGGGTTGCATTCTCGCTATGGGACGAATATAGGAAGAGCGAAGTGCAAAAAAAGGGTCACACTGACCAGCATCGTGCTGGTATGAAGCATTCGCGAAAAAGGGTTGCAAATATTACGGCACTCGAACTGATCCTATGTCCACGTTTGTGCGGAGGGTTTTATTTAAACAGCACGAGCATATTGCTTCTCACCGGTTGCTGTAATTTTCAGTATCCCAATATTAAATGTTTACCGTGTGCTATATAGCTTATCTGACCCGATTATCATTTGCATGAGTTATAACGAATTTCTGCTTATCAAACTTTTCGTTCCAAACATTCAAGATAACCGATAACGACTGTTGGGTTTTATTATCGCGATTTTAAAATGTGCAGTCGATCCGATTAGGCAAAACTCGTTTCCACCTTGATTGCACTGCGTACAACGTGAAGAGCGGGCAGTTCCCTTCCCAAGGGAGCTACTTGCGCGGTACCTTTACTTGCGAGATTTCTTATCGATGGGTTTGAAAGTAAGGCCAAAACAAAAATTGTAACGAAAACCAAAAAGCCCCTCACACCATTTATTTGTGGGCGTGTGTATTTGCTGGGCAACTTCCCGGCTTTAGCTTATCTTTAAGATGGGTCAAATTTGCTCATGGTGCCCTAGAGAGTCATTATCATTGTGGAGAGCGTTAATGGTTATGATCAAATGCTAGTTTCTTTAAGTGGTTTGTGTAAGTGACAAAATCTAGTACACCCTAAAAATGTGCTCAAAAGAATGATTACTTTAAATTAATATAAAAATTTCTAAATTTAATTAAAGAGATACAGAAAAAAATATATACCAAAGGAGGTTTTATTATACAGTTAATAATAAAAGTTTGTTTTACTGCAAATAAAATTGCTGTCTCGAAAAGAAACTCAATAGAAAGCAAACTTTGAAATCAATAGTCAAGCAATATACCACTATTTTGGCGCGCTTCTCCATTCACGGTGTTGTCCACCATTTGGATCAGACGTCAAATCGTTCGGACGCGAGTCAGCGTCGTGTTCCCGATTGTTCGGACGCTTCGGAATCGCGCATCCCATCATTCGCAGTCGGTGGAATTCGTATTCAATCGTCAGTTGTTTTAGACGCCGACCCGTGGGTGAACTCTGGAGCGTACCGTCAGCCAACCAGCAGTTTTATCGTACGTCTCGACGCGTTCGGTCCGATAGCAATCTTGGCGCGCGCCTTCACTAAAGAACGTTTGTGCTTGCTGTTTCGAACCGTGTCAGTGTTGTAATAAGTTTAAACCTCGCGGCGTAATCGGCGCTGACCGCACCGAACGCGCGTGCTTCCCGCTAGCGTTGTCTGGCAGTCACGCGTACCCCATTACTTTGGTTTAAAATTGTTTTCGAGTTTCAGCTGACGCGAAGCTCCTGATTTACCAACGTTTTCTTACCCATCGAACCATGCCCACCATTCCACCGCCACCGATACGCGATCTGGACGGTTTGCTAGCGCCCGTTCTGCCCGATGGAACCCGTGTGCTCGGTTACGAGTCGGAGTTTCTTACCGCACCGGGAGACAACTATGGCAGCACGATGTTGGCCGTTACGGTGCGAACGACACGTACCGCTTCACCTGCGGCAGAAGTCATCGAGCAGAAGGTAAACGGACGGCCGAAACGGTGTGGTAAAACCTGGGGCTTACTGGTACCACTGTTTGTAATGTGCGCATCGGAGAGCATGGCTCATGAAAATGTAGCTATTTCCATTCCCGCCGATCCCGACATCGATGACAGCGTGGCCAGCGGCTGGGCCGTGGGCGTGCTTAAGACCCGCTTAGTTAAGTGGCAGACGAGGAATAAATTAAGCAACCGGAAATCGGAATGGAGGCGCCTAGTACCGGTACTCGAGGCCTTGCCAGATTGGTGGGGGTGTTGCTTGATGATAAGAGGGAACTTTCGTGCATGAGTAACGATGTAAACCTCAATTTAAAGAGGATGATGAAGTCAATCGGTACATATTAATCATAACAATGTACCGCGAGGACCGAACGGAAGATTCCCGACCACGTGGTTAAGGTGATGGAGGCGCCCAGTAGCTTTCAGAAACACGACCACGTGGTTAACGTGATGGAGGCGCCCAGTAACTTTCAGATGAGTGTGCAAGAAAAAGGTGGTTTTCTTCTATTTCGTGCGGTTCATGAGAAAATGAAACAGTAATTAGTATGTTGAAAGGACGATGCGCACTGGCAAACAATCGGGAATGTGCATTGGTCCCATACCGGGATCTCAGTGCTAGTGACACAGTGTCACATTCTCGCTTGCCGGAACATGGTGAGTGTTTTTATGGAGGGTGAATGGTTAATCAAATTAAAACCATCATTCTTACCATCTTCAATGACGTGACAGTGTGCGAGACTACAGAATGTGTTTCAAGGAGGCCATTACACCCATCCACACGGTTACGTCCATTCTGCTTTTGTGCTACATTATCCACCGATGGCGCAGGGTTATAGAGTATGTGATAGAAAAGTAAGACCACCCCTCCAAGTCCGTAACCATATCCTGCGGTGTTGTGTCATCGGGATGGGCCTCATAAATTGTAAATTAAATCCTAGCGGCATCAAAAAGCTTTTTGCGCGCTTCGAAGGTTAGGATGCTATCAGTTGTGTCGAAGATAAATGATGCCGTCTCCTGTTGCTGCTGATCTGGCTGTGCTGAAAACGGGGCAAAAGGCACGTACATACATGGCAGTGCTGACACGCTTCAACGGTGACTGTTTTGTTTTATCCTTTTTTGGTCAAAAGAGCAAACTGTTGAGCGCACTTCAGCGTCGTGTTGTTCATTTTTCTCCCCTGTTTCAATCCGAGGAAGGTTTAATGTTGCAACATATAAAAATTCATTCCCGTAAATTTATACCCTTCACCCACGCGAACGAAACTATCGATTGGAACAACACAGTGCGGATGCCGTTTATGGTCCACATTGGTCTCACTTTTCTACTAGGTGTAAATGGTGTGAAAAGACGTCAGTCTTTTCTATTAAATTCGCGTTTCCCCTTTCAAGAGTGCTCATGATAGAAGGAGTCTTTTTCTGGAGAAGGATATCAGATTTTATCGGATTTCTTGAAGAAGCCGTTCAAATTCGTAGTCATGCTTTCTACCTTTCAACATGGCAGAATATTAGATAGGGATTGAGCTAGGAGAAAAAAAATCTTAGCACGAAGTAAGTGTAGAACGATGTTCCTGCTAGGTACACCATTTAATTGGCACTGATCGATAGGTCGCGTTGAACGATTTCGAATGAAATTCGAGTGCCTAATTTAGTGTGCGTGTGAGAGAGATAAATTTTGATGAATGGATTGCATCAGAGATAGAAACCAACCATTACGCATGTAAACATGTTATCGAGACAACATTAAACATCGACACATCTTCATGAAAGATCTGCGGACATTAGTGGAATGGAGTAGTGGTAGTAAACGTCATTCAAATGGACAAATAATGTTCATTAAAGTTATAAACCATCTGTTCCGAATCTGGTTTTCGGTTCATTAGGGAAAGGCGTGAAAATGTATACAAAATCTCTCAATAACAATATCTTAACTTTATCTGTTTTCTCTTCCGAGGAAGTTTGCGTCATCCCGTCCAACAGCCAAAACACAATCAAGCATAGAGTTGAGACGCTGAACACGAAAAAAAACAATCCTTCCAAAACAGGCAACAGGTGAATGCGTGGCGTGAATGATGATTTATCGGTCTTGTTTATCCCCCTTTCGAATCTCTTATCCTCGCTCGAAACGCTCGATCGGCATGGCATGTATTTTTGGTGTCTATGTGACTTGTTGTGCAGATTTAACCTTGAAAGAGAACGAGAGAAAAGCCAAAAGGGGCGCAATGGTAGTTGTTTGCTGATTTATTTTGTTTCCTTTCTCATACACGAAAAGAAAAACTAGACGAGCACGTTTCACTCGTGCTAATGACATTGACGATGGGGATGAAGGCAAGAACTGTTTCCTGCAACCACGTGCTAATGGGTCGGAAACCATTTTGCCGAATGCAGGACGGTCGTCGTAGAATACGAAGGATATTGTATTGTTGGTGTATCGTGACTGTATCTGCGATAAGAGTGTTTGTGGAAAAAGTTGAGCTTTTGGCAAGTTATTGTATTGTTAAATAGAGGTTTTTGCTGGGTGTGTAACAATATTATTTTCTTCGTGTAAGAAGGATGTTTTTTTTTAAACAAATGTAGATGCTCCCATCCTTCCCGGAAAAAGCATTGGCATAATTGCCGTCAAGCGGTATACTTAATTGTTACTTTTCAATACTAATAGACTGGGTTTTTTTTAATGCTTCATTGGAATCGAACACGAAAAGAGGCAGCCTAATTTTCTCGAAATTCCAATATTGCGGATGTTTTAAACGCTTTTCATGGAATTGTAGTTGTAAACATCCGATTTTCACCTAAAAAAAAACAAGCTCCTCAAGAAAAGGTAACAAAATAGTATCAGCATGGCGACCAGAAACGATTGTTTTTCTTCCTTCTTATACTTTTTCGTATTTCCCTTCTTACCTTTAAAAAGCGTCCTTCAGCGTAATCTCCACGCTGCACACGCTGGTTGTATTTCATTAAATTTTCGACCTGCTCAAATCTCAACCTTCCCCATCAGATCGAACCCATGTTGCAACAATCCCTGGTAGGTTCTGGGTGCGATAAATAAGCGTACCCAACATGTAAGGGCTGGAAAAATGGGAACGAAAGCGCAAAAAGCAAAAAGCAGGTCACTGTCGTCGAACTGTGCTAACCGAAATTGGGGTTTCCTCTCTCTTTCACTCCTACACTTCTATTCCTCCCAAAGGAAATGGCCGGAAACAGCTGCTCATATAGCAAGACATCACGTCCAGCCATTTGTGCGGAGCGGTAACGTCAACTTCACTTACACTTACGGTCGAGCCGAGTGTCGAAGTGATTTATTGAAAGCATTTTGTCTTTTTTCTTTCTTTCTACCATTCATTTTCCTTCAACTGCACCGTCACCGGTTCCAAAATGTAATGCTTGAGTTGATGCAAATAGGGATGTTGTTTTTTTGCGCTACCTTTTACAAATGCTGCTTTAAAGAAGGTGTGCCCTTTGAGGTGCTGTTGAACGGGCAGCGGTTGGAATGAAAAATGATTCACATGATCGATTTCTTAAAGAGCTGTATTTGTGCTTGTGTTTGTGAATGATTTAAGATGGGCACAGACATTTTAGAAGAGTATTAGTACATGGATGAAAAAAAAAACAACGATCTACTGCAATTTGTGCACTTGTTCTAGATAAATGTCCGTTTGTTAGAATTGCAGATGAGAATTATAACATCGTATTTTAATGACAATGCATACTTATTTTATACTCCATAAATATTAAATAAAACATTTTATTTAATTTAACATGACTTAACTTAATGAAAATTAATTGAACATTATTTACCATTGTATTGCTGTTTAACTAGGGTTTCGAATTCTAGTTCTAGTTCTAGTTCAACAGAAGCAAAGTTCAAACATCCCACTCCCAGTGACGATTTAAAAACTAAAACCTCATAATAAAGCTGATATTATTAATTATCTGAAATCGAACGAAAGTCCTAACCAAATAAATCCCCTCAACGTTTACACTCTTCTTCTACAGGATAACACCGATAGGGATCAGGATCAGCCTCCGGTTGAGATACTTCATCTCGTAGCTAAGATGCGCCCAAGCAGCGAGGAGTTTCTGGAGATTTTTCAAATCGATACAACCTTCGTGAAGGAGGCTGCCGTGTATCTGAAGATCGTGCCTACCCTGTTGGCACTGCAGCGTGAGCAAGGCTACGATGGAGACGATGAGCTAATCGATGTGTTTTGTCGCTGCTACAACGCTCGCGTATCGCTCGACCCATCGGTGGAAAAGGTGGACCAGGACGGTGTGATGTTGTTCGAGAACTTAAAGCACGCCGGATACGTCACTGCAGACCGCCGGCAGGGGTTCAATCGTGAACAGGCACGATACGTACTGCAGGTTAGTGCTGGAAATGGGAAACTGGATATGATTTGTGGATTTATCGTCCACAGACCTGGGAGGATAGTGAATCTTTGTTTTATATTCGTTTCCCCTTTTCGACAGAAATTGGCCCTCTTTCATGCGATCCCGATAGCGTTGCGCTACCTGAAACCGGAAGTGTTCGAGGCGGGCATCCATAAGTACCTCGTTAAGATTGATATCGATGCGGGACTGAGCCCGGAGACGCTGCGTCAGATGATGGATGTATTTCGGCAGGATATCGTGCGAACAGGTGTGGAGCGAGGGTTGGCCGAGCGAGCTCATGCCAAGATAAACGAGTGCCATCGACGCCAGGCGCAGCTGATTTCGGACCAGCTGACCGCTTACTGTACGATGCTGCACAACGACCTGTGGGTGAACAACATGATGATCAAATATGGTAATGTGTTTTTATCCATTTCCCTGTAGGTTTGGATGTTTGGAACGGGGGACAGTTAAGATACAGTTGCCCCTATCGAAATCATAAAACTAACAATGCCCTTGCCCGGTGTCCTTTTTGTTCTATTTGTACTTCTCGCTTTTGCGACGCGAATTTCATGCGAATCTACGCTATCATTATGTTACCCCGAACGGAACACAGACTCGACCGGGAAGACACCGTGCAGCTTGAAGTTTGTCGACTTCCAGCTGATTCAAATGGACTCACTCGTACGGGACGTTATTTTCTTCATCATCACCAGCGTCAACGATCCGGAGCTGGAAACGCAGCTGGACGGCTACTTCGAGTATTACTTCCAGCAGCTGGCCGCAAACATGGTCCGGCTGCAGTTTCCCAACCCGGAGGACTTTACGTTCGAAAGGTGGGTTTTTTTTCTGCCTCTCTACGTATTAAGTATCCACTGTTTGCCAAAAAGTGTGTGCTGGCCGTCCCATTGACGGCTGGTGGGCGAAACCGAAAGCAATTAATTAGCAGCATGCACAGCGCTGACAAAACCGAGTGGGTGGGACACATTTTACTTTTTTTCTACTCTTTGTTTGCCGTTTCATGGATTGCAGCTTTCGGGAGGAGATCGATCGGGTGGCACCGTTCGAGCTGTATCACATCGTATCGATGCTACGCGTTGTGTTGGCGCGCAAAGAATCGATCCCGGACCAAAGCGAACAGGATGCGGCACTGTTTTTCAACGATAATCTGGTAGAGGAGGATTACTACCGGCGGCTGGAGGTGACACTTAGAATCTACGATCAGCGAGGTTGGATTTAGACGAGCGGGGTGAATATAATGGCCAAACGTTGAAAGGAAGTGTTCAATTAAGCATAATAGTGGAATGTTTGTTACGGTGTACATACGGTGAAAAGTGGACAAATAATAAATACATGTTAATTTATATCACGTAATTACATAAGAAAAATAAAACTATATTCGTAATAATCTAAAATTATAACAATTATTTTACTTCACGTTTTGTGTTGGGTTTATTGGCCATTGTGTTGGCCTTTTAGCGTAATGTGGAAAAGAATAAATGAAAATGTCTTTTTTTATCCATTATTTAATATTAAAGTTAGTAATTTTAGACGAGATTAAGATTCGTATTAATCTATTTATGTGTTTCTGTATTTATTGAATGCTATTTGTTTCTATTTACATTTTCATACTTTTTTAGGAAGGCATGACCAGATCGTATAACTAAAGCTTTAGAATAAATGGTCGAAGAAGTGTAAGGTTTAAGAGTTTCTACAACTTTTTTGAGCTAAAATTTAGAAATTACTTTAAATAAATTAATTTGTTCTCTTACAAAGTTAAGAAAAACAAACGGACGAATAATTTATTACTGGGGTGGTTTTCTTGTAAATGGAACGGATAAAAACGGCCATGTTGCAACTGAGGGTGCGTTTCCATGCTTAAAGCTTCCATATTTGAGCTTTAAGCATAACTATGGGCTTTTCTCTTCTACATCGCTTCCATTTCCTTCTCTCTCTAAGCGATGTAAGACGTTTGAATGCGTGGAGAGAGACGTTTGAATGTTTGATTTAAGAATGTGAAATAACCGTTATTTTTGTAATTTTATGTATATTTGCAGTAACTAAAATTATGTTATAATATATAGAAATGGATAGTCAATAGTACACTGCTCTTTGTGATTTACAGAAATATATGGATTGTTTATTGTTTATTTTTAGTAGTTAAGGGATTATTTTCATGAAGTTTATTTGTGCAAAAATATTACTCATACCTACAACCTAGTCATCTTATTATATAAGAATAATTGATTGTATATTATATATACATAAGATTGTAATCGTATATCCATAGAATATTATGGAGCCAATATTATTATTTTTAGATGGAGAACCTTTTAAAATTTATTCTGCTATAAATGATTATGAGGTTTATTTGGTAATTATTGCACAAATGAAACACAAATGAAATATATTTGGATGACATGATGATCGAGAAATATGGTTATAAGCTCAAAAACAACATTTTCCCTACTTTTCTTCCCGTTTGCCGATGCGATGCCGCTTGCAAAGTGGACGCTTGTCGTCACACGTGTTCGGGTAGGTCAGGAAATGGACCACCACTCAAGACCACCACGCAAATCCCGCGCCGACGAAACAACACCGCACAGTAACCGGGGAATCGTTATTTTTATCTGATTTCATCCCCTTTCTCCTTGGGCGGCGCATCTCAATGCCAGCGTAGACCAAATGAAATACACTTTCTTCGATCGTCTTTGTGGCGTGGCCGTAACCGGCCATATCATTCTGCTACTCTGCAGAACTTCTCACTTTAGGCGCTTCATTTTAAAATTATAACAACAAAAATTAAATGGTTTCATTTAGCGCACGTCCGACATCGTTCATTATGTAACGCGCAACTGATGATGGTCGATGCATAATGATGAGTTGTTTCTAGACTTCGAGGTCATGGAAGTGGTTGCGGCTGGAAGGCTGGTTGGAATGAAGCCGAGTAAAACTGAATCCTGCAAAAAAAAAAAGAACGCTGAGGCATGATGTCCCATATAAAGGTTCCCGTTGCCATTTATCACAATAAAAATTATCACACACATTCATTGGATCGGCGAATGTGGCACGATGCCCTGCCGACGGTCGAGCGCGCGTGAGATCAAGCAGGCAATTAATTTATCAAACCAGTTTTACCCTCTTTTTACTCATTTTTCTAAACGATCCAAAGAAGACCAAAAGCATCGCATTGACATAAATGTTATGCTATGGATGAATGAGTGATTAAATGAACTTATGAGAATTGGTGGGCCAGGTTCCAGAGCAATCGAAACACGAGTGAAAGGCAGGGAGATATATGACTGGCATCAGGCGGATAGGTTACGAGATGTCGGATGTAATTGACCCAAGTCTGTGTCGCGATGTGAAACAAGAGCCCTGAATGCATAATACATGTTGATAATAATGTGTTGGCAGTGTTGGTAACCGCCGTGTCCGCAACAATGTGCAACGGCCCTAAGCGATGGGTTACCAATGTTGGAGCACTTTCTGGTGCATAATAATTATGATCCGATTGAATCTGTAAAACTCCCGTATCGAGTGCAGCAGCATTAAAATTCCATGCACATCGATCGAAACAACAATAACTTGTACCATAAACAGCACTCTAACCTTACGCAGAATAATTAGCAGCAATCGAAGTGCCATTGAGCAGATGATTGTGCTGGAACAGGAATGGGTTTTTGGGAATCTGAACCGCTCTTATCCCTCGTTGTCGGCAAGGTCAACGGACGTGTAACGGCGCTGTTGGCTGTGGTGGTTTTTTTTCGGGAAATTATACGTGAAAAACCAATTTCAGTTGCACTTTTAGGGCTGTTGAACGCTGCTGGAATTACACCGAACCGTTCCAGACTTTTCGGCTCGGCCGGATACAGTTGGTACACCTATGATGCGTGGGCGCTTACAGACGGTTACAAATTAATAATGCTTCCCGATCGGGATGTAATATTTTCTATTGGAAAGGTAGCCCAGATTAGCTTCTTGAACTGAAACGGATGTCCTTGAAAAAGATTGTTTAACTCCCTACTTTTCAACTTCGAGAAGCGCTCAATTTCAAACACGAGAAACTCTGAACAACCGCTTCCACTATGCATCTTTCCATATTTTATTGTTCCATGTTCGCTTAAGTGTAGCAGAGGCTCTGTTCAAGAGGTTTCGCAAGAACGGCACTAGAAGCTTCCGGGTGAAGATAAAACTGATAGTCGTCGAAGTCTTCGATGGCGAAGGCAATGGACTCGTTCGTTATCGCCTGTTGCGGGATTAAAAGCGAAGGTTATTCACACCCAATAGACGATAAGCTTGTAAGAAACAAAGAATATTGTTGCATTATATTCCATAGATGTGTAGTGAATTTATTGTGATCTCTCAACCATGAGAACGGCGATCAACATCGATCAGCATGAAAGGATGGCCTGGTTCTCGTCAGCTGTTTGTGGTTAAAAATGTCATTAGCACCTGAACGAGCTGGCGCCATATGTGAAAGGAAAACAATAAACAGCAAACGTCAATATTGGGTAACGGTGCTCTATGCACTTTTTTTCTCTTTATTTTCCCTTTTACTCTTTGTTCGATCACACACATACTGTCCATAATGGTCTGCAACCCGATCCAAGGCAGCAAAACGGACACCCCAGTCAAGTGCAGTGAGACCAGCTCGTGCAGCTCTGCATATGTGTCACGTCATCATCTTCGGTCGTTGGGCTGTGGATGTGTGGCGTCCTTGAGTCGGCTCGCACATTCGGTATGCAGCGTAGGAATGGGTTTTGAGGATCAAGGGCTGTGTTGATGCCGTTGTGCAGCGTGAGTAAACGCATTGCGAGTGTCGTATTAAGAGCGTTCGAGCAGCATTTCCCCCCAGCGTCATATGAAGCCGTGTGGATTAAATGGGGTGAGAGTTACTACTGAATTACTGGTGGTGGTGAGTGGAGTGAGCGAGTGGTTGCAAAGGCGGTTCCATTTGTTTTCCACGGGAACTTGTGCGTACTGGAGTGTTGTAAAACTCTTTGTTGGATTATCGATACCGAGCTTAAGGAGAGTAATGTGACCATATTTTTATTTGTGTTATGAAATGCTCATTGAAAGCATGCGATAAAGCTAATCATGGAAATAATTATTTTCTACTCACATTTTAAAACATTCTTTATTGCATTCGATTTCAAACTGCAAAGGGATTTTACTACGCTTTGAAATGGTCTTGTGCGGACAAAACAAACGTTTGTTTTGATGTTAATTATCTTCAAAAATAGTTGAGTAGCAAGTTCAAGGACTAATTGCTTGAAGTGATTATTTTTGTTTTTCGGGATTATTTGTTTACAAAAACAAGAATAAAACCAATTCTTTTAAAAAAGCCATTGGTATTGGAGATGGCAGTAGTTTTTTTTTGTAAAGAGAAGAGAAACGGTTACGGATAAATGGTCGAATTTTGTTGATTACATTTATTGCAGTGCATTGTTTTTAGACAAATAACTTCTCAGATCTGTGTGGACTAGAAATTTGCTTGCGAATTTATACAAATTGCACAATGTTCATGATTTCTCACACAATTCACTAGCACTTGTAGGACGCTTTTGTGTTTGGTTTGATTTTTAGTTGATTTTTGGTCAAAATAGTGAAGAATTTGTGTTCAAAATGGCTGTTTTAAATTGACAAAAGTTTACGTATATTACTTTTATTTAAAAAAAAAGTCTCAGAAAGTCAGAAATTGCTTAGAGCACTTGAGGTTGTTGTGCCGATAAAGAAGAAAATATTTTTTGTGGTTGATGAATGATTGTTGAAATCTTTACCATTTGAAACAAACAAGTTTGTTTGAAATGCTTAATGTATCAAGAACTCTTGTAATATCATGAAATTCGATGAATCTTTATTTAACCTTATTATCATAATTCTAAAATTCATGAAACAATTATTGCAAATGTCCCCATAACTTATTGAAATCCGATTTAAAATATAACGGGCGAACCATTCGTTTCGAAGTCCTCAACCGCCCGAGGCTCTAGAAAGCGACCTGTTTCGTACCCACACAAAACGGCCCGAAGCGAAATTTCTGCTGTCTCATCCAGGTGCAAAACAAAAAAAAACCTATCCAAACGAGTTTGACAAGCTTATGGACAGGGAACCGGGCAACGCACATGACAAACAAAGATGAAAACCCAAAATAATACAAAACAATGCGCACACCAACAACATCCGATCCGCGAACGGCGGGTTTGCGCGAGTTTTCAGGTTTTGCGCACAGCGAGAAGTTCGTTACCAAGCGCGTAGCGCGTCCACGTGTGTATGCGATGTATGGTCAATGTTGTTGTTGTTGATGATGATGAAGATGATGGGGTTGCTATATGCGCAAGGAGCACGTTATGTAATGTGATTATTTTTAGTGCTTTTCGATCCACACACTACCGCGTGTAAAGAAACCCCAAACTGATCACACCATTCCATGGGAGGCCACTTACCATAAAAAGAAGAAGTAACTTTTGAAGTTCCCACACCTTGGATCGTTGTGTATGGTTGAGCAGAATGTTCTCAGCTTTTAACGCATTTAAGACATTCTGGGGTCACTGAACACATTTTTTTTAGGCAAAAAACTACATAGGTATAAATACTAAAAGTTAAGAATACTAAATTGCTAACAACTTTATGTTCTTCATTTTAAGATAGCGAAGATACGAAATGCTGTTCCTCGGAATTCGCGTGGCGTGATGTTTACTCGAAGGTCAACCAGTTTGGTGATCGTTGATCACGTTTCTGCTTAGACACGAGATAAACATACCGCATGAAATGTTTCCGTAGAAAGAACTTCGAGAAAATGCCAAAGTCAAAACATTCTCTAACTAGTGGAGTTAAAGAAACGAAGAAGATAAATAGAATAGAACTCATTAAACGCTATATTCCATTCTCAGTTCTCCTGAAAGATAACTGCAACGCATTACAATGCAAATCACTAAGTGATTGCTTTCCATAGATGGTGCTCAATTAACTATTCCATCGACGATCGCCAACAATATTTATCGAACGATCGAAAATTATGATCACAATTCACAACGCCACAGGTGTCGGAAACAAAGAAAAAGAGAAAGAGAAAAAAAAATCAATTCCCACAAGCTGATCATCCGCCCAACAACTGCACCTACGTCCCGACGCATAGCGCACAAAATCGGAACCGATTTTAACGAGCATAACGCGTGTTTTATGTGCTGCTACTGACTGTTTGTTGTGGCATTTCGATGATCCATCCATCCGCACAGCGTGATCCACCCCTCGTGGTCCACTGTCCACTACCGGGAGCCGCCCAATCGCGCGGTTTTTATGACAATTTTATGGGACAGTTTTACGATCGTTTAATCGGTTCCGAATGTGGGTTAGTTTACATGAGCACGGGGTGGCGGTGTAGTTTGAACTTTTGTTTTCTGAACCTTATTCCAATATTTTCGGCATAAAATTCCACTTGACACTAGTTAATTGCTCTATCAGTTAGACCATTCAGGCACTAAAAATGTAGAGCTAGTTTGCAGTTCATTGAACTGACATGATTGAAGTGGTAGTAAATTATTGTATTATAAACTCTCTTCATAATGAAGTTAAAAGAAGAATTCTAAACAAACGGTTCGGTTTCACACACAAACAGTCGGCTAAGAAATGGCTACAGACACCCAACGGTGGCAACTCCAACATCCACGAACGTCATTGTAGAGGCATTGTGTAAACATAAACGTAAAACAGCTGAGATAAAAAGGCATAAACGAAGATTCTGTTTGCACTAGCGCTCACCTATATTGACCGCTACACCTGTCATCTGTCTGATTTGTCGGCATTCCACTAGTAATGCCCATATGAAAAAAAATCCTGACGTTGCACGGCGGTGGTTGATGTACGCAAGCACTTTGCAGCTTCGTTAACGCTTCCGTATTATCGCTGCACCGTCACTCTCAAACGGTGGGGATTGCACATTTGCCGACGTTGCACCTTGAACCGTTTTATTTTTTTGCTTTCGTTCTTTGTCGTGGGGCGTTGCTGGTTCTTGTTGGTCTTGGGGTGATGCTTCTGCTGCTTGATGTGTCCGCGTGTATCGTCATAACCTTGGCCGATCGAGAAGCGTGTACGCATGTGACATTGGTAACTGCTGGTGCTGATTTTGTTTACGAACCGATTCGTAGAACTATTTGTGAATGGTACAGCGTTGATGATACAAATGAAACCTAGGAAAAGCTGAATAATGTCGGTTACGAAAAATAAGTAGCGCTGGTTTCTTTTTGTATATAAATGGATTCCTGACCTGGTTTCGTTAACAATTTATAAATCTTTACACATTAAAGACTTTTTTTTAAGATTTACATTCTACAGATTATCGTGAAGCCTTTGTAGGTATCTGCATGAATCGAATGACTCCCACTGAACATCTATTTGCATAACTCATTTCATGAAGCATAAAACAAAAACAATTTTTTGGTGTAAACTTATTTTTTCACCTAAAAGGAAGCAAACTGGGAATCCATTTCTTTTAAACAGTTCAATGAAATGATTTCAAAATTTATTTGATATTCTCAACTTTTTCTATTTTGAATAACGTTGTATTATGTCTTGCACGTTCTTTCTGGTTAAAGCTAACCTTTTTTTTTATCAAAAATATTTTCTTGCGGCACAATTTCTGCTATAGAAAAATTAACATATTTTACTAGCATTATCCATTGGAGTCGTTCTACGCCCTCGCTCGACGAACATTATTCTGATATGTAAACTACAATCCCAAGGACAACACATTAGAAACATGGTTTCTTGATTGCTATCTACTAAACCTTCGATCATCAACCAGAACCAGCTAATGTCTCGCTCTTACTTTGTTTCGTCGAGTTTGCAAATGACAATCACACACATCTTCCAAGTGGCAGGTCCGGTTTGAAACACCTTTAGCTTTTTGGCTCGGTGTTGCCTTGGAAACACAATCCCCTCCCCCTCCCCCTCCCCTCCCCAACCATCCCTTCAGCTGAGAGTCGACTCAATGGAATTGGAAACAACGTCAACAGCGTCCGAATCCGCGATCTGCCCCATCCATACAATTCTTTATCATTTGCTTCAATTATGCTAGCCAGCCACGAGTGGGGGGGCAGCTTATCAGTATCAGCGTTTCAGTTGTGTTTAATTAACGCGTGACAGTATTTTGACAGCGCACGAACTGTGCTCGAAGGTTTTTGTGGTAGGAAAAACAGTAACAGATCAGAGTAGAATGTTTGAAACAAAAATCAATTGTTGAGTTCTCTGATGTATGTATTTATGTGTGTGGGGCAGTTGTGTTTTTCTCCCAATCGTTTCAAACATTGAGAAGGTTCAAGGTTATGCTATCGATACACAGCTGACGAAACCCTTCTGAAATAGCCTTCATTTTTCCTATTCCATTTTACCACCCATCGAACAGCTTTGACAAGGGGAAGTAAGCGTTTCGGTAAATATGAGAACCGTACCGTTCCAAAGAATGCTTCACCGAGCTGGTTGTGTTGCGTACTGATAAGATGTTTGTTTGTACGCAACCGTTGAAATGAAACGTGCAAACGTGGTTGGCTGTTTCACCATAAAACGTGCACAGTGTTTTGGTTACCATTTTGAGGCCAAATACGAATCTGGCGTCTTTTCCCGATGAACTTTGTGTAGTGAAATGGCAATATTAACGCAAGTTTTTAAACCATGCGGACAGTAACGGCAGGTCATGTCTACCAGGGCAAGATTATCGTCTTCCTTTTTTATGACACAAATCGCGTCAGCTGTCGTAATTTTTATTGCCTTATTCCAGTCGGTAGTAGGCTGTACACTCATAAACCTGTGGTCCCGGCGGGAAAAGGAGGTCAGCCCGGTAATGCTGCAAAACGGTGGCACAAAAAAGAATAAGATGAAAGGAGATTGTCCAACATCTAGCAAAAAGTTGATAAATGAGGTAGAATCTTCTTCTACCAGTTCCTTTTGGCAATGTCAATTTCACGTTGGACTCGAGTAAGTGGTCGCTTATCCGGAACGAATCATCTTCCCAATCATGCAGTGAACGGGTGACTGTTGATAATTTTCCGTTTTGAAGACGAAGTGGACAGTGGTTCAGAAATCGCTTCTGAAGCGTTCGGACGAAATTTACATGAGATGAGACATCTTACTGTACGATTTGGGTACAATGCACAGTTGCACGTTTTCGGTGCTGACTGCATTCACATGGCTTAAGAGCTTTAGGAACTATGGAAGCGATTTGTTGGACTGAAGCCAATTGTAAGGAGGAAATAAAGAAAAAGGTACCAGACGAATACACGTTCCTCGAGACAGTCCTGAAACGTGCTGCTCACGTTATACCGAAGATGGTGTGGCGTCTAGTTCACCCGAGTGTTAAATTGAGTAGCAGTCACCCATGCCCCTGTCAAGCAGAGTAAGACGTCGCTCAGATTCCCGGGGCAGAATTGTGATCGACAGGTGAAGCGTGAGATCGGTTGATATATATCGATGGGAGTTGTGTTTTTTTCTCAAACTCGCCAATTACAACTGCTGGCGAGCCTCCAAGGCATGACACGAGACCGCTGTGTTTATCGTCTAATTAGTGGCGTTTAGTAGCATTGGATAATAATGATGGTGATGAACGTGCGACGGTAATTGATTTGTTTGCTACTCGAAGATTAGCACAATTAGTGTTTATTCACACCAAACATTGTTGGACAAAAATGTTGGTTCAAATTTTGTTTTTAATATAAACTTTTATTTTAACTGTTTGTCGCTATAGGTTTAGCAAAATTGTTACTTAACGCTAGAATCTCTAAAATTTTAAAGCATTTATATTGACGATTTACTTCATAAACCATCATAATCCATCATCATAAAAAATGGAGCTCTTAAGAAGAGTCAGAGTTAGGAAGCAGAAGTCGTAGATAGAAGTCAACAGTGCCTATATTTTGACTATAAAATCTTTTTTTTTTCAAAAGTACCTTTTAATTACTTATCTGGGTAGTAGACCATTTAATTATCTAGAAAAAAAAATTGAGCACGAACATACACCTTTACAACTCACTTCGCTGTGTGGCGTAATTAATCGATGTAATCGATCAAAATCGTGAAGCAATCCTAGTAACCTCTCGTGATCGAGTGCGTTGTTTACACCTCCTAGTGCGATTCTTTGACAATCGATCTACGCCACTGATAACCCCTGTGTGCAGTTCCGTTTTGTTTAGTATTTTGTACATTCCAACCAAGCATATTTTGTGCATGTTTGCTTTCAGCAAAGATTCAATTTTAATCATCAACTACATCATCCCGATAGCCGCAACGGACACACGCTCCTGCAATTGATGAAGGTATCGCTGTGTAACGTAAATAATAATACGACTAAGCGCGATGTTGTCGAGACGTCGTCGGGGGAAGACCGTCGTCTGCTTCTAATCAGCAATTGACTACCGCGCTATTAAGCGATTTCTTTTGTGGCTCAGCTATTTACGATTAAGTGGCACCAAAGATGGGAAACCGATCGAGTACCTCTGCTCATGCCTTTGCCGACCATCGGGGTGTGTGTATGAATGTGCGGTTCTATTTATTGAATTCCAACGTCGTCATCGGAGCCGCGTTGTTCGCGTTCTTTAATCAGTTATCAATCCACTCGTTTATGCATCTTCCAGCCAACACTGGGTGGATGTTGTTGTTGTGCTTGTATGTTCTTCCTTCTTGCACCAGCCTCCTTAGCTACTAATCATCATTTTATCACCGTAAGTAATTGCAAAGTAGGCACCTTTTTTTGACTGCCCAGTTCCCGCATTTGGTCCGAAACCTCCAATAGAATTCACTTGTCAAATAGGCATTATCGGTGATTTTTCTTCTTTTTTCGCGTACTCTTGCTTGAAGGACTTTTGCAGTCCCTTCAGAGACAATCTTTTACACCTTCTTCAAGGTTTTTTCATCCTCCAAGACACGATGCAGTATGGATTGTACATTACGGTAGTATCGAAGACAACGGCTGATAACGGCTGATGGACACGTATTGGTAAACAATGGACTTTTGAGATGTCTTGGGAGGTCACGGAAAGGGAAACCGTACGATTTAAGATGGCGTAATGATGGATAGAGAGGACAACAAACGTACAGCGTTGGGACAATCGCTTACAAATCGAAAACAGTGAGTACGTTCCAAGATCAACAGATAAACGTCTGTTCATTAAGCTGTTCGCGCCTATTACACAACAGGAATTGTGTTACAATTGCCAGAAACTGTGCGCGTGTCAACGGATGATTGTTTGCTGTGTGGCGAATCAGTTAACACTTTCATTGGCGACGAATTTCCGTTTCGTGAGCTATTAAGATGTTAGCTTGGGTAAATTTACATAGTCAGCAGAAGGTGTAAATTGAAGGTGGGAATTTGAATAAATGCGTTATGTTTGTTCAAGGCTCGGAGAATAGGCAGGCACTGTCTTATCATAAAAATAGTGCTTCAAACATCTCCTACTGCTTGAACTTAGTACATTCCGTGCTAATTCTATCCATGACAGAAAGTGTGGCGCACTGTTGAGATCGGGACATCGACATCTCATCATCGACACGAACGCGTTCGTACGATACGGGGTCACCGTCATCAGTCATTCAACTGGCTGACAAGAGTTATTTTTGTCATAATGTCTTATGTTCCGCGCGCTACGTGGTCCATTAGCCGGCGTATCCGGTCGTCAAAGTTTCGTCTCGCACCGGGAAACGCTTCAACGGGTGTGCGATGCTGATAAAAGTGGCTAGGCATCACCAGACTCAATCAGACGCGTTGCAGCAGCTATCTACAGGCATTGTACAGGCGGCAGCTGCGGTGTTTCCACCTTGTCGAGATCATATCACCTTCACGGGGCATCTAATTCTAAACAGCCAACATGAACCGCCAATGATTGATTTTAATTTTTAGCTGCGTAATAAATGCTCTTCACCTCTTGTGTACTGAGCAAACGCCGATAGTACCACACCATCATCCGATCAAAATCAAATCCCAAGAGCTGACACAGCAGAAGACCCCGAGCAATAGCGTTTAACCGTGTGGCGAATAATTTAGATTAAAGCAAAATAAATTCAAAGCATCAGTAAACAGTAAATATAAACTGCCGGTTGGTTCGTCTCGTAAGCACGACGGTTTTGATGTTTGCGCTTTGCAATGTATCCTCCGCGTTGGTTTCGTTGCTTGTGATTTCAGCCAACACACAACCAGAAAAACCGGTTCACCTACTCGAGTTGCTGTGGAATGCAAATATCGAATGATGAAAAAAGGAGAGTAAAGGAATGATGTGAAAAAAGTGAAGTAAATGAATTTGTAAGAGCACAACGCGCAACATATTCAACCGATCGAACCCAGGAAGTGCGATCGTGCATTGGTGGATCGACCGTAATGAGTCAATATGGATTCGAAAGGAACCGAAAACTAAGTATAAGGAAGAGGATCTGGTTCACATTCACGGTTGCGTTTTTGGTGCTTTGTCTGTTTTGTTTCTATTGCGAAAGCGAAAGGTTTGCCTTCGTGTGGGTATATATATATATATGTCAAGTCATTGTGTAGGTCGGAATTTTAGGATTTGGGAAAAAAATTCCAATAGTTCGTCGAATTGGAATTACGTAGTATACTAGAACACAAACTTCTTTGACATATATTATAAGCCTTAAAGTACCCAATCAGCAGCTATAAACATATCGCTTAGTAACGCGCGTTACTATGTAGGGTTACGTTTCAGCAAAGGGTCTATAATGCTGAGTCAATCTGCCATTCTTCATGTAAATTTAGCATCTAGTTCGCCTTTCATCTAGTCTAGCGTTACGATAATTTAATCCAAGCAAAAGCAATCCGGTACAAAATGGCTTCTATTTATGTTATTCTACGCACCTATACTATGGAGGAGACAAAGACAACAACCAATCCACCCTTGAAGAGCATATCAACGAACCAACAGCTCGCAACAGTGGCGTCGTCGTAAAAAGACAGATATTTTAGACGATTTAACCTAGATTCGATGACACGCATTTGACGCTTTATCGCCCCCAAGCAACAGTCACCCCAAAACGGGGGGGTATACGTGTATTCCTGTACGCCGATGTATTGCTATTTCGTCTGCAAGGGATAATTTCTTTCTTTGAAAATCCGACCCAAAGGGGTGACTTTGATTTGTTTTTATTAAGAGCTTTACATTGGTCTAATAAACCTGCCGCTAGCATTAAAAGACGCTAAGGGATGGTGTTAACCGCTAAAGTCAGCAAGCAATAGCCTACATATCTTTAATCTTCTTTTTATTCTGACACAAAAGGAAAGCAGAAAACCTGGGTGATAACTTTGCAACACTGATAATGATGAGTGTCTTTTTTCTTTTCATTTGCCCTTGTACTACACCATCGTCATCGCGCAAAATGCGTGTATGTCGTGGTGCCATAACTGTGTTGCCGGTAGAAAAATTTGGTTCTGTCTGAACTTTACCCAATTTCGATCAGCTGGTGTGATGGGGCTGGGCGTTATAAACCAAGACCGGCATTCGTTTCTTCCGCGCAAAAAAAAACAACCAACCCCTTTCTGCTGTTCGGGTCGCGTTTTCCTCTATCGCGTTCTCATTTTGCGCTCCTTTATTATTATCATTTTTTCGTGGTCGTTTTGCTTCTTCTGTGCATCGTTGGCTGAACTGCGGGCCCTCGGCTCCGGCTGTATGTTTTGACGCTCACCTACTTGCGCTCTAGCGCAGCGTGTATTACGCGCAAGTCTCCACCGAACACGCGCACCATTCGCTTTCGTTCGCTCGCTTCGTTCATTCGCCCGCGGGAAATCATCTGATTGCCGCGTGTTCGGTCGTGCGCTTGCTGAGTTCCGTTACCGACACACTCAACCACACGGCTGGGCATGGTACTACGGTTCGACAGGGAAACTGATTTTAAAGAAGGTGGTTGTAAAACGAGGGGGGTTTCAGTGGTGGTGATGTTTTTTTTTCTTATTCTCTCGCTAGTTTACTTCTTGTTTTTTCTCTATGAGCTCATCGATATCGTTTGTCGTGTGCCACCACCGCGCTGGAACTGGCAATGGTAAAAAAACAACACTGTTTTTGTTTGGCATTCACCAGGCGGAAACAAACAAGCTCAATGTTAAGGGCTTTGGAAGGTGTTTTTAACCGTCGAAGGTGTAGCGTTGTTCATTAAAAGAGAGGAATATTGTTTCATAGAAATTATGAGGCAGATTAGGAGAGAAAGACCTCAATTTTGACTTAAAAAACACTTTACAACTAATTTGGCCGGATATTGCATTGATAACAGGGTTGCGATGTTTGATGCTAAATTGTGAGCAATGAGTTAAAAAACTAGTAAATTTCTTCAAAAATAAACTTCAATTATTCAAACTTACTCGAGTGTACTAATTACCATGGTAAAGTGAAGTTTTTCTATTGCATAATTTAAATGTACACAAAAAATCGTTACCTAGGTCAATGATCGATCATGTGCTGCAAAAACACAAATAGAAAGGCAGAAATAACCCCCCTCCCCCCTGTTTTGGGTCACCTTTTAACCCTTTTTCGGACTCCCTGCCCTCCGGAACGTCTGGGGCCTTTTCGAGTTTCGATGTGCTTGCATAAGTTGTACGAATCGGACGCAAATCGTTATTTCGGCAACCGTCCATCACGACTCCGGAGGGAACCAAAACCAATAGCTGGTGAAAGTATTTTGTTGTTATGCCTAGGCACCGACTCGTCAACTAATCAGCTGTCAGGTCTATGCTCCGTTAAACAATGTGTGCGCGGGGTAAGTTGGTACATTGTTTGGAGGTGTGCATTGAGACGGGACCAACCCATTTTTTTTAAACCTTCAACACGAGCTTCTAGCTGACATGGCAGCAAAGGACGGTCCCATGGTCTAGGAGTTCAAGGAATCGATTTTTACGGCTGAATGTAAACAAACATGGAACTGGACTTGGACATGGGAAGCAACGAAAAACTGGCTGAATAGAATGAAGACCACTGGTGCAATGCCACCTGATCTGTAATAGGATCCTTCCACCGATATAGTGAGGTGCTGAGGTTGTGTTTGTAAATTCCTAAAATGATGAGAAGGTCGAACAAATTTTGCTGGTGATGACGGGTATCATTAAGCCGGTTATGTCCACATCGTGCGGGAGAGGTTAAGCACGGTCGCTAAGAATGAATTTCGCCGAACGTCAAAGAGGAAGGAGGAACCGTTAAAAATAGCTTCTCGAAGAGCGAGAGCGAAAGAGGTGGCCCGTTTTTCTTCACCTGTGGAAAATTTTGCTTTCTCGAAAGAACCAATGAATGGGACGCATTCTTTTAAGCAGTGATTTAAGCATTTGTTTTATTAATATGTTTGTGTGATTTTCTTTAAATTTCTTCTTATTTATTTCACTGCTTCATTTGACCTGATATTATGATGCAATTAGTGGCTGTTGATCAAAATGCTAAGTAGACAGTTTCATTTAGTGATGATTTGATTTATTAGTTTTTTTTTATTTTCTTCTCTGATAGAACCACTTACACATCATACTGGACTTACGTTCTAAAACAACAAGTAATTTAACGATAATTTTCATCTTTTGTATCTCTCTCTCTCTCTTATTCTCTGTCCCTTGCACACTTAAACACACTCACAATCACTCCATGTCTTTCTCTTAGTTATGCTCAAAAGTAGTATTTTCACGCGTTTAGTGTTCCTTCGATATGATAACGAGGATCGGAATTTGCGATGATTTCTTCTTCATTTCAAGCTAGTATCGTTCCAGCCCTGGATCTTCTACTCATTGTATCTTTTTCTCACAAAATAATGCACATGCCGTCCCTTGGGATTAAATATCGTGGTACCTCTAGCAAGCCACCTCTTTGTCAATGAGTTAAAAACGAGCTGCATTGTTGTAAATGTAGCGTATTTCTGTTGTTAAAACAAAACAAATAAAAAAATGCACCATTCCCGTATACAAAACAAAAAGGAATAAACCCTGGCTGAGTCGCTTAAACTCTTCTCGCTTCGCTTGTCCTTGCGCAGAGCTCGTAGCGCTTTGCTAAAACTTTGTACAATTCCTTCCTACACGTTTGTAAAATAGAAATACCTCTGAGTTTGCATGCTTGTCAAAAAAACAAAACGACACATCGTATATAAAAAGCTGGTTCCATTATAATTGCAGCTCACAATTATGATACGCTATTCCAAACGGGCACTTATACCTCCGACGCTACCGCCATTATCATCTTCATCAGTCCATCGAGTTCGCATCATGAAAGTCTTGACATGTTGCACGCATTCCATACTGCATCTCCCTCTCTCTCTCCCAGTGGAAGCTTTTCCCACATTGAATGGATTTTTTTTTCTTCAGGTCATGACCCATATAGAAACATAACTGCACAATTAGTAATGTCCTTCGGCAAGCAAGGGGGAAAAAGAGTAATAACAACGTATACATATGATTTTGTGCTTCTCCGCTCCATCCGCTGAGTTCTGTATCGTTTGCATGTTCTGATAGCACGGTATCTGCCGCTCGTCTATATTAGGAGGGTTTTCCGTTGGTCATTCTGTGTTGGCATCATTGCGTCATCTTTCAGGAGCAGCGGTGGGTTAGCCAATGTAAGGATATGATGAGCAGGGGGGTAGTAAGGGAGAGAGTGTCTTTCTCGTTTACCTCCACGACCGCCAGACCGCTTATTCGTCCAACAGGCATGTAGTAAGGATGGCATTGCAAACTGCATAAGGGTCACAGTTCGAGCTCGGACGGCGATCCTCCAGATAGCCCTTCTTAGCGTCGGCAACACCGCGTGGAATACGCACCGAGGTACCACGATCCGCAACGCCCCAGCTGAACTTGTCGATCGAAGACGTCTCCAGCCGTCCGACCAGTCGGCGCTCGTTGTCCTTTCCTCCGCGCGGATCGTACGCCTTGATGTGCTTATCGTGCTTCTTGGACAGCTTCTCGATCGCCTGCTCGATCGCCTTGATACCGTTCTCGGCACGCATTGGCTTCGTGGAGAAGTTGCAATGTCCACCGGCACCGTTCCAGTTGCCCTCCATCGGTTTCGGGTCGAACGTAACAACCACGCCGTAATCTTCGGCAATGCGCCACAGGATGTACCGAGACATCCACAGATCATCGGCACACTTCATGCCCAGAGCCGGTCCGACCTGGTATTCCCACTGTGCCGGCATTACTTCTGCGTTGGTTCCGGCGAACTGTACGCCCGCGTACAAACATGCCACGGCATGGGCCTCAGCAATATCCCGTGCCACCACGTTCTGAGCACCGGTGGCGCAGTAGTAAGGACCCTGGGGTCCAGGGAATCCACCAACCGGCCAACCAAGCGGACGTCCATCAATGTCCAGGAAGGTGTACTCCTGCTCAATACCGAACCACGGCTCCAATTCCTTGGTGCGGTTGAACGCATCCTGCATGGCGGCACGATGGTTCGAAGCGGTCGGTGCACCATCTGGCTGGTACGTATCGCACAGCACGATCACATCATTCTGGCCAGCCTTGAACGGATCCTTGTAGAGTGCCCGGGGCACCAGCTTCATGTCCGAGTTACCACCGAGTGCCTGATACGTGGAGCTGCCATCATACTGCCAGGCCGGTACATCCTCCGGCTTCTTCGGCACATAGTCGAGGACGCGATCCTTCAACCGCACGTTCTCACCAGTACCGTCGATCCACACGTAGGTGGCCTGCACATACTTCGGATCGTACTTTAGCCGGGTGTAGCGATCCAGCAGCGTCTTGTTCAGGTGCGCATTCGGCGAATGCTCCAGGATCTTGGCACAGTTCGGCCCACGGCTGGTGCTGATCATGCGCACCGACGGTTTACTAGCCAGACCGGACAGCTCCTGGCGTATCAGCAGACCAACTACACGGAGGGCCATTTTGAGATTGTTCACAAGCTTGGTTACACTGACACACTAAGGCGAAAAGATTGCAAAAAATAAGCAAGTCTCACTTTACAAACGCGTCGGAATTTTCGAAAACCGAACGAACTAACAGTGGGGCGGTTTTAATTTATTCCACAACACACCTACGAGATTTCACAGGGATTAATTTAGCTACCGACTACGTTGAATTTCTATCACAAAATGAAGTGTCGATGTTCCGAACAGGTCTACTAGGATAGGTTGCAGATGCGCACACACTATCGACAAGGGTTTTTTTTTCCTACGCTCACTCACACACACGTTCGAATACACTTCGCACGAATTTGGTAGTAGAGTAGCACACACTGGTAGTGATGTGTTTCGAGCACTTCTCGTACAGTTTTTTGTGCGTCTGCTTACTAAAAACCGCTTTAATTTAAAGCCGTTCAAAGTATGAACTCCAGGACAAAAGTTTGGAGATCAGCTGCTGCTAGACGTGCTAGTGAATGTTGTAAATCCTGCGAAACAGATGGAAAGAAGAGAGAGAATATTAGAGTAGGATAAAGCAGTGGTTTAGAAAATTTAATTCTGGACACAAGAACTCGATTATTGGTACACCAAAGGGACAAAGGTTGGAATGTCTAAAAAAAAAACTATCATTGCTGTTGCTATCAATCGGCACCAAAAAACACAGCAAGAATAATAATACTAAGATAACTGTCGCTTTATCGTCGTCTGGGCAACGCAATAAAGTTCAAACACGCACTCTCTCAAAAACACAGCCTGGACAAATGCACTTTTATGGAGCAGAAAAGTTGTTGTCTCGAAACCGCACAGAGAATCTGGATGCTTCTCTTTTTTTTAAAAGAAAATCAGGGACACTTTTGTTAAACGCGTGCTGATATTGAAAAGGGAGTAATCGAAGCAAAACACACTAACCAGCTGAAACTGCCACACAGCACCTTCTGCGCCTCCTCTGCTGAAGAAGTTTTGCTGCTGCGAAAGCACGCCGCTGCTTCTCGTACCGCTGCTGTAACTTAAGTGCGTTCGTTTTAAAGCGCGGTTCAACTACTTAAATCGCGGGACCCACGTCCGCTGTGGGTGTAGTGGTGTGTCCGCTGCTTCAGGGGGTGCACACAACCGCAACGCTGATGCCCCGTGTGTCCCATAGTGCCGAGCCCCGTTAGGCCACCCCACGTTGGCCGGTTAGCTACAGCGAAAAGGGAATGCGTAGTAGTGTTGTGTGCCCAGCAGCACACTACTTTGCAGTTTATCTCTCTCTCTCTCTCTCTTTCTCTCTCTCTCTATGCGACGGTTTTCTCCTTCTCCGTTGTTGTGTCTGTCCTTTCCATTTCACTTTCGTTTGAAGCCTTCTCACTGTCCGGTCTCTATCGCGTATCCTCTCTCTCTTTTTTTCTCTCGCTCTCTCTCTCTCTGGCCGGTTCGGATTAAAAATCGATTCTCCCCAACTGCCTGTAAGTTCCATCTAATCTTTCGCATGCTCCATATCTCTGTTCTTCTTGAAGAATGTTTGCGTTTGCTCTCTTTTTTTACGCTGCTGGCTATTGGACAATAACAATTCTTTAAGCCTATGCCATTATGCAGTTTTTCAAATATCAAACGCATACAGCGACGAGCGCGTGTGATACGTGGAGCTTGGATGGAATGGTAATTTAGCACATTACACGCCTGCAAAGTGAGCTTCAACGACGGTTTCTTGCGGAAGTCTTCTTGCGAGACGCTGTTAAATCGCTTTTTCGATACACTTTACACTATTTCAAGGGTTTAAAAATCTTCCCAATAATACTCACCTACTGCAGATTGTAGTTCTGAATGATTAAATATGTTTCCTTTTCTGCTGTTGCTTGTAAAGTGTAAATTACACAGTCTCTTCAGAAACGTGCTCCGTGAACGTGTTGCGCTGAACCAATGGCGAACCAAATGCAACAATCAATGCACGCTATCGAGTGTGAACGAACAGAAAGATCACCCTCACATTTGCCACCCTTATTTGTGGTGAGATGGAGCACAACAAAAAAGAGACAGTGAATGAGCGAGAGTGCGCCGTCCTAAGGGATGCTGTGAGATTTTTCTTCCGCAAAACTGTTTACATCCTCCCAGTAAGGGAAGAAAACTCATTCTCATTTAACAATGGGATAGTGAGATGTAGTTTTCGGTCGAAAAGAAGTGATCCATTTGTTATAAATTAGTTTTCTTTTCTGTTATTATCAATTGCTCGTTAGGATATATATTTCCAGTAGTAAATTTCCAGAAGTCAACATTTGATGTTACACTTGGCGTGTATTTCCTTGCACTTTCATTGAAATGAGCATGCCCAACGATTTCCCACGACTTGTGGCGTGTAATCTCTTGAGAGAAAGTACGTATTAACTGATATTAAACCAAGTAGAGAGTATCGTGAAATGGTACAGTTTAGGTGCCACTTTTATCTGTCGGTGAGAATGGAACAAAGAAAATCACACCCACGATCGCGAAACGATTACCAACAATACAAGCGTAAATGTGAGGCTAGCCGCTTCAAACTACGAAAGAGATGCGAAAGATGCGAGCGGCAGTTTGAGTTCTTTATTATGATGCGATTTTTTTGATCCCATTTTCATTGAAGCCGGCGGTTTCTGGCGTTCTGATGTTTAAGCCTATTGTATGTTTAATTTTTCTTCGAAAAATGAGACAATGCGAACACACCAAACAATTGTATTTCATGTGCGTTTGGTGGTAACATAAACCGGTCGCATTCTTGCTACGTCCTAACCAACGGTGAAGAGGAGTACGTGGGAAGAGCGGAGAAGTTATTTATTGTTGGGCGATGCGAGCAACAAACCGGTATTTGCAACAGCTGAGCAATTGTGATCTGTACCGGTGAGGCATTGAAAAGTGATAGCCGACGAAGGAGAAGACGAAAAAACAGCTTGACCGTTGAAGATTAACCCTTGTGATGTTGGACATTTTTACATTTTATGCTGTGTTATTATCTTTCTTCTTCTTTCTCACCAAATGTGAGTAAATGATGATTTATATGCTGTTTTTAATAAAAGTTTTGATTTTTTAAAGGTAAGATATGTTACCCTGGTGGCCTTTAAGGATATCCAAATGCAGAGGTACACAAGTATTTTATCGTTATTTATGCAATCTGCCAAAATTACGGGGATACTCTTCCATTGAAATTGTCTAATTCCCAGACTCGTTTCCAGGTTTTACTGTCCTGATGCCTTATTGGCACCTGAGATGCTGGTCATATGCGTGACACGATGACCCGAAAGCTGATAGTCTGTTACCTAATCAATGGTACTTGGGACACTACTTTAATGGACACCAGAGAATTAGGAGGATATAGGAATTTCGGTTTTGGGATATAAGATGGTGCTTCAAATTGATTATTATATTTTTTGTCTGAAATATCATTAAATTCATTTTTTTTTGAATTTTTGCTTATAATAGTAATAATAATATTTATTATTATATGAATTATTACCCGTGAAATATATACCACATTACTCCAATACGTCTGCAACATAAACAGCAACTTTTCTATTGATTTCAATTCAATTAACAGCAAAATTTCACCCCCAGTTGATACATGCTAACTGCAACTGACAGCCTACAAAACAGTTGGAGCGCGACACACGTACACACAAAACTGCATGGCCGCGTACCTTCAGGCAGTCCATCAAGATTTAAAGCCTCTCTATATCGCCGCTTATCAAGGTAGCATACATTAGTAGTGGGCTTAGCAGTTGTTATCGGTGGTAATAGAATTCGAAACGAAGACAAGGGCACACATCAATCCATCCCTATGGGGCCACCTACCCTACGGTGGGACCTGTAGGAGTAGATTCCCTTCAAAACGGGTAGGTTGTCTGGATGGGCGCAGCATTAATTGAGTTATTGGTTGTTGCAGCAGGCTCCAAGAGATGTTTAGAAGCTTCGAGCAAGGCGGGTGATCCAGCTCGGGGGAATATATGGCGCTATATCGCTATGTGTCTTGCGTTATGATGATTGACAGGACAGTATCGATGTCAGCAGACCTAGTGGGTGTCTTATCACAAGCATACATGCACGTGTGTCTCTGTGAAGCGGAAGCGAGTCAGCTGATAGAGAATTTATGTATTTCGGTTTTGCATGTGAAACTGGATTTGTTAACCTACTTTCCATTAGACCCTTCTTTATTGATGGACGGCAACATTACTTTTCCCAGTTCTGTTATAATCGTTAACATTATCTAATTTTAATGCTACAAAAATTGTGAGAGAACTTAATCGAAAGACATTCAAAGCTGCCGCTATGTAATCGCTATGTCTTTTGTAATTACCAAACAGATCAGGCAATAAATTTCAATATTATAGCCGATTCATCCAAAAACAGCTGATAGTGAGCGCAAAGTGCGAAGAACTGAAGCAGTCAAAAAAGGCGAAATCCTTTGCATCATTTCCAGTTTCCAGCGGCTTTCAACGTAATGACGCACATGAGTCGTGCTTTCCTGTAGAGTATAAATTGAAGAAAAAACAAACAAACTGCTTTGCTCGGGCAAGCAGCCAATGCGCTGAGTGATAAGCGATGCTTGACCTGTTGCTTTGCATTTGTGCCCCGCGAACGTCTCGTGACCGAACGGCGGTATGGAATCGCTACGCCAAAGAGACGTCCCAGATGGAAACGAGTGTACGACTCCATCAATACGAAAGGTCGCGAATAAACACTCGAAGAAGAAATGTAGATAATAGACACACGAAAATCATGGCATTCAAAGACAAATAAGCTGGCAGGGGAAGAATGAATAATCGAACCATGCTACAGCTGATTCTGAGTGCTCCAAAAAACTCCGTGAAGCAACAAATTACCATCCCATTAAACTGCCGTTTAGCTGATAAGACGAGCGAAGGGCAACAAGATTTAGATTAAAGAAGAAGTGATGCGAGTAAGACGTTAGTTGAGTTGGTTGGTGCCACGTAATGGGAACTTCGTAGTGTAGCTAATCCTTATTCGCTCAGGAAAAAGGAAAGCAGCATGACATTGGGTTTCGATGTGGAAGTCCAATCGGTAAAATCTTAAGACCGATAAAGCACCGGAGCTCACGGTGCACTTTGATAGATGTGACCACAGAGAATGCATCACTCGGGAGGATGCGTTGTAGAGGAGCGATAGCGGGGGATACCTTGCGCGTGGCAAAACTCGATACAAGACACGGAACACGCATGCAGTGGTGGCCTTTTTCCTTCCGCACACAACACGAGCGAAGGTAGCTTATGTAATGTAGTTCAAGGAAACTGTGTTAATTGATCGGAAATGCAGTCAAGGGATTGCCGGGAATCGAGAGATCAACTATCGTCGAGCTGTGCAGCATCGCAAAGGGTAGGACAAATTAAATCCGACCGTAAGGGGTGAGTTATCCGTGCTTTGGTGTGGTGAAAAGTTTTCTAAGCCCACACCACAGCTCGCTGAACTGAAAACCCGATTGCATACTGGCAGGCGGTGCTGGAGATGGTTGGAGGTAACGTAACCGAGTTGTGGCTTACCATAGTTGAGGCAAGTGTGTTTTTTGCACACTGATCGGATACGGCATTGGTTGACACCCGAAGGAAAAATCAACGTTATTACACGGACAAAGGTGATTACGTTAACAGTGTAGCACACGGGAGGGGAACGTTTTATTGCACGAGACCATTCAACACTAATAGGGATTGAATTTGTTTATTTTAACAGTTTTTTTTGGAAGATGTATAATAGACGACAACATTTGAAAACATTTAAACGTAAAATTTTTGGATAATCAATAATGATTCAGCTTCAAGTTTTAGTTCACGTTTTAGTATTGAAAATTTTCGAAAGAGCCGGTACATACTTAGTTTGGACATTAACATCACACCCTTCATTAGTTGTTAGTATGACATAATAATAGTTTTAATACTCTAATTCGAATATTCTAACATCAGCAAAAAATAACGAGTAAAATTACAATTTTCGTATAATTCTTAGTCAACCATGAACTGATGGATTCGTCAACAACATCCAAAAATGCTGTAGTGGGCCAAAAATGCTGCTGAGCATCTTACTCTCGACCATTGTTTATTTATCGGACACATATGAGAGTATCGCGACTATGTTTATTCTACAAAGTTCTGGACTTCGATCGTCTTAACAGAAGGTTTGAATGGACAAGATTCCTCATACCGCAGAAGGACTCGTTAGTAACCAACACCGCAGCTGAGCAGCAGCACTGACCAGAACCGTTCTACTTTATTATTTTAAATCATTTTAATTCATTTTTTTCCATCTTGGAGCGTAAACCTGATTTTAAATGCAGTCGAATATTCTAAAGTTTCATTACCATTGGTAATTTGAGCCTGTAATTAAAAAATAAAATACAATACGCCTGTGTCTCGTCTAGTGTTAATTATTTTCCATTCACGCCTGCCGTTATGCAATACGCGTAGCACGGGCGGATTGAAGCTGATCGTAACATGGAGAAGAAGAGTGGTTCGAAACGACGGTTGAATGCGTACAAATAAAACGGAAACGAGTGTGTATGGATACAGGATGTTACCTCAGGGTAATGTTACATTAAAGTACAATATTCAGATAATGAACTTTCAGATAATGAATAATGTGGTGATGATGGCGAAAGACAATACAGCGGTTTTATTGCTCATTTATCGACATGCTATTTTAAAAATGATTAAAATGATTTTTGTAATGCAACACGTGTAAACTATCTTTATTGTGGATTTCATTATTTTTAATAATCCTGTTGTGTATTTCATTCGAAACTCTCCACTACCATTAATTATTTAAAAAGGAATGTATTTGTTCTTGCACTGATTTCATAACAAAAATATTTGCCCACTCGTCCTACTGACACGGTATAATTCATTTAAATTCTTTTGCATGCTTCATGTTTATGAAACAGCTCACCTAAACTTGATTGACCTTTGTGTTATGCACGGAAACACTAGCATCTCACTGCAGTAGAAGGCGGCAAAACTTTCCACTGAAATAATAAGTAAGTTTTACGACGTAAAACTTGTCCGTACCTATTTCCACTGCAGGTTGTAGCATTGCACCGCCTATTAATACTTCCTTCTTCATAATCCATTATGAGCACGCTTTACGAAAGGCAGTTAAAAGTTATGGTCTTTCTCGTACGGTTCGGGAGCATGGTTTATTCCTACGTCGTGTTTGCTTATTAAACGATTAAAACAGTGTACTTCCACGAATCCAGCATGGGATGATAATTGGTGAAAATAATTAGCACTACCCAAAGCACTCCAACGCATCGAACATTCGCGTTGGCAACGGATTCGGAAACGGAATGGATGATTTTTTTTTTACACCAAGTTTCTCACGGTTACAATCCGCGCCTGTAACGATACACTTCGTAAGGTGGTATCACCATAACAGAGGGTGCCCCGTAAGCCAAACCGGAAAGGTCACTACGGAAGCAACCACCGGGCCTCTTCATAACACGCACATCCCGTACCGTGCTTCCTTATGGCGTAATTTACCTTAGCACGCGTTTTCTCGAAGCATGGCATAAGCGATTGCTGGCGTGAGCATAAGCGCCAGACAAAAGGATAATCGTACGTCGGATGGGAAGGGGTGGCTAGTGCTTTTCGACGAAGGTACTGGAAATCAACGTGAAGAATCTCACCGGGTGGGTTTGTCATCGGCATGCCAATTGTTGCCAACATCCATCAGCGAAAAAGTGCGTCGTAGAGCGAAAGGATTTCTTACCGGCATGCCACCAACAGATGGCAATGGCAGCGAATACCTTCAGCAACAGTCACCACGGTGGAAGAGGTCGGGAATCCATCTCGGGCCGACGTCTTTCACGCAGTGGTGTCACTGACATAATACTGTGGTAAGCAATGGTTGTTGTTGCATTTCTGAGAGTGTGTAAAAATCGGTGTAAACACAGTCTTATCATTTGTTATGCCGTGTATCGGATCCATGGAACGCGACTGTACGTTCTGTAATGTTTGTTATCGAACGTGGTTGTAGGTATTATCGAATCTTTCATCCCATCTTGGAAGTGGTACAGGTAAACGGAAGCGGTCAAACGGTAAAAAGGGATTTTAACCTCACCCGTTCAGGGACATCTCACTGAAAGAGAATGTTATGTGAATGGGTGCGAGACGTGTTGCTAGCGAATGTTTACATCGATATGAGTTCAGCTACGATCGAACTGCCACACCGGAATGCATAAGGTCATCCCGTGATCGATAGGAAGCGATCGTTGTAAACGATACGTACAGACACTGTTGACCCTTGAGATCATCCCTGTTGGCGCTTAGCTAACACGGTTGGAGTGGGCCTAATGTAACGGTTGTTACTAATCGCACGAAATAGGGCGAAAAGTTAATTGCCTGTTTGGTCAACCTTGATCGACTGTGAAACGGGGTCGATTGATCCACTTAGTAGTTCTAGGGCAGATTATGCGTTTGTGTACACTATGTCGTGTTTGAAGCTTCACATTTGCTTTCCCATTCTATTCCACCAAGTGGCCATCGGTCTCGTTCATATCCCTTAGAGCACACGTATTAATACCAGCGCGAATTGTAGCACGTTGCAATGTGGCCGGATGTTTCGTTTAACAGTGCCTGATACAATCCTAAGGGAATGAAACCCCTTAATGGGCGAAATGATTACATTTAGACCGTGCCGTTTGACAGTGGTAGGCGTTGAATGTTCACTTAAAACCGGTGTATGATTTACATCTTCTAAGGGCTGAAGCATCTGGGCATCGGCATTTGTTTGCATTGCTGTACATTGCACTGCACGGCATGTTGCTGGGTACAGTGTGACTTCGTAAGGTTGATGGTAAAATGCAAGATAAAAGAAAAATGATTCGAAAGGATGAAAGGAAGAAAGAAGTGCATCTTTCGAAATGCCATTGGCCAGCGTGTTGTTATGAAAGTTATGGTTCTTAAGGGGGGAGAAGGAATTTCTTGGTAATATGCAGTTTGTAATAAATTTAATATTATAGGTTTTTATTTAAACGTAGTTTACTAATTGTTAGTAAAACAATCCATTCTCGTAGCTCTTGGTACATAAATGTGGGTTTCCTGATATGAAACTCTCAGATATGGATCTTAATATCTGAAGGCACTGCGTCCCATAATGCGCGAACCTTGGAGTTGGCCAGGTCTAAAGTATTAATGACCTGAAAGTTTTTAACATGTCTTTCATTAACTAATGTATTGTCATTAGGTTCGCAAATTCTGGAAGATACTGCTCTCAGATATGGCCCCCAATATCTGAGGCCACAGTGTTTCTGGATATGGAATGGGTCAGAAATAGTGCATTAGCTATCTGGAAACTACTGAACCAATATCAATTATTGAAACTTGGAGCACTGGATGTATGAAAAGGGCTATAGAGAAATTATTATTGAAACGACAACCATAACGCTTACGTCCTCAACGATAACCATAACGCTTACCATACTGAACATCTTTATTTGGTATGTAATACATTTAATTAATTCATTCCATAAAATACCGTACCCTCTAGGGAGATTTGATTAACTCTAACATCTTAGGGTGATTCCCCAGTGCGGAAAGAACAACACTTACTACTGGCCTACCTTACGCTTCATTCACGGAGCAACCTACCGGGGCAAAGTAGTCGACCCCGTTTGTTTACGTTTCGGACACCGATACGTGACTCTTTCAATACCACGTTAAGAACAGGACGCAGCGGATTGAAAGTAATGGAGTTTGGTGAGAGGCGAAAAAAAACGAACAGTAAGCTTACCCAGGCGAAAGATTCGAATTGAGGAAGTTCGATGATTTTGTCGATGTCTTGACCCGTGCCAATGGGTTTGTGCCCGGTAACGTGCCGTTTGTTGGAAATGAATTTCTCTTTCTCCAGCAAAGCGGTTTTGTTTTGTGCTGTACTGGCCACGGTGTGTTGCTAAAGGGTGGAGTGATGGGCGCCACCTAGGGTAATGGGTCACTAAAAGCGGTATGACTTTGAGTGAGTTGTTTGCGGTAGGTATGTTAAATTGTGCAGCCAGTGCGAAGCTGGTGATCGATCGCTTCTTGGCCGTTCAAGGCAATTAGCAGCGACGGGGAGGGATGGAATTGCTGTCAGACGTGTACAATGGTTTCTTGTACGAAGTTCATGCACCTGAAGGAATTATTAAGTGTAACCAGAGATCGCTGTAACAACAGTCATAGGATCGGTTTTAAGTTCATTGGTGCATGGAAAATGAGGGGCAAGAGATGTTTGCATACCACTGACCTGATGTGGTGAGCTGTCCGTCAATTGAACGCGCTTGGTGCTAGGATATTAGCTTCCAATCAGCATCAATCGATTGCCTTAAATGGAGAAGCGTTAACAGGAGTGCTAATCGTACCCACCCGCACTCTCTAGTTCGGTTGAGTTGAATGATCTTGGTCAAGTTCAGTGCCGTTTCATAAACATAAAACATGGCACCGTAACGAAACGAGCGTCCCGTCCCAGTAGTCTACAAACCAGATGTCCAGCAAAAGTATGGAACAAAAGAGCAGATGATTTTTGGGCGATGAAAACAGATCGTGTTGCTTGAGAGAGACAGCGTTTTATGATCGATTTAATTACGACTTCCCCTTCCTGTTGAGTGAAATGAATTATTTTTCAGCATCCCAATTGCAAAAAAAAAAACGCTGATATGAAAATTCACGTTGCAGCGGACGCTTGTTGTGTGATGGAAGTGATGGACTACGTCCCCGTAGCAAATACTTCAAGGTTGTCTGTTTATCGAAAGATTCGCGCTACACGTTTCCAGTGCAGATAAGAGATCTTGGATATCAGTGCAACGGCGACCGTGATCGTGAGCCATATCGTTTTTGCGCTGCTGTTGGGTTTGTTTTGTGGGAGCCTTATCGTAGTGCTATAAAACGCGAACGGGTGTCGGTGAAGCACAGCTGATTTTTTATGTCTCACTTTGAGACGTTGTGTTTCCTTTCTGATGAACTGTACCGCGGGTTGCATTCCTTTCCTAATCCCCATTGCAATGTGTGGAATTATTGGTCTCAAAAGCGAGATGGGAATGAAATGGTTGGAAATAAGTGTAAAATGATAATCATAATTTGCGGTTTCGTTCAACTGATGACACGACTAATACGTAATTGTATTGGCATTTTAAATTTCTTTGTGATTTGATACAGGAAAATTGAATCTGATTTAAAGTCAATGGGGTAATATTCAAGAAATTGAAAATAAAGGACGTGATTTCAATCGTTAAACTACTTAACAGTATTCTTAAAATATGGGGTTTTCCCCGATTTCATTGAGCTTGTAATGTTCAGAATGGATATTTTTGCACTTCTTAAAATTTCCTTCAATTAATTTGTTGTTTTTTTACGATTCAAACCTGATTTCTAATCGCATGCTAACCGTTAAAATATCAAACCAGATTTTATGGAATGCAAACGCTATAATATGAGCAGCGCTCTCAAAATAACCTTAACTTTCTCATCGCTTTTCTTCATCACAACCGATACTGAATGCAAAACGCTCACAGAACAGAAGGAATTTTCCTCTCTCGTGCGAACGCCGGCATCGAACCGAACCGGTTTTCTATAAATGAGGGTCCACGGCGAGAGCCGGCTTCAGTTGAACAGCGTAGTTTTCCCGGTGCAGATATACCATATCACCGATATCATTCATAACGCGCTCTAGGCCCACTACCGCTTGTGGACTGCGGTTTGTACCGGTTTTTCGTGCGTAGCATGTACGAGTGTTTGTAGCAGGAACGGTCATCACAGACGTCAGCCGTGTTCGTGTGGCCTTTTTTGTGTTGTTTATCCGACATATCTGCAGCATCCGTGTGGTAGTGCATGAGCGAGCAATAGATTGCTGTTGGCGAGCGTTGGTGAAGACTCTCCCATAATTTGGACGTGTGAAGTGTGCAAGTCGGCAGTGAGCAAGAGCTCTCAAGAAGGAAATAAGCGTGCAACAAGTTGTCTACGGTTGGTGGGACACCGTCGTGTAACGTGTCGTGAGATAACAGACTGATTGGGTGATAGTTGAGTGTGATCAAACAGTGCACTATCTATCCGGAATAGCAAACCAGTATATCAATTCTGTATGAAGGTGTATCACGATAAGAGAACACTTAAATCTAGTTCACCTGTAAGGACACTCTTCCTTAGTGTAAAGTGTTGTGTGGTTAGAAAAAGACGCTAAACATCAGCTGATAGAGTGTGCGACGGAAGTAAGAAACGTGATCACCAACGCAAAGCATCACTGCGTAAAGTGTAAAAGTTAAACCCCTTCGGGCAGCGTATTGGAAACCTTGGCGACAGCGTGTAAACCCCTTTCGGAGCAAAGTTGGAGCTACAAAGCAGCACAAAAGACGACAATAGGTAGGGGCTATTGTTTAAATTGTTTCAGCGGGTATATTTTACGAAACACGTTCCCATCCTACACGGATTTCGAGCGCCCGAGGTGATGGAATTTCTATGAAAATGGTTCTATTTCGTTCTTCTAGCCGGTCGTTTTCTAGCGCGACAGTGGGCTTTGTTAGAATTAAAATGTAACCCACATCGAAGGAAATGTTGCTCTTTCTCTTACGCCAGATTGGAAGATTTCTTGCAAGAAAGTGATGCCTTTTACAAAGGGCGTAAATGGCGCTTACAGTAAAGGACGCACGTGTCCTACGGTTTTTTTTAAATTATATTATTTGGGTCAGTTTGTTCAGTACCGCTCGTTTGCTACGATGTTTGCTTTATACTTATGAAAAACTTATGAGCTATTTACTTTTTGGTCGCTAGAAAATGTGTCTCGACGTAGGGTTGTAGCATTTTTCGGATGTAGGCACCTCTTGATGGAGAGGTGAAGAGTTGTTTTTTTAATGCTTCATTTCCTCCTCAATAAAAAATTGTTCATTCCAATGAATGAAATTTTGCCCACATGAATCACCCACATACCGCCACATGTCATAACCCTCGGCCGAGCTGATGCGAAACTGAGCTAGATGATTAGTGAGCGTGTGCTCAATTTGGAACACGAATTTTGCCCCGTTGGATGAGCGATGGCAGGCGGTACATTGTGGTAAAGCACGGGGATGGATGGGCCCTAAAATTTATGAACCATGCTCGTGTACGTGGGATAGTAATTGGCTGTAATCCGTACATTATCCCATCGCTTCACTGACGCAATAAAGTACCGCAAGGAGAGGAATATGCGAATTTTGAACCGAAACTGCAGCGATAGAGCTATATTTTTCCTCATAAAAGAGAGATGAAGCGATGAAAGTTGAATCGGGCGTGCATTTTCAAACCATTGCCGGTGAACTTTGAACGGATTATTACATTTGGAAGAAATTGTGCAAAGTTTCAGAAACGGTTGGGCAGCAATTAAACTTTACCACGGAAAGAATTTTCAGGGAATCTTTAAAAATAACAACTTTTCTGTTAAAATGGAATCTATGAATGAGCTTTAAACGATCATGCAGAAGAAGGGATGCAGTGTGGGTGGATTTTTCTTGAACATTTTCCAATCATTTTTGCATTTCGCTCAGCAACAACAACATGGTGCGTGGAAAGCGCAGCTACCACAAGGGTGAATTTCTAGCATCTCACGTGCATTGAATGTTCGAGAACGACTTACATTCCAGAGCTTTCTGTTCGTATATCTACGTCCTAAATGTCAAGGTCAGTACGATGCACATTTGACTCATTCCCACAGGCGTTGTGGTTCGTAGCTGGATGGATTGTGGTTTATTGTCTAAGTCCAACTCGAATGATACGTCTCGGAGATCGAATAGCCAATCGCGTATTGTTGGGTCAATGTTCATTTCCGTTATTCATGCGGTTTGTTCAACAGTAAATCCCACGACCAGGCGCCTCCATTTGAAGGGAACTAATTGATGTCTCTGTTACGACAAGTTGCTCGTTGATTTAGGTTGTGCGTTGCATTGGACAAGGGTATTAATCATTCAGGCAAATTATCTCGAAATGTCTCTGAAAGGATTCCAAAAGTAGAGTGGGCTTCTATGGGAAAAGTTAGGGGCAATAGAAAGATTGTGAAGTAAAAGGGATTTCTACCAAAGCTCACAAACGTGATGGTGGGGATTAATATTTTGACGATTCAAGATCACACGTTCTGGCGCCATTAGCGATTACCCGATGATGAATGTGGCTTTGCGACGGGAAACATTTGCCGCCGAGTGCTTGAATGGGTTTGAAGGGTTGCATAATTGTTTTTTTTTGTAAAACAATAATCCCTTCAACTAAACCCTTTCGTTCTTGAGCACGGTTGGTTAAGAAATCGCTTGTGCAAAGAGCAGTAACGCACACAAACGTCCAACTCGCTGCCTGCAACGGTTTGGTCAGGTCCACTTGAAAAACCACACGAACACTGACCGCCCGACCGTCGTGTGTTTGTCGCAATAAGTAGTGCGCAACGAAACACGATACGCCGAGGAAGCCAGCAAAGCCGATGATGGCGGAATGTCTGATGTTTTGGATGCGGGCTTCTGAGTCAGACGCCGTCACAGCGGGTGGACCGTTTCGTTAAGTAAGTGCGTGCTATCGGGTAGATAAATAATAATTGCGAAAATTCACATTCCTCTGCATAAGCGCAACTGATCGATGAGACGAAAGTGACCCGAATCGGAACCATCGCAACAACCGACCAGGCGTCTCCATCGACTTCATTTTACTTCAGTTTACTTCATTTTTCGACTCCACGTGGAAGAATTGCCGCCATCAACTCGCTCCGACCGCGGCTTTTTCGGGTCGGAGTGGGATGTTTGTAAACACGCGTGAAACTTCAGCGCAACGCAGTTTCGTGACTTGGGAAAACGTTTTCTAATCCGGGCCGAAGTACCGAAACTGTTGCTGCCTAAAGTCTATAGTTTACGGAATATTTTTGTGTACAAGGGTACATTTTTCAAGCAGACTTAAGCCGCCACAGCTCGGACTGATTGAGTAATCCTTGTGTCTGGGTGTCTTGGGCCAGCTGCGTCGGTTGGTCCGAAACCTGAAGGTATGCGTCGTCTGCTGAACTGATTCGGTGCTCATTATCGGGAGGAATTTATCGTTTCGACCCAGAATTCAGCTGGCCGGTTTGAAAACGGTATTTGATTTATCGGGAGTGGTATTGGGAGTGTGAGACATTCCAGAAGACTGCTTCAATTCGAGGGTGGCAGATGGGAACGTTTAGAAAGCAGACATGCAAGCCTGATTTGATTGGTGCGCTGCTTGTAGTTAATTGAATTGCAAGGAATCTCATCGCAGCTGTGTTGGATGTGGTTTTAATCTAGTTTGAAAGAAATAATTAATTCATACATATTTCTCAATTCTTTTCCGGGACTAAACACTGTTACGTCCTAGCGCTGACCCGGAATGGAATGTTCTCAAAAGTCTACGAGTCTTAAGGAACATCAATTAACGATTTATCTGGACAATATTTCCTTCTTGCAAACAGAAGAAAGAATCAGAAGCTGGAGAGACTTTCGATATTTCTGTCACTCATTGGAATGCTGAAGGTTTTCTTTACCCTTGTTCAAATCCATCGCTACCTATTGATGCCCAATTCGATGTGCTGATTGACGAAGAGAAACGATTGCCTGAGGCCTTCGGATGCGATGAAAGTGAAACAGGCAAACTCTAAATTAATTCCCGAAGGTTGACAACCCTGCCAATTCTGGCTGAGATGGGGGAGAAGATGAAACCATGGGGGCAGTGAATTCCTAACAAGATTGTACAGAATTTCCGCTTGCTTTGGCCGCCGATAAATGCGAAACATTTGTGTATGTATGAGTGAAAGTTAGTTGTTCCCGTTTTACTATCGTATCGATCGTGGTGGGAAAAGGTGTAAAATCTAACCGGGAAAGTACCACAAATAACGAATTGTTGTATTGCTTTCTTTATCCATCCCAAGCAATAAAAGCAAAAGAGAGGGAGAGTCACGTTGTGGTTTTTATTTGAGAGAATTCTACCGAGTTTCTGGGTTGCGTTCAGACAACTGCAGCCGACTGCATTCCAAGGGTGTGGATAGGAGCAGTGCAAACTTTCCCCAACATTCCATCGAACCATCGGTGCGTTTCACGCACACGCACGCACGCGTTTTAAGTTTCGAGTCTTATGTTGGATTTGGGAATGCTATTTTCGAATCCAATGCCGACGTGCGGACGCCATCACGGGACAATCGGTCGGGTTAGTATGGGGAGAGGAGGACACATTACCAACGAATGATGGCAATCGTAACCGATGCACATCATGATGATGATTAGGTTGACTATGCTGTATCGTCGCTGCACCACGGTATGCTGCTCTTTGATGCGCTGTTCATAAATTCCGTTCCGGACGTATAAATAGCACCGGAGGGTCGAATGCATTCCCGGAACGAAGCCTGCCCCGGTGCTCGGTTCTAATCTTGGAACGGTATCTACGCATTTGAACATTCTCCACGCATGGTATGCGAGGTCGGATGTGATTTGCGAGCCAAAACCAAAAAGGAAAAAAGAATACACGCCAATATGCAAATTCATTGCAAAAGGAACCATCTAGAAAACGCAGATCAATGAAGGAACCATCCCACAAATGGACCCAAACACTCCTGCTTCCAGGTGGAGCAACATGCGTAAACAGTTAGCGTACGGGGCTACACACCTATGCAGCGAAACCGGTTCATCTAGTGAAGTTTTCATTCATACTTGCCCACAATCCAGCTGCGAAAGGTAAACATCGTAAAGCAATTGCGCTAAATATTGCTTTCACTCATCGGATGAGAATGTGTGTTTGTTTACTTGAGCGGTTGTGCTTGTCTAAATGGTTGATTTTTTTGTTGTTGAGCTGCACAGCATCGATAATAGTTGGTAATTACCTATCCTAATCTAAGGTAATCTGGTGTTTTTTTTTTGAAAGGAAAGGATGCCAATAGCATATCTACTTCCTGGTTACAAACCACTGGAGAAAATCATCACAAATATGTCGGATATTTGTGTGTGGTCCTACCGTTGGAATCGTTATGGGGGATGGAGTTATTGGTTTGTTATTGCATTTTATCTGTAGCTCATTAGCAACATTCTTTCCTGTATATTTTGCTGCTGACTCAAGCAAACGCAATTTTTATCGTCTTGTGGAATGCGATGGAAGTAGACATCATAGGAAAGGAATTTTATTTCAAAAATAGTTTGTATCGCATAACATAGGATTTACAAGTACATTATCAGCGTTTAATATATTGATAAGTATGTTTAACATATTTATCCGATGGATATCTCTTAACAATCTGAATTGATATCAAGGTATGGAGATTTGAAAGCAAATTATATTAATTTATATTGTACGAGTACGAATATGTACATATCATTTTTTTTTCTATTTTGTGCTTTGTGAGATTGATTTGATAGGAGATTCCAGACACTTCATTTCCATTAACACGCCAGCAAGCATTCCGTCGTACGTACATGATCGTTTGTCACATTTTTGTGTACAAACGCTCGAACGACACACTAGCAAAATATGTTATTGGCTGCTGCTGCTGCCACTTTTTCCATAAATTGTATCCCCCCCGAACTCGAATGATCGTCAATGAATTTTCACGCTTTCACACACCGATTGTTTCCACGAAATAAATCACTCACGTGTGTGCGCGGGCACTTGCAAGAAGCAATGGCTCGGTTTCCCCCTGAATGACCAGGCAGCGCGTGTTTCTCTTCCAACTATTTATTGGTTTTGGCTGCTGCAGGGATGGTTCTTCATGCTGTACGGAACCCACACACGCACACACAGGCTACTGCATCTGGAGGGTCCCACGTGTAGGATTGCTGCGTCTGTCATCTTAATTACTGTCGTTCTCGCTCAGGCAACAGCTGGCCGGTAGCAAGGCCAAAGGGATTTTTACGACAATTCGCTTCCCACAAAGTGGTCCTATCCTCATCATCCAACGCGGATTTCGTTCACGTTTGCAGCCGTTTAAAGGAACGAAAACATTTTGATCAATTTAGATGATTCGTACGAAGGTTGCATTTAAAATTCCATAACCAACCGCAGCTGAGTCTTAGCTCGTGCATTATGCAATGGTGAATTTATGACGGGAGCAATCGTTAACACTGATCTTTTGGATTGAGGAGAGGTTTGGTTTTTTTTTATAGCCACCATGGGTGCCGGTGTTGGCCGCTTCTACTTAGTATCTAAACCATCTAGCAAAGCGGTAAATCTTGTTCCATCTATCGTCAGCTCAATGACACTCGCTCTGGTCTGGGTGGTGCATTAAAAAATCACTCCTCGCGGCCTTGGGTAGCTCTCGCGTGCACTCGAGAAAGTGAAATTAGGCCAAAGCTATAAAAACCTTTTATCGGATCAACGAGCAAGCTACCGGTAAAAGCGATCGATTGATGATGATGTGGACAAGTGTTTTCCATCGGGCGACCGTTTACGTTTCCGAAAGCTCTTTTTCATGGGTTGCACGCTAAATCCTTCACTATTCGCCGCCAATCATCAGGTGGAGAAGCATCCGGTGTACCTTGGTCTTGTTTGCAACGAATAACAGCAAACACACCCATCATGGTCACTGTCACCGTGGTACGGCTTGTCAATGTGGGAGATGAGGGCAAACTGGACTTCCCAATTTGCCCTTGTCCATAGCCACTGGGTGATGAGATAATTCCACACTTGCTTCGTTCGTGCTAAGGTCGGATTCCATGTTTTTAACATAATGCCTTAATTCCTTCGTCCCTGAGCAGGGTCGGGAAAGAGAGAGAGTGAGGGAGAGAGAGAGAGAAAAGAGAGAGAGAGAGACAGAAATAAAAAAAATAGCATAGCATAACAAATAATAAGAGGAAAAAAATGAAAATAATGAAGTGCCTCATAAACAAACATATTGATCGACACGGAAAATGATACGGCGGACAATAAAAAACAACAACCACTCCAGCCTATTGGTGTCACCAGTGTCGCAAGGGGATGCAACAATGTGCAACGGGAATGAAGGATTACAATTGAAAATTTAAAAATAGGAAAACTAACTCGTCCACAACATGCACAACGTGCTAACAAGGTGAAATTATGCAAGTTTTTTCTTCGATGCACACGCTGTGCTGAATCTGCAAAGCACGATTTTACACCGATTAGTCTCCGGTGGCCGATGGTTGTTTTGTCTTCATTGCCCAGAAAAAAGGTGACAGCAGGAGGATGTGGAGAACTGGAAGTTAGTTTATGAATTATTTATCAGGCTAACTGGAATAGGACGGATGGTACGTGTCTGCAGCCGAAAGGGAGCGTGTTGGTTTTGAGGTTGTTATGATGTTTATTATCGATATATTACGGTTACGGTAGCTCGGTGGAATCGCACACGAAGCGCCACAACTGTCCCCAAGAAACCGGCAGAGCAAAAGGTAGGAAGAAGGTAACCGAGAAAAACAGTCTCAAACACCGGCTGCACACACATGGTTGGTCTTTTGAACAGGCTGGAAATGCGCCAACGAACAGGACGCAGAAAATCGAACGTCAAGAAACATCTTCTTCTTGGCGATCATGGCGAAAGGAAGAGAGAGAGAGAGAGATAGATGCATAGGAATGTAAGCAAAATAACATGTAAATGAATAAGACCAAAGGAAGGTGCGCACGAATGTCGATCGGTACAGCGAGCCGGTATGAACCGGTGGTGTCGGTGAAACGGCGAGCCACAAAATGTTCGTTTTTATTGAGCCCGAGCAAGTCGTAATTCACTTCACACACACGGGCCTGTTGTGTGAGTAAATACGTCGTCAGTTTGTCGCCCGTTTCTGTGTGACGAAATTCGGTGCGTAGCTTCGAACGCGATCGCCATCAGGTGAAAATGTTGGGAGGGATGATTTCACCCCATGATCTTACTGTCATCGGGCAGGCGTGGAAGGGGTGGTCAGGGAAGAAGAATCGTTCGAGAAAACCGGCTGGCGCCAGTTGACACTTTTCCTACAAATCGGTTCCCCGTACCTGGTGTGGTTTTAATGTCTCCACCGCGAAGTGTCGCATTTTCCACGATTTGGTTTCATCGCGAACGAAAGTGTGTAGCAGTTTTCCTACTCAACCACAATGTAATAAAAAGGGGCGCAATAATGGTGGTGGTGATGGGGTGGCATTTCGATGAAACAAAACATTCAGCTCATAATCCATAAATTTCCCCAACTATTGCGAGCCAACTTGCTCAGCTTGGTGAGAAGGTGTTTGTGAGCGCTTGACAGTATGCGTTCAATTCAATCTCACACGGTCTGGGTTGTAGAAGTTAGTGTACGCGGTAGCTGACTCGATGACAAATGAGTCCCATTAAGGGATGGGGATGAAAATTTCTTGCTTGGCGTAAGATGCGCTTTTCCGACCACGACACCAGGCACCAGCTGGGGGTATCCTCGTTAAAATTTCCTTCGTTTTTTTTCGATGGGAGCAAAAGAGGGTTGGGTCGCATTCCTCGCACAGTCCAACCAACACAAAGCGCCTGAGATGACAAATTGTGTTGCAGAAACAGATCTTTTCCCGGGGCAATTCTTCGGACAGTTGGAGCAATATTTAATTTTTACTTTCCGACTAGCGACTAACTTCCGGGCGTATCGCAGTCAGAATTGGAAAATTGCACTTTAAATTCGTAGTGTCCACCCACGTAGTAAGGGAAAGTGGTTTTCCTCATTGTGTTGATACACAAGAAAAGGTTACTGCAGTCACGTCGGAAGCACATGTTAATGAGAGCAATTGTATTTTATTTTAAATTTGTTAAGAACATTTTGAGAAAAAAATTGTTTTGTGAAAAATATAATTGCAAATGTTTTCAGAAGTCTCCAAATAAGTAGTATTAATAGCGATTTTATATTAAAATTTAAAATTCAAATCTGACACACGTTCATAAATTATTGCAATAAAAGAAATTATTTTCTGTTTGAAATTTCAGAAGAAATATTTTTAAACAAAGAAAAAGACCGTGTTTAAGACACGGATTGGCAATAATCCAGTTGGTACGCTTCGTGCTTAAAACTTTCTTCACACCGAGGGCAACAAACTTTATCGTCATGGATAGCCGGAAATTATAGCATAATATTGCGTTGCACACTGTATTGCCGTACACGAAACACGAAACACTTGCCAGAAACACGATTCGAAGTGTTATTAGTGACACACGCAAACATTATGCGGCTCAAAACTGGTTGATGAACAGTTGCCAAAACTGCTCCCGCAAAAAAAACTAGGTTAATAGCCGTGCTAGTAAGCTATTTGTTACCGAGTTCCGTTGGAACATGGTATCTATGGTGTCTTCGTGATTTCTCGGGCTGGTTCCAGTGTTGGACTGTGTCCAGCAGGAGCAAAAACGGGCGTCGATCGAACGTGAAATCGAGAACGATTTGATTGGGCCCTAAAAAATAATGATGTGGTCGTTGACAGGAGAGATTGGATAGGTTTTTTTGTAACTCCTTCTTTCCGGCAAACTCCAATCAGTTAGGTGATCGAATAGGGCATGAGGAACTAAGTGGAAGGAAGTGTGATGCGAATTTCATCAAATGCATGATTATAGCAAGATGCTATCCTTTCATCACCTAATCGGGCAATTCAAATGGTCGACATTCATGTTGTTGTAACGTGAATGTTTTTATAATTTGTTTGTTGTGGCAAACAGGCTGCTAGAGATAATTCGACGCGGAGAACGTTGCTGTGGTGATCCGCAAAACATGATCAAAAATCCAAACAACAACAGTCGGGTTACTCTTTTACAGATCTGTTTGCATTAAAAAAAAAAAACACACACACACACACACACACATACACACACACAAAGTTGTCACCCAATCAGTGAGTAGAGAGAACGGATGGGATACTCTCAGTCTCAACGATTCTTTTTTTGTTAACAGCAACTAAAAATAGCGACATAATCTGGTTAAAATATAATTCTGAGCCATCACACTGTTTGTGTTTCACCGTCGGGGGGCCTGTTCGGGATCACCTCCGTTGATGATCTTGTATGTTCTTCTATCGCAAGGCATTTCCTGAAGAAAAGAAAAAAAGATCAAGCGAAGTTTAAGGCGAAGCAGAAAAGAAATAAACTCACCAATTGGCGCGTGTGTTGACGGCGTTTCTCTTTCATTCCGATAGAATCTTTTTACTCGTGACGGAAAGGAAAAAGTTGTCCCACGAATTCCGAAACACGCCAGAGCGGTATGGAAATACAGGCTGTCGAGCAAAACGGCGACGAGCCTAACCGTGCGTTTGTTTATGTTTATGGTATTCGCATAAATTTTGCACACAACACACGCTTCCACAGACGCGATCCGTCCCGATGTCGCCAAATTTTTGCTACCGTTCGGGACAAATCAGATTCAAATTGCGTCGTGAGTGATACACTTGTGCTGGGGTGGAAATTTCGTCACTTTACGTTACCGGGAATGCGCCCGAGGAATGTGCCACCATGTTTTCGTGCGAACATCATCATTAGCGGCCATCGGGTGGCGATGGTTAATCATAGCGCGAGTGAAAAATCCAACAACCCGATGACAGCAGGTGGACCATGTACGTGGATATGTTTGCTGCAACAAAACAATGCCGAATGATCCGGAAAAGAGATGACACTGACACTCAACTCTATCAAGCATTCGAGTTGATCAACCACTTTTTAGTGTTTTATTTTTAAGCAAACGCGTCAAACATCAAACGGAATTCCTATGGGGTATATTTTTGAAATCGTTTGATCCATACGATCATTTACTGGGACTGGTGGACATTCTTAATATGAAAAAAAAAACACGGTTAACGATGTGCATCTCGGTTTGAGGAGGAAAGGAAATGGAAGTCAAAATAAACTAACATGTAGCGCCTGTTTCTACCAACCAGCGCATGAGTAATGGGGGAAGCTTGACCAATTCCAAAGAGGCGTTCAATAGCTCCATCGACAGAAATCTCACATTCCGGAACAAATTCCCAGAACGAAGAGTGTGGTTACGTTTGCACCTCATGACGCCATCCGTTTTGCCCGATGATTAGTACAATATCAAAAGCATTTTCACACCCACGCACGGGTTCTGTGCTCGCCTCAAACTGATTGGCCGCATTGACGAAGCGGAACGATAGAAGCGGTACCAAATTGACAGCAGCATTGGACATTGGACATGTCCAGAAATCTGGACAACATAATAACATCGCCCGTGTCGAGCACGGTTGGCACTGCAAACTCACCAGTCCCACAAGGATTAAGCTTAATGAGGCCAGAAACACGGGAGCTCAGAATTATTCCGTCCATCCGTGTATTGTAACAAAGAGAGCACGTTTTCGTAGCAACCGTTCGGTTTGCGCTTTTGTGTTGGCAGGAACTATAGCCCGAGCGACTAAGCTCGACTAGCAGGGCCTTTCGGTACGCAAAGACCGCACGTGACACGAATGTGGTGGATTAGTGTGTTTGTGCATTCGTTTGGTTCATTTTCGAACATTAGTCATTGCAACTGTCGGATCAATTTGGTTTGGTACTTTATTTATTGCTGTTAATGCAAACAAGAAAGGAATCTTCCGACTCGTGTACATACGCCAAGTGGAAGATGCCACAATTGTCCGGAATGGAAAGTGATAAGCCTGGCTGTTACACTTTTTTTTGCAATCGGAGAAATGCAGAAAAGGAAATTTACATTTCACAACCCACACCGATATAGTCTCGTTTCTGGCAAATGTCACACGAAATGGATCGTACAGCATCACATCCCGGGGAACGAAGGGTACCGGGACAGATGACGTCACTTCGCAACGGTGACGTACTGCTGGTACATTTGCCCCTTGCTGACAGTACGTGGTACGAGTGGGTTAGGTTTGGTTTGGCTTGTGGCTAGGGCCCACGCTGATAAAACAATTACTCTCGTTCGTTTAATGCCGTGAAGAAGCGAAAACCGTTTGCAGATGGTAGATGTGGTGCCTTTTTTGCTGTTTGATGTGTTGGTGTTTTGTGGGTTGGTTTATGGTGTAATTTCTGCTGAATAGTACATTTTCTTGAATGAAGTGAAATGGATGGCAAATTAAAGCAAGCAGTTCTTCAGGCACGAATGAATGAGCACGTGTTTTTACAGTAATGAAGCAAAGGGCAATGTTTAAAGTAGTAATAATTTAGCTTTCCCTTCAAAGTTATAGAACTTTTACATGGATGAGTGGGTTACAAACTAATAGTTCATGATATTTTGAATGTCATTTTGGAAAATCGGTCACAACTCACCATGCGTCTCCATTGGGTTTCTTTTAATTCGCCTTACTGTTTTACTGGGAAGGGAAATAATTATTTGACCTATTTATAAAATGTATATCGGTTTCATATGATGTTTGATGATAAAAAAAACGAAAAAAAATCTAACCTCTCTTCAATCACAATGAAAAGTTCGCGTGGCAACAGCACATGCATAAAGCATAAAATAGCCTTGGGTGACCGTGGAAAATTAATTAAACACACCCATTGGCAGACGCCCATTGGTATCTCACTGTTCACGCTTCAGTTAAAACAATAACTTTTGAATCGAGATGTGCAAACATACGCAATTGATAATGAAAACACGAGCTTGTTGCGATGCTGATGTTGGATTGTGTCCAAGATGTGTTCTTTGTAATCGTGCTTGAAGTAAGTGGGGCTTTCTCTTCGGTTTTTCTTTTTTATTGTTTACTGATTGAAGGAATACAAATGCTCCTTGATTGTACTCTGATTCTAATTGGTAAAGAAATGTGATTCTACTTTGAACAATAGACATTTGTATTTAGAGAAGAAATACTCTCAACTAACTCAGCTTTTACATAAGATTTACCTATTTTTGTGATGTTCTTCATTCCAGTTTGATCTTATTGGGAGCACAACAATAAATACCACGAACCAGTCGTTCCCGCAAAGTGTGGCCACGATGAAAACAGAGGAGAAAACAAACGTGCCACGAGTACGGATAGCTGTGCTCGGGAACGTGAACGTCGGAAAATCTGGTGAGTAATATGACAGTGTTTTTCGTATTTTTGGTTTAATAATCGTCTTCTACTGACACGAAGGTTAATTTAGAAGGTTTTACAAACGCAGCATACAAAGTTGTAAACTTGCATTTGCGTGATATTTCACCCGAAAAATCCATTCCGATGTGTACGGATCAACAAAAATGAGTAAACAGATACACAACAGTGGTATAAAGGCCTCGCTAAACCAATATACAAGCGTTTGCGAGTTTCTCCGTTTCCACTTGATCAATTAGTGCAAAGTCTTTTGTTTGATAATAAACAATTGATCAAGTTCGTGAATTCGTGAACATCGAAACTTCTCTACTGCGATGAAAGCCGAGTTCCTGATCGGAAGCAAGCATTTGTGTATTTTTCCCCGGTTTTTCATTCTCACACCACCGTATGGATGCAAGATGTTTTTGCGATTCACGATCGATGCTTTTGCTGCTAATCGCATCACAAGTCATGATCGAACGCATCAGACCTTGATCGTGCCCTCCAGAATGTTGGGACCATTCAAACCGCTTGTTAGTTTTTCCCATTTGCTAAACAATCGCGCATGATTTGGTGTGGGACTTCCAAAAACGAAGTGTCGGTTCGTTGTGCCCTTCAGCTGCTGTGAGCATCCGTGAGATTCGTATGACCGTGGACTTGGTGATGATGCTCACAGGACCATGGATTTGATTTATTGTGTTAATACTGCCCACTCGACAGAACTATTGTACCGGATTGTGAATGGGAAATCCAAACCGATAGGGTGGGTTAGCATTTATTGACACGAACAAGCACACTTCGCATTCCTCCGGGAGAATACTTTTGTTCTCGGGTTGGCCTATTGAGAGGAAGACGGTACACAAGTTTAGTCACTTCTGCGAAGAAGCAAACGTGACCGGCAGAGAAGCCGCCCACGACTAAATCCACTTGTTTGGGGTTTTGCGATGTGACTTTAAAACGCGCAACGGACAAACAGCGCACTGCCGCGTTGGATCGGCTTTTTGGCACGCTGGATTTTCACGTTTCGTTACAGTTGACCGTGCCGTGAATCATCGCCAACGTATAGATAGTGCCACACGGTACGCCCAGTGTCCATCTGTTATTTAAAAAGGGCACTAGACGCCTTTAAAATACACAGCTAACGGTTGCGAGCAATGAGAAGTGTCAAAAAAGAAACCATAAGCTTGTGTGTGAGCGAACGAGTTGGCATCCGTTCAATACAACCGCGTGGATGAATATTGTTTCGCGCGGTTGGAGTGGGAAAATCGCTTTTTGTCGGCTTTTTTTTTTCAAGTGAAGATAACAAAACATTTGCCATGGCAGATTTGGCATCGTTTTGCGAAGGAAACGTACTAGGTTTCTTCCTTCCTCTTAAAAGTCGGGAAAATTCGAGGAAAAAAATCCTCGAACCAGTTGACCCAACCCATCGCATCCCATTTTGCGACAATTATGAAACTGTCACTCATCGTTACTCGTCGTTTTTACTGGCAAGCAAAACAGCTGGTGCCAACAAAAAAAAAAAAATGGGAGATCCGTCAGACAATCTGGTAACCGGTGCCAAATAAGTTGATCGATTTGCTGTCTCTTATGTGATTGGAAGGGAAATTTTTCATTTCGCTTCCGATTGGGTGCGGGCAATGCAGGGAGCATTTCATTGCGGAATATTATTTATTCTTGTGAGCCGCGCAGGGTTTGCGACTCTTTGCGATAGCTAAGCGACCTTCGGGGATCGTGTGCTGTGGGATGACTTTTTGTGAAGGTGCGCTAGTAGCAGCAGTTGCATCTATATCGGGTTAGATCGGGGAGCAAAGATTATTTTTAACCAGGTGGGGTTTTTATGGCGTATAGCGAAGAAAATCCATTGCAGTCGTTGCAGTTGCATTGCCGGTGTTTGTCTATTTTCTTAAGATTTTTTTATGTACTTTGCTACCAAAAAGGGGTTTGATATTTACGAAACGCTGGAAGGATTTGAAAAACCGGACCTAAATGGGGGATATCTTCCCAAAAACGATCAGATGTTTGAGATCTGTTTGAAGGTAATGACTTTCTGTGACGAAATCTCACAACATCCGGGAGTGTGAGAGTGAAGTATGACCGAAGGATAGCAAATAAATATGCTCTCTGCTAACCCCGCGGCCAACACGGAATAAACCCGCGTGGATTTAGTTTGCTTTTGCCTTTCGATCGTCCCGTTGTAAGCTGTCAGCAGCTCTTGAGCTCCGGGATGGAAGATGTATCGTCTATGGATGGTGCCGTATCGGATAAACAGTCGAACAAATAAACTACCCCATTCGAACCGGTTTCTCATGATGCATCAAATTGTGCATTAATATGCAGGTGGGAAAGTAGCGTAGAAATTTTCCATCGCTACCTGTTTCATTCGACCGTTTGCTAGGCGGAAATACACTGCGATATCCGTCCCGGTTCCACCTTAATAAACAGCGGTAACATTTGTTTTACTGCTGCTCGGGGTGCGTTTGTTTACGCTGCATGTGTGCACATTTTATCTCAATGAAGCTGCCCGGGTTTTATGTATTCGGAAATAATTTTTGAATCTTGAATGTAAACGGCTGTTTGAATGGGAGAGTATGGCGCAATTTAATGATGGTAATAAGTCGATGCTTGTACGTGGTAAATACAAATGTATGTATCGCGATCGTGTGCGAAAAGAGAAGTTTTCAAATCAATCTAATAATATTAACATATTGCGAGTTATTATTTGAAACAAATATTACGGAAGAACGTTATACAAAACTACGTTTCTACCAAACTACGCTTTAAATCGCACATTTGCGAAAGCGTGGAATCGTTTAGAGATTTAACGATTCTTTTACGTGTCGATGGATGTATTTATTTTCTATTCCAATTCGTACAGCGCCATACTTGCGTTTGCAAAACAATCCCGATAAATGTTCGATTTGAATTGCAGCGATTTTTCCCGCGTCGAATGGTTTACTTACATTACGCCATTTCCCCGTGACCCGAGATCGAGACTGCAGAAATGTCGACCGGAACGATTGCAATAGTAAACATTTCGCGCTGAATGAGCAGCTTAGTTTGCGATCACGCTGTGAGAAGATGCTTTTGCTCCAAGCGCAAGGCGGAAGGTTTTATTCCCCAACCTCAGAGCCATGGCTGGAGTTCAATCGTTCGTTAAAGGGTAATACAAAGGGGAAATTGATTTAACGTAACACTAGTCGGCTGCAGTACTCCGGGGCGGATTGAACGTACCCCGGATCAAACGCAATTCAATCCCTCAGCAAGGGGTCTCGTCACAGCGTCGTTCGCTGGTGATGGTGGCACCATCCGGTTCTCCACGGGGAGGATGACATTGTGTACTTTTGTTCGATGGCCTACTCAAGTGTACCGTTGTCATCGGACACACACGCAGCAGAATCGCAAAGCAACAACAAAATCAAAACCGGACATTTTACGCACCCCTGAAGAAAATGGCACCAGCTAAAGTGCTACTTCCGGTTTGATGTGGTGCGTTACTTGACAAAGATTTATCCGGTGGCGGTTTCATGTCACCGCTGGAGATGAGAAAAAATCGAGGGCGAAATGTGCTGAAACTCGACATGTCAACCGTCCTTTGTCTAAACGTCTTTTAGGGACAACGAACTGAGCCGATGACTAGGGAATTATTAGGTGTCCATTAGTGTGATTAGAGCACGCAGCACCTATTTCCGTTGTTTTGGAGATGAAGGACGTCCAAGATGTGTCCGTGTGTGTCACACTTGTGACAACTTCCGTTGAGTTGTTATAGTTGGATAGTTCTAGCCTACGCATCCGATTCGAATAAGAACTCATTCATAGTCGTTCGACCTGGGAAGATCTTTACGCTACTGATCGAACCGGGCATTTCATCCATCTTTCACACTAGCCGGGGCGGCCTCTCGCTGACAGCTATGCGGCCGTCGACCTCAATTACTGTTGCTCCTTCGCACGAACGAGATTGATGGCGATCCAAACTTTTTGGGCACAAAACTAGACGTTCATTTTTTTTTTTTTGCGAACGGTTGTGTACCATCGAACGGTTTCGGATGACTGACAACTCGATTCTCACGTTGACATACACATAGTGTGGGTTCAGACATTCTACAAGATCAGCATCATTCGAGAAGCTTTGTTTGTGTGTGTTTGTTTGTGCGTTGTCCTTCTTCTGTTGGAGCTTCCCCACATCTTATTCCGATGTATGACACACTTACATGATCGGTGTATCATTTTTCACTAGCATCGAGCGCAATTGGGGAGTTTAGACCACTTCCTCCAATGTTTTGGAGAAAAGTCCGACAAAATCCCTGACGACCCCTTTCTTTTGCAAATGGCCGTTTTGTGGCCAACATGAAAGCAAATTGCACAAGGTCACACCAACCGGCCGGCAGATGGTTGTCGTATTTATCAATTAGCTGCAAACCAACCGGACGTACGGCCATTGCGAGTAAACACATACCAGCCACGGTGCCGCGGGCACTGTGGGCGAGTACTTTGGCAGAAGGAAACCGCGTGGACGTATTTGCAATGGAAATTTATGATATGAAGAATAGGTGACCGTCGGTTTTGGTTATCGACGCGTCTTTGACCTAGATTGGGTCCACACATTTTGTCAGTGGTCGATTTCTTCGCCACGCGTTTCTTCTTTACTTGGGTGGCCGTACATCGTACGGTCGTAAAAACGTACAGTTGAGATATTGTACGACACGCTAGAAGTGATGGCTAAGTGGCGGACCACTTTGCGCGTGAGCTTCGCATGAGGAAGTAGGAAATTTTTCATCACACCCACCCATCTCTTCGCTCTTCGCAATTGGGAGTTAATCTCGGTGGATTGACTGTGTCTCTTTTATCTTACACCGTCTGGGCAAGCAGTGGTCAAATTTTGCCATGGTTTGTGCAATCAGGGCTCTGAGTATGCAGGAAGAAGACATTGCAAAGGCGCAGCGCATTATAGATGTACACGTCGGTGAAGCATACCAGCAAATATTGAGGTGAAGGAAAGTCATGTTCGGACGTAATCGACATAAGCTTCGTGACTAATGCGGTGTCGTTTTCACTTTTCCCGGCACGACCTCGAAGTCAATCATTGAAATGTCTACGATTAGCCTTCGATCATGAGATGCTAGTGATGAAACGATCATTCGCACGCTTATAATTTCGAGATGAAAGTGTGTTTCATCGAGCTGTTTCCTGGGTTTTATTGTTGCGAAAAGTAAATAGCAGTATGCGGAAAAAGAATCAATCTTCCATGGATACAGAAGAAGAACAGTAGCGACTGTGAGCTGTTTCAATCCGGTCACTGCAATTCCCGCAGCGTGTGTTGCAACAGTGGCGAGCGTAACCTCATGTTTGCCACATGTCGGTAGACAGTGCTCAGTAACTGGCTGGCACGTGTGCCCTCCAGCAGTACACACGGTTCCGCAAGGGTCATGCAATGCACGGAGCTGAAGGCTTTGGAAATGGATCGAAAATTGCAGTAACAGCCACTTGCCAGGCAGAACGATGGCAGGATGTGTTCCCATTTTCAGCACGGTTGATGCAGAAAGGATACAGCCAAAGCAAATACCATCCCAAGGCTGCTGGTTTATTGATGTGACATTTTCTTGCTCTCTTTTCAGCCCTCACCGTCCGTTACCTAACCCGACGATTTATCGGCGAATACAGTTCCAACACGGACCTGCTGTACAAGCAAACGGTGACACTCGACAGCGGTGTGCTGGATGTCGAAATCGTCGACATTTCCGCCGAAAACGACAACGGATTCCCGGTGGAACAGATCCAGTGGGCTGACGCCTGTCTCATCGTGTACAGCATCACCGACCGAGGCAGCTACGAGTACGCCCAGCGGTCATTGGCCGAGCTGAGGCAGCTGCAGAATGCACCGTCGGCCTACCTGGTCGGTAACAAGGCCGATCTGGATCATTTGCGTGAGGTGAGTGTACGGTTGCCATTGAACCCACTTGAGTGCGTACCTGGAACGGAGCCGGTTAATTGGAGAGCTACCACTTTGAAATGGGCCCCGGTTGTTCGGGTTGCTAACACGAATCGATGGAAGGCGGAAGAGATAGAGTGAGTGATGAAAATGTGTGCTGCGAAACTACTTAGAGCCCACCGCCGTGTTGATGGAGTTCGCATCGAACGATGTTGTCGAAGGCGACAATTGGCTGCATCAAGTGATGCAAGACCGCATGGTAACTGTTGTACCGGGTCGCACCAACCGTAATGATATCGCAATAGCAATTCGCTACCACTCCTACATTCGACTTCTGGCTCTGAATGTCCAGCTCGATGCCCTTTTCGCTGTGGAAACCTACGCGTTTTGATCTCGCACCAACGTTATGGGAGTTTTCCAATTTGTCGCTCCGAAGGATACTGTGTGCCAGTCCAGCGACATTTGCATTTCGGTAGTGGAGATGTTGGTTCGGTTGGTCTTAAAAGAATTGACTCCCGTAACCTTCACTGCTGTGACTACTGTTGTTGCACGGTAGAAATTGATAATTAACTTAAAACCATCATCTGCAACGCTGCCAACTTCACAACCTCTTGCCGAGTCTTGAATGTTCGTACCTCTTCGTCTACTGCGGTTGCTTCTCCCGAGGTAAATAGCACTCAACCTTCATGGTAGCGTCTGGATTATGTTGCGAAAAAGTTCATTTTTCACCGTTTCACCGTGATGGGCAGAGTAAAAGTAGCAAGAGCAATGGAAAAGAAAATTGAGACGAAGAAACAAAATGCCAAACGTCTGTGTATGCGTACGCCAATTAGAGCGTGACGTGAAATTGAATGGAACCTGAGAATGAAACGTATTACGGTGGAGAGTTTCCCGCGAGGAATTTCAAGGGGGCACTGTGATGTTGGAATCATTTTTCTCTTCGCATCTGACATGATGGTAATGTGAGCGAGACAGAGGTAAGGGTTACCTTCGCGTATTTTGAAGCCATAACATTACACGAACAGGGTGCTGATCATTCGATCGTTTTGTAGATTGGTTTTTATTTTTACTTTCAAAATTAAAAATGGTTCCCCCAACCGAATCATTAAATCCGAAGCATCGCGAAGCAAAATGAGTTTTCTTACTACATCTGCTTCTTGCTGCACAACTGGATCTTGATATTCCTCCCAATTAACGATGGGAAACGGAACTGCTGGCTGAAACATGCTCCACGCTTCGATATAAACATTCACGCAACATCGTGCGTGCCATATATCGTGTACAAATGCTACACAAGGGAGTTGGAGGTCGTCGAGTTATTATTGATTTCGCGAAAAACACCATGCGTCTCCACTGACAGTTCCAATCACTGTGTTGGACAATGGAGTGCTTAGCAACCACAAAAAAAACCCGGGGAAAACCCCAAGAAGGAATGTTCCACCTTCTTCATAACTTCTTTACACGTGATCGAGCCGTGATGATCTTGACCGAATGCGAACCCGAAATTTTGACCGCTGGTGGTGGGCGAACATCACTTGACTATAAATCTATTATCGATTGGCTGTAAAGTGGCGGATGGTCTGGAATCTGGGCTGGGCTGGTGCGAAATGGACAGTACGCGGCCGTCGACAACTCATGAAAATGTTGATGGATTTTTTTTTCCTGGGCAAATGCTTTTTCCTTTCCAATCCCATGTGATTGGGTCAATGAAATGCTAGAGATACTTCAGGTTTGTTAAACTTTTCGTGGAATAATGTTATTGTGATGTACTTGACACTTGAGCTGCTATTCTATTTAAATACTGTATATTTTGTAACAGTAATAGTAATTATATTTTTTAAAGAGCACAAAGGATGTGTAGCTTAGTTGCATCATTTGTATCCATTTCCATTGCGGAAGACTTGTACAGCAGGACGCCTCTGCAGCAGAGATAAATATTTAGGGAGTAAAACGAATAACCGCAACCACGAGTACCAGTTGAACATTTTTGAAGCAAGGAATGTGCTATTGTTTATACAAGCCCACATTCACCCAGAGGGAATTATTTATGCACGGATGAGTACGTGATCGCGTGAGTGGCACAGCCGCACCGTGTGCATGTGCATCGTGCATGATCGGCAGCGCTGGTGAGCTGTCGATCGATTACAATACGAAAATCAGCTCACCAATCCCCTGCGGCATGTAGAATTAGAACTGAAGGAGCGAAAACTTAACCCCTCCGCAGATGAAGACGAAAACAGCATCAAACCGGATTGGCCTCGTTCCCGAGCACGGGTGAGCAGTGGCGTGGTGTGTTCACCTGTTTGCATCGCTCGCCCTGCATTCATTAGTCACGGTGTACGGCACAGAATGCAGTACTCGTGTGAAATCAGCGCTAGACAGGTTGCCGCTAAGCAGCTCTTAACCAGCGGAGGACAAGAACTCTCATTAACACGTGTAATTTGGCAACCGATTTTGCAACCAACGAAAAAAGTGAAGACACAAACAAGCGGCCTAGTCGATGTCGGGTTTGCAATGCCGACGGGCAGCGCGCGAAAGAAGCTTGTTAGTGGCCTAATCGAAATTAATTATGATGCCAATCGGGTCCGGACGACTTGAAACGTCGCGCGCCCAAGAACACCACCGTCAAACGAGTACTGACAACCGGGCAAAACCCGGTCGGACCCGTGGCGGTGGCGACATTATCCAGAGTGCTATCTAGCTTGACCCAGATTCGCTTGCTGGTTTCGTTGGGCAAACGTACCTGAGGACAGCGAGGCAGGTTTGTGGTTGTCGGTACGTCGCAAGATTCGCAGACGATTAAGATGTCACCGAAGGCTGTCACTGTCCGCGGGCCAGTTTCGGACGCTTTCGGGGTGGCAGTTCGTTAACCTTGGTCTTAGGATACGGCCAATCGGTGCCAATTTGTTAGTGCGCGACAGAAACACGGGATCGTGATCGGGCACGGCGGTTGACTAATGTTTTGTTTTCATCCTAAGTTTCAAGCATTTGCACAGTGCTCCATTAATTTCTCATCACTAGGCGGGTGCTTGGGGCGATGTTTGGAACATACATTTATCAAAGATCAAGCGGAAAAAAGTGACATTCGGAGAGCAGAAATATGCAAAAAATATCAAAAATGAATCGAGAGGTGGGCAAATATCTTGTGCTGTACACTGAAAACCACTTAACCTAGTTTCCGGTGTTGGTGTTCCGCTCCGGGTTCCGTGACTGTGCTGTGAGGAATTTGTTTTTTTAATGAAAGTAATAATAACAAATCCATCATTATCTCCTCTCACCCAGGTTCAGGAAACGGAAGGAGCATCGTTGGCCGCATCGCACGCGATCGGTTTCTGTGAAGTTTCGGTCGCCGACAACACACCCGCACTCTACAAAGCCTTTGAGCGTCTGCTGGTAGAATCCCGGGCCCGTCCAGTGAAGCCACGCAAATTTTCCGTCAGCAAAATGTTTGGTAAGTTTGCTTTATCTAACCATAGTCAAGTAACCCTTTAGTAAAGTTTATTGTGTTTTTAAGAATATTTTGTTATTTTTTAAACTTATTTCTTTGTTTCTTCTTTACTGTTTATCTGCACTGCAGGTACGCTGATCGGTAACAATGGCACACGGCAACCCCCGGTCAGCCAGGGCACGGTTGTACCATGTCACAAAGGTGAGCTGCACAAGTCGCGAGTGATGAAGCGGCGCCAGGCCTTCACAGCGACTGCCTCCCTATGACCGACGTCGACCACGGCCGAGGACAGCAATTAAACAAAGCAAAACGCGTGCTTGCAGGTGTACAGCACACACGGACAGAGTGCGCTCAATCTCACGCGTGTGGAGATGATCGAGGAGGGGATACGCAAACCATGGCACGACGGGGTGGATGTTTGGGGCTAACAAAATTTGTGATGATAGAAATAATATTGGAAGTGATCCTATGCTCCATCCTGTCCCATCCCGTTGTGAAGGCCTTTGCTAGTCGTGTCGTAGAACACGGCAAGTCAAGTCGAGTTCATTTGCGTGTCGATTCATGCGGTTCTGCCTAGCCGTCTCATCTACTCGTAGCGCTCTATTGCATCTATTTTTCCGTTCTTGATTTAATCCAATTTAATCTCATCATTGCTTCATCATCTCGAAGGGGACGCCTTTATCGTTTTAGCTAAAGGTATTGACTCCTCGCCAATCATCTACAGGATGCAAGGGGCTTTGTATGTGTGTGCACGAACATGTTGATCAATTGCGAATCCTTTCACCGGAATCGATACCATCTCGCTTTCGAACCGATAACATTGGCGCGTACGCGTAGAATCTTGAGCTTTTCCAGGGAAAACAGCAAGCAATAACTTCGCGGCGGAAGGAAAAAAGCGACCTTTCGAATGGAAAATTTCCTTCACGCAGGGCGCAGGGATTTTCCACCCAATCGAGCCTCATTAGTGTTGCTGTTGGATGCAGACCGTATGATGCGGGTTTTGCAGGGATGAGTTGTTTTGTTTTCCACGTACAGTCAATCGGAAAAGTTAGGATATGGAAGAAAAAACAACTCCATCCCAAAGCAACTGGGCAGGCAAAGCGATATTCCACGTGGCATTCATTTCGGATGTACGGCGATGGTAATTATGTTATTTGTTTTTTGCTTTCCTCATTCGCATTCCTGTCTGCGTTACTAGCTCGCCTAGTTCAATAATGAAAGTAAAGGATGAGCGAAACGGTTTATGGTTATTTGTTGTTTTCGCATCATTAGCTCAGCAAAAAGGTTTGCTTGGGGAGGACAACGATAAGATAACCCGAAGCATATTACCTTCCCTGTCCCCAAGGGTATAATCAAGTGCATGTGTTTGTCGGATGGCAGAGCATATGTGGGCGGTTGTAATTTTCCACATCAGAGCCGTACGGGAGACACCTTAAATCGAGGAGATTATAAAAAAAACTTTCCATCGTTTTTCGTCACTATATAGCATGTTTTATTCGCAGAGATGGATAAAACGGGAGATAATGTACGAATGGAGTACAATTATCACTCAACACAAAATTAATTTAAACTGCAGTCACTGAAGAGGCATTTTGGTATCAGGATTTCCGACAAATAATTTGATTTGATAGCCAATTTCGGACGCTCATCTCTGGTAGGAATTTATTTCCATACACTCCTCAAGTGACTGTTACAATTACAAACTCAGTGGTGTTTCAAATTCGGGTCAAAAATAAACAATCAAACTAGAAAAGCACGTTCGAATCGCTTCTGGGATAGATGTTCTCCTAAATGGTTCGGTGGAAAATGTTTTTTGGAATGGAAATTTATACCTCGGGGTATAAACCAATATCCTGTCCCACCCGATAAAGCTTTTGTTTAGTAGTAATGCTTTTTTTTTAGAGACGAGGATGGAATTGCCTTCGGTGTTCCAAACAGTGCTCATTCAGCGTGAAGTTTGTTTTCCAATTAACAACTTTGTCCTGGGGAAAATTTAGGAACTCTGTCGATATTTTGTTGTTATTAGTGGTAGAAAAACATCCGACTGCTTATTTTCTGTGTTGGGGAACTTTTGTCGTCCGTTTTGATTATTATTCACCGAACGCACTCTTACTACCGGCGACGAGCTTCCCGCGAATGACGCTCCCGCAATAGGAACTCAGGTGTATTTTTAGGCCAATAGTTGTATTTAACCATTCTAAACTGCGTTCCTTAAAGCACACCTACTCGTATGTGATAAACCGCAAATCAAATGTGATTTGCTGGAGTGAAGGCAGAGGCGGGATGATCTGACGATACCGTAACGACGATCTATTTCCGATATCCGGCACCAACAACGAGCTGAAATAACCGAGATGTCTACCCCTCTTTGCTGCTTTTCAAATATATTTGTTTGATCAAACTGTGCAATAAATTTAGCACCACATTTGCACACAATCAACGTCATTTCAAAACGATCAAACTAAGATTTGCGAATAAAAATGTCTCTGAGGTGTAAGTGCGACTCCCCTTGCGGAAAACCTTCTCGAAGATGGGATGCACTGCTTTCGTCGGTTCTTTGTGAGCTTACGGTTTGACGCAAGTGCGCGCATCCGTCAAGACCTGGGGCAGGTTGATACACGGGAGGAGGACCTAAACCAAAACCCCAGCCCTGTCAGTGGCAGACGATCTTTTTTCTATTTCCACAGTCCCCTGCGTTTGCCCGGATTCGGCTTCGTCTGGTGGGGGTGCTCTCGCTCTGTACGCGAAGGTGTACGCGTCTCTGTGTGGCCGCGGCATATTAGAGGTGCAATGCGAGGAGTTCGACTGTGGTTTGACTCATCGTAAAAATAGATCCCAACCCTCACCTACACCTGCAGCCGGTGTGTTTTCTGCTTCTTCTTATTGCCATCTATTTGGCCGGTCCTAACGGCTGGGCCGGTTTTTTGCTTCACCGGAACCGATCGGTGAAACGCAGCGCGAAACACACAGTGTGACAAACGTCATAGCCGCAGTAAAGCCGGGGCCGGTATGGTGGCGGGCGGCGCCAGGTTGGCCGGGTGTACGGTATTGGCATTTCCGGGCCCGATGATGAAACTGAGAGTACTAAGAAGCCAAGGAAGAAAATATAAAAGGAGATACAGTGGGTGAGTGTTTAATTCCAGCATATGCTGGGCCGTACGTCATGCCTGTCCCGGTCGTAGCGGCATTGTTTTTGAACGGGCCTCCTATCGGCCCGATGGGTGACGATGTTTAACTATTTTTGAATTCCTTTCGCTCGGACAGAAAGTTATGCTTGATGGGGATGGCGTTATTTGTTTCGTTTTGCATTCGTTTGCCTCGCCCCCAGTGCGAACGGACGTGCCAGCGCATCCCGCAGACGTCATTGGGGAAGCTTGAAACGAAAAAAAGATGCTTCGAACGATTTTCTACTGCTTTTGACCAGCGATCTTCTCGCTCGATCTTACCGCCGACGCGTTTGTTTTGTAGTTTTGGTGCCACGCAAAAGGCACCGAGATGAATGAGTTGTTTTTGCGATGAGCGTTTTTAAACCATTCATAAAACTCGAGCCATCAGGTTGTGTAAAGGTTATCAACTGGTTGGCAAGATGGAGAACAGCACGACGTTCTCAATATATGATGGTATGAGATTCGCAAATGATCAACAAACGATTGGAAAGCATTTTCTATATTTGATATTTTGTTTTGTTTTTTGAAGCTGTTTGTTTGTTTCGAAAGCATTTTGTGTGTGTGTGTTTTTAATTGGACAAGACACGGTAGGGAAGGATAAAGAAAATTGTCAAGTAAGGCTGTGAGTAAAGTTAAGTTTCTTTCGTCCGGAAGACCTTCCCCACTACTTCCTGTTTGATCACTGTAAATCTGTAGAGGTTTTTTGAGAACTTATGCCCATACAAACCAGTACTTGCATCTTTGTATCATTGCTTTACTTCATACGCACTGTAAGTTTCCGTGGGGTAGCTCCAAATCCCACTCACTAACACAACCCCAGCCTAACTCTCGCTAATGGATGTCAATGTTAAAAAAGAAAAAAACATGCGATAACAATTCCCACTACAGGAAATGAAATGTAAGGTTAACACATAGTCTGCTTCAGCGCGTGATGCATAAACACATTTATCTCGTGCCAGAAAGTAGGACGAGAATAGGAGAGCAAAACATTAATTGATAAAACTTAGTAATCGAGTAGGGTGGTGCAGATAGTAAAACGATACTAAAGCACTGTTTACCAGTGTGCCAGCGTGAGCCTGATATCAAATTATATTTACCATCATAGTGAAGGATAGTAAAACTATTAACTGATCAAGCTGGAGCCTATTGTTATCATAAGCTAGGGTGAAAAAGAAACAAAAAATCACACATATATAAAAAAGCGTTACTTATAACAATATACAACTGAAGCACAACCATAGCTAGAAAAAAGCGAAAGAGTTCTACAGAGGAAACAACAGAAATATAATCGTGTATTGATGCTCATCCAGAAATTATACAACTATTGTTGAATAATTTAAGCACCCTTATTCGATAACGAATCGATTAAGCTAACGATTAAAAAGTCCCTTTTTCCCAATATTTCCAAAGCATAGTAAACTCCCAACGAACTGAGACCCCACGCTCTCCTAAAGTAATTTCGATAATTGATTACGAACCCGAGCAGAGCTGATGGAGAACTGATCTAGTTAGGTGAGCGGTGATTGATAGCATTAATATACCGGCCCGCCGAAGGAACAGTTCCTGCGGTAAAATGTCCAACAATCAAGTGAGAATATTCTGTAATGAGCGCGAACGCATTTTGCACGATCGATTTGATGTGTTGCTTCTTTCCCTTACCTTAAACGATGATAAGTTTTGCTGGTGAAAGAATCTCAATCCCATCTGCCCACTGAAGTCCCCGTTCCCTATTATTGTATTATTAACTGGTAAGTGTTGTAGTCGTGCAAGGTGGTAGGAGACGGTGTTATCAATTATGAGCTGCGTGGCCAAATAAGGACACTGGTCCCTTTTACGATCGATAATTGTTTTTCGTTCGATATCGGTGAAATAAAGTTTAGAATTTGTACTAAATAATGAATAATGAATGATTGGTGCACTGTTTCATTGCTGGATTTCCGAGAGATATATCACACCTTTAACCTATGTAATGTTAATGTTAAACCATACTCATTTTAAAATCCACTCATAGTTCACCCAAGGTAAACGTTTCTTACTGTGGCCGTGGAACATGCTGCTTATAATGATGCAAATGTTTGGTGTACTTACGGATGCATCGAGGTCACATCAAACGTGATATCGAGTGTTATGAACTAAGACCTGTTGAACTGCCTCTAGGTCACTGCCACGTCACGTTGCTTCCGCTTCTCTATCGACTTTAGTGCAGTATGCGTGTGCCTCGTCATCGGTCACATCAAACCGTGATGACCGTTCATTATGCGAGCTACATCAGCGCGGTCAACACGTCAACCGTCGGGATGAATGATGGAGTCGAAAAATAAATATTTAATTCTGCATGAGTGTGCGTGTGTGTGTGTGTGTGTGTGTGTGTGGATGTGTGCGGGCAAAGATAATGTATTTGGTGTGCAAGTGCAAACGAACCACGTGTTTGCATAATCGAAAGTAGCACTGTGCCACCACGTGATTTCGACCGGAAGATAATGGCAATAATGTGATGCGGTTCCATTAGCCATCCTTGAGGGTCGGTTATGTGTTTAAATGGTTTTGTTAATTCTTTAGTGCAAGTTTGAGGGGAATCTTTTAATCCTGTAGCATACATGCCCACAAAACTTCCATGCACGGTGAGGAAACGTGAAAAACAACTTAGGCTGGCGAGTTTATTATGTTTGTGGAGTATATACGTCAATGAAATGTTATGCTTTGCTATCGAATGACTCAACTCGAAACCGGTAAGATAGTAAGCAATTAAATAGGTGCTTCATACATTAAATTACATCGGACTAAGTCAAAGCGACCGATGGTGTATTGGTAACAGTATCGGTCTTCACACGACAGGAGAGGGCCAAAATCCCATCCGGACCAATGCCCCGTAGCAAGGACTAACTATCCGGCTACGTGGTAAAATTTAGTCTAGCAAGCCAGAAATACTCACATATTCCTCTGAGACATAGACTTTGTCCGAAACTGACGAAAACCTCTTTGCGGCGTTCGAAAGGCAGATGCTCAGAAGGGTTTTTGACTCCGTATGCGTGGAAGGACAATGGACGAGCCGGTACAATGACGAGCATTATGAGCTGTCCGGCTAACTTACTGTCGCACAGCGCTAGGTGGGCTGGCCCACGTCATGAGAATGAAACCGGACGACCCAGCCCGTAAGGTCTTTTTAGGTCGTCCACATGGACAGAGGAGGCATGGTAGGCCCAAATTGATATGAGGTAATGGCGTTGATGTGTCCGCCAGAAAGGACGGGATAATGGTTTGGAAGTCGAAGGCACTCGGCCGTGAGCGGTGTAGAGGGGAGGTGAACGGTGGGCTGGCCCACGTCATGAGAACGACATCGAACGACCCAGCCCGTAAAGTCTCTTTACGTCGTCCACATGAACAGAGGAGGTGTGGTAGGTCCAAATTGAGATGGAGTGATGGAGTTAATGCGTCCGCCAGAAAGGCCGGGATAATGGTTTGGAAGTCGAAGGCACTCGACCGTGAACGGTTAAGAGGACTCCTGCAGCAGGCCAAGACCGCGCAACGGATGTGGCGCTGGATAAGTAAGTAAGCTAATCAGAAATGGCAGGTTGGTACGCCAAGAAAAGAGAGAGAGGCTGAGTCAAAGTCGCATTCGAGACCGGTATTGCTCAGAAGGTTTTTCGGCCAAGTATTTCTCGAAGAACAATTTCGATGTTGCAACACAATGCTGAGTGCTGTAAGTTGTATGCGTGATAGACCCGTAGAATTAATTAGATATGGATTGATCATGTCGTTAGGATGATACCCGAAGCTGTCCAGAGAACACGTTATAAATATTAAAGTATACGAAGCCGTTTCCATCGAACATCTAGTTACAGCCGTTAGACTATTGCGAATTGGTCACGTTATGGTAATGACACCAGACTACCTAATCAATTTCCTTTGGTGAATAATAAAGTAAAGATAATAAAGTGAATCTTTTTGCTGTAGCACATATAACTCGCGTAATATATTGCCTATATTTAAATCTGAGTGAGAAATAATTCTGGAGACATTATTCTGGAGGCTCGCCCTGTTTTTTTTTTATCAAAAAATACTTATTTTATGAACATAATTTAGTCCACATCAAGCTAAGCCTGAATGGACGGTGGATAATGCGCAGAATTCTTACGATAGTAACGCTTCGATTTAGATATCATTACGACGCCATTATGGGGTTTTACGTATCGTACATAAAATATATCAAAGCGCTACGAGAACATTGGACGATTACGTCTTACGGCGTAAAAGGGAGGTCTCGTACATATATCGTTGAAACGCGAATCGAACGATCGTGAACAATATCACGTAAGCCCATAGCAATCCCTCTACACCAATTTTCCCCCGACCGCTACCTTTGGTAGGCTTCGAATACCTCGGAAAGCTCGTTGAAAATATGGCATGGAAAACTTTTCGTATTACGCATTACTTCTGTTTTTTCCCGTTGAGTTGGCGCGTGGTAAGCGTGTGTGTGTCCTGTGTTTTGTTTTGGCAAATGTGTAGCATTTGCTGTGTAGCTGAGAAGAACATGAAACGGAATCATGTGTTTTCATTGCTGATCCAAGAAGCAAGCTTCGCAAGTGTTCGCACAGAAAAACACAACTCGCAACTCAAGGCAGGAAGTACGTTTCATAACGTACCATCAACTGGGGCAGAGTCACCAAAGGGAGAAAGTTCCATGTTTTGCCAACCGAAAAACTTTATCCTTGCCCCGGAAGCCACTGCTGTTTTGCGGTGTGTTATTTGGTCTCCATAATCGTCTACAAGTCCTGCGGAAAGTTTGACCAAGGATGCTGGAAGTAGTCAGACAGTTAGGTAAAGCGATTGTTTACGGGTGCATTTTGGCCTTTTTTTATTGTTTTGTGCACCATTACCACATACGTTTTGTTATGTGCGTGAAGCTTCGTTGAAGAGTTTCCCCAACTTCATCCCGCTTTGTTGCGTATTTAGTGGATAGGACAAAAACGTAAACCTTCCAGTCTGCACTATCCAAAAACGAAAAAGAACGCTCAGGATAGGAATGTACATTCTACAGGCAGTTTGGTGGGAATGGTGCATGGGATTGGAAGTTCTTCGACCGCAGCAAAACATGAAACATCCATTACGCGCACACGTTGCACGCAAAACGGCGTAAAAATGCGCACTAACTCGCTGGGTTCATTACGCGGCCACCGACCGCCAGCAGTGCAGTGATGGGTTATCAGTGAACGAGAATGGGCTTTCGGGGAACTGCTGTGAAAATTGCTTTCCAGCATGATGCTGTACAGCCCACGTGATACGCCGGTGGTAACTTGGCCAGATCCGGCGGGCCCATGAACACGTGGCCTCGAGCATTTGCTTGACTGCGTGTAAGGCAATGACCCGAGGATGTAGTACACACATGAATTTATTTTTGTTTTATTTTTTAAAAGCCGAGACTCTGATTCCCAATAGGATCGGCAGGTTTTTGAGAGAGATGTACATACGCAGTAAAAGGATGTTTGATCTGCGCTTCCACACGTGTTCGTATCTAACTGGATTTGTTGCTAGCATTTACGTAGCGTACTTTCCATAAATTTGACTCCTCTAATAGGTCATCACATGCACACTTGTGATATTTTTATCCTCTGGTTAATCTACCACGTGTAGGGGATGTTTTCATTTCCCGTGGTTTTGGGAACATTTTTTCCCCCTTTTCCCTGTTTTGGATATTTTGCTTTACACAGAAGCTACTGACAAGCTTTGTGGAAGCTGATTTGCTTCAATTCAATCCACTTACTGCCGTTGCATTAATGGGTAATCGTGTTGCAGCTATGCTAGAGTAGAACTGCCGTAATCGGGCGGATCTGTTAGGTCTTTAAACTCTCCTATAAACCTTTTCATGAGTTAGGAACATAGTATTTCGTCAATTTAAATTTATGTCCCTTGAAAAGTGTCTCGGTAATTACTTCATGAGGTATTTCTTAAATATCATCTTAACGTTATGTCGTACTCGAAACAGAAATGTTTTTTTTCGTGATTAGACGATCAGCTCGTGTATGTTTCTTTAAATGCCATACAGCTCTGGAAATATCCAGGAAACATCCAATTGGCTTTCGGATATGTTACGTAAACTGCACGCAATCCATACTATCTCATTCTGATATTCCCACCGGTACCGTCACCGGTACACAGGTTCTACATCCCGCAAGTTCTAGCAGAGAAACCTCGCAATCGAAAAGGTCAATATCGACAGACTATTTCCCATCCAAACCTCCCCGTCGCCATCCAATTAGGTTTGGCCATTTTGTACGGTAATGCACGCACACACGTCATCACAGTTACCGAATTGTGCAATCGTAATCGAGTTTGCAGTTGTCGTCTCGAAACATAATACGCAGACAATAGGTTGCAGTTGAAACTTAAACTTAAGTTTACTTTATTGAACTTATTTAACCTTGCGGAACGGTAAATGCACAACGGCAAAACAGGGAGGGATGAGATTCGTGACGGCTAGCAAACTGCTTCAATCAATCAAAGCGTCCGAACGCGTTTAAAAATTATTAATCACATTTGGTCTATATAGTCTTTCGAGTCGAGGATTAAAGTCTTCTTGGTGAGTATCATCCATCGGTATAGGGTTGAACATGGTTGAGCTACGGGATATGATCTATGGCACCACAGGTCTCCTCCATCGATAACACCGTTCATCTTTGGTTTGTGTTTAGTTAGACAGATCCGCCAGCAACACCTGCACAATGTTATCGATAACATTCACATCGGCCAGTATACTCATATGGTCGGCTCCGGGGAACTCTTTGGAAACGATCGGTTGCTTCTGTTGCTTTGTCCACTGCTGGCAAGCTTCGAGCGAACGGGCATTTACCGTACCGTCACCCTTGCCCATCTTCAACACAGGAGTACCACTAAGATCGTACGATTTTTGATAATCCAAACTGTGGTGAAAGAAGAAAGCGTTTTAAAGAATATCACTAGTCATTATATAAGCATTAAAATAAACATCATCACTTACGATTCGACCGTGTTAATGTTGCTTCCATACAGACAATGTAACTCGACCCCCGGTGCAGTAAAGTTAAGTGCGTACGGAAGTGCATCTTTGCGCATTTCCCAACCGTTCGGGAAGTCCAGATCGTCGAAAAACTCGTCCATCTGACTCATCGTGTAGGTGCGTGATTGGGTACGTGCGAGCACCTCGTTCGGTTTCCAGAACAATGGTGACGGTAGCAGCCATGCCAGCGAAGGGTTAGTGATCTGTTCGGCACGCATCACCTTGCCGCTCAGTGCGAACGCACCCAGATCGTCTCCGATCGCGTACACTTTGAGGGCTTTGACACTGCCCGCCCAGGCCCCGGCTAGCGAGATGACGCGCTTGATGTGTTTCGCTTTCCAATCGGCCGTTTGCTGTTGCAGGAAGTGTAACGTCATCGGAGCGCCCATGCTGTGCACAATGAACGTAACCGGTGTATCATGGTTCAGCGTATACGTCTGCTCGACCAAGAACTTTAGCGCGAGAAAATACTCCTTATGCTCAGCTGTATTTGGGGTAAAAACAATGCAATACAAAAAATTAAGGGCACGAATACAAAAGGAATGATTATTTAAGTTGTCCACTTACTTGGTCCCTTCCGGAAATCATACGGAGCGCCAATGATTGATTTGTCCCGTACGTAACCGTTTGCGACGAGCGCATTGGCAATGTTGACAAAGTACGCACCGACCGACGCGTGTGACGGATCGATCCATTCGACCGTTTCCGATTGGCCGAAGCCCGGTACGCGCGTTACAACGCCGGGAGCGTTACGCGAGGTGCGCGTTACATTATCATACTCCAACCGGATGTTATCGATCCAACAGTCGATCACGAGTGGCAGCAACAGCTCTTTGTTAAGCCAAATGTTGAAGAAGGTGGTGGTGTGCTTCTGGCAGAGAATCGACACCTTGCTGGGTTTATCGATCATTGCATCCATCTGACTTCCACCATCGCCTGGTACTGAAATATGAACGCGGAAAATATATTAAATGATTAAGAAGATGATGGATTATGATAGTAGCAAGTTTCTCAATGAGCATTTTATTGCAAAGTGTTGATGAAGGCTATCGTGCCTTGTTTACAGTTGGTTAGCAGGGTGTCCCAGGGTGGCACGACCATCATACGATCATTTACGCAAAGTTCACTCGCTGACCGTTGTCATGAGTTTATTGATAAGCGACCTTCCCGTACAATCACATACCGTTACCTCTTGCTTTTTACGTTTTACACAAAGAATGGCTGTGTAGTGTGCTGCGAAGAAAAGAACACAGCATACTTACCAAAAATAACAGGCGATAGTTGACGATCAGACTCGAGCAGATGCGCATACTTTCGGAAAATATGCTTCAATGAACCCAAATGGGTGCCACCATGATTGAAGAACACTCCAGCGGATAGGGAGCAACACCCGAACAGCACAACGCCAAATAGCAGCAGCAAGCGTGTATGCATCTTACTGCAAGTGCTAACAAAGCCTCGGAACGAACTTCAAACACCTAAAAATGGATGAATACTATCAGAGTGTGGACACTTTCACTAATTTAATATTTTGGTACTGATTCCGCGATCGATTTGCGTTACGAGGGAAAGTAATACGTAGAGGCAACCAAAAACCAATCGATAAGTTTCGAATGTTCACCAGCATAGGCGGATTTGCTTCACCTTTCGCGACTGCTATGTGCGCCAGTAAAAAAAATAAAATGCTTAACGCGCAAAAACCCCTACGAAATCGGCTTCAATGCACGCGATACGGCTTTTTTTCTGTCTGTTTGTCCTGATTTGTGCTTGCTCGGGCGAATTCTCGAATGTGACTGGCCAGAGGCAGAAAAGGAAGCATCGTCGATGGCGATAACAAACGGCCGATTGGCCCTCAAGGGAAGCCGCCACGGGACGCGTGATTTGATAACAACAGCGAAATTGGTTACACCTTGTCCTTCACACCAAGCTTCTGCAGCGACCATCACTCCAATAATTTGTTTTGTTTTGTTTGGTTGCGTCTCACTTTGTCGCGGATTAATGAGAGGATTAGAGGAAAGAAAACTGTTGACAAAGAACTGGAAATAACATTACCAACAGCGATTATAATCCTTTTCCTCACATTACCTTCCTTTGCAGCAGTGTGTTGCGGTCGTTGTTGTTAGATGCGTATTATTTGCGTGCGGCAATTTAAAGCAAACGCAACGCTATGGGAGAGAAGGGAAGAGAATAAACAATTCCGCTGTAACAAAACTAATGCGTCAAATACAGCGGCACCCAGGTCAAACTCACCGAAATCATTTGCGATGTTTTCTGCGATGGAAAATTACGGGTGCGTTCGATGGAATGTGCTGTGAAGCAACCAATATAAATTAAACAATCATTATTTTACGCTTATTAAATGTTTACAGATGTATAAAGCACATAAATTGCGGAAATAATAAAAAAATCGAAATGCTGGTATGACCACAGCCTGAGTTTGTATGACAGCTGTTATTTGACGTTTGACGTTACGCACTGCATTCTTGCCTGTGATTTCTTTAGGCGGCAAACGTAAACAAATTTCCCTGCCCGGTAAAGGTGCTTGCGGATGGTTAATTTCCTGTTTTCGGTAAAAAAAAATTGTGTTACAAATAAAGGATTATTACATCGTTATTAAGTAAAAGAAGATAGGAAACTATATTGGGATTATTGTGCAGTGGAAATCCGAATTTGTACCTGCGAACCTTCCGGAACAAAACATCGCTATGGATGATCAAGTTTGTCCCCGTTGCAAAACGACCAAATATCGGAATCCATCGCTAAAACTGATGGTGAACGTGTGTGGCCATACGTTGTGCGAAAGCTGCGTAGAGTTACTGTTCCTCAAAGGGTCCGGTTCCTGTCCGGAGTGTAATGTGGCGCTGCGAAGAAGCAACTTTCGCGTGCAGCTGTTCGAGGATTCCAACGTCGATAAGGAGGTACAGATCCGCAAGCGCATTCTGAAGGATTTCAACAAAAAGGAAGATGATTTTGCATCGCTGGACGAGTACAACGATTATCTGGAAACGATTGAAGAGCTCGTGTTTAACCTCTGCAACAACATCGACATCATTAACACGAACAAACGGATTGAACAGTACAAGCGGGACAACCGGGACGTTATTATGAAGAACAAGAGCAAACTAAGCAAGGACGAGCTGGAGCTGGAACAGATTGTCGAGTATGAGAAGGAACAGTTTGAACAGCGCCGCAAGGAGTTGGCCATGATTGAGGCGGAAAATAGGAAACAGAAGACGAAAAATAAGGAAGAACTGATCGATTCGCTAATGGCAAGCTATGAGGATGCGAATGCGATTGTTGATAAGTTTACACAGAAAGCCGAACAGTCGCAGATGCAGTTGCCGAAACCGGTCGCTCCACCACCGGTAGCAAAGCAAACACACTTCTCGTCGGGCATTGCGACCGGATTCCAGGGTCAGCATGGATTCCTGGCCGTTCCAAAGCTAGAGGAGGGCCCCTTGTTTACGTATGAATCTCAAGGTTTCGAAACGGATGGTCCGGCACCACCTTCGATGGAGGAAGTGATTGATAGCGGCTATATTTCTCATATACGGTATGTAATCTTTGGATTGTAACAAAAGACATGCAAGTGCAATGATTTAATGTGCTTTGTTCAATTTTCAGACCTGAAAATTTGGCCGAAAAAGCGGGTGGTTTCCAAACAAATATTTCTTGTTTACGGGCTATTCAAGAAGCATTGGCAGGATTGTACCATGGATAGAAGTAGATGTTAAAGAATAAATTTGCCTTACTTGAATTCGTGAGATTCACTTTCATTAAAAAAGAGCTTTGGCCAGAATTCGAAACAATGTCAAAATTTTATCAAACTGTTGATCCTTCGCTATAAATTGTCAACCACCTGTTAAATCTAGATTTGCACCAACACCGATGTACCGGGCCCCGATGAACTGTTGTGAACTCTGCTCTTTATTGCTAATAAACAGTAGCAGGTGTTGTACCCGGTGTCCATGGCAACGAGTTATTGTGTGGTACTAACGTAACTATCGACAAAAAAGTCGTTAGTTTCCTCAAAAACAGAAGGCACGAGGAAGTCGATATAGGTGGTAGTGAGCAAAGCGTTGAAAAACGATGTTTAGAAACCGCATTTCAGTCGTTCGGAAAGCAAAAGCTGCCTCAAAATCTAGCACAATACAATCATCTCTGGGGTCAATCGATGAGGCAGCTGACAAAGGAGATGGGCCGAGCAGTTCGCATCTGGGATGTGTTTCACTACAAAGTGGTGTAAGTCGTGCAAGTGAAACGCCATCGGTTGGAAACGAATCGGGAGCTATGGAATACGCAAAGCCCGATGAAGGCATCTGCTTAGACGAAAATGCATTTTTTATGGATGATAGTGGCGAAATCAGGGAGAATGAATTACTCCTGGCGGAAGATGACGACAACGATGTTACGAAGGATCTTGACTTTAGCCGAACATCACCCGCATTATTTTCGCTGACCTCCCCCAAAAGAGCAAGAATGACGTTGGAGATTCAACAATCGGTTGAACGAAATGGACCCACGATGAATCTGGTGACCCCTGAAAGTAATTATACATTACGGGTCACTCCTTCAAGTTCCAGTTTCGTGAAACCTTCTGTACCGGAAACATCGCCATCCGCGTTCCGATGCATTGTGAATGAAACACCACAACAGCCAGAACAACATCGAAGCACAGCGTGGAGCATCCGTTCGTCGAGTCAGTCCAAGCAGTCTGGGGTTCTGAAGCGCCAAACGATTACCGGTGCTATTGACGATCTGAACGAGATGACGGAAGAGTTGATCGATTTTATCAGGAACTTTGAAGAAAAGTACCCCACCGCAATCAATGGAACGAGTTCCTCGTAACAGCCTGATGTGGTAAGAATTATTCCATTGAATATAGTTCCTTCTTTTAGCAGACGTTCTCATCCAATTATTGTTTCTTTTTAGGGTTGAATAGTTTGGCCGACTGATAAGAAAGATACACTTTTTAGTTTCGGATCACTGTTTCGAAATAAACTACACCGGTAGTTGAAGAGATGTACACATATAGTTTCTATTTTTGTTGTCATTCATAATTTGTTATCTCTTTTAGGGGATGCGTCTGCTGTGCCCACGTTGTACGCATGAATCACGCAACAATCGGTAAGAGGAATTTTTGTTAAGGGAATAGCTTTGTGTTTAAAAAGTAGGAGACAAATTTTGGTAGGCTGATCTTAGCGAAAGGAACTCCAGTGACTTGTACAATGTGTTTCAAATATCTCTTTGAAAGACAGAAAACGGACAGAGTAGTGACTCGTGCGTAGAACGTCGGTGCAAGGTTTGCACGGTAAGTATAACGTTTGCCATTCCTCTAGCAAAGGTTTCTCGATCGAAGCGCTGTCTGTGATTCGTAGGGAATCTTTTGTCTGATGTGTCCTATCTTAGATATTAAATTGATATGTATTCTGCGTGCGGTTTTTTGTTTTTGGGATTTTACTTCTATTCATTAGTTTCATGTCACACTTGTTAGCCTTGCAGAAAGCCAGTTTTTTGGAATAGAATTGAAATATTTGTTTCCTTCTTCGGTTCGTTCGTTCTTCCTTTTGCTCTGCATGTAGATGTATTTGATATGTATATTGCGTAGGGCGATCATTAATTTTGCTGCTAGTCCTAGCAACAGCAGCATGTGTCGTGTAGTGTGTAGTGTATGGTGAGTAGTGTATATTAGCATGCATTCTACATGCTCTTGATATGTCGTTTGATTTTAACCACAATTGTCTCTCAATCCGAAGGGCTCACTCATGATTATAGATTTAGGGATAATTTTCTTTTCGTAGTGTGTCGTGCTGCAGGATCACTCAGTTTTGAACTCCGGTCGCGCTAAGCGCCTCCTTCGCTGGTCGGGTCCATTTGGCGATCTTTTTATTTTGGATTTGTCTTTATTTTTTGTTGGGTGGGGCGCTAGTAGGTTTGAAAGTATCGAGATGGGAAATCGATGCCGTTCGACCGAATGGAGATCGCGTTGCGTGAGTGCAACGAACGCGCTCAGCAAGGGAGGCCCCAGGATGCGATCGGAATCGGAACTGAGTAATAACATCTGATCCGTCGCCGAACGCACACAGGAGCTGTTCTAGCATCCACTTTAATGGACCGCTTCGTTTCTTGGGGGTCGCGACCGAATGCGCCGGCATATGGGGTCATACGCGTGTCGATCGTTTTTGAATGGAAATATTTGTTATCATGTACGCGAGTTAAAATCATTGTCTAAAGACATACCACCTTCGAGCGTTATCGAATTACGGCATAAAACAGCCGGCCTGGAAACGAAGCCATCCTTAAAGGTTTCTAGGGCCCCAGGTGGCGTTAACGGTGGTCTATCAACATTTGCCTTTTTTGAGAAGGTACAACAAGAACAACCATCACCAATGTTCACCTTCGCACCGGTTAAAGGTGGTGTGCACGATGGGAAATGTCTCATAAGAATTCTCTCTTTGTGTTTCCGATCCCCCCTGGTTCAACTATACTTTGGAACGATTCTTGTGTTACACATATGTTGAACAGCTTGTGCGGGTTTCGTCTAAGTATAGTAGAGTATCGTATTTAACCATAACTTCTTCGAACGCTTAATCATTTTCACTCACTTCACGTTGAACGTTGAACGCCAATTTTGTGTTTGTTTTGTTTTAAAACCACTTAACAACTCATCGTGGGAAAACATTTTACATTAAGTCATGTATGTGTAGAAGATTAAAAGTTCAAAATGCCTCAGCCAGTATGAATATATTTGTAAAGGTGTTGTTCTTTTTTTTGGTTAAACAGTTTTGTTTTGTTTTCTTGGGTTTTTCTTCGCTGTTCGTGGTATTTTCTGGGTGTTATTAATTAATTGTGTTTCGATAACTTACAGTACCAGTAGGATGTTCCTTACCCATGCTTTGCACCCCCTTAACACTAGTTGTGGATTGTTTGCAAACTGTTGGATTTGACTGGTCTTATTAATCCTCTTTGCCGCACGGTTCTAACCATTTGCAGCATTATGTATAGATGTGTGTTTTGCTGTGTCTCTGTATATATATAATATAATATATTTATATTTCATGTATAACGATATGTATTCATTGCATAAGAACCGATTATATCAGCAAGGGGTATTTTATTGTATTGTTTTCAATCAATGTAATGTGTCGGTAGTAAATTGTAAATGCAGTGGTAATGGACGAAAACAGTTAAGCAAGCTTCCGGGCAATTGCTCTCACCTTTTTTTTATCTTCGCACTTCTATCTGCTATCATACAAGCCAAAACTGGAATTACCAGGACGAATGATAAACGACACCAGGCGTTCAAATACATGCATGTTGCATAACGTTTAGCGGTATATCGAGAAGAGAAGAAGATTAATGTTACGCGAAATGGTAATATAATGCTTGTTTTTCTTTTGTTACTCATTGATTTGTGTTTGTTCATACTTGTGGACTGTACACTTGGCGTCAATCACAGTGTGGAACGTCTAGAAGATGATAAAATATGAACAATCTTGTACACTTGATATCCGTCTTAGTACCTCAAATAATAAGAGCTCTTAAACATTGTTGCCTGCAATATAACCGTAAGCGGTGTGCACTTTATCATTGAAGAACATGGAATTTTTATCGGAATTCGATAAGCAAACAATTGATAATTGGGTTTGGGCAAGCAAATGAAACGAAATGTGGAAATTCCTCTCTTTAACAATATTTCTCTTTCGGTCTGCTTAAAAGTATATATTTGATATGTATTCGTTCCGATAGTTTTTCCTTTGAATGCACTAACTGGTTTGCTGGATATGCTTTGTTTTACGTCTGTTTTTTTTCGTTCAGTATTTTAGCCGTTTGTTATACACTCTGTACTTCTGATATATGCTTCTTTTTTAATAACACAATTTCCATTTGATTGATTTGCTGAACTATTATTACCATCTGCGGAATTGTTTTGATTGCCATTTACTGATCGCTTTTGGCCGGTAGCTACGTTTCTGTGAGGGCAAATGAGTTTTTTTTTAATACAAGGACTTAATAAGTATGTTTTTTACACGCTTCCAGCGTATGTCGGGTGCGAAAGGGTTTGCCAGGAATGAGAATCATAATCAATTGCTGTTTCCGTAGATGCCATGTACGCCGCACGCACAAGTACTTCGGTTGTCTCTCTATCGGAATGATCCGGTGTGATCGTTGTTGGGGGTTTCGTGCATGTTTAGTGCTTATTGTAAATGATGCGCTTTTCACCTGCAGTATGCTCAATCTGGTGTTTCACCTGTTGGTGTAGCAGAAGAAAATGAAGGGTTTTAGCTGTATGCTGATTGATCGTGAAGAGCGTGATGCGGGATCATCCATTTATTACGAAACGTTATTGGATAACTTTCGACCCACTCCCTATGCTACTTCAACAAATTTGAATGCTGGAACCATTCGTCTACTGGGCAGGCTTCAACTCAAAATAGATTTCACGGGGTTTGCATTTTTTAAATAATCATCTATCAACTTCTTCGCGTAACGATGATGTCACTTTGTCCTTGAACTTTTTGATTAATTTTTTTTTTAATGTTCTTAATCCCTCCTACCGCATGTGTAAAAAATCATCACGTTTAAAGTAAAATGCTCCTCTCTCGTGTTTCGTAATAAACGGATGACGCCTGACACCCTATATTGCTTCTAATGATCGATTTGTGATTAAGATGATATATTAAACCACTTTGTTGAGTAATGTCACCGATAACGAGCGGATTTTACCTGATCAGCAGCAACCGTTCCAACGCAGAGGAGAGGATCTTTGAAGTACGAGCATACCTACAGGAAAAAGAGAAAAAATCATCCATGAAATGGGCTTAAGCAAAAGGGATCGTCAATTCACATTCAGGTACGGCATTCATCAGACAGGAGATGAAGCTGTGATAAAGGTTAATTGAAGCGTTTGCTTCGTTAAGGAAACCATTTCCTGTCGGAACGAGGAAAGAAAAACTATTGTTATGATTCGCCTTACCTTACGAGGCACTTGCCGATGTCTTCTCTGCACCTGACAGCACAATCCTCTGCGAGTGGTAGCAGGTATGAATGGAAATAGATAGGAGGAAAATAAAAACATTTCACATTATCACTTTGGACCGCAGCGTAGCTGTTCGTTGAGGCTTCCATCATTCTAGTGGGATAACCACTCCTACGATTTTATTGACGAGTAATAATCCATTGATTCATCTCAGATGGATTTATAGGAACAGTAGGAGAGATATACTTTGGATACTTTTCCGATTTTTATTGAGTTAAAGATTACAACACTTACCGTGTAATATCACAGTCACTGGAAGTGATGCAATCTTCGCCGTACTGCTTTGCCACGATGGTTGGCGGTCGGCAGACGCTCGCTCCGCTCAACGCGGAGATGTCACAGACCAGCCCAGACTCGCAGTCAGAATCGTGCCGACACAGCTCGCCGTACTTTCGACCGTATAGTGGCATGCACGTGCCCCTTACTGAAATAGGTGAATCTTGTTGGTGGTAAAGATCGATCAAGCAAAGAAGAGACGGAGGAGAGATTTTGTTTGATTCAGCGTAAAACTCTGCTAATGGACGTACATACGACCAACGGTTCACAGAACACCAATACCGAATGCGGAACAAATGGCACACATACATAGAGAGTTGAAGCAAAGAAATTGCAAACAAATAAGAAGCGCGGTAAGGAGGAAAACAACATTATATTGTAATTATCTCATATTTGTTACAAAACAAATATCAGATACCTTTGCAAGGGAAGTTAATGACAATTAAGGGTTTATGAGGACCTGTCGTTAGACTTTTATTGGTTTGATGGCACGCAGAAGAGAGAAGATCTTGAGCGATAAATCCGAACGTTGCTGTCGTGAGAGATACTTGCCACGCGTTGCATTTTAAATTTGTTGCCCAGGCGATAAGAACATTCATAATTCAGCTCGGGTGATTAAACTAAGCTCAGGGTCCTGGCTTATTATAAGCTTTTGGAAAATGTTGTAACGACCTTTCTTCTGATTAGCTTATTAAGAATGCATGAGCCAAACTGTTCGATTTATCGCCTGAAATTCATTTCATTCAGCATTATGTGGTATATTTATATTTATGTGGCTATTTTAAATATATGGACGGCTTGCATAGAATTCAACTAAGCTATTGAAGAAAAATTTGTAAAATTTTGAATTTTTTTAATACAATTGTTTGTCTGATGAATTTTGAACTGTGAATTGTATTCGCAATATTAGATTCCAGCAGGCGCCAGTAAGCAAACATTTCAGGATAAAAAAAAACATCACACCTATTTTTGAAGTTTGGCCTGAATTTCGGCCATGCCACGTTACGTAACGCAAAAAAAAAAATTAATTCGATTCCGGCGAGATGAAATTGTATTACGTGGGCGCTTTTTATAGAATGACAGTTTTCGGCAATAATGACAATGCAATCGATCTTCGATGGAGGCGCCCGGTTGGTGAAAGTGTTATTTTTAGAATGTCCTCCGCACATTGTCCCTCAGAAAAGGTGTGCCAACGCACTGTCACGGCTGTGGAATGATCGGTTTTTGATGTTTGATTTTTCATGGTCAATGTGAAGCGTTAGTGTAAAAAAAGCCCACAGTATCTTCTTTAGGCGCAGGTCGGAGAAGGCGTTGGAAAATAATGTGAGCGGCATCGTCTGGTAGATAAAAATTTCTTGGATATCTAGTACATGAGCATCAGATAACGATAGGTATAAAAGGTATAAAAATTGTATGATTGCATGCACTCAAATAAAAAAAAAAAGTACAACAATGAAATTGTTTTTAAAGCAACGTTGCAAACATATTCTGCTGTAAACGAAATAAAATCAACCACCGCGTGGATGTTTACAGATAGCTGGCAGTAGACACAGTTGACACTCACATACACGCTCATACGTGTAGGCATTGGAGGACTTGCGGTGCGTTGGTGCAATCTTTGACTTATTACTTTTACCGACCGATCATACTAAACCAGCATTGTACAGCGAGACTAGGGAGCAAAAGTGAAGTGTATCCATACTCCATGTGAAGGACATGGAGCACAAACAAAAAATTAAAAGCCCCCCGGGGCCTTGTAGTGACGAACGTTGGAACTGAGGGTTTGTCCTACGCCGGAGGTCTATAAAACATTCAATGGATGCCTCGTTGGTTCGCAGAAGAAAAAAAAACGAAAACCATGGTAATATCAGTCGTTCATACGAAAGATGTACCGCAACGTCACTGCTTGTACGGTGAATGGGGTACTTCCATCGGCTGCGGTTTTGTGTACGATCGTCCGGGTGGTGAAGACATTTTTTCGGTATTCTGGCACAGTTCTGTTGTTGATTGGCCCGCAGCAAAAGGGTGAGCGAACGGGCAAACGACAAGCTTGTTTTGGTAGCGTTTCGGGCTGTTTTGTTTTTGTTGTAGTTTTTCTGGAGGGTGTTTTTAGCACACAAAACAAGGATAAAAATCAACCTCGCATGGGGATGGCAATGTTTTGCCGCATAATATTTATCGTGCCCAGCGCACACATGGTCCGTCGGTTTGTTTGCCTTTCGGCGCTGTTATGCATATGTAAGCAAATTAAATGTGAAAATTTAGGTACAAACAACTTGCATTTTGTTACTTAAATAATGCTATATAAAAAAGAAAATATTCCCTAAAATTCCTCATGAAACTCTCTTGAGGTTGTAAAGTTGAAGAATTTTCAGTTAACTAATGAATTGGTTCCCATTGTATCCAATTCAGAACACCATTTATCGCTATAATCTGTTACTTATTCCGATTTGCTACCATGTTGAGCCCTTCCTTGCTAATAGCATTAGCGGGTTAACACCTTACAGAGCAAGAAGGTTACGATCCCTTCTATTCCGTTTATAAATATATTATTATCCTTCCTATTTTAGCGAGAACGAGCTCAACATCGTAATATCATTATCCGCGTGGTCGTACATCGTATCGCATTGCCCCGTCAGCGATAAGCGCTATCGATCCTTATACCCTGCAGCCGCTGGACAGGCTGTGGAAGGCTTTCGTGTGTCTGCCCTGCCAGCACTTTATCCTTCTGTTGCCTTTCTCTTTGAGCTTTCTGTGCCAAAGGCTAAATCAAAGTAAGCCAGTGAAATGATGCTTAAAAGATGAAGGTTTAATATAGAGTGACGTGCTACAGACGATGACTTGCCGGGAGACTGTTGTTGTAGCAACCGGCCTGGTGTATTGTCTTTTCGATGGTTTGGAAAACAAGCTGAAGGTTTTGGAAGGGACAAAAAAAAATAATACAATGGAACGTTAAACGCCACGGCGGTAGAACGACAGCGAAGGGAAAATCAAAATGACAGAGGATTAGGGTCAAGAATAGAGGGTTGGACAGAGATTTGTGTACCTTGTTACGTGGGATCCAGGACGCCAGGATCTACCCCGAAGAAAAGGGCTCGCAAAAAAAAAACAGCAACAACGAAATACACTCTTCCTAACCTTATTTATAGCGCGAATAAAAGAAGTTCAGGGATTGTAATAAAGGGCACCACAGCAAATTGATCCAATAATCCAATCGCTGATGAAACCGGATTACCTTCACTCGTGCTCGATGTTTGTGATGCGCCTCGAGAACATGTTGATCCCCAAGACTCATAAAAAATATCGTTTCTCGCGCTAACACAAATCAAAATTAATATTATAACGTTCGCACCATGTTGGTGCATTGAGTCTGGCGGTTTCTGATAAGGAAATGTAATCCTTGATTACAGGTGCCATTGAAGTTCGTGTTGTTGTACCAAAAGCAAGCGACAGAATGTAATTAGACTGAAATTCGGCTTCCTTTCCACTCCTTGCGTGCACGTGAAGTTGCTGCATATTTGGTTTGGGACCTGATTCGGGGTAAGGGATTTTAATCAACTCTCGTGCACCACAGACCGTGCGAATGACATCATGGAACATCTTTGGTTTTGAAGTTATACTTTTCAGCGAGCTTGAGATTGCTTTCGGTTGTCTTGGTGCAATGTAACTCTGTTTCTGCGTAAGTAGTAAAAGGAAAAGTCACCGAGGCCAGAAAGGCTGGAAGCAAAATTATGTTACGAGCTGTATGAAGCTAGCTTTAGATGTAGCTTCATTGAGTGAAACAAGACACTAGAGCGTCATGCTTTTAGTTTGGTGGATTTCCAATGCAAAAGGAAGGAGTTCCATCGAATTTCATCCATCATCCAATTTCTGACGTTTTTGGTTGTACATCATTGGATTGTTTTCCCAATTTGCTTCTTAGAAACGGTGAAAAAATGCTGAGAAGCATCCTGCTCCAACATTTAACTCTGGAAGCTAAAGGCCATTAGGAAAATCATTACCTTCTCGCGGACAAAGAAGCGCTTTCCATATGCTTGATGTAACCAAAAAAGCAACGATACTAACGAACAAAATAACAACATCCAGATAGTTTACGAAAGAGTAAACAAAATGCATTCAAAAAGTGTGGACAAGACACAAACGGTTTACAGACAAAAAAAAAACAGAGATGTAACCACAGACCACGAAATGCCGGTCGGTTGATGTTTCTTACCATTGTCCATGATTATACAAATATACCCTGGACAGCAGTATTCGTTAGCGGAGCACACTCGGGGATAGCAGGGGTCCGGCTCGTATCGGGGGCTTTGCTGTTCCTCGTCAAGAATTTCATTCTGTAAGCAGATAAAGGACGGTTGAAGAATGCATTAGACAGGCAAAGATGGATGGAAGTGATGAAATCTTTTCAAATTATTTATGGTGGAAGAATTGAGAAAAAAAGCCTACATTGCGGAACGAAATTTCACTAACCGTGTAATAAACATTACACGTTTAAACCTTACCCGTTTTCCCTTTTAAAAGGACAACAAGAAAAGCTCATCAGTTGCCGAAGACTTTAAATTAAATTAGTCAACCTTCGTGCGACCCGTCTCGGGGTCCTAACCGTGGTGATCGATATTTGTACTGTAACGCGAGAGTACCTACTAGAACGCACACACAGAGCTAAACGCAAGTGTCTCATTTACATGAAGGCACAGAGGGAGTAGGTGTGGCACATGGACGAGATAATGAAAGCTACTCCAGAACTCGCTTACGAACAACGTTACCACCGAACCACCAGCAACGTTCCAGATATGGTGTGTATGTGTGTGGTGGATCCAAATTTGGAATCGCCCAAAAACATGAAATGTTGAGCTCTTGTAATGGAAGCGTTTCGTTTTGGAGAAGGGAGGGAGGAACTTTCCATTTCCATAGGAGTAGACACCCAGAATCCTCGCTTCAATCAACAAAACTCTCATTCGGTTTCTTCCAACAAATACGGGACTCGGAAAATATGGCGGAACAGTGGGTGGTGTGCGATGTGCGTTGGTGGTTGATTAAATTACCATGTAAATGTTATTACCCTTCACGTGTGTCGTTCGTTGGTGCCCTCGCCCTCAAACCCACCGCTGGTTGGAATATTCTTTGACATAGTTTCCCGGCGCGTTTGTTGCGACACAGCGACGAGAACGATTCGCTTGCGATTTGATAAAAAATTTAAGAAAAAAAACATCGGTTTCGGTGATTACGCCTTGGCAGCAAAAAAACGGAAGGGCTGTTAGAGAGCTACACACAGCCGTTGCATAAAGTAATTGGTCGGAAAATTCTGGCGTCGCGAAAAAGGAGTATTGATTTAGGTTTTTAATCAACACTTTAATGGAGTTCACCGGCACAGTTAGTGGCAAGAACAATCTAACTTTCACGGTAATTTTGATTTGTTTTGCAGACTGCATTAACGTCACGCTTCTGAAAATTATAGACCAAAAAGACTTGACTGTCAAACAGCAGATCGATCAATTCGGAACTTGTAGGCCTTATTAAATATTTTCGTAAACAGAAATATAACTAGATATGAAATTTCCTTGTTTAAGCTGCCTGCAACGAATCAAGAGCCTCAACCTTTTGCACAAATATTAGGTAAATTCTTCAGTTTCTGTTACAAAAAAGGACTACATTTCGCAGTAAGCAAGTAAATAAAAATGGAAAAAGTAAGACGAACAGATACTGTCGCCTACCTAAACTCAAACAGCACCAAGCAAAACACCACCACTTGCTGTCCATTTTATTGAGCCAATTACGTGGGATCGCATTGAATGCGAATATTATCTTGCGGTTTTATCACCTTATTTCGTAGAAAATAGAAGTCCGCACGAAAGGACTTCGAGGGACAAAGGAAAATATCAAACTAGAATTGAAGGGACTTAAAAAAAGAAAGAGAGAGAAAGAGAGAGAAAAAATACACGAGAAAGTAACCAAAAAAGCACAGCATACGGTAATAACATTTTATTGAATCTACGGTCAATGTGTACTGTGCATAAACATTCCAGGATCGAATGGCTGTCCTGTTGTACGGTCGGTTTGTTAGCACGGGGCTTGTGTAAATATTTATTCGCTGCCCGATCTGGCATCGATCCAAGGGAATAGTGCTGGATGGATGTGGATAGCAATAGATGTAGCATGATAAAGTATCGGTACAAAAGCGACACACTTGAATAAACACTGGATGGGACTGTTTTGTTAATTTTTGCATATATCTGCTGTATGGGAGATAACGTTACGTGTTGAATATTTAACAGCCTTCGCTTGAATATTGTATGTAGCGTGATACGAACATTTCAAATTGTTTTACCTTCTATATGGTAAGCAACAACACGGCTATGACACAACTATTTTAGAGGTATCAATCATTTATGGAAGTGTTTTAGTTTTTTTATTTATGAATTCTTTTATTCATTCAGTTTTTTTAATTATTCGTTTTTTCATTTAGTGATGTTTGCAAACTGCACTTCGTTCTTAAAACTAGTAGTATTGGTACCGAAAGCTTGATTTCATGACATACCTGCAGAAACGTTTGTGGGCGATAGGATCCTCCGTGACTGCCATAGCCCATGTTTGCTAGCATTTCCGGCGAGAACCTATTGAACAGGCCACCCCATGCGTTCACACTTCCGCCTAGGAGTAGAATCGCACCGATGGCCATCCACAGGGCAGGAGATTTCATGTTGAAAATGAGGCTGTTTGTAGACAGGAAACCGATATAAAAAAATGAATTTAAATTTATTTTGGTTAAAATTTAATTTAATTTAATTTAATATAAACCAAATTTAATATAATGGTGTCTCTAGAATCTCTTTCAAAAAATAATTGCTATAAAATACAAAGTACATTCGTAACTTTGCAAATATTGTTATGGTGTTATTGTTTTGTCCTAAGTATGTTTCTTAACTTGTCAGAAACATCTGCAGCTTGCAACAGTTTTTAACAGCAATCAATCACTATAATTCAGCTGGGACACTTTTTCATAGCCTCAAGCAAATCGTGATTTTTCCTGACCGCTTTCTTTTTGGTGTGTGTGTGTATCTGCATGCATATCTTCATCAACACGAAGCTTTCACTGCAAGAAATGCAGATTTATGTGTCCAGCGTGTAGCTATCGTTTCAAACTGTGCTACGGTAGTCAGGGCGCACAATGTCAACCGTTAGGCAGGGTATTTATGCGGAATATATGCAAATGACTTTGCCCGTTCAAGTGCACACAGTGCCAACCCATAAACTCAGTGAACTTGAATTCGTGTTGTTTTTTTTTTGTTCTCTGTTATTCCTTCACTTCCATTCGTATCGTGCTGCAAATGCAGGTGAAAAAGCCTAGTAAATGCCTAGGAAAATGGAAAAAGTCCCCGTACCAACTAGGCAAAAAGGCTGCTCGGTCAACAGCTACTATCGCTGAAATGGTACGAAGGACGAAAAACATTTCTTGCAGGATTTAGAATGACATTCACACGAACGCGCACCATACATACAAACACATACTACCATGCTGCAGGAAAAGGATCCTAGAAGTCGTTACGGTGTCTCGCTCAGCTATTACGATGCAATGGGGCCGTGTGGCAGGAAAAGTGTTGATGCCATAACGAAGCTAAAGTTCGAAAGGAATTTATGATTTACGGTTGTGACAGGAACTTGGGAGCGGTTTGGATGTAACTTTCTGTTACTGCAGACTGTCTTGTTTTTTATGCTTTAACTGTTTGCGTTAATGATTGTCACGTGGAAAGTTGGAAATTAAGAAAAGAGTTTTATAGGTTATTCTCGCTATGGTATTATGTTTATGCGAGAAACTATCGTTTTATGGGAGATGTGGATATTCGGTGGAAGCAATTTTCCTTAGATATCTTGATTTACTTAACGCAATAAAAGGAGAGAATGAATAACTACATAACGATACTGAAACCCAGTCAATTTTCTCTCCACAACTTTTACTGTAAAACTTCTTCAGTATTTTCATTCTGCCCCTTTGGATTGTTGAACCACAATCGAGGGAACTAAAGTAATCTGCACTTCGAAAGTTGTGCAATAATTTATTGCCTTCACCAGCTCTAAAAACGATATCGACCGTGTTTGGTGGTCGTACATTTGCGGAGGTAGGGAGGCAAAAATTGCTTCTGTGTATGCAACTTTTTCCCAATCCCCTTGTGACTCATTCTAAGAAAGTGTATACGATGCACGTGGTAAGATTTTAGTGCACCGGAAGTATCGCAGGAAGCGTTTGGAAAGTTGAACCCATTATGACCTTTGCATCGTCACCCGGGCATAAACACCCCGTGGGGTGTCGTCGTGCAAATGGAAACGTGCTACCTGGAGGGCTCTATGGGTATTTTAATTACAATCGCACCTAATCTAATACACTACCTTCTGAGTGAGAACTTTCTGGCTGTGGCGGTTATTTGTTGACTTCCGCAAAATAATAGCCTGCTAGGGGAAATTCAAATTTAGCACCAACACGTTAAAGCCTTTTCGGAAGCATGTGTGTTTTGCCGTCGGACTATCCATTGGGATGGAAACCATCTTGACAGCTTCTGGACCGTTAAAAAATCAATTTAATTACGTTGTGATAATGGCAAACATGGCAAAGACATTTATAAGCAACATGGAATTAATGATCATTTCTCATTATGTCTTACTAGAACTGCCGGGCGGTCCGAAATGTTACTTTGTTTAAACATCAAACGAAAGCATGAACGCAAATAAACCACCGTTACTGATCGGTATCATGGGAAAGGACTCGCCCCAAAAATAAATGTGTCTGTTCAAAGAGTCCACTCATCAATCACCCGGTTCAAGGAAAAAAAAAGAACTGTGTAATGACAAGGGAGTTTTACGTGCATACATCAGGACACGGATCATCAACAAGTGAAAAGGTGTGTCATGATGAATGATGTGCAGCTTTTTGAAGTATTTGTTTGGATGGTTGTATGGTTCGCTGATCAAAACTGTGCTAAGTATTTGCGCTAGTGGTGTGCGAACCGAATCCGACCGAATGAGCGAGATAAATCTATTGAGTGAATCATTCTGAATCTCTGTGAAGATTATGTGCATTGGCGATATAGCTGAGAGTGAGTTTATATTACTTCTTAGTAATAAAGCTCGCGTGAGAGTTAGATAAAAATGTGTGAGTAAGACTGTAATTTAACTCATCGCAGATACTTGTAACACACTCATATTGATTAAATCATTTGTGACGAAATACTCTTCGGCGACTAACAAGTCACACACATTATATAACTCTTCGAATAGTGAGTGAAACAGTTAATTCCCTGGTGCAACTCACTCACTCTTTTTTATGTACTGTACTGAGCTATTACATCCAGTACTTAATTGGGAAATAATTGAAGTGGTAGGTACAAATCTTCACATGTGCTTGTAAAAATAATAAAATTTTACAAAAAAATACGATGCATTAACCGATAGTATTACAATTTTACATCTCTATTCCATTCTGTGGTATGCAGTATTTGATATAATTTTGCACTCCATTCCTTTTTTTTACCCAATCAACGATAATGGAAACAGGGGTGCATCGATTCTGCCATTAGAACTGTGCATGAATAAATAAGAACAATGCTTTCCGCCGTGGTCAGTTTACTTCGGGATGCAAATAATGGGTATGGGTGAGACGCCGTTAGCGGACGTTGTCACTTTTACAAAACGATTTTGTTGTGTCCCTGCATTACCTTTGCCCTTTCGCGTGAAGGTATTGTAAATGTCAGCGTTAATTATACGTTTTATTTTCGGTCTCGTTTAGAGTTTATGCACGGTGAAGGACTTTTTCTGCGCACGTAAGATAGTTATTAGCGGATAATTCGATGCATTAGCGATGCAATGAGTAGTAGTGAGTAGTCTAATCTACCAACCGAAGTATGGCAGTTATTGCGTTGTTTGGTAGTAGTTCTTTATGTAATTAAAGGACTGTTTTTTTTTCTAGTCGTAATGTACCTTCTATTCCGTGTGAACTATCTGCTTCCAAGTCACGCCAAACGGCTCTGGCTGCCGGAAGTTCCTGACCGTTCGTTGGTGGTGTTGAAGAAATGGGTCGCTTTTCTTCCGCGATTGGATGTTCGTTTTAGCAAATCGCAAGTTTACAGTGCGAAAGCGCCAGAATGAAATCCACTGCACGACACTTTTTATAGGTAAATTTCCACGATTTCCTTTGCTAAACGAGCGAAAAGAAGACGCACAATAAATAAACTTTCGAGGACGGTTAATACACTTACACGCACGAATACACTCTAACGCACGCACACGCACACATACACTCACACAAACACACGCATGCACGTGGTCGACACAGAAGGTACCTAACCAAAAACCACCACTCGCTACACGGACAAAACCGTCGTAGCGTACCAAGAAAACGAAGCAAGGACGAGGGGGTGGTTGTGAATCTACTCGCTCCGGTTGCACGGTACCGGATGTTCCCGAGTTAACGGGATGCGAGACTTACTATGGGTGCTCTGCTATATTCCGTGCTCGTTTGCTAGATGCCCTTTATATGCCCCGCTTTGCACTAGGCCCCTTTTTTCACGCACAGACTCACTTCCGGGCGGGTTGTGTTGTATCCTTGCTGCTGCACTATTCGATTCACTTTCACAACTGGCCAACTGGAGCGCGTACGAGGGATTTCGGGTTTGCAAGCTCTGCCACAAGCGAGCGATTCCACGGTCAAGAGTGAACTGCTTGTCAATGGCACGGGCTAGCTGAGCTAAGTTGTCCGAGGACGAACCGAAGAGCTCGCATACAACAAATATCCTTGAACCGAGAGCGACCGACTGCAGGAGAGAACTCTCCAGGATACCAAAGGTAACTCGACTGCTCAGTACAAGCGGGAAAGCTCTTTTTGAAACGTAAAAGAGTGAGAGCTGGAAACAAGAACAAGAAAGTGGGGATTCCATGAATGAGTTCTCAATTCATTATTAGGTTCACAGGGTTTACGCAGCCAATCAGTCACCGTAAACCGTCCACAGAAAGTCGTCATCAACAGTAACTTTGCCACCGTAAATCCACAATTCGGCATAGTAAACCCAACAATGGTGTTGAGAACTTTGAATCATTCACCGTAAATACCTTATTTGGCCGTTCCCAAAGCTATTGTAGGAGACAAGGTTGAATATTAGCGATTTTCCGCAAAATTCTGTTTCGTTCTGTTTCCGCAAATTGAGAAGGGGGAATTTAATAATTATTTGTTGAATTCTCGAGTTACGCGAATAATGCGTGCCAGAGAAATTCGCGTAACACGAATTCCGTTAGTAATATCGTTTATAGTTAGTATTCAGTGATCGATTTCTTATTTTCATGTTTTGCAGCACATTAATAATTGATATTTTTACGTTTATTTCGATGATTTGAGTAAGTTTTTACCAAAATTAATGTTTTTAACATTAAAGTGTAACGTATTGTTGGGAAAATTTGAAATTTGACAAATACAAACTTCAATTCCACATACAAAATTACACGAATTTTCAAAATTTTGGTATTCGCGTATCTCGAATCCCTGAATCGCATAATTTGAGAAAAGTTTCTGTTAAAAAAGTATTGTTCATCCTTTCGACCAGCAGAGCTAAGTCTACGTGAGAATAGCTTTTTTAGGTTAATAACTTTCCTTAAGTATATTGCTAGTACCTGGGATACAAAATTGAGTTAAAATAAGTACTAACGTTTTCTTGAAGAATAAAAAAAAAATCCAACAGTCACGTTGATGGCTCCGGTTATAAAAGATTTAAGAGTACCCTTGACGGTGGACTATGTCAAAACAAAGTAAGAACCCTCTGGATAGTCAATTTGATGTGATTTGTTTTGAGAATCTGCATTCGACAACATTTTTGTAGACTTCAAGTATACATCCGAAGCAAGTGGCCGAATGAATGGCACTCGCATAATGAGCATCAAGAACATAAAGAGAGTTGGCCGGAAAATTGTCCAACCAACATACAAAAAAAAAGACGTGAGAGTCAGGCGTCAGTAACTCCACCGAAGCTTGTGCTCTTCGTTAGTGTGTTAGTAACGAAAGTATCTTGGCTCGATTCATCGCACAAACATGCTCGTGGCAGGGATGTGCGCAAACTCCCCACGCAAAAACCACACTACGGCGCTTTACCGTGTACGCGTAATGTTTGCGATAACTGATGACTGGTGTGATGATGGGAAATGCTTACGGTTTAGGTGGCGGTTGATAGGTTCTTGGCTATTTCTCGGAACACGAGAACACGCCGTATGTCCGTTGGACACGCACAGATACGCAACAAAACGGAAGAAGTTTAGCTGTGGCTATTTGTGTGGTTATGTTGTAAAATGTTTCTCGTTATGTTTATTACAGAAAATTATTGGGGTAGGATATAAGAATCATTAGTTGGGTGATCTGATTGGAAGAGCCTACAAATATGGGAAGCTGCGTGCAGGTATTCGGGGGCAGCTATGCAATGGTTCCCGGAAGACAGAGTCGTGGTTAACTTGTTGACCAAGGACGGATATTTTTTGGACGGATATTAGAAAAAAGTAGCAGACGGCTGATGATCAATTGAATGGAGTACGGAAGTTGTAGGTCCTAAGAATACCTAATCAGTTATTTGTTGAGCTACTGTAGCCTGAACCCGATAGCGCTAGCCTCGACGAGTAATAAGATAATCGAATATCGAATATAGGGGGGGCTCTGTTGTTATATAGAAATTGATAAGTAGTGCTATACTTAAAATAAAAAAGCGAAAATTTGTTTTACATTGCAGACGTCCACGATTCGTGTAAAATCTCTTTGATAATCCATTTCGCAAATAATTGCCTTTGTGTGTTCGTCAAACAAACGATAAGAATGCATATCCAACGGCAACAACTACCGCATGTAAACGAACATTTTTTCAAGGAAATAGTGATATTTAACTGGCTGAAAATACTTTAAATCCAATCCATTCCATAAAACTTATCGCTCATAAACTGTACTAAAGCATTGTGTTTTCATCACACTTCAGTTTTAAGAATGAATTTTGAAGATGATTTGGGATTGAACTGATTAGAGCTACAAGTAATTTTACACGTTAGCTCTTGTCGATTGATATCGTTAGTTCTCGTAAGTCTTCGACCGTATCTCAACTTAAAACGATTGACAATTTTGTCGTTTCGCCCTGGGACACAACCCAACAAGGTGCAGTTTTTTTTTGCTTGCGTCACAGTAAATAACGATCTCTTGGCAATGTTGATTGCGATGACGATGGAGTTGTGACGTCGGTAAAACATTTTCTTCGGTGTTTATCGTGTAGGTGTTTTAAAATTGAAAACGTTCTGCACGGCAAACACGATGTACAGGCACGATAAGAGCGGGACGCTGATTGAAATTGTTGAAAGTTATCGATAGTATCGTTAACCCTCGAAATGGTAAGTGGTGTAATAATTTAAACTATAAATATTATAATCAACGCCATTCACATTCCGTTCCTTTTAACATTGCTCCAACACAGAACGCCTTTAGGTTAAAGATAGTTTGCGGTATAAAGACTGTTTAACAGTAAAATGCCAACCAAACGATAGTGTAACTTACCAAATCAAGGATGGTTTTGAGCTGGGCTAAGGCTTTTTTTTCCTAAAACTTCCCTATCTGTTGAAGCGATCCGTTAAGGTTGGTTGCTACACTCAAACTGCTCGAATCGCGCCGATATTGCCTACGGTGTTTAAGTTCCACGGTTCCGTTGGATTGGTGTTGATTAGCGCCGATTCCACTGACCACGACACGACACGTGTCGATGGTATCATCCTCCAGTGCACGCGTTGTCATCTGATGCTTCTGTTGATGCGCGGTAACTTGCATGTATAATTTTATGTATCAAGCCGAACCTGCAAGAGCTACCTGAGAAAACATTAGCTAGTCAGTACTTCGGGCTGTGCAACTATTCCCGGTTGTGTCAGAGAACCATCGAGGTTAAGGTTACACCAGCTCAAAGCATTTTGTTTCCATTCCCTTCCAAAAAACTGATCCTAAACGAACCTTTTACTCTCGACCGGGAAGTCATATCCCGAACGGGCAAGAATACCAAGTATTCTAGCGCTAATGCGGTGTTAATAAATGTGGGTTGAAAACGAGCAAGCTGCCCAGGCAGCAAGTAGAGCTCGGTGGGAAAATATTCTCGTATGTAAGAGCTTTCGGACAAGTTATGCAGATACGTTACGCTTCGAATGCAGCTGGTATAGGGTAAAACTTTTCATTTATGCAAAAATGTTCCCGCCTGAGTTTGCCGTGTGCAACACGAAGCATTATCGGTGGTGTTGTTTTAGCTTGGGTAAATATTTTACCACGGATATGTGCGTGTAGGTGTAATGAGGTTATATTTGAGAAAATTGGGTGAATAAGTGTTGAAATAAGATACTTTTTTTGTAAGCGCATAATGCATCTTGAAAATGTAAAGAAAAAGCCAAGTAGTCGTTAAATAATTTTAAGCAAGATACATCCAATAGCTAGACGTGTTTTTCAATCGAACTCGAAACTAGGAATGAGTAACAATTGATCGTTATTTTAATTTCGCTTAATTAAGTCTGCTAAATAAATCGTCAAATAACCCCAAAAGAACAAAAATGAATAAATTTTCTTTAAACTTTCATCCCACTTAAGATATCCTCCGTCTTTCGATTCTTCCTGCGCAAACAAAAGGATTCGTGAGAAAAGCCGTGCGGTTGTGTCAGCTGCAGCTATAAATCGCCTTAAGCTTAATCGATGGTGTTCCATTGTCTTGGTCTACACGGTCGAAGTTGATGGTGTCGATGATTCCGTGGGAAACATAGTACCGTGAACGAAATTCGAGCTGCTAGTGGCAGTGGCGTTTGACTGGTGTTTTTTTTGTTTTACTCAATTTTCTTCGAATAGCGAAAGGGAGTCTTTCCCAGGCGAGCACCAAGAAGGCAAACTAGAGCAAACGTTTATGCATTGCCGCAATCGGTAGTCGTCGGTACGTACTGGTCGTACCTCGGTCAAAATCTGCATCGTCGCCATTGAAGCTTCACGCTTCATTAAATCTCTGCATACAACTTAAATATTGGTTTTTCGAGCTGCTTCAGGGTTTTGATTGCAAGTGATGTTCAAGTTTTGCCTCTAAGCGATGAAGCGATAAAAGTTTGCCGGCCACTTGAAGCGAAGAACATGAAAACCCGATTCCCGCATATCGTTACCGTTTGAAATTAAAATATGCTTTTAATTTGTTCACTCTTTTAACTTTTAAACTGTGGGGAGTCCGTAGAAATATGCTTCTCCTATTTTACATCATTCAATAAACATAATCAATCTATTAAATCTCTTCCGAAAGAACCTTTTGCAGCATGGTTTGCAACAGGTTTAGCGTCGCTGTTGCACCAACAACTTCACTTAGTTTTCCCCGTGGGAGAACCTGTAGCCCTCCGATAACCATCTGCGCTACCGAGCTGGTGGTTCCAGGTTTCATCCGGGTGATCAACAGCCACAACACACGGCCCAGGCGCAACCCGAACGTACATTGTTTTAAATGGTAATCCTGCATTATTCAGCATGCAAGTGGTCGTGAATAAGTAATCGCACGGTAGCCAGTTAATGCAAAACACTAAAGTCCGAGCAACCGCCCAGGGTCCTTGGGAGTACTCTGCCCGGGAGCTGTCAAGAATGCTGCTGTATCTCAGCTGCGAAATGCTACCTGTTGCCTGGAACCGTATAACGCAAAGAAAAGTACTACGGTATTGTGCACGGGGAAAGTTTTGCCATATTTAAACCAAGTTGTGTAACCAAACCATCAAATGTTGATTAGTATGGATTTTTTTTGCCAATTTCTCGCATTGGTTCGGATGAATTGTGAAGTTATTCTAGTGCTAGGCGTTGCGTGTTGAACTTCTCTACAATTTTAACCATTCTATATTTTAACGTTGTTTTGTTTTTGTATGTTAAATTAAAATAATCACATGATCGTTTTTTCTACACCAGTTTGAATTTGTTTCGCACCTTCTGATTCTTTCCGATAGCCATTTCTCTATGTCCCCTGTTCGTGGCTACCTTAGCCATGAGTAGCACTAACAACCACCTTTTCTCCATTTTGCCGCTGTACCTTTGTAGGCTCCCAGGCAGAAATAAATATATCCATTAATAAATAGTTTGAACCACTAACAACAATGTGTAATAAATTAGTATAAATTACTCTTAACAATGACTCACCGAATCACATCCTAACATCTCTATGAATGCATATTTGTCTCCTGTCACCCTTCATAGCGCAGGTTCGCTTCTCGAGCTTCGTACCACTACATGTGTGCTTCGCGTTCAGGCGCCATTGAAAACCGTTTTTGTGCCGTCTCGTGGCTGCAACAGCCGATGGGCCACTACGCTTCATATCGCTTTGTTGCATTCCTGGTACCTAATGTTGAAGCAGGTTAAACCTAATCTTTCTGCTACGTGTTACACACTTCCTAACCGTCGCTATCGCACACACTCAACGGGATGCTTCCGAGTTTGTGGGGTGGTTTTATATTTTTCCTCTTGGAGCATAAATCCCGGACTCAAATACATACATATAAACGGGTACACACAGCTTCTAACGTTCACACGAGAAGTCTTGGTAGATCTTGCTCTTCATACATACGCAAGGACACACATCCAATCATGCACACATATAAACACGTTTACCCATGGTGCAGATAACCCCTGTGCCAAAGAGATGCACACACTAGCACCACTGCTCTAGCTCATACGCCTTTTACACCCTGTTCTAGCTTTGGGGGATGTTACTTCACACCAGTAACGCTTCGTAGCCAGGGTTTGTAGAAGGTCGTCCGCATGTAGACTCCGGGCAGATAGGGGGCGGCACAGCGAATACCGTGGGATACGGTACCGACCAGCTCGTACCGGCCATCGGGACGCTGCAGGACTAGCGGACCACCACTGTCACCCTGTGCGCGGAGAAAGGAGAAAGGTACGTATTTAATTACATTAAAGTTTTGTTTCCCCTTTACGGTGCGCCGCCTGCTGCAGCTGACGATCGATTCGTTTTAATTATAAGCATAATGACATTTTTATCGCGCCATGCTTCGCGCGTGTTTGTGTGGGATGAAGTTCCAAAATGTCGCAATAGTTTTGGGTGTCTATTTGGGTAATTAGAGGCTCTAGGTGCACCGGAATCATATTAGAGCAGAATAACGATGGCGCATTATGAAGAGGTAATTGGATCTATTTTGAAGCGCAACACAACATTGTTCAGGTACAAGCGGAAGGTTTTTGTGAATATGCGTTAAAGCCATCATGCCGTTAAATCGCGTTTTATAGCAACCATTGTATCACAATTTAAAGGAAATGAGGATGGATTACATTTCATCGTATTTCCTTGAACCTTTTCCAACACAAATAAGTTTTCTATTCGAATGTAATTATATTTTTTTTTAGCAACATAGCATTGCTCACAAATTATATAAGCTCTAAAGCAAATAATTGTTGAAACATTATTTGTGCCATTAAATTCATACAAAGCAAGCACACGACTGCAACCGCATAAATTAGTCATTCGTGGCAAATCCTTTGGTGGTGCTCGCATCAGCACATTGTGCCGGAGCTTGTTGGAAGTATACTTCCGAACCAAGAGAGCACGTACATCGCAAGTTCCCACGGTTCCTGGGAACGTATTCTATCCGGCGTGGTACCATTCAACAAAAGCGCTAGCAATTTTTGTTGATTATGCTAATGAAATACTTTCAGAAGATGATGGAAATTAATTAACCGAAGCTCCCAATCAATAATACTGAGCTCCCCGGTGTACCCAGTGAACAAGGCGAGTTGTTAAGGGTATGGGGGAATGCATCAAATCGTGAGACGTGGTCCCGGCAGGAATTCCCAAACAGCGTACCTCGCAGGAATCTCGCTTGCCGTTTGCGTAACCGGCACAGACGAACGATGGTAGGATCTTCTTGTTGTGTCCGGCCATGTGGAACATCTCCTGGCAGACGCTGTTCTCGATGACCGGCACCTGAACGGTGGAGGAGGGCCACGATTGGAACACCATTTCCGAGTCAGTTCATTTCCGTTGTCGACACCGACGCCAGACCCGGTATGCAAATTATGGTACCGATGGATGGATTGAGACGTGGAGCACAGAAACGGGAGGAGGAAAAGAAAATCTCATTAGTTGTAATGCGAGTTGTTGTTTGCGAATGAGATGATTTAATGTTTAATTACCTGAACTTCCTGGAGGACGGAGGGTACACCGCCACCGTAGGTCAGCCGACCCCATCCCGTCACGGTTGCCATGCGCCCAGTAAAGTCGGCCTCATCACCTGGCATACAGATTGGCACTGTGCGGGTGAGAATGAGAGTAGGCATTAGACAAGCGAGAAAACGCACCGCTTTCGAATAGCGATGGGTCAATGGGTAAGACTGGAACGTAAAGGGGAGTTTTCCTTGCCTGGCTAATGGTTGCAGCAATCAGTAACGACCGAATGGCTGGCAGTTGCTGTGATTTGCCCACGTAATGGAGTGGATTAAGCTGATTATGTAAAGGTTGGAAGTAGTGAGAACGCATCCCGGTTGTGTGGGGAGAATAGTTTCTTACGAGGAGCAGTCCTACTGTGTAGGCGTCCTGATAGGGAAACTTGATTATGAAGACCGGAGTTTCACCGTCCTGCATACCAACGAGGTACGTATTTGACATTTCCACGAAACGAAACCACTTAACCGAAGAACACAACTTTCCGATCGAGGCTAACTAAGCTGGGGGAAGAATGGGACGTGACACGCAAGAAGCAGGAAGCTCACCTATATGAACGTCGTAATGGATGGGATTCTCGAGCTCCAGGATGGCCAGATCGTTCTCGAAGGTGGCTGCATCGTACTGCCGGTGGACGATGACACGTTTTACGTTCTTCGTGACGGAACGCTTCGTTTCTAGGTCGCTGGAGATATCGAACTCTCCGAACACGGCCACCAACGAGGCAAGGAAGCTGCGGAATGGAAGGACACTCGTGTTTTATTGCGAACCTTTTGAAAAATGAATCAATTACGTGAAATAGTACCATCATCAAAGCTTATTTGGGGAGGAAATATTGTTTTCTTGATGCATTTCGTTGCTTGACGAAATTCTTCAATTCCTGGGAATTCCTTGAGATGCTTCTTGACATGCTTTTAACCCATAACGCATTTATTGCAGTGTGTTGCGTTTGTTCGCTTCTTTAAACCCAGTTAAAAGCTTCTCTGTGGTACTTAGGGATATTATTTCATCTAAATCGCACTACCTACCCAGGCTGACAGTGAGCAGCAGTGATGACGTATTCGTTCGTGATCAGCACACCACCGCACTTGTTCTTGGTGAAAAGTCCGAGCCAGGTCGACTCACGTACAAGCACCTGCCAGGGCCATTCGCCAAACTTCGATGCCTTACCGCCTACCACGCGTCCACTCTTCATCAACGGCCGCTGGCCACAAACTATAAAAGGAAAGGTGTATCAGAATCATCATCACGCCGTCTGAACTTCGTTCCTCCCAACCCTCCCCCAATGTTACCCAAACCCCCCCCTGGTTACACTTAGTGTCTCGCATGCTTACGAATCTTTCTTCCTCCTGCCGGCTGCTGGTCCACCGTCTCGTTTGTCTCCTCACCAACGTCCTCGTCCTCTTCCTCCTCCTCGTCCTCACCGTCCACGGCGTTTTCCTCCTCGTCGATCGTTTCGTCTTCCGGTGGGGCGGCGGTGGTGGTCGTCGTCGAGGATGGGCGTTTGGTGGGGCGCTTCGTGACCTATAAGAGTGGTTTTTTCAACTGATAAAAAATGGAGTTGCTAATTTTTTATCATGCATGCCTAGTTGGTAATCGAACCTACTTTGGTGGGTTTGCGCGTCGTCGTCAGCTGGGTTGTGGTCAGGTCGGCATCGGCCAGTGTGGGCCGGGTGCTGGGTTTACGCGTTGGTCGCTTGGTAGTTGACGTGCGAACCGGTTTCTTGGTTGTGTTGGCAGCGGACGATGGTTTTGGAGACGTGGAAGGCTTTGGGCGTGAACCTGCTGCAGTGCTGCCACTGCTGGCGGATGTGGAAGGTTTCGGTTTCGTGCTGGATGGTTTAGCCGGTTTCGAGGGAGTATCGCTGGCGATCGGTTTAGTGAGCGTGGTCGCAGTGGTAGGTTTGGAACCGGTGGTTGGTTTGGTGGAGTTACTTGGTCGTCGTACCTTGGTTGGTTTCTTCGAAGGGCGAGACGATGGTTTGACGGAGGTTCCGTTACTGACGGCACTGTCAGCAAGTGTCGTAGGTTTAGCGGTGGGTTTCTTCGTCGAGGTTCCGGAGCTTGAGGTAGTGCCGTTGGAAGGCTTTCGGTTGCCACTG